>NC_043746.1:19209573-19809573 GCF_902148845.1 Salarias fasciatus | reverse complement strand
CGCATAGATTTGACAGAGGCTGAACACGTAACTCATTAGCGTGCTTACTCCCACCATGCCACACACACGAACACACAGTTTCTCAGCTCTGATGTGCTGTTTGTCACAACTTCAAAACGGGCAGAAAAGAGCGGCAGAGGTGGAACAAATCGTTTCACCATCGCCCCTTCGTTCCATTCCCACAAACAGCGGAGCTGAATGGCGACACAGCAGCCACACCGGTTTGTGAACGAGACTAAATTACACGCCTTGTAGTTTTTGTCATTGTGTTCATGCTGGCATGATGGTAATGGAATACATATGAAGAAAATCTTCATTTGATGACTGCTTTTCACACAGGAGTACTTATAAAAACCCACTGTTGTGTTATTGAGATCAAGATTCTTTCTGTTAGTTATATGTCCAGTTTATTTGATTAGCTTTTTATCACTCCTTCATATTGACTTCATTCAAAACGGTTGTAGCAAACGTGTAAATCTAATCATATCAGACTGACTCTGAATGTTTAGAGGCGGCTGCATGAGAGCTAATATGGTACAGATATAGACAAAGTCCTATTAGCTTGGAGGATTGGGGGAGGGGGATCTACTCTTATCTGATTCCACCTTCTGCTGCATTATTTTGATCGCAAGGAGGATAGAATCTCTCTCTCCAACAGCTATTTTACCAGAAGACCAAAACACATCCAGCCACTCTCTTTAAAAATCCAAGTCACGCAGGGTTCACTCATGCACTGAAACAGGAACGTAAATAGGAAATTTAGGTTCATGTTGAACTTCCAAAACAATTTCCCAACATTAGCTTGTGTTGATGGACACTAATCAGCTGTCAGGTTGGTTAATCTTTAACCATTTGTTTTTGCTACAACTTCAGTGAGTGAAATCAGAACATGTTAACTATTTACAGTCTTTACTGTGATCATAAAAACAGAACAGATCTAAATCCAGTTGTTCAAAGAACTACTAAGAAAAACAGTTGTTTAGAATGCTTCTTGCATATGTTGACTACACTTTAAACCACTTATGGTATTTGCCCATTTGAATATATTTACATATAATCTTGCACAAGGTCCTCATCCTAAGAAAGAAGCTTCACATTGAAAGTTTTCCAGTGACTTTCCCTTTTCAAAGCCTTCATATAACACCTCAGGTCCACAATCACATTTAATAAAGGCGCACTTTCTGCTGCCTCCCTCCCTCATGACGAGCGTTGAGTGTGAAGGTTTCAGTCCTGTGTGAAAGAGAAACACTGCTGACCTCTCTGATCTATACATGTGACAGAATAATGCCATTCCTCCAGGGACGGGCAAATGTAAATGATGACGGTAAGCACTTTTACCCCCCCTCGAACACCATCCCCCTCCTCCCCTGTGTCATTCTGATTCATCCATCATCTCATCATTGGAGTGGACAAAGAGCAAATCACCTTGTTAAACTGCATTTGCAAAGAGGTCATAAGACTGATTGAAGGTTCAGTGAATCGCTTACATATTGCGTCTAATTTACATTCATGAACGTCTCCGATATCCTGCACTTATATGCCAGGAGTATTAAATAAGAATAAAATGCCATTTTCATTTCTCAGTTGCGTTAGACTGAACTAAAAACTTAAAGTAGTTCTGTTGCCCATCAATCAATCATCATTCAAGATCAAATGTATATGTATAAAAGACAATTGGATCCTTAACATCATGGGAGAGTAATATAAACTTAGTTCAAAGTTTTATAGCTTTATAAATATAGTGTTTTATTGTTCTGCCGGTGAGAGAACAGGATGACTTCTACCAATTAAAATGTGCTGTATCTTTCTCATCAGGTCAGTTTGACCTAGCAATGTCAGTGAATCCTGAAAAGAATATTAAACTGAAATTACACCCAAAATTAATCTGTCATCTTTGTCCATGTAGGAAAGTTGATACAATTTTTGAGTGAGTGGATTGTGTGATAGGAGAACAAGGGGTGTAAAACATTATAGAGCAGTTTATGTTGAATGAACGTTAATTTTGAGTGAGGTGATATTAATAAATATATATTTTTATTGGACAAAAACAACAAATTAAGAACACAAGCACTGGATGTTAAAGCTTTCTCTGTATTAAAAGACGATCGACAGTTGGCTTGATAGCAGCCTGTTTCTACAGACCTCCAATCAGTTAGACACACTTTTGTTCTGAGAGATTCATCTGATTTGTCTGCAAGACACAATATTTTTGGCGGACGTTCGTTTTTATGTCTTTAAAAGATATGTGATGCGTCTGTTCCGGAGCTGCGGACTGCTGCAGACAGACGGCTGGTGTCCCCTCCGTCCGTCCTGTCCCCTCCATCTGTTATGTCTCCCCTATCCGCCCTTCCTTTCAGTTCGTCCTTTGCCTTCCGTCTGCCTTCCACCACTCCATCCCCTCCTTTCCGTCGGTCTTTTTCATCATCCACTCTCTTTTTGTCCTTTTGTCTATTTTTTCAAACCGTCTTTTTATTTCCTCTATGTCTCCTCAGTTCCCTTTCCTTCATCTTTACATATTTTCCCTGGCCCTTCTTCCTTCCTTCCTCTCTTCTTCGCCATCAGTGGACCACCACATTGAAACCTCATTTGTGCAGTGGTTAGCACTCTCACCTCACAGTGAGAGGTCCTCTCAACATGAGGAATTTGCATGTTCTCCCTGTGCATGTGTAGCCTTTCTCCAGGTATTCCAGCTTCCACCTATGAGACATGAGATAGGTTAATATGTGTTGGCTGCCTCTGGACGATCTGAAATATCAGCCAGCTCCACTTAACTCCAAGACAGATAAAGCAGATACAGAACATGAATAGATAAACCTACAGCTATTTTCTCTTTAAAAAAGTGAAAAAAAAAGTATCACACACAATTACTGTAAAAATACTTCATTGCTGAATAATGCTTGTCTCATATTCTTGCGTATCATGCATCTTTTTAAAGTTGAAAGCGACTCAGTGTCCTTGGTTGCTGAGTACTGAGGTTTAAGTTAAATTATTCATACTTGTACAAATTGATACATGAACTAAGCAATCAAACTTGACCAGCCTCGTTGTCCTTCTTGAATATTCTTCACCTGGCGGAAGAGTTGTTTCCAAAAGCATGTCATTTTACACATCTCAAACTACTGTTGTTTCCACAAATACAAATCAAGGATCACAAGAAGTTCTGTTGAAGTCCCAGAAGCGACGACGTAACACTGTTTAGAGAGCTTCATACCCTTTGTATGCCAGAGAGTCACATGGTAATTTGTCGGGGAAGCATTGGGTACGAACTGCAGTGTGATCACATGCAGCATAACCCCAGCGTGTATGTAAATGAGTTGATTAATTAGACAGACTGCATTAGGCACAGGTTCTCATGGTCATAGGGGTAGGAGACGGGAAGATAGGTGTTACGCTTTGGGAAGAGAGGAAATCAATATCTTGCCATTTCAGGTCTCTTTGGGCTTTTTTTAGTAACTCAATGCACAGGTGTTAATCACTGAGTCAATTGTTTCATTAATCAAGTGAGGAGTCCCAGAGCTGGGAGAAGGGTACTGCTGCTCTCACTCTGCCGCCTCTCTCTCTCTTCCTATCCTGTCCTCTCCCTGACAGGTAGATAACTATCCCTAAAAGAGAGAGGAGATAGAGGTGACTGTGCTACAGTGGAGCCAAATCTCTCTGGGAGGTTGTCAGGCTCGGTTCCAATACTGAAGTCTCCCCCTGTCCCGATGATCTTGTTTCCTCGGCCGGCTGTTTGTAGGTGACAGAACCAACAGTTTCTGCCTCCTCGGGAGTCTTGGTGAAATTTGACACAACGGAGAAAATGAGCACGTGAAGGCTGCACGTGACCTTGCATCAGTTATAGTTTTGTGTCTTCTGCTGTTCCAAATCTGTAAATTGCTGAATGTCAGTCTGGGGAAATAGTCACTCTTGGTAGATTGCCCAGTAGATTGCTTTCCTCATTTCAGCTATCACCGTGTAGCAGTTTCAGTAATCAACATTAGATTTAAGCTTTTTGTTCATTAAGTAATATAAATCACATTAGAAATCGTTTCCATGGAAAGCAGTCATACCTGATTAGTGTACAGAAGTCTGGAAGAGCTTTTGGAAATTGAAATACCTTGTGGCTTGTATAGTATATACATTCATGCATATAAATTCTTCTTGAAACTAACACAAAAAAAGAAATCCCACACGACTGGACAGTCTATCGACAATGTTTGCTCTTCAGAAAGATTTTGGAATGGAAATAATCTTCAGAATATCAAGAAATGGTGTATTTTGCTGTTTGTGTTCTCACACAGTGGTTCTCGCACCTTTAAGAACATACTTTTTCAAGGGAAACTCACCCCCCATAGATGGTCCATCTATCTATCTTCTCCACCACTTTATCCAATTCAGGGTCGTTGGGGGGCCGGAGCCAACCCCACCTGACTGTGAGTGAAGGCAGGGTGTAGTCTGAACTGCTCAGTCCATCACAGGATAAACAGAGAAACAGACAACCACACACTCATATCCAGACCTGTAGGCAACTTAGAATCCTTCATCCGCTGAAAACAAAACAGTTTCTGGACTTCGGGATCAGCCCAGTATAAACTAAAGCTCGTTCAGCTCAAAATGGACTCAAACTGGGAACATTCTGAGGGGAGAAGGCTGTGGATTGTGGATACGAACACCATTATGTGATAGGTACAGGTCCAAGTTCTGGGGCTGTGGATCCCTTTGGCTCAGACATGTTTACATGAAGCGGTTTTATTTTCCTCAGGCTTCTACTCTTATGAAAGTCAAATTTAAGAGAACCACAGGGGGAAAAAAAATCAAGCAAAACATCTTCCTGTTCAGTAATCATTTATTTAAATTAATAAAAGGCAAAACATATTTTCAGTGATATGAGATTGTCTCATCTAATTTAGTATCTGTTTTTTTTTTTTTTTCTTGTTGCGAGGAAACCGTGACTAGCAAATAAATCAAGATAGTGACTGGCAAAGAAAGTTTTTAATATACAATAAAGTGTTTATTCATAAGGTATTTTATCCTTTGAATAATAATGAATGTGTTTGTGAGGACGCCTCGGTCACAAATCAGAACGCAGGCACTTAATTGTAAAGCACTGCCGAATGAGGTTCATTGTCTCTGACCTCCAGAGTGTTGCTTTCTGTCTATATTAACCTGGAGGAGTTTGAACTGTGCGGCGTCTGCCACGGAACTGCTCCATCCGTTTATGACACAATTCATGTCATAAATAGAGCAACATGCATCTCAGAGTGGAGCCGCTGCAGCAGAAGCATCAGGCGATGCTTTATGGTAATTATAAGTTGGAAACTAAGGGAAAAAATAATAATTGTGAGAAAAAGGTCATACTTTTCTAAAAGATCTTGGGGATTTAGAGTGAGAATACCATTTTGCGCCTCAAAATAGAATACGCGCCCAGTGATGCAAAGTGTTGCTTGAAAGGTAGTTTCAGAATTCGTGCCGACGTATTTCAGTTTGGTAGCAATTTTTGTTTTCCGCGTCGCAGAACACAGACTTCACTTCACTGACAGAAACATGCAGTCAGCGAAAGGAGAATTAAAAAGAATCCACCGTATCCTCTACCCTGCTGCAGACGCTCCCTGTGTCCTTGAGGCCTCCTTGCAAAAGAACTCCAACCTGCTCAAAAAGCTGTTCACCTCCTCACTGCTCCTCCTCTGCGAAACGCATCTGTGCTTCATACATTAAAGAAATTGTATGAGAATAGTTAGCATTAAAAAAAAAAAAGAACAGGGTAAATATCAATCTTCTCTTGGCATATTCAGTAGAGATGACTTCACCGGCTATAAGGAAGTGCTCCGCTCAGAGTCTGATAGTCGAGGCAAATCCAGCAGGAAAGGCATACAGCTATTAACATTCTGCCTCGGACCGAGATGGGAGATGAAAAAGGCAGCATGCATGATGTGAGAGACAAATAAAGGTGAGATGTGAGATTTCTCCTCACCGAGATAATCATGTGAGCAGATGAGCCCAGCCTGGACCCATCTCTGACGCTCACCAGCAAAACGGAGCTGACAAATACGGCGAAGCAGAGATGAGAGGAGCGATTATGAGCATGGCGGTGGGGAAGTCCTTGGTGTGGAAATCTCTTAATGTTCTTGGACGGAGTCACGCTTGGGAACTCTCTTTCTGTGTGTGTGTGTGTGTGTGTGTGTGTGTGTGTGGGTGGGTGTGCTATTTTTATACTGTATATCTAAGAAATGTCAATATCACATTTCTTCTTTAAAGGTAAGACTGACTGTGAGGCTGACTTTGAGTCAAAGAGGAGAGGATAGTTGTTATTGTTTGCTTTCCAATTTAATTTAGGACAGAGGAGCTTGTGTTGGGAAGCTCACTCTCCTCTTGACTTGACAGACTGAATTCCTTTGAGTGTAATGCTTGCAAGAGTAAGTTGAAGCAAACAGAAAAAGACCCTGACAGGGCAGTTCAGGTGGGAGCGGAAACAAATGCCGGCCAGCTTTTCTTGTTAGTTTCCGACGACCGTGTGCTGGATTCAAGTTTTTCTTCTAATGAGTTCTGAGCTTCAAATCCCACCAATACTGTCACCTCTGATTTTGCCGGGTTGAGGATGGAAATCTGCTCCTGGGTAGGGAAAAAAAAAGAAAAAAAAACAGACATAAAGGAGAAAGAGGACAAAGGTTTGGAATTGCACCAATGCTGGAATAATATCTGTCCAAGTGGATAAAAAGGAAGTTTTTTTTTCCTTTGAGGCATACCATCTTTGAATTCGATATTTCCATATGTGCCATGGTTCAGAGGTTGTTTAATCACCTTAAATTAGTATTGTAATTTAAATCAAAAGTGGAAGGAGTGTGTCCAAAAACCGATTCCCTCTGCTGCGTATGAATGAAGACAGATCGTTTGAAGAATCGCTCAAGGCTTGTTGCAGTTTATGCCAAGGTGCAGCTACAATTCATAATTTCTCTCACTCAGCTGAACTCCTTTGTTTACTGGATACAAAAACATCAATTGAATCATATTTTAACTAAACAATGTCTAGATTTTTTTTTCATGATTTGAAGGGTAAATGAAAAGAAAATAAAGATTAAACTGAACTTCTATATCATAGTTCCTTATTTATTTTTCCCTGGAGGGAAGCTCTAAGCTTCCAAGCTCTGATTTACCTTTTCTCTAAAAGTGGATTGGACCACAGGTTGCGAACCACTGTTATAAATAGTGAAACTGCAGTACAGTTTTCTTCAGTTTGTAAATTTTGGAGCCTGCAGTTTTTAAGGCATCTCATATTTGTGTCTGTGTTCCTCTACGCCAATTTGAAATGGATTATTAAACGGAAATGTAGCGTGCTTTGCACCACCATATTTCTGCAGAAGGGGCAAAAATGTAAAAACTCTCTTTTCATTAAGCATGCAAATGGTTTCTTTGACAGCCGGTGTCAAAAACATGCAAGAGGTCTATTAATAAGCGATTGGAGAAGCACACTGGAGGGTAACCTCAGCAAAGCTCTAACCTTAATGGTCATCTCTTTCATGAATTTTTCAATTTCTCATTAAGGTTTAAACCATTAAATGTGCATTTGTTTCAGCTTTACTCTGTCAAACAAATGACAAATATGCACAGGTAATGAAACGGTGGCATTTCCATAGACCACATTTGCAAAAAAAAAAAAAAGGAAAAAAGCTAGAGGCAGACAAGTAATTTGATAAATGCAGCCTTAGGCAAAACTAGGAGACATTTGTTGTTGCCTGAAGCCAAAGAACTAAATAAAAAAAAATATCTTTATACTCAGTGCAAATCAGTAGTGGTAGAAAAACCCTCAGGGAGGCTGAATAAAACCCTCATGTTTTACTGTGTTCTGTAAAAGGAGCTAAGGATTAAAATACAAGTGCTGCACAAAAACCGTGTCAAAATGCAATGTTCAACATTGTGCTTGGTAAAGTTTCTCACCAGAAGAGGAAGAAAATATCTCCTGATATGTCCCTCGACCTTTTTTCTCCCCGTTTGTGTCTCAGTCTAAATATTGTCCTTTCCTGTACATCAGGTAGTGTGTGAAGTGAATGAGATGCATATTTGGCTCATCTTGCTCTGTTGAAGTGGAACGCTGGATATTTGCATTATGCTGTGGTTCTTGCTACATTGCATTATTCTATTAACCCCTGTCTTTCTGCACAGCAACAGCAATCTGCATGAATCGGGCTGAACGTCCCGCAGTCTGTGTGGTCAAGCTACTCATGTAATTCCAGTCAGACTTGTGTTGCTTTCTCCTCCATTATTCCGCCCTGCATGTTCCTGTGTTTGTGTGACTAATAGTTTTATGAACCGCAGATGTATTAGTCTGTGAGAAATGCTTCAGGTCAATCAGACATAATGAATGAGCTCAATATTTCCTACAATCCCTGTTTGAGCCTCTATCGATTTCATCTTATTGAACGGCCAGGTGTAATTTCACCCCCCCCCCCCCCCCCCCCCCCCTTTACCCTGTTGTATCATCAGTGCTACATTGCTTTGTTTTCAGACTGAGCAATTAACCCCTTCCTCAATCCTCAATCTATGTTTCAATCAACTGTACATATGTCCAAGCAAACAAGCACTTTGCTTATCGACTGTCTTCTGGGAGCAGGTGTGTGTGTCTTTTCTAAGAAGTAAGCTGCTGTTTCTCAAACGCACGCCTCATTGTGGTCTGAGTCGCTTCAAGTGATAGATCTGATCTTTGTCAATATGTTCATGCAGGATCTCAGCAGGCTTCACTTTTTGTGATTCCACTTCAGAGTAAAGATGTATTTCCTTGAAACCCACAGGAAGCCTGCACCAGATTCATAAAGACACACTTCAAACAGGAATCAAACATTTAGTAGTAGTTGACAGAAGAAATCTTTCTCTTCAGCAGACCTACGTAATATGTTTTTCCTAAGTTATGGCCAATAGTGAAATGATCAGTGGTTCCTATAACAACTAATATTCAACTTCAGAGCACAAGCAGACACCGCACTTCAACCTTCCATCATTCATTAACATGTTGCTGCTTCTCCTGACTATGACTGTACTGGGGTACTTTCCTTCAAAAGGTTCAGTTCAATTCAGAATTATTTTTTTTTAGCAGCCTCCCACTGTGTCTCTACACTAGGCCCGTCCATGCTTCACATGTACGCGTTTCCACGTCCGCTTTGGAAGGTCCGCGCACCACCGATGCGGACGCGCTTTCTCCCATGCTACATTTTGAGCTCAGCTGTGCGCGTCTCGTGCAGGCGCGGTGATCCACGCAGCCTCGAGAAGCTTTTCCGGCTCTACAGACTGTTTATCTGCTCCTTTATTACGGATTATTTAGAGAAAATTAAGCACATACATTGTCAGTACATTATCTTTAAGTATTAAAGTTTATTTAGCCTTTTTTTTCTGTTTCTGAATCGCGGGGGCGGCGCGGGAGCGATTAGTTACTTTTTCACTTCTGTCTGCAGACCTCCTCCTCCCTCCAGACAGTCTGCTCTCTCTGTCCACGAGTTTTTCACTCTTTCGGTGTCTTTAAGTGGAGCCATCAGGCTGGAGCTCCATCTACTTTCACGTTTACCGTCATGTTTTGTTTGCTATGGCGCTCTGGCGCAGGCGCACACTTCCGCGACCTGCGCGCAATGCGCAACGCGGTCTCAATTTCTGGCTGCTGCGCGGACGTCCGCGGATCGGTCCGCGCGGACCCTAGCGGACAGGAATTCATGACGATTTTTACGTCACGCGGACCAACGCGCACCCACGCGGACATGTGAAGCATGGACGGGCCTTTATGCAGGCAATCAAAATGAAAAATAAACGAATCAATCAATCAATCTGTTATGGAAGAATTGACTCTTTATATATAGGAGAGAGGGTGATGTTTGAACAGTATAATAAAACCACATCTGATAAAAGAGCTCAAAGCACATAAGGTCAATAAGTTTATTGGGACAGGCTCCGGCACTGCATGACCCCAAGTTGTATGAAGTAGTAGAGAAGATTGATGGATGGAAACGATGATGGTGAATGATTTTATGATTAAACATTTCAGAATTTAACTGTGAGGTCTGATACCACAGAAGTAGGACAAGTTGGAAAGTTCCTGCAACAAAAGGGAATGAATTTAAAGAGAAGCAAGCTGTTTAAACAGATTTAAAAGCAAAGTGATCAGTACACCAAATTTTAATTAATGTACTTAAAAAAAACAAACAAAAAAACTTTTAAGTCTTTGATAGTCTTGAACTTTGACAAATCGGGTACAGAAAATTGATCAATTAATATCTATTTTTGTTTTCTAGCCTTTTTAAGATGAATATTTCTGTGTAAAATCACCAACAACAAAAAGGTTACAAACTATGTTTAATCAGTATTAAACAACCACAGAGGAGATAGTCGGCTCATTTTCACATTTACTAATGTCTGCAGCCAGACGGTCTCACAGTGAGAGAAACTGCAGGAAATACTGAGTTGGACTTGGCAGGAACATGGCTGCTGAAGTGGCTGGTTCACTTTTACCCACCGTGGAAGTTTGAGACCTCTCTCTGGCACCGCCGTCTTCTGAATGCAAGCCAAGGCCTCCCGCATGTCACCGAGGTGCAGCGAGGTCGCAACTGCACAGCACTTTAAAGAGAATATTTAAATGGCCGCTGATATATTGGGCCCTGTGGTGTGCTGTGTCTATTTGTTTTGCTCGGTGTGTTTTTGTGTCCTTGTCAAATGATCCCACATTCTGCGCAGTCAGCGAATTTGCCTCCCGCGCTCTGATCCCTCCGAGCTGAGGCTTCCCACTCGTCTGTGGATCCTTTCCAACTATCCCTGTCAAAGACGAGAATTGTTAATTTCATCCCATTTCTGTCCTCGCTCCAAGTTGGATTGACCTGAAGGCTCAATCCCCTCACAGTGAGGACAGTAGATAATGGTCGGATTGATAGCGTAATTATTTGCCCAGCTTGATAGGCCAATTAACATCTTTACACGGGGAGTGTGGAGCCGGAGCGTTGGAATTCCCACAGCGCCGAACGCGGTATTACCTGAAACCGGGGGCATGTGAGACAAGCCAAGCAGGAGCAAAGCTCTGACTTTTTATAACGCACACAAATGTAGTTGGTGTTGCATCTGGAATGAACAACATGGTAATCCACTTAAAATCCCCCAGGATCAGTTGCTGTCGAAGAAGACTGCACCCACCTATGCTTTTCCACCCTGGTGAGCCCAGTGTACTTTGTAGAGGAAATAATATTTAAATCAACTTCAGGGAAGTGTGCTACATCTTTGCTTAGTTGGCATAGCTGAAGTTGGTGAATAATGTACCGGACAGAATCAGGTTTGAGTATTTTGATCACGCACGTTGTTTGCTACATTTTTTTAATGGCACAGCTACAAAGTAAAAACGTTATCAATACAACTCACAGCTGTCAATGAGCGCAAACGTATCACTTGGCCTAATTGCACCCCTCGGTAGGCTGATTCAAAGGGGAGTGGTTAAAACATTTCTCCACCCCCTCTAGTGCAGGATCCCATAGCCGAGGTTTCTCTCCCCGCTGTAATCAAAGCAAATGTGCAGCATGAGCACATTCACCGAGGGCTTGCTAATCTTCGGCGCCGACTGTTTTCAGTGCTGAAAACCTCCGGAGAGAGCCGGAGGGAGGAGACACATGCACCGCTCTGCTGTTTCATAAATAAGGAGGTGAAGTGGATGGCAGAGTGAGGGAAATTATCGGCTGAATTTCCTGGGTAAAGGTCTGAACTTACCCCCAAACTTCAGTTTAGTGTTGACCCCATTAAAATCTGCCCTTTGAGTCTCCATGGAAATGATAGAGTTGGAAAATAAAGATATTCTGGGGCTACTGAAGGAGTCCCTCAGCTTTAAGGGAACGATCCCAATTATTAAAACAATATAGCTGAACATTATGACGAAAAAAAGTCAAAGTCATTCTGCAGTTACTGAAAAATATCCAAGTTTAAAGTCTAACTTGGATTTTTTTTTTTGTTCTCCCTGCACATTTTGACTGAGTTCAGTGGTAGAACAGACTCAGTACTGTGATCCATTTCCACATTGATACTTATCACACACACAGGGGATTAAATCAGAAACTGTATCCTCTGTCCAACCAGCACAAATCTCTGAGCCTTGATGAGAATTCCCCACAGCACAGAGATTTGGGCTTTGCGATATACGCTGCTGATCATCGCCATGTGATTGCATCAAGAAGAAGCGGCACTTTTCTCCAGTCTCTCTTACAGTCAGTGTGTGACGGAGGTTTGTGAATAAATGATGAGAATGAATTCATGAAGTGAGGTTGAGGACGGAGCACTTTGAGGCTGGGAAGACATGTAAACACATCCATTAATTATCACTCGCTTTCTCGTTGATGTGATCAGTTTTATACTTCAAACCAATGACTAACAGGACTAACGATGCATATCATTTGCAGATATATTTGCGTCGTCCTGATGTGTATTAGATGACTTAAGAACGTTGGTCCAATTAACATCTGCAAATATAGGTTTTACCCTTGAAATACTTAATAAATATGAAATAAAGTTCTTGAATTCAAACACATTCACACATCTTCAGCTCATCGTATATCAGAAAGTTCAGCTATCTGACCGGGAAATAAAATGACCTGAATGTTTTTAAAGAAAATTTTTCCGGTAGTGAAATAATAAGTTTCAAAGCACTTCAAGAAACAACTTGGACAACAAAATGACATGAGTGCATCTGCTAGAAATAGTCATTCATTTCGAGGCACTCTATGAAAAACATACTTTATCAAACTTAATAAAAAGAATAAATTATTAGCAATAAGATGTATTGTTTGTTTGTTTATGTTCATACCACTAAAATTTGTTCATACCACCCCCAAAAATTTGACAAATAACATCAGCAATGTTATTTTTAATCTGTTAGACATGAGCGATGACACTGTCTGTAGTTTTTTTCTGCAGGGACTGACTTGTTAGCTGTTTTCTGTTGTCATACTACAAAATAAATCGTATCGCAACATTAAAGCTGAGCATTAATTTCATAGTGCCAGCTGTCTGGAAGCGAGTCTTTTTCAGAAACTTTCTGTTCATCAACTCTGTCTTCTCCTGCCGCTTCTCAGTTATTCTGCTGTCTGGCATTTTCAAAACAATTTCATTTATTAAGCAGCATTTACAACATGAATAGAATGCAAACTTGAGCTCTGCTGTCGAAAGGAGAGAGAGAGGACCTGTTACTGAATCAGCATGCAGTAAAAATTTAAAGAAAGTGAAAATAGCTTTAAAACTAATCATCCAGAAAGTATATCCGCAGTCCAAACCTACAGCAGCTTAACTAAAAGATGGTGTCAGTTAACCCCTAAATGTCAGTTTTGTCAGTAGGAAAACCTAGGGTATGATATTCTTAAATTCATTGGAATTAGGACATTTTTCCACATTTTTCCCATTTCAACCATAAATAGCTCTCCTCTTTCTAAAATGAGACATAATAAAATGTGTTAGAATAACTGATTAACTAATAATGAATAAACTCATGAACAAGGCTTATCGTTTCTGAACTGATATCTACTGTTTAACACGCGCTGCCATCGTCTCACTCTTCCCACTGTTACTATGAACAAGAGCGACAAATCTTGAGACCAAAATAAGAAATCAAATCACAGAATTACAGCTCTCTGTTTTTGTTCCTGGAGACATCTCCAGGAGAGTGCGCAGGTTTTTATATTTTGTCCTGTAAGCATATAGCAATGCTTGCACTTTCTTTGGAAGGCTGATAAACATAAAATATCGCCCCACCACCTGAAAAGCGCCCGGGCTGCTCTGCATGGCTGCACTCTGTATCAGCGCCCGTGACTGAACGGACGGGTTGCATTGAGAGAGACCAAAAGCGGTCCCGCTTATCTACACGGGAGAAAAGCAGAAAGCAAATTCAAGACTTATGTGCTGGCCGGCGCATAATGCCGCTTGAACCTCTCAGCCCTTTTAAATGAAATTGTAGTGAAGTGAAAATGTTGCATATCGCGTGCTGAAGCTGTACGGTCGTGCCAAACGCTGTCAGATGAAGTCTCTACATAGATTTGCCCAACGTGTGCCAACACCCAGAGCCCTGCCAGGACATACCGTCACCCAGAACTAATCTAAAGGCAGACCGCCATGGACGAGCCGTAGTTTTCACTCATTTACACACTGCTACTGCATTTTGGAGTCGTAACAGCGTAGGTCCATCAAAAGTATTTTTTTAAAAAGATGATGTTGATGTCGTCGAAAAACGATTTGTTTTCCACATCTAGAACATCTGGATATTAAAGAAATGAGTCAGTATGTCAAGATAAAACAAACAAGTCTTGGATTAAACCAACAATAAGATCACTTTACTGTAACCGTCAGCACAGACCTAAACCTTGCTTTGGAAGCTCCAGTCTGTTGTGTGCTGCCTAAAACCAATGAGTGCCACGTCTGTGAGCCAGGCCAAAAGGCTCAGCTGGGCTTTGTGCTGGGAAATGGACTGCTGGACCCTGCCAAAAAGCCCTCAAAGTCATTTCTCCAAACTGTAGTCTTGGGGATTCCTGTTAATCCACCGTACCCATCATCTATAAATAAGTGGCACACTTGTGGAGAGAGCAGTTTAGAGAGAGTGGTTTGACGCCGGACACTTACAAGGCCTATCATTCTTCGTTTCCACTCCACGGAGCAAAGTAAATTGGAGGAGGCCGGCAGGAACGGGTACAGCAGGCAGGTAGCCTGTATGTCAGGTGTTGTTAAAAAGACTTTACTCACAATTTCCAAATCTATTACTCCCTCTACCAAATAACTGCTACTCTTGGTAAAAGTTGAGTCGAGTAAATCAGCTGTGATGTGATCCTGAAATTTGGAAACCTCCTCTAACTAATAGTTTTACCATCTGCTCTGCTTTTGGTGTTCATAACTTTGATATACTTGGCTGTGCGCGTTCAACACACTTTCCAGAGAAAAAAAATGCTTCTTTTTTTTTTTTTTACCTTCAACTCCGAGACGCCAGAGGCTGTTTCTCCCTCCCGTTTAAAGACAGCACTAAGGAGTCGTACACCACAACTATGACAGGGAATGAGCTGTTTGTTTCGCGTCAGTGCTTTGCCAGATATTTGTTTTATAAATTGCCAAGGGGTAAGGAGATTATACAGCCTAATTCTCATTGTGGCATTAATTGCCAAGTAGTTAATTAAAATGCACTGTGATTGGAGTTTACACTGTCCCGCAGGATGTAATAAAGCTGATATTATAAACACTTGATTGTGAGGCTGATGCCGTAACATGCACCATCTCATCTATCAGAATTAATGAGGTCCCCAAATTACACTTCCTGTCACCTTTTGTTACTTGAAGTCATTTCTGGAGCCCACTTTCATTTCCTGTCACTAATAAGCCATTAAAGGACTAACCCCTTAAAGCGAGAAGGATCGGGGGATGTTTAGCTATGTAAAACTGGTTATTAGGCTTTTATTGCTCAAGGCAACGGGGTTAAACAGGCAGGATTAGCACACTGATTTGAAATATTAGACGGCTAAATTGAAACAGGAGACTGGGCCAGAGTGATGAGCTGTACTCTCTGCTCAGGACTGTTGGGTTTTTAATATCCTGAAAATACCATTCGAAACAATGCCGTTAAGAAAAACTTTATGTTTTGTGGAGGAAATGTTATTCCCCCAGAGACCTGATGTTAAAGGATATTAATTTTCAGACTGGGTGCGATGATGTGTTTGAAGCTATGACCCCAATACATTTTCACAAGTCTCTATATGACTTACACAAATTTTACAGGTTTGCCTCTCGGGAGTTTCAAGTAGGACGTCATGAAGAGAAACGGGATGCTTGTTGTTTCTGTGATTCGATAGTTGACCTTGTCACTTTCTCGGCTGTAGACTTTATCGACAGTTTACTGTGAATAGTTTCTATATATAGGCTCATACACTCTACAGTTGGAGTAAACAGTTGTGCTCATGCACATGCAGGTAATAAACACCAATAAAGTACAGTTACCACACTGTCTTCCTACAGAGTGGAGCCACATTTATTGATTTTTCTTTCAAATGTAAGACGATTTAAAGGCACTTTGAATGTTTATTTCATGGTGGTTGTATTACATGAACCCAAGGACTCCCGGACCCACATGGAAAACTAAAGAGCTTTCAGCATTTCTGCAAATGCAAACTTTTTCTGAAATATAAATGCAAAAAATAACAGCATTTTCAGTCGATCCTTGTCAAGAGAGATCTTAGAGATCAATCAAAATATTCAAACTAGCCGACCAGTGTTTTTAATTAAAGGCATCTGACTAGCATGGAAATTAGTAGTGGTTTTTATGGCATATTGATCTGTATTAAGTTATCATGAGTGAAAATCATAACCTGGCATGAGACAAAGCATGTGCATAATGAGAGGTTTGAGCTCTTTGGGTTCATTCACCCACACAATAAAAAAACTCTCTCTGTCTTTTTTCTAAATGGTCATAACGGTGGTCTCCATCTTCAAAACTAATTCCTGTGTTGCTCCTTTTATTGGCTGCCACATGTTTTGGGTCGACCATAATGGCTTGAGCACTTCTTTTATGAGCATGAAGTTGCTCTGACCAGCTGGCGTCGTCTGTGCCCCTTTAAAGAGCCGCATTATTTAGTCTGCTGGCAGTTGTTTCATGTCTGTCACATTAGCAATACTCTGCAGATAGTATTCAGCAGTCGTAAAACAGATGTGCCCCGAATGTTAACTCATCACATATGAGGGGGAGTTTATTATCCGAGCATGCAGAACGCAGCATCGTATCAATTCAGGAAAGGATGCTAACTATAAATCCTGCACAAGAATGAATATTCAGTGTGTGTGCAGGCTCCAAGTCATCCTCCTTTGCAAGACGATGTTGATTTATTCATTTCTTTGTTTTCAGAGGCATGTTTTTCAAAGTATGTTTGATAAGGTCATGAGAATACCAGCATTTAATTACACTTGTTTAACCACTTCAAGAAAAATAGACCAGGAAAAGACAATGCAGCTATCAAGTGAAGAGTGTTTAAATAGCATTACATCAAATCAATTCATGCTTTGTGAGATGAGTGTCTTCCCTGTGTGTTTGCTGCCTTTATGCTCTGGCTGTTATCCAAAGCTTATCTGTTGTCTGAAACAGCGTTTCTGAATGTCTGTGGTAGTTTCTGTCTTTATGTTAACATTATTTTTTTTTTCTTTTCCATGAGTGCTGACCGAATTGCTTTTGGTATAAGAAAAGTTATTTATGTAATCTGGGTAGGTCCTGATTAAACAAATGACAGGCCCTGTTTATACGAGAATGTGAAAATGTGTAGTTTTTGCATCGTTGTTTCAAAGTTCTAGGAGAATCTGTACAGGTAGTCATGACACTCTGGAGGCTGCCATATTGTCCATCTTACTCACACATGTGCAGAAGAACTATTCACCACGCCCGTGGCGTGCAAGAATTGAGTTTATGAATGCCAAAACTTTACTATTCCAGTCTTTACTATCGTGATGGCAGTGTATTGGAATTGCAGATTTAAATTGTCATCTGATGTATGATTAAATTAATTCTCCTCTCATAAATCTGTATTCTGTGCAGCAGAATATTTCATAAGAAAATTAATGATGTAAAAAAAATTGCTTTTATAAGAAATGTTTATGAAAATCTCGAAAAGGGTTTCTTGCTTGGCTTTTTTTGCTTTCCAGATTCTACTTTCATATAATCAATACTGTAATCCCTCTTGACATGAACTATTAAACATATACATACAAGCGCATACAGATGCCTCCTTTCCAGTTCATGAAGGTAGACTCACACTACTGGGATGCGACTGGAGCATTGTCACACTCTCATCATTACTTAGATGTGAATAGAATGGCTTGTGGACGCCGCTTTTTCTCTTACTGGCGAATGCCACGGGTGTCAAAGCAATGAAGGAAGCTTAGAGGCAAAAAAGTCCACGGCTCCCCTCCTGCTGTCAGCCTGCGAGCCCCCCACGCTGAAGCCCTGATCCACTCTGACACATGGGACAGCGCAGTATGTCCTCCAATACCTTTAGGGGGGCTTTTTTCTTTTCTTTTTTCATAGACCTAATTATCTCTCTCACAGTGGAAAATAACTCAAAGACAGTATTTTCTGATTTTCTTGCCACTGGCTTCAGTGCATCATCGAATATTTTATGTGACCTTGTGAGGTGATTGAACCAGATTGTACTGGAACCAGAAGATGCGGTTCCACTTATTCTCAGATCCATCAATTTGAAGTCAGTCCACAAGATCATAATTTTTGGAAATATGCTTCAAAATCTAACAAAAAGCAAGAAACCAAATAGTTTCTCCAGCAATAAAAATAATAATAAAAAAAATCAGATTTATAGATTATCAATGTGATAATCATCAACAATTTTCCACTCCAGTGAAAATGGCTGGCGATAATGCTACTGTGGGATATTTGTGAGGAAGAAAGCCTTCAGCAGAGCAGCTCCCCTCTGGCTCCTGAGAGCCAAACACACATAAAAGCCTGCTGTGTGTGCTCATGGTTTAAGCATGTCAGCGGCGACTGCATGATCACTTGTGCATGCTGCTTTAATGGCACACCCCATGTCGCACTAATAGCTGCCCCCGTTCTTTGCCCCCCTCCGCCTTCCTCTTCCTCTGGGACTTAACAAATGGACCATCCACTGCACTGAAAAGGGATTTCCCCTTCAGACCCTGTCACGTCTTATTTCTGCAGATCCGTTTTTTTGTGTGTTTTCGCGCCGTCCTCTGCTTTCCGCCTCATTGCTTGATCCATGGCGGTCACTCTTACAGTAAATGTTTCACGCTGCCAGCCCATAAACAATATGATATCGCAGAATGTATTACTCCTCCGCGTTGTTGCCTCAGCAACTTCCATTTGAATCTACAATGTCTGAATGAATACTGCTGTCAATTTCTCATCTTGCTCTACATGACAAATTGTGTTTTTTCATGGTTCCCATCCAATAATCTGTCGGGGAAGATCAATAGAGTCGCGCAGTTGCGGGGAAACGGCCCGTGAATTGTCGGGCGTACGCGGCAGCCCTGAAAAATTGATTACACATACATACATGCTGAAAATATTTGTGTAAATAAAAAATAGCCTCCGCGGTTGCAGAAGCTGACAGCAGTCAGTGGTCTATAATGGACCTCCATTGTGTATTGGAAATTACTCATTCACTGTATTTATGGCTTTCAGATGACACTGTAAACACGTTGGCACATCACACAGTCCTGTGGGTGAATTTTCATAAATGAGATTGCACTCCATGCTTTTTTTTTTTGTCTCATTACTGTCTGCCATGCTTTTTTTTTTGCCCACACTGATGGTATTACGTGCCACAAATGCATGTTAATATGAACAGCTGCATTCACGCGTACATTGTTGTGCTATTTGTTTCGACAGTCGGCACAGTGAGATTAGGAGGACGGCTGCGAACAATAATGGTCGCCATTTGTGTGTTCCTCTTTTCCAAATGAAAAATGACTGTTCTGTTTTTTATTTAAACCCCCCCCTCATGTCTCATTGTGACACTCCAGTCCGTTCAATCGACAGCAAGCCATTCTATTTCCAAGTGTCATGTTTAATGAACACACGCTTCAGTCATTTACCGTCACAGCTGGGAGGGTGGAAGGAACGGACACGAGACACAATCAAAAGAAGAAGAAGAAAAATGGTGATGGAGACAGAGAATCAAAAAATAAGAGAGACTGAGTTTAATAAGAGGGGGAGGGGACGCAGAAAGAATCAACTGCTGCAAAGAGCTCGGCGCTTTGTGAGATCCCTCTCGAGGTTCATAAGCCTGAAGCCACTAAATTTAAACCCACAATTTAGAGAATCAGGGCCTTTCCTACTGTTCTCAGCACAAACACTCCAGAGTGGAACTTATGAACTAATGAGTCGATTGTCCGAAGAAGTTTTGATAGTATTTCCTCTATCTCTACTGCTCCCCCATCCCCCCACCGCCCCGCTGTGTCTGAAGCCCTCTATTACAGAACGGCTGTGTGGACACAGTCAGAGAACATGGGAAATGCATTTGCTGTCATGTATTGCTGATTCAACATCGAGCCCGCAGTCAGACATGTACATTACATAAAAAAGAAAAAAAAAGAAACTGCACATACACACAGACATGGACTCAAAAGTGAACCCAGGCAGCGTCTTACAGTTTGTGTCAGCTGTTGCAAATATGTCACCTCAATAATTATCGCATTTCATCCACTGATTGCTGAGTTGAGTCTTCAGAAAACAACGAATGCCTGGAGGGGTGTTATATGCTGGCCCTTTGATTTGACCATACCAGCTGATTTTTTTTTTTTTTTTTTTTTTCCTGAGGACAGCAGCAATACTTTCAAGGTAAGGATGCGTATCCCCGAGCTAAAAAGAGCCAAGTCAACAATCCCCTTGGAATGCATTAGAGACTCATCAACGTTACCCCGGCTTAAAAACATCAGCTCAGCTCTTTCTTTTGTCCATCCCTCGTGGCAAACACATTCTCATTAAGTAACTTCTGGAACAGAGGTGCAAGTGGAAAACAGGTGATGGGTAGTTTTTGGTCGCTTCAAGGGATTTTTTTAATAAACAGCGAGCAGATGTCGGTAAACGCCATTTTGGCACTGAGATGGTAAATCTAACAATTTTATTCATCCCCTTCCATTTTTATGTTTCAAAATGTGTCCAAGTTTGAAAATCACGATTTTAGAGAAAAAGACTTAATAGTTTCCTGCCTGGATAGTGGAGGGATGGGACAACATTTCACATTCACTTCTCAATCCCATGAAATTGCCCATCAGCTTTGGCCCAGGGCCACGAGGGTGAAAAGAGTGAGATTATTTGAACTCATTGAAGGTCATTGGTTTTGTGGCTCAGGTCATTCAATGAACACACCCTGTGGTGCTTCATTCCATCTCTATCTCTCTTCGCACCTCTCCTCGCTTATATCTCTTCTTTTCCTATCATCTCTCCTCTTTTTTTCCCTCCACTTCTTCCCTCCCTTCCCCACATGTTCTCACACATTATTTACCTTTAGCTTTGGGTATTTTTCAATTTCTTTGGCCAAACCGATGCATCGCGGAGTTGCCTGTGTGCTTGGTCAGGGAATCCAGCAGGACCCAGTCAGAGAGAATTTATAGATAAGGAAGCAGCATGAAAAGAAAGGAGGGGGCGGTCTAAACATCCCCCACCCTGCATGCACAGAACATACAAATACAGCTGTGGCATGTCTTTAAATAAACCTTTGGAGCGCAGCAGAGTGAGATACAGACACCTGAACTTCTCAAACCCCATTTGATACACCTCTTCTTCATTTGTCCCTTTGTCTCCACAGATAGTTCCTATTTTCCTATTCTATTGCACATCTGACTATTATATTTTCCAACTATTCTAACCAATTGTTTCTTTTTATTTATTTTTTTATTTTTTTATTTTTTTTATTTTTTGAGAATCTGGATATCTGGCTGTTCCTGTTAGTTTTTCCTTTCTGCCAAAATAAATAAATGAAAACAGCAGTGGGATTTCTGGCTGTTGAAAAATGCAGTAAGCAGATTGCAATGTGAAATTCAAATCAACATGGAAATAATTATTCAGCTGCTCCTTTATTTGCAATGTAAGCTTGGTTGGTTTTTACGCCAGATCTTCTTTTATCCCCACAATGAAGGTCAAGATTAACACTCTGCACATCAGGGAGGAATATGAAGATGTTTAGATGTGAAGTTAAGATTACAGCTTTTGCAATAATGGCACCACATATTGTACATTATCATAATCAAACAACAATTTTGTGTGGTGTTAATATTTTCTAGATAAAATGAGATATTTGATGTGTATGTCTTATTCAAAATATCAAAGTGTTCATGAACAGCAATTTTAACAACAACAATAAAAGGTACAAAACATAAGCATAAATGTTTTGAGTCCCTTTTAGGACTCTACAGTCCTACAGCTGCTACATTGTTTGGAAGACCCATTTTTCTTGAATGTGCATTGAGTACATTTTCTTTCTTGTCATATAAAGGAAGTAAAAACAGCACAGCTTCGAAGTGGATTCCTTGATATGATATATGAAATTGTTTCCAACAAAAGCATTTGAGGAATATTTCCACCAGAAACAGTTGTCTAGAGATGTTTAAAGCAGTTTGCACAGTGCAAAGCAAACTGAAACATTAAAACACTGTATATAGATCTTTTGAACTTGTTGCACATTTTCATTGACATCAGAGAGCAAGAGTTTTTCACTGAAGGCACCGTATTGCTTGTAAAAGAAGGAGGCCACCGTCCACATCGTTATTGCAACTCTGAGATCGTTTTAGGACTCATTTTCATTTCTCGCTCGTATTTGCATGTAAGAAAGGCAGACGTGGCTTTATTATTGTGCGGTGCCTTATGTCAAAGCTTGGGGACTGCTGTCATTTCAGACCCATGGTACGAATTGCCCGAGGTGAGAAATTAAATTGTTCAGAGTAAGCTGCCTTACAGCAGTTTATCAGAAACGCTATGAAAAGGATTAGCCTGTGCAGCTCCAATGCATCTAATGGTGGAATAACTAGCTGCTGACTTCACACTGTAATTGATACGGTAAGTCTCTTGCTGCTCCAAGTCTCAGTTTTTAGGTTATATGTGGTACATTTTAGGTGTTTAAGTGGAGGACATTGTCAGATTTTCAACATCAGTGTTCTCCCAATACAATCAGGAATAGAACTCTTCCTGAAAATGATTAATGATAAGTTAAGCGAAAGTCAGGACCCTTATAATATATTATTACAGTAAGGTACTGTTTCGTCACCTCTTTTATTTGCGCTTGTCATGAACAAGGTGTGAAGGTGCAGCCGAGGCTAGGAGCACTGCATCTTTTTTGCAGATGATGTTGTCCTTTCAGCTTCATCACATTGTGGACTTAGCTGGAAAAAGTGGATGGATTGAGTTGCAACTTTTTTGAGCATTGTGGCAGAAATTTGTGAATTAAAAGGGCATCTTTATTCCTGGAAAAGATAAAATACTTGATCTAGTTTATATAAGTTGGTTCCCACGGAAAGTTTGAGTGAAGTTTTGCATGGCATACCTAAAAAAAAAACCCACCTTATATCATTTATTTTTTTCACCTAGAATTATTTACAGTGAAAAATGATCAATTTTCTCCCAACGTGGAAGGAAGATGTTTTTAAGCACCACCCTGATTTATTACACTTTTAATTGTGCTAAAACCGCAGACCAACTGAGAGTACTGATTACTGAATCAACACTCATTTGACACATTTGACGAGGTTACCCGTGGTAAAGATGCTCCAGCGCTGAGAAAATATGCCATGAAGATAAGGAAAAGAGGCATGTCAAAGAGTGTCTCTCCAATCAGAAGCAAGGCACATGGGACGTTTTGCAGCGAATAAGTAGGGCAGCCCTAATTCTAATTTGACAGCCTCCTCGAACTCATTTTCTCAGGCCCTTAGTAAGAGAGAGAGGAGAAGCCTCGATGAGCTAAATGCAGCAACATGCATGGGGTGAAAATCACACACACGTAAACATGTGGGGTTTTTTTTGGTATTTTTTCACATGCATGCATGCAATTGTCACCATTTTCTCTCACTTATTGCACAGCATGGGTTAAAAAAAAATGATAGAAGGGAGAACCACGGAGTGTTGGTCTCCCAGGTTTGCTTCTGGAGGGCTCCCAGGAGAGGTTTTCGATGCTTCTGGTTGTAAGCATCACAGTGGGATTTTATAAAGCTCCTGTCATGCTTGAAGAAAGCTTGAAGACTGGCGAATCTCCTACACAGGCGTGTGTAACTGAGTGAACAGTGTTAAAGAAAATCTTGACGAGTGAGCTTCCTTTTCAGCCTCGCTACGGGTTTTTCTGTTGGCCGTCGCCATTTTACTCCTCCTAGAGCTGATTGAATAGGGTTGGGGGGGGGCAATTTCAGACTGATTTCACAGGTGGAGGGACTTTCAGCTCATGAGTCCATTCACAGCAGGCACAGAGAGATCCCACAGATGCAGTGTGCGACCGTCAACACTGTCGTCTGACATCGATGACCCACAATTAAACATTTTAGAGAAAACACTTCATCGCTTTCACTCGTCTGAAACCATCCATCATAACCGAGTCAGACAGTGTCAGGGTTTATTCATTTGATATTTGTAGGAAGTAAGTAATACACACACATCAAATGCTTCACCATAGCAGTTTCTATCCAGAGGACGACTTCATGAATTAGTCATATCAGAAGATACTTTTCAGTGCTCTGTACTTTGTTTATTTACTGCTCCACTTTTCAGATGCTCAAAGGTGTCGCTGAGAAAGGTTCCATATGTTTTCCTATAAAACAATGCTCTAATTAGCTGCTGCAGCTATTGTACTGCTGGAGCCAGCTATGGTTTTACTGTTTGTGGATGTGTGTGTCTTCATTAAAGGGAAGACTGCAATGGTGACCGTGTATGCAGCAACAAATTAAATTCCACCTGAAAATCCTCGGCTTCTCTAGCAATCAGTACAACCTCCTCTCCTCAATACAGTCTTAACACACACACTCACACACACAGAGAGGTTTCTATGTTTTTGAACTTTAACTGTGGCTCGCTGCATGCTTTATGCAGTATTGTTCTGCCCTCTGCTGGAGAGTATTGGTCAGTATTTCTTCCCAAACTGATTTCAACCACAGAGCAAGCAATCTACGCTGCTTTATCCAAGTGCATCACAGATGACTGTGGGTGAAGGAAGGGTATGAAAAGTCATGGACACACAGGGAGAAGATGCTTAATTCACACAGTCAGTGCCAGACTCAAATCCTTGAAAAGAGGTTATTTCAATCAGAATTTTTCTTTTTTTAATAGCACAGTTATGTAAAGAAATCAAGGTTCAGTTACTTAAATATTAAATATCAAAATTATTTGATGAAATGTTGAAGAGGACACACTTTGTCTGAAAAACAGTGAAGGTGCTCATAAATTAAATGATCTTATATCATTGAATTATATTCTGTTATATAAACATGTTTTAATAAAAAATGTATAAACACATGTATATTTGAAGATTTTTTTCCATGAAAAAAATCTTGAAGATTTCCATAAATTGCATCTAAATTTGCGACTCTGTGAATGTTGAAATTCTCTATCTGAGTCTTAAAAAACAGATTTTCCATTTTAATCCATGAGTCACGTATCCAGAATGCTGTGAGGCCTCTTTCACCCCTCCTACAGTTCCTTTACAGGTTACCTGTAGCGGATTATATTAGATTTAGTGCTTTTACTGCTGAGCAAGGCCACTGTGTGAGCTTCACACCTACAGTCAGGTAAATCCTGCCTCGATGGGTCGTCTCACAGGCCTTGGAAGCCTCCAGCCCTGCAGCACCACGGTCATTGCTCTGCTCAGTTTCTCCTCTTCTCCCCCACAGCTGAAATGACCTTCCAATTCTAACCTGGAGTGCAAATTCACTACTGATCTAAGTTCTGGTTTACTCTCACTCTGCAGCCCACTGCGTTCCTCTTTCACTTTATTTCAGTCTCAATACTGAGTCTGGACTCTAAACATGATTTGTGGAAAGGCTCCAGTATTATTTTATGCACTGAATGTCAGCTCTATAATTTTCATACGCCAAAAATACGCCGCGCTTACTCTCAAAATGCACAAATTTACTGCAGCTTTCAGCAAGTAGAGCTTGATTACATCCAAGCAATGATCCCTGAGGTATTTTTTTTCACTCTGTAATACTGCAGTGTACTGTATTGTGGGAAATCTGTGTGTTGTTGATGATCAGGATTTCATCTCAGAAAATGAATTTGCAATGATGGGGCTGTCCCTGGACGCTCTTTTGATTTTCTGGTTGTTTATTTGTAATAGAATGAAGCATTTGAGGCATCTGTGTTTAAACTACAGGGAAATGTAAGTGAATTTTCTTCCAATCCATTAGGTTTGAAATTGTTTATCTATTTAATGAAGTCAAGTTAAATATGGTAACTTATGAATATAATTAATTTGTTTTTTGCACTATGGAACAAAAAGGAGGTGTTAATTCTATTTCATATTTTCTCTTTGGTGTTTGCATGTTTTGCATGTGCCTGAATGACCTGAGTACTGTAGTATCTTAAGACAACAGTGAGGAGACAGACAGTCGTTCACACCCATATTACAGTCATGTCTGTGAGGAAAAAGATAGGAAACAGTCATACCCTGAGAAAACATTTTCCCACTGTGATGAACAATTACTATCTCACCCTATAGCCAACGCACAGAGAATGAATAATGGTAAAAGTGATAAACTGTGCCAGTTTATCTGCGTTTGCTTCATTTTCTCATGTATTGTGTGACTTTATAATGACCGCGCAGGCAGTGGAGGGGCTAGTTGTGTTCTGATTGGTGTCCTCCCCTTTGCGTTGCGGTGGAGTTGTGCGAGCCGTGGGGTCAGTTCAGTGGGTTAATTACTCGTATTTGTCACACTGTCGAACCCCTGAGGACTGTGTACCAACTGCCACTGTTTACATTCTCATGATTTTCCGTCCCATTAATCACAAGGCTCAAACTTTTGGGAGAACAGGGCTGGTTAAATAGCCCATTAACATTCTCCTTGTGCTGTTTGTGTTTGCAGTTTGGTAAATGCATTCTAGTCATAATGACAAGGGCAAAGAACATATCAGCACTGAAAGATTCACAGATTTTCTCTAAGGAGACCAAAGAAAATGTACTCGGATCAATGCGATTATATATTTCTAGAACTATGACACATCCTTGCACATCCACACGTACTTGGTCTTGATCATAACTTGAGACTTGACAGGTTTATTCATTCCTAAAGTTTTTTTTACTGTGAATACTGAAGTTGATTATTTGCTTGGAGTCTTATGAGTCAAGGCCCATCCAGCTACTTTCATTGTGTATATTTTTATGTGCACATGTAGAGCACAGCCTCATGCACAGGAAGAATATACAATCACAGAAATGCCCCC
Source organism: Salarias fasciatus (assembly GCF_902148845.1). Lineage (NCBI taxonomy): Eukaryota > Metazoa > Chordata > Actinopteri > Blenniiformes > Blenniidae > Salarias > Salarias fasciatus. The sequence goes on along the minus strand of NC_043746.1, from coordinate 19,782,692 downwards.
AAGCACATCTTGAACTGAAGTGGGAGTGCTAACTATAACGCCACTGCGCCGCCCGCCCTCGTAGCATCATCAAGGTTATTTCCTTTTTTTCAAAGCGCGGATGCCTTAAACCGCAATGCTCTTCTAACAGTGAAAAGAAAACATAATATCACTTTTTTTTCACAGGTTGAAAAGCTCTCCTCCTGTTAAGTGAATCAACCTTCGTGCCCACCAGAGCTTTCCAGGGCAATTTGTTTTGGAAACGCTATTTCTGTTATTTGGAGGTACTCGTACTCCACAAGCCAGGTGTTTGAGAGTGTTGATTGAGAGGCAAGACAGAGCTCAGCGCTGCCACTGGATGGCATTGTGATTCAAGAAATGAGCGCCGGCTGCTGCTCGCCGTCCTCCTGTGCTGAATCCCTGACGTGCACTGAGTCACTCACTCACCTAAAGAATGCTGTTTTTAAGAGTCCATTTGTGCCTCGCTGTTAGTCTGAAAGAAAATCATCCGGCAAGAACAAGTGAATGCCAAACATTAGGTGTCCTTCTTTTAAGCGTGAGAGTAATTTGACAAACTTCACTCCTAGCAACCGTGAGCGGCTCAAAACAAATACATCTTTATGTGGCAGCCATTTAAAAGGATCAAAAGTTAACAGCTCTACACATAGCTCAAAAGTTTTCAAGGGTATGCAGCATTAAATCGTTCAAAACAGAGAGGGGGGGGGGGGGGCATAAAAACACCAAAAAAAACTTTTTTTTTAATTCTGGCAACAAATCTGCTAATGTGACTCCTTGTGTGTTTCTGTGCTGGCGCATCCATACATAACCCAGAGAACAAAACAAATGTCTTGCGGTTATTCTGTATTGTGAGGCTCAGATTGTCTCTCCATCTGAGTTTATTGTGTTTTATGGCATTCAGGTCAAAAGGGGAGTTGAGAATTACAGCTCGTGATCATTAGGTCTGTATTTTCTCCTTTACGAGCTCCAGCCTTTGGACTGTTGGCAGGGCGGGGTGATTGATTACCCTTGAGGAGTAGGAAATTAAAAATCACACTGGTCCCATCGTTTTTAATTTATATCCATGGTAATTTCTCGCCATCGTTCCATTTCGTACATTCATACATGGGGGACGGCCGCCGTCGCCAGTATGCTGTTGTTCACTGAAGCACTGTGAGGCCTGCTGACTTTTAATCAACTCTCATATAGTATTCAGCGTACAACAAGCTTTGCACAATTTCCTTGTACATCCTGCATAAATGCCCCCTGTAGATTTTGTTCTTGTTCCGTTTAAGCCATGAAGAATTTGCCAGATTTATCAAAATACCGTTCTTGCTGGGAATTTAGACACTTTGGTTTTTATGTCTCAAATCAGATAAGCTGAACTAAAGTAATTAAGTAAAACCGACTTGTGGAGACACAAGTAATATATGTACAGCCTGCTTTTGAAACATAAAATAATTGCCAGGGATATTGTTTCACAGTACATTTAATCTTTTTCGGTAAATGGACTGGTGGGTGAAATAATCAAGAGTGAAGTGAAGAGCTGACAGGAGCTTTATAATGGATTCTGTCCCTAAAATGAATGTATCTCCCTCCTACAACACCCTCATTCGCTCCCTCCTCTGTACTGTGTGTGTGTGTGTGTGTGTGTGTGTGTGTACGTGTACGTGTGTGTGTTTCCAACCATTCCTCCCTCTGTAGTTCTTAAGCGAATTGAACGAGGCAGAATAAATCACAGTGTGATCAAGATGTCATCTTCATGATAATGAAAACATGATGCCTCATAATAAGTTGCCGGATCAAAGGAAGCCATCGCAGCTTCATAACTCAATGCCAAGTGGTCAAAAAGTGTGGGAAGCAGAGGAGGATTTAGCAGACAATCGCGGGAATAAGTATCTTTTCTATGTTTGTGAAGTTTCCAGTCAGAAACCTTGAGTTCACTATTACAGGATGCTCATTATTGATCGTGTGCAACAACATTCAGGTTAATGTGGAACTTAAGGTTGTATTTTGGTTCTCAGTTTGTTCTGCTTTTCTTTTTCTTCATGAGACATATAGTTCTGAATAAAATATCTATTTATTGATTACCATACATTTTTTTAATGTGAGAAATGCAGACATTCTTGTTGTTTTCCGGTTTCTTCTTTCAAAAAGGTCACACTGCCATTCTTCAGGACAACTTTTGAGGCACATAATCAGTCAGCATCAGAACGACTGCAGTTTTGTTTCCAACGTAAAACTGTTAAAGACCATAAAAAGGCAACAACTGTTCTAAGGTCTCGTATCTAAAATTAGCAGTAATGCAGATTTTAAAGCAAAGCCATGACAATAGGACAGGAGAACATCAGTCAGGGAAATTAAAATCTCACGGCTTTGCAAGTAAACAATTTGAGGCCGTTTTTTGACATTCCGGGAAAGTTTTACAATGCGTTGTAACTTCCGTAAATCTGTGTTTACAGCTTCACCCCTCTATCAATAATTCAACAACGGCAACAAAAAAAAAGAGAGAAAAAAAACGCAGTGTGCAGATTTCAAACGCTCTCTTGTATTTATAAGGTGCCTCGGTGTAAGAATGAAGGTGTGCCTGCTAGGTAGCATCACTGTTGAGTTACGGTTTTTCCGCCCTGCAATTTATGCTATCTGTTTCATTTGATGCGAGATGACATTTATCATTTCAGGACGCTGCCGCCGTCACTTTGATACTGAAATTTAATGATTCATGAGATGAGAAGACAAACCTGGGAGGGAAAAATGGAGTCTGTGTTTTTGGGAAGTCAGAGGTGTGCTGTTTCTGCAGCCTTGGTGGTGAATAACAATAACCAGAATATGACACAGTCGCATTTCAGTTACAGAGAGATAAGCTCATACTCTGGTGTATAAGTTCGGGGGTGGGGTGGGGGGGTTTAACTAATATTACCAAACACCATAGGGTGAACGATTTGAAGACCTGTGCTGGTTGGAGATTAGGTTTAAGGTGGCTCATATTCTAAGAGATAATAAGGCGCAGTAAATGTTCAATGAGGTCTTCAGGCTATAAAATGCGACAATTCTACAAGTTTAATTTAATCATACAGACCAAACACGTGTGTGTCACACATTGCTGTTAATATGCCATTTTTTCAAGGTTTTTTTCCCCCTTTTTTTCTTCTTCTCTGCTGCCACAGGCTACTGTGTGTTTTGGCAGTGTAATGAGCTTTGAATTGGCCCATTTATTTTCACCAACGCTGTACCTGAACTAAAAAGCTCCCCAGATGTGCAGGGTTGTAGTGATGTCCTTCAATTTAAGCCTTAATGAAAGCTTTGTCCCACCGCTGTGAAGCTGTTCCTTGACAACACTTCACATCCGCCGTTCCAAGAAAAGTACCAAACAAGATGCGCCGGTCTCCTTCGCTCAGAAACGAGCTCCCCTTCTGTGATGAAAAATGCAGCCTGTCTCTTTGCTTATTGCCGTGGCATTTAGGTGGCTCAGTGTGGTGATTTGAAGAGCCTGTAGTGTCAAAGCCATTTCTCCTGCTTGTGGCTTAATGCTCTGACTCAACAAACCTGACCATTGTCATTTTCCTCCATCGGCTTCATGGTGGCCATGAAGAAAAGCCGAAGAAGTGTGGGTAATAACCTCCAAGGAAAGGGCTGTGATTGCACATCCATTTCACACTGAGGACCTCTCCCTTGCTTCCCCAAAGCTGTAAAACGCCGTATAGAATGAGGAGTGAGAATGGCAGAAAGGTGGACACTGTGTTTTGTTAGTTGTGAGAGATAAAAGAGGAAGTTGTGAGTGGGGGAGGCCTGCATGGGGGCTTCTGGAGCCGGTGTGTATCTTAAAAACAAGGTCTTTCACTGCTGGCGCTCTATTCAGCTTTTGAAGAAATATGCTTTAGTCTACAGTCTAATCCTAATGGGTAGCTGGGGGGCACTGTGTGCCTCTTAAACAGTACCACTCTGTCTGCTGAGTCCACTGACTGGAGACACGATTTTACAATTTTATTCCCCGTGCTTAGACCATCTTAAAATGTTAGATAACAGTTCAAATGAGGCACAGATCACAATTATAAAAATTGGTATCTTAAGACAAATAGCATATTTACATACTGCATATTAAAAAATATACATTTAATCTTTCTTTTTAGATCAGTATTCCTCTCTTTCCTATAAAGAAAAGATCATTTTGAGCTTCAAGTGACAGGGCGACTTGCTAACCCTGCCCATCATGTGCATCAGCAGCATAATGAGGGCTTCGATCCAGTTTCTTCCTATCAAGCCCCTTCATTCCCAGAGAACATTTCCCCCTGCATTCATGACTCGCAAGAAGACTGCCTATTACACCATATAGGCTGCGATAAATTACATTTATATTTGTGCTCTTTGCTGTACCGTTTTCACGCAATTGCACAGGAGCGCGAGAATTTTTGCTTCCCAAAGCTCCCCACGCAGCGCTGTTGACCTTGCAGAGCTGTGTAATTTGATGGTAAATGGTTGTCATTTGGTCTGCCATGCCTCATGAAGCCATCTATGTTGTTATTTCTTGCCTTCGAGCTCCCACTGATCACCAAATTACAGTAGTGCATGACTAATTGGATGGACACAGCCAGAAGCAAGAGAAGAGAAGAAAAAAAAAATAATTCTGCTGAATTGCCGGTGTTGCAGAATTGTAGTTTTCGGTATAATTTATATCCTGGTTACAGCGATACAGTGGAAAAGATATAACATGGAGTACAATTAGCAAATGATTATGTGCAAACGACTTAAGGATTGTTCTGATATCAGGAGGGAGAGAGAGATAGAGCTATTTTCAGCCTCTAGATGTCACTGTTGGCTAAACACTGCCTTGGTGTCACCCAGTGGGGCGTTTGGTTTGTATGGATCACGCAACACGCACAACAGCAGATGGTGCTGATCATCACGGCTCACATCATATTTATTTATTTATATTTTTCACCCCTTGTAAAATACCACCCTCCAGATAAATAAACATTACAACAGACAATACATGTTGGCTGACTGCAATTATTTCTAATTAAGTAAAATAAGATACAAGCGCCTGGCTGACTTGTGTGAACCTGCAATTAAGTCCAAGCATTATAGGAGCGTGGTCTTCTTTCTTGTCCTTGCGGTGGACAATATGCCACAAACTAAAAGAAAAGTCCATTTTTCCTCACTTGTAGCTCTGCAAAGGCCTCATAATGTGGCTATTTTATGTTTCTTTTTCCAGAGAAAAAAAACCCTGTAACTTAAAAAAAAACAGCATTTAATAGAATGTGTCATTTTGTGTCATCCTACATCCCACTTTCGATTTCCCCCTTCTGACTGACGCAATGAGACACACTTATCATTGATGGAAGTACATCTGAATCACAGCCCCTCCATATGTGGTCACAGTAGGTATAAAATATTCCGCCTCAGTCCATCTCTTTCCAAGACCTATTTCCTCCATCCATCTCCGATGCTGCTTCATCCCACTCGGGGTCATGGAGGGCTGGCAGCAATCCCGGGTGACTCTGGGCGAAGGTGCATGTCGCAGTCCATCACAGAGCAGACTCAGAGAGACAGACGCTCACACTCCCACCTCCATGATAACCAATTAGGCTAAACCGCATTGTCTTCAGACTGTAAGAGGGAACTGGAGAAACCCCACAAACCCCGATAAGGACTCAAACCTGGACTCCAACCAGGGACCTTCCGGCTATGTGCCAACCACTGCCCCCTGTGTCATCCAGTCATTCTCTGTTCCTAAATGTGGGCAGAAATTCAACTACACATAAAGGTATATGAGCTATACCTCCTCGACTCATCACTCTGCTGTCGGTACGCTGCATCTCATTCAGAACAAGCTGGGGAAGCTCCTTTCCTCAATCACTAATAAAGCATGATGTATATAATTGTAAATGACTGAGTCACAGTTTTCCCTGGTCGGATTTAGCCTAATCAGAAAGTAGCAGTCAGAGTTCTCTCTGACAGTGCTTTGTTTGCCCACAAGGGCCCTCTGGGACCCCAGCATGCTAGCAAAGCCAATCAGCACTGTATAATTGAAAAGGAGCAGAACTAAATGACTACAGATAGGAGCTGAGATCCATTCCCACTGTAAGATTAGATAGCCGGGCCAACAGCGTCTACTGAGGACCAACTGTTGCACTACATGCATGCATTTCCACCGGCTGGGGCAGATAGACGTGCTGTAATTGTACTGTAAGCACACAGGAAATGTAGTAGAGGAGGAGTGGGAACGTAATGAAGAAACAATAAATGGTGACAGAGCTGAATGCGACATGATTTGATCTGCGTATAAATGGGAAGGGCTGGCGACTGGCTCTGGATTTTTTTCTGACACAACACCAACGTTTCAGCAGAATTACTTTTGCTTATATCATCGTCATGGCATGGGGTTAGGAGGAAGCATCTTCAACTACTTGGTACTCTTTTATTTTTGACAAAATGTACATTGGAGGCCTCTAGTTATGTGGTATAGGAAGAGAAATACTTGGTTCAGGGAAACAAAGCTGCTAGTTACAGCAGGGGTGTCAAACGCAATTTAGTGTTAACCTTCTGGTGCAAAATAAAGAGAAATGTCCAAAATACTTCCCCTATAGCTGCTGAATGATGCTTGTTTTTCCAAACTCCTCGAGGCACTGAGGCTAATACAAGTTTCCCTGCAATGCGGTAGCGATCTTTTATCACAGCATCACCTCAAGCCCAGTTCTCAGTGTTGTGTTGTAGAACGCTACTCTTAATAAATCTGTTTAAAAAAACGTAAAAAATTAATTTCTGAAATTTTTACAATTTGCTTGATGGTTTTTGCCAGGCTGGATTTGGCTCACGGCACCAGTTTGCAGGGACACTTAACCAGTTATCTTCTCCTTACCTCCAGACGTCCGACACTGCAGCAATAGATTCACACTGGGTTGAACTGAATTGGCAGATCCATTCATTTTGAACTTCAATTCACAAATACTATCAAACTTTCACAAGGCAATGTCAAAAAATTCAAACCTTTTGAAGGGGGCCACACATGGAATTATTCTGGACTTCCTTTTTTTTTTCTGATTAGATAAATTTGAGTGAAAGTTCAGGGACTTAAGGTAAGAATAATGACATAATTACTGTGGGCTTTTGCAGGTCTCCAGCAGGGAGTTCAGCTGTGTTTGCTGCCTCCATTGTGTCTTTCCTCTGTAAATCTATGACAGACTAATAGGGCTTCCCACCAGGGAAATCTGCTGGTGTTTCCTGTCCCAGAGCTGCCCTCTTCCTTTCTCAGTGAAAATCCACAGCCTGCTGTTTCTCCACGCCAGAGAAGGCGAGGCAGAGTTCGCTGTAACTTTGTCAGAAGATCCTAAAATAGTCCTCAGCATCAAACCTAATCTGTTGAATCTGACACAGCACTGCAGAGGGTGGTATCCTGCGATTCCTTGACCTATACATACAAACACTGCACAAATAGAAAGTTGTGTTGACATGGGAACAAAAATAAACCTGGACTGCCTTTCTCTCTGTGTACTCTAACATGTCAATAACAGAAATGAATGTGACAAGGGTGCTGGAAGTTTAGCCAAGCAGCAGCATTTTTGCAATATATTTCTGGGAAACAATAATAATGATTAAAAAAAAGTTTCAATTTGATTATGGCATTATGAAATAGTCCTAGTTGTTTAGATTTTCTCATTTGACTTTGATGCTCCAAACTATGATCTTTTACACAGTAAATACTGTCCTTTCATTACCAGCAAAGCACAACTGTTCTCCAATAATCTGAATTGGTAATCTTTTAATTCGAACATAACTACTTTCTTCCTTTTTTAGGCTAAAACCAGCCTATTTTAAACTACATACCTGAAAATAAAGTAATGAAATTCCAAATCTGAAAAGGCCAAACATGTACAGTATCTTATAAACCACTTCCTGTTCAGTGCAGAAGGGCTTGAAGTCAAACGCATTATTCACCCTGGAAGAGTTCACACTGGATTGACACACACACATTTCAAATTTCACGTGATGTAAAGTCACCAATTAGCCTCAAACATGTTCCTATTTATCTAAGAGATGAGTTCTAAGAAAACCCACAGAGGAAACATGCAAACTTCACACAGACAGGTCCCCAGTAGAGTTAAACCAATGATAGTCTTTCAGTGTTTTACTGTCCAACCCAAGGTCAAACCACCAAAGCTATGAAAAATAATGTGTGTCTGATGGCAACCCCTCCCACTCATCTGTTCAGGATATTTGGGAGGCCAGTTCTGGGTTAGATTAGATTGTGGTTTATCTGCGAGGGGGAAAAAAAAATTGTAAACAATCCAACTCCTTTATGTTCTCCTCTGCATGCCAGAAAGTGTGCTGGAAAAAAAAAGCAAAACAAGATTCAAAAATAAAAACCAGAAGAGAGATACTCTGGCCTGTCATGGCACAGGAGATATCCGTGGTGCTGACAGCTACCTTGTGAGAGACTGACAGCTTCTTTTGCTCAGTGGGGTCACAGGAGGAACACGTCCCCAAGGGGTTTATGTATGTGGGTACTCATTAAAAATGTACTGTCTTAGGAGGTTTAAGCTGCTCCTGCTGCTGCTGTGGGCATCGCTCTGCGCCTCTGTCAGTTTCCACTCGGCTGTTATCAAGAAGACTCATTAAGTTCATCACCCTGCGAGAATTTCTCATGACTTTGCCAAAGCACCTCCTTTGGTGGTCAGATGACATGCGCAGGGTCAATGTGTTGATGGCACTGACAGCTGAATGGAAATTAAAGGTGTGGTGAGGCTGTGGTGCTCACAGCTGATGTTCATCCCGTTATTATATCACAATTTCACATAATCAGAGCAATGTGGATTTTGCGCCTAATATTATTATTGCGGAAGCAACTGCCACACACGGTTCTCATCCATCCACTGGAAGCAGTTTGTCTCTTTTTTCATGCATGTTATGATCAAATACATTTTTCATCCTTCAAACAGATTCTCAAGCTAAAAGCATCAATCAGATAACCTGATACATTAACTGAAGGGAAGAGAGGCTTTGCCAAAACAAATGGTAAATAAAGTTCCTTTTTCAATTCACTGCTTCAGCAGTATTAACAACATCTGGAGTCTTCACCCATGCACTCACACTCAGTGGTCCACAAATCACTCACACACGGTGGGGAACAACTTGGATTTCAATGTTTTGCTCAAGGACATTTTGACCCATGGGCTGGCAAAAAAACCAGGCTTTAAATCTTTGGGAGCATAAAATAACCATCTCTACTAACTGAGCCACAGCTGCCCCAAAGGGAAAAAAACAAACCCCATAAATGTTCATGTCTGTCTGAGAGGTTCAAAATCAAGTGTCTACGAACTTTAATCGTTTCTCTTCTGTCGCTGTCATTAACTCACACTTGCTGAATTTAAATGAAGGATTTGCCAAATATACATATATAAAGCGGAGTGAAAAAAACCCCCCCACAAATAATCAGAGAAAGAAATTTCATCCAACAATAGATTTTGTTGACTTCATCAACTCTCTCTCATATAGCACGGTACAGTCCCTGAAGCGACACAGAGAGTCAGTTAAACTCAGACAAGTTCTGCCAAGAATACCTAAATATGAATTTCATATTCCAGTAAATCAGCCTCGCCCTCGGAGCCTGGTACAGTATAGTTAGACAGTATATCATTTAGGAATGTGATTAGCAGCGGCCAGCGGTGGATGTGGGTCATGCTGGTTCTGCATGCGAACCTCATCCAGTGTGATTTCCCTAAACCCTCCAGAGGGGAAGTGCTTTGGAATTGCTTTATAGGCAACTACACTTCCTGGAATTTTCTTGGGTTGAGTTATTAATCATCCTGCTGGATGCACTATATGTATACCACTGTGTTACTTCTTTCATGGTGCATTTTCTGTGGCTCCGCACTCTCAGACGAGTGCATTAATATTCTAGCTCATATTCCTAGTTTCATCCACTTCTCATCTTTTTCCCTCCATTTATTTGTGGCAATTTCATCCTCTTTGTATATTCTATGTGTTGCATCCTGTGGCTCAAAGCAATAAACATTATTACCAGTCTTGTCAAAATAATCACTTCCTATATTTCTGTGCGGAAGGATTTTTTGAAGCCATCTTGCAAACAGTGGGACATCTTATGTGTCTGACAAATGCATACCATGAATATTACCTTAACCTTCGAAAAGCAGTGTAGCTATTCTGTAATTGATCATGGAATTGAGTTGAACTAAGAAATTACCTTGAGAGAAGATGAAAGTTTCTTATTTAGCACCAGTCGACTTTCTTTTCAGTTTTATTTAATCACACCAGTCTCAACTCTACTTTGAGCCAATGATCTGAAATATTCAAGGTGTTGCCGTATATACATACCAAGTGGGGACCGACAAGTTAATGGAAAGAGAAGCTCAGATGCAATTTGCAAATACTGATTCTGTTACTTCAAGCAGTAAGTGTTATTTTACAGACACTATACAGTCTTTCGAGTTATTTGACAACTTCAAACTTATGGCCTGTGCTTTGTGCATGGTTCTGTTTGTGCATGAAAAATGTAATTTGACTACTATTTTGGACTAAGTCATTTTTCAAAAAACCTGATTCGCTGTCTTGAATCCCAAGTGTGGTTTTTTTTTAATTAGGTGATTCCTTTAATACATTTCTGCTGTCATCACGGGGATTCCAGGTTTCTTTGCAACAATTACAATCTGACTGAATTAGCATTTTAATTACAAGCTGATTTTTTTCCCCAATAATGCAGAGCATTGAATGATTTCTAATTAAGAAGAAAATTATTTCTAGAGAGCATGACATGAGATATTTTGAAGATTTTCATGTCCCTAACTGAGAAATTATATTGGCAGTTTGATCAGTCTCGTGCAAAAAAAGGCAATACAAATACTTTAAAATATAAAAGCCGATTACAGCAGAATAAAACAATCAAAATCTGCCTATTTTTAGTTATGTTCACAGTCACCTGTTGTGACTATTGACTGAGTAATGAGTTATTGTGTGCTCTTTTGAAGGGATTTAAAACAAAATTACGATTAAAGTATTGTGCCGCTGTCACGTTAGCAGCCTGCAGGGCAACCTGCCTTCTGCAGGAAACTGTGGGGCGTATCCTGTACTGAATTCATTTGGCGCTTAGCCTGAACAATGGGCTTTTCTGGTGGTGAAGCTATTATGCACAGAGAGTGGAGTTGTTTATGAATTGGTTTGTGCACATTAATTTCCATCCACTTATGCCTGTTGTTTGTGCAGAGCGTCCGTAACCCTGAGGGAACAAAGAGGATGATCAAGTTGTGCTCCAAAAAAAAAAAAAAATGTGTGGAAAACACAGCTGCTCCATCACTGGTGGGTTCGACGTTTTCAATCCATCAATCAATCTTGAAAATAGCAGCAGAATGTTGCCACGCCACCATTTTAAACAAAATAATAAGAGAACTGTCTTGCATCATCATACAGATATGCAGCTATGATTTAGTTTTTCATTATTTTCATTTATTCAACTTTCAGTGTTTCAGAACTTTTTTTTTCGTTATTGTTGTTTCTTTTCAAGAAAAAGAAATCTGCTCGCTAAAGCTAATAAAGGCAACACTATCTATTTTAGCAAGTTAGGTTTTCATTAACGCTTGCTCCTGAAAGGCTTTAATGAATATTTGCACAAGGAACTTGTTTTTTTCTTCTTTTTCTTGCCCCATTCCAAAGGTCAGGACAGATTGCTCAAGTGGAATTGCTTTTGCACAGATACAGTCGTGTCAGTAAGCAACTATCTCCAACAGAAAGCGTTAATTTTTGTTGTTCAGTCAGCAATCCGACACATTTGGGGAAGCAAATTCTTTATAACAGTGCAAAACAATAAAGTTAATCTACTCAAGAAAGACAATATTGAATACAAAATACTATAATGGATTCACTGAAGGACTGCGTTCTGGAGAAATAATAATAATAATAATAATAATAATATAGATAATAATAATAATCAGCTTTATGCATGTTCTCTCTGTATTTCATCATAATTTCTCCACATACTGAATCCTCCCAAGTTCAGACACAAGTTCTTCCTTTTGTTTACATGGGCATATCTGTATTGACGACAGCACAGTAGATGTTGTTCAGGAGTAATGCAAACGTACAAACAAACAAAATTGACACCTCATAGATTTAAAGGGCAACTCCGGTTTTTTGACACCTGGACCTTATTTATAGGTGTGTGCATGCTCATATACTCACTTAGACAAACATCGTGCAGCTCGGAGTCCTTCAGAAGTTATTAAGATCCAACCGATTTAGCGGGGGCCACGGCAAGGGAGCTTCAGTGTGGTACATAATCTCTGCAAAATCACTCATTTCGGTTATATTTTTTCATCCATCGCCAGTGTTATCATAAAGTCAGCTCGTCTACCGTCTTCGGGTGGGTCAGCTGACGAGCTGACAGTTTTCGCTAACTTAGCCACAATTAGCTCGGATGGGAACGTCGCGGAGCTCCTCTCCCCAGCAGAGAGGCACTTTGGTTGGGCCTCGGCTCTCACGGCGCGTGGGCGTCTGACCTCCAGGTCCGAGTTGGTCCGAGTCGGGCCGAGTTGGGTAAACGGCCCGGAGCTTGCTCCACTGCTGGGTCTCTCCCCTCGCCGGGAGGACCCGGGGGTCTCCAAGCTGGCAGAGGAGCACTCCGGGCTGGGCCGCTGGGCCGCGGACCCCCCCCCCCCCCCCCCCCCCCCCCCTCGCCACACGACGGAGGTGTCGAGAAGAGCTGAAGCAGGACCAGATCCCATCAGAGTCAGAGCGCATTGGAGCAGACCAGAGCAGAGCTGAGCTGAGCATCCAACCCCGGACCGAAAGGCAACCCGGGGCCGCCACCGGGGGCCCCGCCCGGCATGGCGCCCAGCGCCGCCGCCGTGGCGGACGATTCCCCCGACCCGGCGGCCCAGCCTCCAAGCCCGGTTGGGCTCCGCAGGCGGGCGACTGAACCCACACATCGGCCGCCCCTGGCCGTCCGACCGTCTTCAGGTGGGTCAGCTGACAGCGCCATGAGAGCCGAGGCCCAGCCAAAGTGCCTCTCTGCTGGGGAGAGGAGCTCCGTGAGTTCCCATCCGAGCTAATTGTGGCTAAGTTAGCGAAAACTGTCAGCTGACCCACCTGAAGACGGTAGACGAGCTGACTTTATGGTAACACTGGCGATGGATGAAAAAATATAGCAAAAAAGAGTGATTTTGCAGAGATTATGTCCCGCGCTGAAGCTCCCTTGCTGTGGCCCCCGCTAAATCGGTTGGATCTAAATAACTTCTGGAGGACTCCGAACTGCACGATGCTTGTCTGAGTGAGTATATGAGCATGCACACACCTATAAATAAGGTCCAGGTGTCAAAAAACCGGAGTTGCCCTTTAAGAGCGAGCAGACAGACACACATGATGTCAGAAATATACCATGTCTGTAAAGGTTCCTGTAAATAGTTTGAACATATTATTCAGGTAAAGCAAAGCTCCAAAAATGGGACAATATCACGTCTTGATTATCGTTTCTTTTCAGGCTACAATTTGAAGCATCCAGTGCTGGAACTTAGCTGTCAGTTCCCAATACAGATGCCAGTATCTGCTCTATTTACAGACTACGATTAGGACTTTGTCAAAAAATACAATAGGTAAAAAAAGTGTGCGTTGTCCATAAACTCAGACAGGTACACACTGTTGTACCACACTAACAAAGCACTGGCTTTTTAAAAGTATAATCTTGGTATACATGAAAAAAACCCTCAAATTTAATGCAAAACTAGGTACATCTACTGTGATTTGACCAAGTCAGGTCAAAATTGGAATCACATTTACTTGAACAGAAATACTTTATAAGTCAATGCATCTGCTAAAATCTATAAAATCCTAAATAGTAATAGTTACCATTCTTTTATCCTTGTGTCCACCTTATATATAGCATCACTCATACCAGGCAAGGGGTGTAAAACTCATTTGAATTCAGAGGCCACATGAAGCCCTTTTTCTTCTTGAGTGGGCCGGACTGGTAAAATAGTGTCATAATCACCTTTGAACTTAAACTTCGAAAGTTTTTCTTTGTCGTATCTTTAATGAAATATCTCAATCTTCACAAAAACAAACACGTACTCCTTAAAATTTTTACAATCTCAACATAAAGCAAATTTTATTGAAATATTCTGATGTAAAATACAGTAAAATGTCTAAAAAAAGACCTCCTCCTATAGCTGCTGAATCATGCATGTTTTTTAAACCCACCCTGACAAGCATGAAATGTTGTGCTTTATGTGCTACTTTTAAGAAATTTGTCCAAAATCAATGCTCTCTTAGAAATTCTTACATTTTTTTTTACCCTTTTGCAGGGCGGTTTAGGCCCATGGGCCTTATGTTTGACAACATTAATGAATACCTTTGAGCTTAAGCAATATTATGAAAAAGGCAGGGTGTACCCACAAAATATCACCCGTCTTGGACAGACCAATAAATTCAAGCTCGGGTCACCAATTCTTTTTGACTGCTGCTTATTTTTTATGAGTGAAAGTGCCTGGAAGCACTTGCAAGCTCCAAACAGTGATGGCAGAGTGGCCAGTAATGAAATTATAAGATTGGAAATCCTATTCTTTTCATTCCTGAACAAGGAACATTAAATTGAGAAAAGAGCAGTTTAGGTCTTATATTTGGGTTAGACCCATTAAATTTGTCAATAAAACAGAAATTAGCCTTCATTTGCTGCTGGCTCTTGTTTTGAGGGGCTGGATGATTAAAATCCATGAGACAACACATATTGGGAATTAAACAGAGTGAGAAATTTACCAAACCGGAGCTCAGCGTGTGAAAAAGAGCAAACGCAGCCGCCACGGTGTGGCACCTCCTCGTCATGTTGGTCACCAGCCCGGTCTCACACTGCCGTTGGACGACATCCCATTCTGCAACCAATATTGTTAACAAGTCGGCCAACATGGTTGTGTTTTTCACTCCGACATGAACAGCACGCCCAAGCTGATCCCACAAGTATTCATTGTGGTTGAGGTCAGGACTGCTGGCAGCACTGTGGAGATGTGGGATTGCTACTGTTTGCAGAATCGTATCTTTATATCTCTCTGCAGTGACTTTGCTTTGAATTTTTCTTTCTCTCCAGGGATCATCATGACGAAACTGGTTGTACCAGCAGTGTTAAAGGTCCCCCCCTAAGAGCAGGAATGCTTTGGAATAGAAGATTTGGCAAATGTTTCATGTTTGCAACCCACATACATACTCGGTTTTGCTGCTTCTTCAGATTTTATTGCAATTTTCGAACCCATACATTTTTTTTTCAATAAGTCACAGGCAGCTTTTCTCAATTTCCAAGTTTAAATCTTGCTAGTTTTGTGCGGGTAAGTTTTTAAAATGTATTTATTTATTCGAAACTCCTCAAATCATCTCAGACATCTAAAATGGTTCATCACCTCTGACATTTCCTCTGTTCTAGAATTACATGAGTGAATCTGCAAGTTAGTGCAATTACGGTACCTATATTGTGTTATGGTTTCCTCTCAGTGGTTTGTTTGCTGATCTTTTCACTCCTGCTTCACTTATAGTAATTGCAATAACTGGACAGTGGTACATTGAAGAATTTAAATTACAATTAAATGAGAACTATGTGGCCTCTCTCACTTCCTGATACCTACGTTCTCTTCCTACACAACCTGTCATGTTGCCTTCACCAAGTGTCCAAATAATGCAACAACACCAGCAGCAACAACAAAACTAAACAAATCTGCACACATTTAACACTGATTTTACTTTTTCAATTGCATTTTGTCTTTAGCTTTACAGTATCATTCATAATAAAGCGGATCCTTTATTACCAATTTATGATTTAATGAGAAAATTTGTAAAACTCCACAAAGACAACCAATAAAAATTCAACATAACATCAAAATATGACTTTCTTCTCACTTTTCTTCCATATTCTTAGATCTCGAGCGCCTCGATTTATTTACATGATCAGACAGAGAAGGTCAAAGAAAGGTCTTCATGCTTGATGTGACTCTCCGGCTGATGGGAGCAGGACTCTGCTGCCACTTCTTCTCACGTGCATCAAACCATATAAATGATACGGAAGGGAGTGTGTTGTATTTTGCATAACATTGAATGGTGACTCGCTCCTCTCAGGAGCATATTTGTATTGTCAATATGTTGTCACATGAGCAGTGTTTTCAAGTGCCCTTTAAGCAGTGCACTGGTGTCGCTGGCTTCCATGGAAACAGATTAACCAACCTTCAGGAGAAAATGTTGTATACAAATACCTCTGAGCTGTTTTCAATTAAAAGCATTTGAATACGACTGGGTTCAAAGGAAATACTGCTGCCCTTGTGTCTCTCTGCATAGTTTTTAAGCCCTATGTTATCTAAAAGCTGTGATGTTAGTGAAAACAATTGACACAAAGACCTGTTTTTGCAGAACGTGTGTTATCAATACTTAATTCACTTAATCACAAATTTCAAACACAAATATTCATCTTTTTTTTATGAAAGAGAAAAGCATCCAAATTGCTAAAATGCTTCATTGGTTGGAACATATTTCAATGATTTCGTCCTTCACTCAACGGTGAAATAAGACGTGATTGGTTGAAATTCACAAAGCATTGCTTGACTCAGGCAACCTGAGCTTGACCGATCATTTTTCCTCCAGCAGAGCGAGAGCACACCTTATATCACGACAAGCTGTTTTATAATTCCACCCTTCTTCAACTTTTAGAAGTATCTCTGGTGTCAATCCAGTGCGGCCGTGAGTGAAAGCAGAGATGTGATTGAGTGAAAGAAATAAACATGCTCGGCCTGTTATTTATCAGAAAGTAAAATGACTCAAGGAAAATGAAGCTCCACAGTTTTCAATTGTGTATCGAATGGATGAAGTTCCAGAGAATGATTTCAGTACGTGTTAGTAATTCATGAAAAATAATTTTGATGACACAATTGCACTGAATAAAAAGCCCAATATGTCATTGTTTTAGAGTTGTGTGTGTGTGTGTGTGTGTGTGTGTGTGTGTGCGTGTGTGTGTGTGTGTGTTCCTGTTTCAGTCTATGTGTAATAATGTTTTTAATATGCTTGCTAGATTGCAATCACATAAATAGATTGAATTTGAAAAGAATATGGATAATTAAATATGAAGGTTATTCTACATAATTCACAGTTTTTTATTTAAAGTTCGAGTCTCTCAATAATTTTTTCCTCTTCCTCTCAGTGGTAAACTGCAGCAGTGCCCTCCTGCTGTTTACTTGCTAAAGATCCAATAGGTCCGACCATATAGAGGGTGACAGAGGTCCAACATGGACAGATGGAAAGCTGAATGACCTAATTAAATGTCTGGAGCTGCTTTCAGTCAGCTGGACTGAAACATACTTCCCTACACAGGAAACTGAAATGCATTGAAATGGCATGTTTATGCAAACCATTTCACAGAAATTGGCTACTTCAGCTGCAAGAGGCCTTTTACTTGTGCTTGCAGTGATGAGGCCACATCATTATACTCCCCCAACTGAAACTATTAATTTTCCAATTTCTTCACATTTTGTGCACATTTTTTATGCTGTTCTGACTTGGCTCATAGAAAGAAATTGCTGTATGGTTTTTTCCAGAACTGCACTTTGACATTTCTTATTTAGCTCAATTCTAACAAAAAAAAAAAAAAATAATAAAAAAAAAAAAAGACTTTTGAATGTTACTGTGTCGAGTCTCTGAAAATACAGATCTTAGTGAATCATTTGCATTTCTACCCACTCTTTAGGGAATCACACAGACGAAGCAGTCTTGCTTAAATGTTACAAATTGAGTTAAAAAACTGAACATGGGAATTGTTTGAAGCTGTTGTAGATGTTTTCTCAGCTCATTGTAGTAATCTCATAATGCAATCACATAAATGACATAAATGTAATGACATTTTTCAGTTTTCATTTGAAAATGTTGTTTACACTGGGGTCAAAAGCATGTGGCTCAGTCAGTCATTGTCCTTGAATCATTAAACATCAAATGTCTCAACTTTCATTTCCGCTGGTATTGATAAGGGTAACGATCATAGTGATGCATCACCGTTAGAGTCAGTCTAAATTCGGCTCACATTCTGCTGTATAAATAAAAGTCATGGGGAGCCAGTGGAGAACATGCTTCTCACCACAATGGCAGCGTCTTCTGAAGCCTGAGTTGATTTGAAATGTTACAGTAGAAGCCTGCAGAATATTAATGTGGGTCAATGTAAATCCCTCAGAATTTTTATTAAAAAAAATGTGTGTGTTGGATTGTCACTTCGTCTTCCTTGGGCCTGGCTTAAATACATTCATGAATATTCAACAGACTGCCATGCTTTGGGATTCACAGTCCATGGCAAATCTATCATTTTTAACATTTGTGATGACATGATGTGATTTTTAGCAGAAGCTTGAGGGTTGACATATTTGGCATTTAGCTAAATATCTGGACAACCTTTAGATGGATTGGCATGAAATTTTGGTGACGTGTCAATTCATGGAGTTGTGGCGCCCTGGAGATTACTCCAGGGAACCATAAAGAGAGCGAAATAGGGACGTTCATGACTCCCCAGTTCATGATTGAGAATGCAATGTGTATTGTATCATTTCATCAATATTTATGGGTTTTATGTGAACTTGGGCGATCCACTTTAATGAAGTTTTGCCATTAAGTCAAAATCTTTTTTTAGTCCAACATGTCTGTTCCGTTTGATTATTTAAAATTAATTATCTTTAAAGCGACTCTGAGTATTAGTCTTTATTAGTGTTGCCTATTTCTCAAAAGCTTCTGTGCACACTCCATCTTCTGGTTTCATATTTTCATCAGCGCTCGGTGCCAGAAACAGATGAAGTGTGTCATTAACAGATGGATTTTTGTTTATGTTGGTCATGTGTCGCACAATGGCATGTGAGCGAGACGGAGAAGCTGCTGTCATACCAAATTTTCCAGTGTGTGGTAAAAGTGGTCATGCGGTTGGATTGACACCAAGTTGACAATAACGAAAGCAATAGTGGGTGATGCAGTTCGTTTTTCTTGACTGGAGAAGTGACATTTGTGTGAGAGGAGGATATTCAGCAAGTGTGAATGTGTGACTGTAAAGGATGTTGTGGTTTGCCTTAATTGGGAAATGTTGATGTCACAAGACGAGGAAGGTTTTCATCATTATCATGTGTTATATATTTGTTAGATCCTCATTAGCTTCTGATGGGTGACAGAGACACTGGATGTTTTAGAACTTCTCTGCAGTCAATGAGAAAATATTTCACAATGTGAAATTAGAATTCAGAGAATATTAAAGTGTTTAGAAAACAAGACACATTCTTCATGAAAGAAAATATTCTGATCTTGCAAAATTATCACTTAAGATTGCAATATTTGATTATTTTTCACCACACACTCATCCAGAATCCTGATTTCAACCTTTGAGAAACAATACTCCAGCAGGTGGCACAAAGTGAACACACATCTAATACATTGATGAAATATGATATTGTCAGCCACATAAACTGCCACAGTATTTCTTCTTCTTTTTTATCTTATGCAGAGTCACTGCATTGGTTTCGGTGTTGATGTCTATTGGGCAAAAGACTCCTGCAATATATTTATAACTGTGGATGAGTCTATAAAAGAAAGGTAAACAAGAGCAGTAGTGCAATTAAAGCAAACGAAAGTGAAAGTCAGGTAGTGGGAACAGAGGTGCATCAAGGCAGACTATATTCAGATCTCAAAAATAATATCTGAATGTCAAATTCAGATATTCAACTCCAAGTCCTACTTCAAAGAAGACAACACTTTGGATCCTCCTATAATCTCAATTGGTAGGCCTCCGGACTTTTTTGTGTTGTTGTTGTTGCTGATTTTACCCATTAATGATTCACAAATGCAAATCCAAATAATTTCTCAGCCAACAGTCCATGAGGACACATACCTAATTTCTTGGTGTAATTCTTCTAACTTGAAGGTTCTTGGAAGTGATTGAGGTTAAACATACTCTAGATATTAACAGTTTTACAGTTGTCCCAATCCACTAAATGACATCAGACATGATTTATGTGTATATCGTGTAGTCTGATATTACGTTCCACTATTTATAGGCTATCCTGGAGCATTAATATTACCATGATTTCACTCACATCTAAGTTGTACAAACTATTGAAAACTTTGGGAACTTTTTCCACATTTATTCATTAGGAGTCCAACAAATTCAAATTTCTCAAGTCAGTGGATTAAAAAGGAAACTGAAACTCCGTCAGATAAGGCCTCCTGACCTCCTGGGAGAACAGGAAGGGCCAACAGGTGGCGAGGTTGGCAGAAGGCATTATCAAAACATCTCTACCTCCTATAAAAGACGTTTACACAGCCAAGGAGGGCAGCTGTGTGTGTGTTTCTTCTTCTTCTTTATTGTGAACACACCCACTCTGGACTTCACCTGTTCTTCATGCTCTCTGGACCCTTCAACATGAAAGGGACTGAAAAACAGCTTCCACCCTCAGGCACACAATTTCTCCATCCCTGCCCCCTCTTCGGGACTGTGGAGCCCCCTGCGCTGTTTCATTCTTTGTGTTCATTCTTTGTGTCTACATGATTTTATTTTACACTATCCGTGCTCATATGTCGTTTTTATTTGATTACTGTAGAGTAAAAGAACGGGAGTCGGAGGTGGCGTGTTCAGCAGCGAATTCCAAACTAAATTCTCCACTGAACAACCAGAACGCATGAATGAATGGGAGTAACACCAAACTCCTTCTGTGCAGAAACCACACACTCTGTAAAGATAAATGTTCCCCTCACCCCAGTCCATGAGTGAATTATGAACCAAATGATCACCACATTACAGTATATATATATATTTTTTTTAATTTTTGTTCTGCGGCTTCTTTCACCTGCACATTTCTTTTTTTTTTGTATCTATTCTTTATAATTTTTCATGATGTGAGGAATTAGATAATTCCTCTTTATGGTGTTGCTGGTTAAAGACAGCAGCTGGCTCTCTCACACAAAGGCTGATTATCAGTGTGTGTGATAAGCAGACACAGATGCACACACTCACAGACCCTTTGTGTGTGTTCATGTAGCTGCGGACTCCCGCCCTGCTTCCTATCCACTCGCTCACAGATCTATTCTTACAACCGGCTGAGCCCCATCCGCTCGCTGTGAGATCAGACGCCCTGACCGTCACAACAGGCTCCTCCCCTTCGACGCCACGCCGGCCTGAGTGACCGCGTGAATGACAGCCAGCGCCGTCAGCCAATAGCGACTTGAAGCTCCACCCTTCGTGAATCGTGTCGACCAATCAGAACGTCGGTGGGCGGGATCAGTGTGGGCCTGGTCTTCAAGCTTGGTTGCAAAGGTAAGCTTTGGATGGGTTATTTTTTAGTCTTCTTTTACGTTTTATTCAATATTTAGACTTAAATGTTGTGACATAGAGTTACAAGCACCCGTGTGTCATTGTGTATGCTGAAATAAACAGTGGTGACCGGATAAATAGCCGCCCTGGCGCTAGCTTGGCTGAGTGTCCAGCACTGCAAAGTATTCAAAGCATAGAGAACAACGGTGATTTACCAACATTACAACAACTATGCACCAATTGTCATTAATGACTGGATTGTGGGTTAAGTAACAGCCGTGTCAGTACAAGTCATAACCCGTCAGCGTACCGTGATAACATTTTTTTCGGCAACTACTCGGTCACAGCTAAGTTACACGGCTTTAAGTTTGTAACAATTGTAGAGCTTTTGTCAGTGAAGTGAGTAGACGAAGCTTTTGTTTACATCCAGCTTCATGTAGCTGACGTTTGTTTACATGTGTATTTCCCTCCACAATTTTCACGATCTCTCTCCACCGTGGCTGTGTTTGCACTCTGCATACTAACCAGGCTGATCTGGGAAACACGTGTGAAGGCAAACATTTGTGCAAGTTTGTCGACCGGGACACTGAGATAAACCGATTGAATGATTGAATGTTGTGTTTTTGGGTGCTTTCAGAACGCTTTCACTGTGTGTGAGGTGACTGCTGGGTAGAGGACACGCCAGGACGTCGGGCTGGAGCCTACCACACCTCTTCTGCAAGCTGACTCTTCTACCGCTGGATGCAACTATCTGGAGACGGCCAACTTTGAATTGATGCTTCATCTGTGAATCGGAATGGATTTTGAAAACACATAACCTGGATTCGTTGTGAGAACTCTACTGGTGGAATTAACCAACTTTTCTGACGAGTTGTTTCTGGAGGAGGGGGGGAAACCAACCTAAAGCTGACATGGATCAAGCAAGCGGCGGGGAAGACCCGAATAAACCATCTAAAAAGAAGTCCAGCGAGGACGAGGGTAAAAACAAAAAGCTGGTATGTATCCACAAAAGCTGTCACGGGAGTACTGTGTGAATGAACTGTCACAGCCTGTAATCCCACTAGCAGGGGTTAAATGTCACAACTTCTCCAGGGCTGAGAAAGTGATGCTACTCTACAGCCACAGAAAGTACCACAATCTCACTTTTTAACTACCTTTAGATTTTTATAAACTAAAATTCTAACTGTGATATGAAGGGAAAACGTTACTGTACCTGTCATCATTACAAAACATCTCTGCTCCATGTAGGATGGGGAGCAAACTCTTATTGATGTGTTGTTATTACTATTTAATGTAGCCCAGTACACAGAGACTAATAGCTGCTGGAGTTGAGCAAAAGAGATACTGTTTTGCTGAGTGCTTCAATTTTCTAAGCACTCAGCATCATGTGATTATCCCTGTCAATACACCCTTTCAAAGTCTGTTTTGAAGAGCTTTCTTGTTGGGACAGTTGGCCTACCTTGTGTATTTTCATGTGTTCCCTGAGAAGAAGTGAAGTTAGGGGGTGGCTGACTGTGTGAGGTGGCGTCCATGTGGTTTTTATGGACAGTTTGAGTGTGTGTTGCTGTTGTTGAAAGTTATCCTGACTCAGCAAGGGGAGAGAGTCTGTGAGATAACAACTGAAAACAGCGTGCAGCAGTTATTCCATTTATAGCTTCTACATCGGCCGGCTTGGTGCAATAACTTATGTCGAGGTAGAAGAGTGGTTATTTTGAAACGGGGCAACCCTGAGTCTGCACCATTAGAGCTCTGGTGTCATTAAGCTGTTCCTGGATGCCATTCATTGCCTGGAAATGAGATCACCAGATGCATTTGTGTGTGTTTGATTGATTCGTCTGGATGTTTAAAGTCTGCATCAATATTTTTTATTTGATTTGTAAGTCCCACGCTATGAATTGTGTGCCTACACTAAACAAGGGGCACATGCTGTCACTTACGTTAAGATTAGTTAAATAAAATTTCAAAATATCTCATTTGATGTGTGCAAATAAAACTCAAAAATCTAAACTATCACTTAGTGGGTTAAGTGCATACTGTATCACAGACTGGATGGCCCAACAGCTGTAGAAAGTTGTGGTGGAGAGCAGTTTTCCACAAAGTTTGGCTCTTTCATTTCTCCTTTTCCACGAGTGTCAGCGTGGAAGGTTTGGCTGCAGCTGAACTTTTTTGGATGACGTCGCCTCTCAAATGTCACCGATTGACGCTGAGTTCGGTTGCTTCCCCCCTTTTTTTCCCCCTGTTGACATTATTGGTCGAAAGATTACTTGCTGCCACAGTAACTGAACAAACAGGGACCAAAAACAAACGCGGTTTAGATTGAACAGTGTTTTTAGTGACTTACAAATTGCTGATGTGTGAATGGTTTCATCAGCAGCTCAGTAGTTTACGTTGATTGTTGTTGCTTTAATGTCAACAGTGTTGGAGACAGAGCGACTGGTAATCACTGCTTATTCACAGCACAGCGGAGTTAAGGGAAGGTCTCTCCATAATAACGGCCAGACAGGAAATCCCAGGCTGAGCTGAATGGACACACACTCCCAGAGCCACTCAAGGGTGTTGTTTGAGATGATCTCAGCAACAGCCTGCAACTCCTGAATATCCTGCATTCCAAGTTTAAACTGATCGGTAGAACACCTAGATGAGCACACGGATTAGACGTCTGTGTAAGCTCTCTTTTGGCTTCTCAAACTGGTCTCGTGGGAGGGCATGCTCAGTGTTGCTCAACTCTATAGCCAAAGCCCTGACGGTCAAAGGAAGCTGAAGTGATGCAGAAATCCCAGCGCAGCTCAGAGTTTGAAAGGAGGAAGTGATCATTCACGTCTGGGTGGAGCTCTGATTTTTCTGCTCTTGTTTTTCTTCCACTTTTCAGCTGTCTGAATGTTCAGTGTAGGTCCCAGTTTGTTTGTCGACATGTAAGCTTGTCTAAATGCACACGTGTGCAGTTTTTCAAATATTCTAACATGAGAAATTTTGATAGTCTCATTGTGTAACCAGTTAGGATTGCGCATTTTGACCATATATGGGCCTGCAGACTTACATACGTGGCATGCAGTGCATGTTGCTCGTGACCCAGACTCAAGAGTGAGGTTTTATCAATCATGATCAGCATCAAAGACGAGGTCATCAGGTTGCTTTTCACGCCCACCAACCAACAGCTGTTGAAAGCATCACTGATTTTTATGGCCGGGAAGCAAAGTGACACTGGAACAGTTCGGTTGAAGCAAAGTCGAATCAGTATTTAAAGGAGAAACACTGAAAGCTGTGTGATTGTTTAACAAGTCACTGGGCAGGATTACATCACACCAACACCGGTTGGGCTCTGGGCCCAGAACGTAATATACTCAGCAACACCAAGGACATCAGAATAACACTGCAGTGTTCCCACATAAACATAACCTCACACTTCTCTCTGTTTGTAGCTATTTTATATCAGAACAGCCTTATCCTGATGTTGTGAAAGCATGGCCGAGAGAACAAGCTGATGGAATGACTTCTTTTTAAGGAATTTGGAGGAGCTGAACAGCTACCCCTCTGCATACCACTGTAAAATATGATCTCACTCTCGCAGGAGACGAGGACCAGCCCACTGCATCCATACAGCAACAATGAGACTTCATGTGTTTGTCTGTGTAGGAACAGACTTATTCTCAGCCTACATTCTGAATGCACAAAACAGACATTGTTTGTGTGACATTTTTGTATTGTTTTAACAGTGAGTGGGCTGGACTGGTAAAGTAGTGCCATAATAAGTTTTAGTTTCAAACTTTAAAGTATATACGTGAGTGGAAATATCTATATTTTGGCAAAATCAAACAGTAGTACCGAACATTAGTGCAGAGTCGCCAGTCCAAACACAGAGAGACAGCAGACCTGTTTATGAACACACAAAAACATCTGACGGTGTTCTGATAGTCAGATTTATTCAAGTGATCGTGTAAACAGCGTAATGTTTCTCCAGAAAACAGTAGAGAAATCGGATTATCACATCTCTGCTTATCCCCAATATGCCGATTTCTCAGTGTGTGCATGACTTAGTTCATTTACATGGATAGCCACTTCTGCAGTGAAGAGGAGTTGAGCTTCATGTTAAATTAAAGGAAAATGCTCAACACACCGAACGCTGAAACTGTAGGCGTCGCCATGTTCAGTCATGCTTTGAAAATAACAGGAAGTTTCAGTCTCATCTCACTATTTATGTACTTACAAGTAAACTAGGGTTTTTCAATTATCTTCTACCTGAAGTGCACGTTAATGTGGCAGATCCAGTTATTTCAGTAATCTGATTTTCCCAAGCTGTCATGTAAAGAGGCTCAGTATCTGTTATGTCATCCATAATTTAAATAAGTTTCCACTTCATAACTGAGTGAATTCTGGTGTGAAACTCTTTGTTTTTAACAGTGCTGGAAATTCACTTACTTGAAAATATGAGTAGAGTATTTACATAAGATTGGCCAGCATCACATACAGTAGAACAGCGTTTTTTTTAACATAACACACCTTGAATTTCCCTTATCTGCTCTATTTATCCTGAAAATGTTTTCATTTATGACCACAAGTCTTGTGATCTTCTGGGTTTATTTGCTGACAAACGCATTATGACACACAGAAACAGTTAATAAATTATTGATTCATAAAGCAGATAATTTCCCTCAGAAGAGGATTCTGTTCATTGCATATTTAACAAAAGCTTTTGTAGCACTTCATTAAACATTGTTATACTTTAATTTGTATTGAACACAGTAAAAAAAAAAAAAAAAAGTCCTGTTAGATGATAAAACGTAATAATGAAGTGTAAAGTCATTTGTTAACACAAGAATAGAGCTGTCGGTGAGTTAGGTTGAGTTAATCTTGACTGACAGATGTTTACTTATTGCAGGTTATAGTGTTTCTCTTTCGCTTCCCGTCATCTGTATCAAAAGCGTTACGGGTGATTAACATCTCGAAAGTAAATTGTTTATTTGAGGGTTCGTGATTTCATTTAAAAGCCAACAGAGAGGAGGATCCTCGGTATAATTCCAGTGCTTGTTTTTGATAATAATAATATAAATATACAGTATTTAATGCAGTGATTTGGCACATACAGCTACTTTTTAAACATTGCCTGTGGCACATTGTGATCAAATACTTTAATGCTTTATCGGTATCAGTTCCTAAGCTAATATCAGAATTGAAATGGTCCATTAGGTATGTTCTGGAAAGTAATGTATATGATTATAATAATAATAAAAACAAGATGGACATAATGTTTGTTCTTGCAAGTGAAACTATTTGAATGCATGTAAATAAGCACAACTTTTTTTTGAAGACCCTGGAACATATTGAGAATTAAGTGCGAGTATATGTCTGAGTAATCAAATGTGTGTGATTATATGAGCACAGTAAATAAGAACAAGGCACACAGGTCACATGAACAGCTTTCTGTTCAGTGCCTGACAAACCCTCTGGGTAGGCAGAAAATACTGGTGACGAAAATATTTAGCAGTGAAAATGAAAACCCGAATGGTGAAAGTTCCCACAAAAAAATACTGTTCAGTGCAAAATTGAGATTGTATTGTGAAGGGAAGCGTATGAAAACGAAGCAGCAGCTGACTAACGCTGTCGACAACTGAGTGGTTATTGTGGTGAGTATAGGGAATGAAGCTGAGGGAGATCTGTGGGAATTATGTTGCAGAGAGGCTGGATGAGGTGACACGGCGGTCAAGGCAATCCCAAACCGACATGTGTAAAAGAAACGCTGGCAGAAAGAGTTGAAATTAATCTGAAGGACGGCAGTCGGGCTGCTTGTTTGTGTCGAAGTTTGGCTCTAAAATCTCGATTTACTGCAGCTTTATCAGGTCGACGTGGAAGCCAAATGAAGGGACTTTTTGAGGAACTTACCATATTTAATAGCTTCAGCAGTTTGTTTTCTGATATTAATCTGATGCCGTTTATAGAATGAACAATTATAGAAATCGCTGTACTGTGGCATAGTTGCTGCTGTTAATGTTTTTTTTACACCCTGAGTGGTTTTTACTTGCACTCATAAAAAAATGTAAAAACCACATGAAACCGCTGCAAGTATTAGTATGGTTTCACTATTTCTAACTAAGTCAAAATTTGAGGCCAGTGCTTCTGGTAAAACATATTTAACTGATAGTTTTGCACACCATACATTTTTCAGGGAAAGCTGTGACTCTCAGTATCGGGTGGATTAACTTTTATAAAAATCCAGTGATGAATTTAGGTTTTAATTATTTCTTTATCATTTGGATAATTTTTAACAGCATTTTTGATCTCTAAGTTGCACATCTGTGATTTTAGTCTTTTTGTGTGTGCCACATAAAAGTTGAATAAGACAGGTTCATCCGAATTTATAAGGCAATTGTAAAAGTCCTCATGATTCTGTTCTATTTTATATTTTTTATTTTTTGCCGCACCAAAATTATAGTATACATGGAAGTGTGGCTCTTTTCAGATAATTTCAGCTGTTTTCTAGAACAGTTATCACACTGTTGACTTTTTATTTTTGCTTCACACGGAGCCTTTTATTTGTGGAAAAATTGGAATATTTCTCTAATTAATTTAAACAGACACATGATTTTTCATCATTAAGTGACATGTGTTATGATTATAAAACCATTATTATTGTGATATATTTTCATCCTGGTACTGTTTTTACAGCTTTATGTCTTCATGATTTGGGGTTGGATTCACCAAAGCCAGCCAGATCTGCTGTGTTTCAGGCTGCACTCCAGATTTCAGAATGTGACTTTTTTATTTTTCGTTTTTTGAGTGTGTGTGTGTGTCAGAATCAAGTGCACAGGTAGTGGGGTAACCTTCAGACTTTTGACAGTTTTGACAGTGTCACGTTGTGAATCCTATTTAATGGCTCACTGTGCTGCTGCTGGTGGAGGCTGTGGCATTTGAAGCTTTCAGCGCTTTGATATGTGAGCTTCAGGGAAGCCTCGGGGATCATTTTAGGTCATGTTAGCATGTGGTTAGTACAAGTTGTCATATTGTTGCACAATGTACGATGTTCTACACCGACTACCTCGTGTTTGGTCAGTTTCAACAAGTTTTTTTTTTTTTTTTAATAATATACTCATATCTATTCCTTTTTCCCCCCTCAACGTGGCACTTTCTAATTGATGATGTTTTATTAGATGGAATTTAACAGCGCTTCTGTTTGGGGGTGTCTGTGTGTGAGTAACAGCAGGAAACGGACCACATGTGAGCGTTTTAATGGCATTCAGGAAGTTGGAGAAAGGAAGTGGTGAAGAATGCTTTAGTCACACAGTGGAAGCAGACGGCAGACTCGGCGCTCCAGCGTCGCCCTCTGAGATGAGCCCCATTCGTGTATATCAATGGATTAGATCTAAGGCTTGACAATGGGACGCGTGTTTGACTGTCTTAGTTGCATATTAAAAAATGCCTGCGTGAGGCTTAACCCGAGCATCAGAGCAGCCGTGTCTTTTTCATGTAACGACACATGAATCATACTCAGACGTTTGTCGGAGTTGCATGCAGCGGTTAGACGATTCACCAGGACGTGTTTTGTCTGAACTGCCACAGAGTCTGATGTAGGCCACGATGAAGGGTTTCCCCAGCTCCTGTCACTTGAATTATATGAAAGGGCTCAAACGACTTGCTTTCCCCTCGTGTGAAGTGGTGCTGCGAGGAGATGTTTGCAGTAGTGATTGAATTTACTGTTTTATTGGTATTTAGTCATATTTTTTTTGTGTGTGGTTTGACAGCTGTCTCAACACCTCGCTGGTCAGAATAATCAGAAGCAGAAGTTTCTAATATACCACAAATAAGCCACAGATGTGTGTGTACATGGAGGGCTTTTTAGATTTTGAGAACAAATTCAGAAAGTAGCAAGCCTTGTAGGATGCAAGATGTGAGAAGAGCTCCGTGCACGACTGGCACGCCGAGTCAAGAAGTTAAAAAAACAAAAAAAAAACAAAAACGCCCCATTGCAGGCAAACTGTGAGTCATCACGTTCTGAAATGAAGCCGCACTATTGTTGGGAACGAACACAGGCTCAGCCTCTCCTGCGATACAAAAGTGCCGTTCGCACCGCAGATTATTTTTAAAATAAAAAAAAAAAAAGAGGTTTCACTGCCTCGTTATGTATTGTGTCATCAGCCGCCAACATCCGCCTGCAGATAAAAAACAAGGTCATGGGTTTTTGCGGCTATGCACATGTCAGCAATTAAAGTTAACAGCTGGTTCAGCAGGTGTGATCGCTGCATGATTTAGGATGGGGTTTAAATCCCAAGTCAAAATAATAACAGACACACTATAAAGTTGCTTACAGTGTGACACAGACTCCCTCTCTCTTTATTTCTGCGGTCTGTGAAATATAGATGACACCTTACGATGTCGTGAACAAATTAAGATAATATCCTTCCCTCCTTAACAAAGTCCGGCTTTTGTAATGGCCGCATATCTCGCAAACCCTCAAGGATACAGAGCTGGAAATTCGCTTTCAACCGAGATGGAGATAACCTCAGGGCAGAGCTGTGCCAGTCTGCAGTCACATGGTCAGGCCATTCAGCACAAAGCCATTCAAATCCGAGCCGCACTGGCTTTTGTGTGCTTCCCCCTTTCAGTAGCTGCTGTTTTAGGAAAGTGTAAACCGGACCAGCTTTTTCCTGAAATGATAGCGCACCACGGACTCATGCCCTTTTAAAGGCAACTGAGATCTGGTGGAAAAAACAAACAAAAAAAAAAAAATAAATAAAGTGCGTTCACTATCATTTATATTCCTCTGTTTTCAAATTAATTACATCTTCTGAGATGTTTTTCAAGCTAATCCAAATTTAAAAAAGTCTAGCTGTCTTCAGTGCAGTTTGCATGTAAAAAAGAGTTCGATCTGATCATGTTTTATGAGCAAGATTTTTATTTGTGCCATTGTTTTGTTACTCACGTTGTTTTATGATTACCTCCTCATATAGAGTTCATTTTTAAAAAAAAATATATATATATATAAAACACGCTCTTGATTCCGATTTGGGTGGAAAAGACTCACTGATACCTCTGTTGGATTTGGAAAGTGCTTCAGGGAGGATGGATTGCTTCGTAGGTATTCACTCCACCAGTTTAATGACCTAGATCAAAATAAAGCTAAAATAAAGCAGTATTTTTTATTTTTATGTTCAACCTATTGGCTGTTTTCATTTTAATTAATCAGCTAGTGAATCACAGTATTGTTAGTCTTTGCGGAGGAGGGAACAGGTGTGTCTGTCACAGTCAAATCTCAAAGTGGACTGATCTGGATCGTTGGTGTGAGAGACGTTCGGCGAGCCGCCTTTGGATTGGAGGTTTGCATTTTGGGTCACTGAAAATTAATTTTTGATTCATGTCCATAGGAGTTGGTGGAAATTTGTGGTGCACAGTACCTTACAGCAATTCTTTTTCCTTTTGGTCTCCTGTTTGAAAACCGTGCATCCGACATGCACACCTCCATGAAGAATGAGACCTCTTCCAGTTTGCAAACACCACCATTGAGCGTTCTTGCTAAAAGGATCCACTTAGATCAATTACTTTGTTTAGACTGAGTCTGATTCAGTTACATGGATGATCTTTGCTTCTGTCTAATGCCTCTCCCCAACAATTGATCTTGATATCAGCAGTGCTGCTCATTCTATCAGATTACACAAAGGCAAATTGTAATAATTTCCATATTGACTCTCTGTAAAATGCCAAAATCTGATTAGGCAGTGGGAGTGTGTGTGTGTGCGTTTTAATATAAAACCAGGGTTTTGATATCTCCGACATAATTCATATTGTATATTTCGGAAAAGGTTTATTAATTCAAATCTTTGATATGCCTTTGTGAGACTCTGGACAGGTCCGCACACCAATTAGTTGGAGGCGTTTTCGCGCTCACTGTTGATATGCTGAGGATCATCAGTCCTCTGCACTGACATTCCAAACAGGATATTATGTGTGTGATGTGTGGTTTGTTGATGAGCCCACATGTGTTTGTGGCCATCTGTGTGTAATCTGAATTATGCAAACCACAGTTTGCAGCTGATTTACGGGTTTCTGAGTGTTTGAATTTAGGTCATCGCCGACCGAGGGGACCGAGTTCGTGTCTTTTTTTCCAAACGCCATTTAATTTCTCCACTTGAATAAATGAAGATAAGTATGGAAAAGCACTGTGTATTTCTAATCAACGGCGGTTTGTTTTAAGTGATGTGCTTATATGGTGCGATTTCTTTTCATTGCAGTCTGGAACTGGCTTTGGATTTACTCCGCTGGAACTGTGGACTTAATTTTTCCTTTCCAAAAACATTTTGGACGTTTGATTATTTGTGTTGTATGAATAAATGTTATAGAATTTATTTAACAAACAGCAGCTTTTTTGCTGGACTATAGAACCACAGAATTTTGCAGGTTATTATTATTTTTTTCTAAATATCTCACAACCACACTGTCAGCATTGGATTTTTTTTTGTGCACGAGTGTGAATGTCGTAGCACTCAGTAGCCTGTAGCTGCACACAGCAATCAATTAAACAGGAACACAAAGTAGTTTCATGTAGTTGCCAAGAACTGTCAGCAGAACATTACATTACAGCCCTCACTGCCAACAATGGCTAGCTCCCAGTAATCCTTTGTTATTATTAGAACTAATTAAAGTAAAACCTAATTTCCTTCTAAACTGGTTTTACAGAGCCATCGTGGCGACTGGCTTTATCGTGACTGTTCCAGTGAGCGAGCTAAAATGACATCATACAGATGGTCTAGTTAAATTGGTTGTGTATAACAAGTGTTTCTATTTAAAAGCGCCGCAATAATAGTCCATTTGTTACAAAATCAGTCTTCTTGTCCATCTCGGAGAGAGAATTTATTCAATATGCCACCTGGTGCTGTTCTGGAATGAAATTAAGAGAAAAATAACAATCTGTCTCTACATGAGCTATTGTAATACTAACGTTAATTGTCATGTAATATTAATTTAAAAAGTTATTGTGTGAAATATGTGCACTGGTATAGATTTTGTGTCTTCAAACTGATTCTCAAGTTGGGGGATATTGCTTTGCGTTTTCATTTTTAAGGATCTGCATGGAGTCATAATCATATTTGATTAAGGAGGGACCCAGAGCTAATTTGATTAGGTTATTTAGAGAAATATGTGCTTGGTAATAAACATTTATTATGATGAAAAAGTTTACTTTAATAAGCCGGAGAAGCCCAGAGGACATGCGAGCTTAATTGTTAGATGGTAAATTGCAATGTTGCGATGTTGCCAAGATAATGGGCAAGGAAAGGCCCTCAAGTCAAGGCAATTAACCAAACAGTGGTTTGATTGTTGTTAAATTGATTAGAAAATGTTTAAGCACTCCATTTGAAAATTAGCTATTGTTTCACACAGTTTGAGGCTGCTAGAGAATGCTGGGCTTAATGATACATACAGTACGAGTTGGAAATGGGAAAAGTTGTTGCTCAGGTCAAATTCCTCGCTTTACAGATGTTCGGAGGGGTGGTGCGGCTGCAGCGGAGGCATACAGCGATGGTGAAACGCGTCCTCTGACATTGCAGGGGATGTCATGTCTGCCACCTTCGCTGGCGATAACGGCGCACGAAGGCGGCGTGGAGAGACCCGCAGCTTTGTTTTCCGCGGCGCATTGCTTCGCCTCCCAACTGTTGATCAGTCGCCGCAGACAAAACTAGTGATGGATATGGCAGTTTGAGTGTCTGCTCGGAGTCGCCCAGAGCGACAGCTGATGAAGATACACAGAGGGAGGTGCAGGTTAGAGCCAATCTGTTTGCTCGCCCCAGCATCAGTAGCTTCCTGATTAGAATAGTGGAGAAATCCGCGGCTGGAGGCAGGCTTTATGGCCATCACTACCCCACATCTTCCTACTCATTAGTGCTTTGCAGCCTGGTGCCGCAGCATATGGCAGTGTTGCCGAGGCTCCCATTTGAGGTGTGTTTCAAATGGCCGTCCCTCGCCGAGCCACGAGCCTTTTGGCAGCACCCTGTCTGATTGTGTCTGAGATGAAGATAAACATCTGCATTCGGAGATGTTGCGGGTTTAATTGTTCAGGCCACTGTCACTACAAAAGATGCTCTTCTGAACACATGTTTTCGCCATTTAAAACCCTCCAGTATTTTCTCGTGCCAGATTGCGACGCAGTGCCAGGAGCAAATCTATTATTTATAGGATATCCAAAAGTTAAACCTGCATGTTTTCAGCTGCTGCGGTGAACTGGTGTGGCTGTGGGATTATAGGAGCTCTATTTCAACGCTCATTTTTTCTGTTTCTTTTGTGTGTGTGTGTCTTTTTGAATACACACATGTTTACATTTACCTTATATGTTTGGCTCATCAAGTATAAGTCACATTGCACACATGTACAGCGTCCAGTCTCATGTCACCTCAAGGAGAAAAAATTATAAAGGATAAGGAAAATTAGGTAATATTAACAGTTATTCTATGAAATTGAGCTCATGTGCTATTTTCTAATTTATGCAAATTAGATGTTGATTCCAGACCTAGTTTGTTTTTGTAGAGTGACGTGAGACAATGTCCTCGGGATGCCTTACGTGTGTGTGTGTGTGTCTGATGGGACTTATACAGTGCACCTGGAGGTGTTTGTCATTGGATCTTGGTTTTTCACACTGTGCCCTCCCTCCAACAGAATATACACATAAAAACATTGGCTGATGATATGGTAAGGTGCTCGGTTTGATTTTGCTGTGACTAGTTTTTGTTTGACATCATCTCATGTTTTGCCACGTTTGCATGAGAATATCAACTGAAACAAACGGTTGGATCAGATGAGCCACAAGCTTATTGATTAAATATTTTTTTTCGGATTTAGATTGTGTCCTGTGTACATCAAGTATCGTTAGATATATTTTGTTTTTGGTGATAGTATTCTGTACTGTTCAGTAAATATAAGATATTTGCACCAACAAGATTTGAATCAATTTTATTTAGATTATGAACCAAACTATTCCTCGCTTGTTTAAGTTAATCATAGATGTATTAAATTGACTTTTATTTATAGTGGCTTCACTCACTTAAAGGCTCTGACATTTAAAAACTTGTATAGTGAATCATTTTACAATAAATTGCCAACGTGAAGCAAAAATGCATATTTTGCCAGCTTAATGTACATTTGATCCTTCCAGTATTGTTTCAGTACACTGACAGTAGTAAGTCATCATCATGTTTGTCTCTCCATCCTAATTTTTCACATCAATTCATGTAGCATGTGCTCTTCCTCTTCTTTTAACTTCGAGTGTCTGCATGCGATTCCATCACTTTTTTCTGTTTTCACTGTGAACTCCACTGCTTTAATTACCATGGTGTCAAGTAATGAAAGAAATGAAGAACTTGCAATTACTTGCACTGCAAGCTGAAGCTTAAATTGTATGCTTCAGTATTTTAAAATAACATGAGCACACACCAGATCATCCGTGTGGGTTTGATGGTAAGTAATCCTGAATCGTTTGCACATGAGAGAAACGTGTTTCCTTATTTCTTTTCTTTTGAAAAACAAGTAAGAAGCAAAACTGGAAAACATTTTTTTGACGCGAGGTAATAATGAATCCTCAGTGAGTTTTTTTTTTTTTTTTTTCCCCCAGCGAGATCGTATCACCAGTTTCAGGAAAACAGGGATGAAGAAGGAGAAACCTCTTATCCAGCACCCAACAGATCCCCTCCCCACCCAGACTGAGCTGCCGGTTCCCCAGCCCCTCTTCGACGACAGATCCATGAACCTCTCAGAAAAAGAAATCATTGACCTCTTCGAGAAGATGATGGTAAGTTTTGTATTCCTCCTGCAGTGTCTCCCTTTCATTAGATCATCTGTAGCCTTTCAGAACAGTTTCATTACCAACTTCCGCTGCCACAGAATCATAAACTATGAGATTTCTAATATAAAATCTTAATATTATAAAACCTTAAATGTGCCTCGAAGCAGAGCTGCTGTCATGAATGTTAGTGAAGAGGAGTCTGGCACAAGGCTTCAGTTTAAAAAGCATTTTAATTTCAGTAAATTACTGCTCAGCTGTCCTTCCATGACTGATGATCAGACATGATGCACAAAGGACAAAATTGAAATGATTACTTTTTCGGTGCTGTCCGAGAATGTTCTGTGCAACATCTTCAGATACTTTGTTTTCACGTATTATTCCTCTGGAAAACATTTTCCTGTCGAGCTATTTATGTTTATAGGTATTCCAGTGGAATGAAAAAAATTTGCTTATATGAAGCAAATTTCTCACAAGCCACTTCATTAGACACACTCGAAACGAGTGTTGCAATCCACTACAGATGATCAACTGTGCATTTAGCCCTTATGAAGGTATAAATGATCAGTTTTGCTTGTGATCAAAGAGCTTGGTGGTGCTGAATTGCATTATATAGACAGACACCCCCTGTGTGTTTTATAATGTTGAAACCCTCTCATGTATGTTGACAGAAGCCCATACAATCACTCTCAATGCAAACTATTAATTCTGTTCAAACCGAAATGACAGTCACGAGCAAAACGGAACATTCTCAACTTTCTAACGGTGAATGGATGTCAGATATCTGCAACTCGATCACAATACATTGTACAAGTGTCTCTAATGTGGTGTTTGGTGAATGTAAATCAGCATTAGACTTGAAACCAGAAAAGACCACA
Source organism: Salarias fasciatus (assembly GCF_902148845.1). Classification (NCBI taxonomy): domain Eukaryota; kingdom Metazoa; phylum Chordata; class Actinopteri; order Blenniiformes; family Blenniidae; genus Salarias; species Salarias fasciatus. Next base: position 19,746,787 of record NC_043746.1, on the reverse strand, counting down.
GAAAGATTTAGCTGCAACTCAAATATTTTTTGTGTCTTTTTGGATTGAAAGTCACCAAAATAACAGTGGAGGATTGTTAAGTAAAGCATGTCAGTGCTTGGGCAATAACACCAGTGAGTGTTACTGCATGTGTTGCTGTAGCTTATCCAGAAAGTTCCCATCACGGTATCGGTCCCCGCTTAGGGTCACATTGTGGTTTACACACTGAAATTTTTCTCATGAAGTTCAGAAAGAAATCCAGTGTCTGTGTATCAGTCCAAGGGCTGCGAGCTTTAAAGGACACAGGCTTCTCAGTGTTCACAGGACGAGTCCTCTTAAGACTGTGTCGTCTGCAGGGTAAAGCTAACGAAAAGAGACAGTCCACAACGCATTTCTGGGATTGCAGTTGCATAGCGAAGTGGCACACTGGTCACCTAGCGACCATGGCATCAGTGCTGTAATACAAGGCAGAATTAGATTACCAAAAAAAAAAAAAAAAAAAAAGACAGAGCCCAGAGGCCCTTGTACTTTTTTTGGTGATTCGTTTGCTTGAGCAGCACAAGGAACTTCTCTCTGCTCCACTAGTATCACATGCAGTTCAATTCTTTTGGGATTTCTTTGGTTTGCTACTTGATTGAGATGATTGAACCAGCACTCACCCTCGACAGTGTTTTCCCCTCATATGAACCATGTTTGTTTGGTCGCCTCAGTCGCTGATTGGCAGGTAGGAATGTTGCATTAGTCGTTGAAATGATTCCAGTTTCGGAGAGCAATCAGTAGTGACTTGTGGTTAGCTCTCACAGTGAGAATGTCCACAGTTAAAGTCTGGAGGCTTTTCTGATCGGGGTTTTCTCCAGGTGCTCCAGTTTGCCCCCTTTGAGGCGAATGTATGAAGCTGAGTTGACTGTATGCATGAATGTGAATGTATATCGGTTGGGTTTGGCTCAAACTTTGGGCTCCTGGTTCAAAGCCGACCTGCCAATGGCTTCATTTGGCTGACCAAATCATGGAGCAAATGATGAAGATTTCAAAGAAAACATGGGTTATTTTAGCAAGTTTGTTAAGAGTAACTTAGTCAGCACGACTCTGAGACCTGATATGAAATATTAACGACGTTGCCATGAGAGATAGCTGCCTCATCGTGAGCAAAGTGGCCTCAGAACCACACCGTCAGGGTGAGTTTGTAAAAAAAAAATACATAATGCAACAGCTATAGGACAACCAGATGTTATCTTTAAAATTGGATTTATGTTAAGATTGTACTAAACTTCTGTAGTAATGATTTGGTTTTGCAAAAAAATATACATTTTAAATGCAAATATTCTCCATCACAACAGAAAACCTTAAATTTAAAAGTTGATGTGGCACTACTTTACTGATCCGGCTGCTCAAGATGAGAATTGAGCTTAATGTGGCTCCTGAACTAAAATGTGTTTTACCCCTGATCTAGAAGCTGGATGAGCGAATCTTGAATTTCATCCAGGCTGCAACAGTGCAAACAGTGGACATATTAGTGAGATGCATTAAAAAACAAAACAAAAAAAACCCACAAACAGGCACTGCTTTGCTGCAGTGCAGCTCATTTCATTGTTCTCAAAATCCAAAAGAAAGAAACAGAACCCAAACGAGGAGACAGCATATTTCTTATCTACTTAGAAATAAAGAATACTCTTATTTATTGACCACAAAGTGCCAGAAAAATAAACCAAAACCTAAAACAATACCTGGACTTTTTCTCCATACATTTCTAATCCACTAAAATTCCCATGGAAAGACCAGAGCCTCTTGTGACTTTATCTAACAAGTCCTGTTTGTCCATTCGAAGCCTGAGACAACCTAGTTTCATTTTCGACAGAATTCCCTTTTTGTTGAGCAACTCTTCAGGCGATGTCCTTTTTCAGCCTGAAAAAAAAAAAGGGCTCCAGTGTTGATTTGGAAAAAAGACAGACTAATAATGGCAATAACTTTGACTGTCCCTGGAGTGTAGGATATGGACGACAAAGGGCAGCGCATGTTCTTGGGAACATAGTTTGTGCAGTAAACAACTGTTCTCTTATTTGATCGTCCAATTTATTTTCTACTTATTTTTTGAAAAATATTGTGCTCTATTTTTCCGTGTGGCTGGATCACATGACTTACTCCTCCTGGATTCTGGGTTTTTCTCTCGGCGTCTTTTGTCCGCCGCTTCGCAGGTCAAAAAAACTCAGGATAGCGAATGAAACACAAGAAAGTTAATCCCTGTCTCTTCCATCTTACAGCTCCTGTAGTAAAGTCTTGTTCGCTGTGGTGCTCAGTGCCTCACTGGCTGTTAACAGGGTATTTGTTTTTGCTTTTTGCTGCCCTCAACCTTTCACTGTCAGCATGCCTCTGTTATTTTTCACCTGTCAGTGCTCCAACTCACGCCAGCTGGACTCCGAGAATCCATCACATCAGACAGTTTCACGTGTAACACATGCACTCATACTTGTTGTATTGATCTGACTTTGTTCAGTAAATTGTACATTTCTCAGACACTTTCCTCTCACAACAACAAGTGATATAAGTAAGTCAATACGGTGGCGAGGCGGTCAAAGCGCCGCCTGACCTGGACTCCGACTAACTACTCTCAAAAGGTCCAGAAAGTAATCTCCCTCTGCAGTGCAGTTCTAAAAACACTGAAAAGAAAACAAAAGTTGCCTCTGATTTTGCTGAAAAGAAATATAATCTCAATTTATATTTATAGCTCAGTGAAATATTTTAAATATTGAAGAACAATCAAAGAACATTGCTGAGATTAATGTTAGAGTGACTAATTGAAATCATTAGTTTCACAGAAACCCTGTGCATGCTCACAGAAAACATGCAAGAAGAAAAAGATCTCAAGCTGGAGACCTTGTTGCTGTGACAATAGAGTGCTCACCACTGCAGCACAGCACGGCTCGCGGGAATGACAGGAACAATAAATTCGATATTCAAATGTTCAGGTTTTGCAAAGCGGCCGCGCCACCTTGGTAATCCTTAGGCCACAGTCACAAGCACACCAAACTTTGAAATTCACTTTGTGCTCATCTGTGGGGTCAAAGCTCTGTCACACTTGTGATTTTCTCCATTGAAATGCATTTTTGGCCTCATGTACTGCAGGATTGAAATCTAACAAAAAGCTTTCAGCCCATCTCTTTGAAGTGAGGAGCTGAATTACTCTGGCTTCATTGCATAGGTTGTGTGTACTATTGTGGATAATGTCTCTTACTGGGCGTGTGTGTGTGTATGTGTGTGCACGCACGCGCCTGTGTGTGTATGTGTGTGTGTGTGTGGTACGGTGCCTGCCTTTCCTTTTTTCTCATACAATAGTCTTTATTGCCAGGGCCAGAGAAATGCGACCACTGCTCCTGGTTTTCATCAGGCTGCTGCTCAGTGTTTTCTTGCCTGGGTGCTCATCCCTGTCACTCAGTTCACCTCTCAATTACTATGTTTGTGCTCACAGCGGCGTGACATTAAACCCAGGCTTCAATTTGCTCAGTGACAGATGACACAGAAGGCATGTTTGCCGGTTTGACATTTGACAGGCCTTGACACTTTGGTTTGGGAATTGTAATTAAAGTAATGAAATCAAAAAGAAAAGGGTTATTTACTTATGTACTTTTGAACCCCCCCCCCCCCCTCTATAAACTGTAAACTTTTCTGCTTTGATGTTATAAATACAGAAATAATCATGGTGGGAAGCTTTTATTGATGCTCATAGTTTCTCTTCAGCATGTGTCTGTCTTTGTCGTCTTCCCATTTCCTTTTCATGTTAAGCGCCCGTACAATTTGTCGCTGTCTTTGTCTCTGCACCCATTCTGTTATTGATTGTCATTATCGCGCTACATGTTGCAACTTTAGATGTCTGGCTGGCTTCAAATGAAGGGCTGACCCATGCCATATTAGTGAGCCCCCCTACTGTGCATTAATGACTAGGAAAAAGTGAAAAAAAAAATTTTTTTCCTCCGGAAAGTGGTTTACTCATTGCGCTGTGTGTCTCAGCCTAAATAGCACATCGCCTATTACTGAAAGGTCATCAAAGGGATCGAGCAAAATATAGAACGAAACACTCAGTCAGTGCCGAGGGAAAGCAAACGAACACTTTCTTGGATTTTTGAAGCCAACCATCGAGAACAGGGGTGTATTCATGAAAAGTATGAGAAATGTTGAATTGCACCAAAAAAAAAATAAAGCATTTGCTTTCAGCATTGCCTTCAGAAGGGCGCTGTGTTCATCTTTATGTGTTTTGTCACTTGGTTTCCCAAGATGTGCGTAGTTGGAATTCAGAGCCTGTCATCAATATGCACAGCAGTAAATCCACTGATGAAATGTCCAGTATTTGCATCTCACTGAGGAGCCAGCTGTGTTTTGCCACAGCAGACGCCAATCCGAGAGGTTCGGCCCTGAAACACAGTTACACAAAACACACGTACTCATTCCATCTGCGTTCAGCAGGCTGGGCAATCTCAACCTTGACTTAACTCCATCCCTCTTCATAATCAGCTCAAATCTTCATTATCAATATAATGATCGTCGCAGGAAGGAAAAGACAAGGTAAATATTACTGGTCCTATCTTATTTGTGTCATACAAACCTGCAAGAGTGTGAGATATGTTGTTCTAGTTTGGGGATCGTTACTGAGGCACCTGCAGAGACAGAGTGACCAGTGGAAGGAGATTGTCGTGGTGCAGTACTGCAATGGCGAGTTTGATGCTTTTGTGCGTCTCTCTCTCTCTCTCTCTCTCTCTGTGCCATTGACAGGATGAAGACTTTCAGTAATAAGCTCCTATGTGATCCCTCAGCAGTTCCACTCTGCTCTAAGACATTAAAACCAGCCCCCAGGAGAATTATGGCGTGTGCCCCCACACACTCATGGATCACACTCGAGTGTGGAGGACAAAATAATTGATTTGTCACAGTTGAAGAAAAACATTTTTCATAGTTTCTCTGCTTTTCATGGATCCACTTGTTTCCCAAAGGTTGGACTCTCTGCAGCCTTTTCAGCCTCTGATTCATGTGATGATATCCATTTATTGTCCTTCTCGTCTCCGGTGACGCCCGTTGCATTGTTATAAGTTCTGCGAGACTTCTATCTGAAATAGACTTTTTTTTTTTAAGTACACAAAGCATTGCTGAAATATCTCTGTAGTCACACACACCGAGTCTCAAATGAAACAGACATCAGATGAAGCGTACGCAAATTGTTTTTCATACACGAGTGAGAAGAGTTTGTAGGTCGCGCCCAAAGCTTAAACGGCCGAGTATGTACAAAGTCAAAATGTGTAACAGTCGTCTGTAAATCTGTTGCAGTTAATGGCTGCCTTAAATCTACAATCCAGACTTCAGCAGATGCTTGGTATCTTCCCCGGTGAGCCGCTGCCAGGACTGTAGTTCAGCCATCTTCGCTTATTGCTTGTTTGGGGACTGGTCTTTAGTGAGAGAAACACCTGCTCGGTTGGACTGAAGTGACTGGCCAGTCAGAGACATTACACTGTTTAAAAACTCACTGCTTGCCCTGGCTGTATTTAGCACAGCATTGTGCCGTGTTGCACTGGACCACAGGATATATAAATATATATGAAGAAGGGGTTTGAAATTGCTCACCCAATACCGACGTAAGCAACCTCAGCTCTAAAGCTGAAGGTCGGCTCATTAACCTCAGCCATTTTTCATTCTGAGTCCTCTGTGCTGCAATACAGAGCCAAAACAGTGGAAACAATATGCCATTATCCTGATGTTTTTTTCTATATACAGTACAGGCACAGCGCAGCCTGTCTGTCCACTGGGATGGACGGGAATACCAATGCTTAATTTGCCATGTGTTGCAAAAAGCGGTTATTTTTGGCATGTGCACAGCAAATATAGACTGTCGAACAATTAGGAAATTCCTAGCCAGGCATGCCAGAGCAGCATGAAACAGCATGCATCAATACACATTTCTTTAATACATAACTCTTTGTGTTGCCAGTGTCGATACAAGCTGGAAGCCCCTCACGAGTTCCACCAGCAGCGCAGCCATGATATCTTGAGAGTCTCTTTACGTACCCTGTAAGGGTTTAATTAATAAAAGAACATTAATCATTTTGGAGGCTGAACATGGAGGGCTCATTCCTGCAGTCCCGCGGCCTGACAAGCGTCCCGCAGGCGAACTTCTAGCACCCCTCCCTACAGTGTATTCGCCCTGCCACTTTCTGCCTCCTTTATTGAATACCAATTAAGCAGATAAATTAGCTGGGTTCAGAGATTAATTAAAAACCTGCTGGTTTTCTTTTGGTGAGGAATCTATCAATTTGGAGGGGGGAAAAAAAAAGTTTAGGCTGCATCTTTTTCTCACGCCACTAAAGAGTCTTAATGTCTTTTTTTTTTTCTGTAGAGCTCGAAGGGTTTTTACGAAAAGTAATGTGGTTTGAGGAATTTAGGTCACCGTGCCCCTGGATGGGATTCCTGACCAGGCCTTGCTGATAAATGAAGCAAAACACTTTCAATAAAATTACGATTGGTGTGATATTCAGACCTCTGTACAATAAAATGTTCTTATTTAGCAGTGATACACTTCATTTATTAGGTGGGTTTTTACTAAGGAGCGGGAATTGTTGCCAAATCAGATCAGCTCCTCTGAAGGACATGATTTTCTTTGCTTTCCAGCAGAGGGCAGCATGCCTCCACAGCTTTCCCGTCACCATCTCGAAACCCTGAGGAGGATGTTTTTTTTTTTCCTTCACTCTGTTCATTCCAGCCGTCTCTTTGTGAGAGAGTGCTTCTGATAAACATCCCCCTCCATTCTAATCATCATGTCATTCCCTAGCTTTTAGTGCTCTGTCCAGCCTTCACTCTATCCCCTGATGTCTCTCACATGAAAGACCTTTTTTTGTGATGCAGAATTAAAGTAGCATGAAGATAATACTCCCAATAACACGCAAATGCTGCCTACCCAGCCTATCTGAGGTGATTGCATGGTCTCAATGGAGGCAGTGTTGTTTGATTTTGTTCTCCTGTGCAGACTTCGGTTGTACAGTTTTCATTGCTGCAGCCTTGCCACTTTGGTTTCAAGGACTAATTATTACTGCCATTATTTTCTGCTGGCGTACCTAGTGACTTTAACAAAGGAAGATAGATAGAAAAGAAATTTATTCAACCACAGAAGGACAGGATCTCATTTAATGGGGTTATAGTAGAGATGGAACATTAATTGTTGGTCGCTTTAAAATGTTTCTTCTTGCCACCGAAACAATTTGACTGTAAATAACCTACTTAAAAAGCCAAAGTTTTTGAAGTACAGATGCTTTGATACACTCTTATTAGATTTTGTTATTTTGAGATGCAAATTGTTTCAACTGTTTGATCATGAGGTGAGTCACAGGATTTCAAATCATTCACTTTCTGTTTACAGACTGAATTAATGTTATGCAATTACAAAAAAAAGAGAATAATAAAATAAATTCAATGAACATATGGGATCATCAACAGTAAGATTAAAACAAATCCACATCATGTTGCTTTCATGGCTACTTATTGTTTAATATTATTTTTCTTTGCCTTATTTCATGTAGGAGGACATGAACCTGAACGAGGATCGCAAAGCCCCTCTGCGTGGAAAGGACCTGAGCACCAAGCGTGAGATGGTGGTCCAGTACATCTCAGCCACTGCCAAATCTGTAAGTGGCACAGTTTGCTCGAATATCTTCCAGTCGTTGCTTATAATTGTTGTGAGGATGCTTAAATATCACGGCAGTTCCTTCGACAGTTCAGAACAAATGTAACCCGACGCTCCGCTTTGAGGCTTGCTTTGTCATCCTTCTTGCACTCTCTCTCACTCCTCCTTGCCTTTCCACACGCCACATGCTTGAGAGCCACATCTTTGATTGCAAGTTTGATTAATTTCTTCATTTTTTTTTTTACCCCATTGTGCCACAATCTACTGGATTTAAACACTCACTCACTCACTCACTCAATGCTAGGTGGATGGTCGGCGCTCGTCCAATCATGTGCTTGCATAAAATGTTGGTCTGTGTTTGTGCATGTGGATTCATGTTGCGGGGGTCAGTGTCTTTCTTTGTTGTGTTGTAAGGCTCATCTCAATCAATCCCGTGTTCCAGATGCGGTGATCATGTTCAGCATTTAGCGGAGTTTTTTTGTTTGTGCTCAATGCTTAGCAAAAAATTTTATGTTATTGATTCGTAGCTTTATATTTATAGCCATAAAAAAACATATTTTATATGGATACATTAAAAGAGCTTCTGTCTTCATATTTTGCTTTAGGCAACTTATTGGAGATGAGAGACTCGTCAGTTTGGAGAAAAAAAAAAAAACCCAAACCAAAACAACCCCCCCCACCCCACCCACACACACACACACACACACACACACACAAAAAAAAAGCAGCCGTGATCAGTGTCCTCATTGTTTCCTGAGCCTGGTAGCTCTCTCTTGACATCATCATTTATTACCTTCCTCATTGTTATGGTAATTAACTGGCATTATTGATAATGATGATTATCCGAGATGATTGAATTCCTCACAGGGCCCATTATGCTTTTTGAGCACTGATATTTTATTCAAATGAATAACATAATCCGCGCAGTCAAAGGACAGAGGACAAAATGTAATGTCTGTCAGCCCCCCTGCTATCATTTTTAATAGGATTGAAGAAAGGCGATGGTCGGGCGTCAGCGATGATGTACCCTTGCAGATTCACAGACGTGTGCGTACAGTTACACTGTAGAACAGCTGTACTTCCACACAGTATGTCATGTTCCAGTAATACATAAAAAAAAAAAAATACACAACTTACACCAACTTAGAGACAGCAGTGTGACACAGCAAGCAAATCTCCCTCATACTGAGAGACATTATACTATTCCTGTAACTACGAGAGGGAGACAGGAGCAGGCCATTTATTTCACTCTCTTGGAGAATATGGAGGCTGCTGTGCTGACAGCAGTTGTTTTGCAGGTCTCAATATATGTTTTACCGAGGCAAAGAAATAAACTGAAACAGCCGATCCTGAAGCGTTAACGAACCACGCTCACGTGTAGGAGATAGGTTGTTTACTTTTCACATTCTTTGCCAGATTCCCCTCCTTCAGGCACATGACAGTATAGGACTTCCTCATTTCTTCATGTTTCTTTTTTTAATCATGGAAAAATGATGATAAATGGAATACATGTTAGAATAGTGTTGATATTGAATACTAATAGAAGAGGTGTTGCTTTTTTTCTGTCTAACCGTGATCTACAGTGGTGCTCAAAAGTGTAAAAGCAGTTTTTCACATGAATCTATTCCAGACATTGTCGAGATTTTAACACTACATGTATCTCAGTGAGGTCCCTGTTTCGGGTTAATGAAATGATAATTGAATGCAGCCTTAAACAAAATTAACACCCCGTCTTTCTCTGAGACTCTCATATGTGAAAGGAGAATAAATGTATTAAGAGAAGATTCAAGTTCGATCTCTGCAGCCTGGAGCTTCGGCAAATGTTACACAACCCGCCTGAAAGTGTTCTCAGGCTCAATATTCCCTTGAATAGTGTGTTTTCTGGTTTCTGTAGCATAAGCACTCATTGCTGTGAGAACTCTTGTGTGTCCAGACTACATAATTGTCTGTGCGCAAACTGCGCATATACCTCCCAAATAATACGACAAACATAAATTGGATTGAGTCAGGCAGGTTTTGTGTCAAGTCACTCGTGTCTTTGTTTATGCATGTAAAAGCCTGCATATGTCATGAGGGGCTAATGCTGCTTGTTGGTGCTGAGGAGCATGTGTTGTTGTTGACATGAAAAAAATGTGTTGGATTGGAAACGTTCTTTGTGGGAGAGGTGCATTTTGGACATGTTGGAGTTTCTCTGTCTTCACTCTCAATGTAACCAAGTCTTTTTCTACCAGTGATCTGCCTTCATTGTGGGATTGCAGTGTTGGTGAAGGTCTGAAAGTGTTTTTCCTTCATGTTTGTCCTTTCCAAGATGGTATTTAACAGGTTCTGACAGGCGAGATAATGACTCGTTCCGAAGTACCCGGCTTTAAATGTATGTTATATTGTAAACAATTACACAGAAGTGGGATTTTCAGGATGGCCTCCAGCTCTCACTCTCATACTAGCACTCCGATTTGTTTATTCAGATCTAAATAACTCTCTTCCCTTTCTAAACTACAGCAGCTGCAGAGCATTCAGGCTCAGAATTATTTGCAACTGAAAGTTTAATACTCCAAATTGAGGCTGAACAAGATTTATTTCTTAGTGTTGTCTGGCCTTTTTTTTTTTTCCTCTGCTGTCTGCTCAGTTAAACATATGCTTTGATTTTCCACAAAAAAACAAAAACATTCCCTTTTTATTTACAAGGTACGCTTTTCTCGTACTGTGTGCATATTAATTATTTACGCATGATGACATACCATTTACCATTTTTAAACAGTTGACAGGCCTAGAATGATTTCTCATATGAGAGAAAACTCATTATTACTTTGTTTACACTTGTAAAATATGTCTTTCAAAGGAAAGTCAAAGCTATTTTCTTCCCTTCCTTCCGTGCCTCGCGAGCTGCTACCCCTCTACCAGTCTGTCGCACGGCAAGATTAAGAACACTCCCGTTCTCTACCAGGGTGCCTCAGCAGGAGTCTAGCAAATTACCCCCAACACAAAATAGGATGTGTTTTCACAGGAGAATTCTACATTGACCGTGTTCATTTGAATATGAGATGTGTTTCAGTGCAATCCGACTCTGCTTTTGCAGGAGTGTGTCGTCTTGCAGGCGTCCTTGACCATCGGCTTTGCATGAACAGTTGCCTTTCTTTTATCACCTCATTTCTTCTTTTTTATCCTCTATGTAAATGTGCGCCAGCATTATTAAAAACTGCTGAAATTTCCCCTTTATACTAATAAACCTCCGCATATCTCTCAGATTTACTTTGAGGAGCAACAGAGGCTATTTTCCTTGTTCAACATTCAAATGTGCTTTATCTCATGCTAGAAGGGTGCCATGGAGGGGTCTTAGAATGGGGGGGGGGGAATCATCCAGTTACTATCCCACCTTTATTAAAACATCAGTTTGTTTGATGTGAATACCAGTGTGCCACCTTATTCTTTTTTATAGCTTTTACATTTGCTCGGATCATTCAAGCCCTCGGGGATCATACTGATGTGTGTTGATGTAATTAAATGTTTCCCCATTATGTAAAAGGGCAGTGATAATCGTATTTCAATTGAGGGGTAATCTATAAAGCTGACCCCTGTGGATTTCCCTCTCTTGACATTATGGTATAGATGCTCAATTTCTGCTCTCACGAGGTAAATAAAAGATCTTAATAGTACTTTTGGTGAGAATAAGGTGGAACATAGTATTTGAAGCATAGCATAAAAACTGAACTGTTCCCTCTTAAGCTCCTCCCAGACTGCTGTATGAGCACTCTAAAGATAGTGTCTGTAGTTTTGGCTGTGCTGCTGTAAAAGAAACATTATTATATTCCATGTTTTTGAATCAAACGTCTGTGGAGAATGTCTCCCTCCTGAGTTTTGTCAGTGTGGCGCGTCTTTCCTGCAGCGTTTAGACGACACGTTCACCAGTCTCAAACTATAACATGCTGCATTTACTTGGGAGCAGGTAAGATGGGGATACATGGCATGATTAAAAAGTAGTATTTTAGCGATCAGGTGGTATAAAGCAGACTTTATGGCTGTTATAAACTCTCAGTAGAGTGGTGGAGATGGGGAATCAAGCTTTAAATGGCCACAGAGTTTTAGAGTGACAGTAAAAGAAATGGAAAGGGAGAGCTTTACCACCTTCTTTTTCCTCAAACTCAACTGCAAAGAGGTAAAAAAAAAAAAAAACAGCATGGAGTTCAGTGTGGCTTGTAACTTCCTGCAATCAAAATGCATCTCCTCTGAAAAACATGTCGCAGAGAAAGAAGAGCTCAGCCACAGATTAGAATATATTTACTCTGCTGACAGACACCCTCCTACTGTGAAACAAGCCCCACAGTTGCAGTAATGAAAATCACTTCTGCTACCTGCCACTATTGACAGATAACAAGGTTAAACTCCGAGAATCGTGCTGACTGCATGAGTTCAAGGTAGCTCTGCCACACAAATTTGACACCTGAAGCCCAACGTTAATGGCAGCAGATTGATTTCGGTCCAGAGAGACACTCTGCAGCCTCTTTGCCCACTCTGGCCACTGTTTCACTCGGGGAATGAATCATTGAATCCATACCAGTCCGTCACAAGGACAATCATATTTCACTCTTTCAATCATTTAACTAATCCCTCGTGTGGAAATCAGCTTGTCCAAACATGTTCAGTCATCATTTCCGCTGCTCGTGCCACAGTTTGTGTACACGCTTCTCAAGGTAATTTGTTGATCTTGATGTTTGGGTGCTTTTGTGTCTTATCGAGAGTTTGTAATTGGGGGCAAAATTGCAGCTGCCAAACACAGACAGTATCTTCAGCATGTGATCACAGTTATATGTTCCTATGTGAAAAATGTAGTCGTATAGTATGTGCTATAATTGTGTGAATATTGTGTTGATTGTCTTGCCAGTTGCGCTAATGCCTCAACGTTTAATGGAGAGCATTCTCTGGCCTACTAATGATTGTGCTGTTTGTGTCTTTTTGCACATTAACCTTCTCCGCTGATCGCTGCATGCAGATAACTGGGAGCAAAGTTGCGGTAAGTATCCCATTATTTATTTGGCTTCTGAATCCTGTTACTTCTGTGTATCTGTCCTCTTCCAGCCTGTGCACACACGTACACAAACACACATGCACAAACACACGCACAAACTCATATTGCTTTGGAAAGAAGTTAAAGAGCACTATTTGAAATCTTCAGGTGAGGTCATTTTAATAGTTTTATTTGTATTTTTATCTCTGACATTGTTAAAGTGCCTCTTCCTCGCACTTTGCTGCGCGGAAGTTGTATCGCGCTCAGATGAAGGATTTCAAAATCACACGTGCCGAAAATTCCTGCGATGGCTTTTGTTGGCTTTGGCTGTTTTTCCTCTGAAAATAAATTGCGGTGTAACATCTATTAGCATTTGAATATTGTATTCCCAACAAAGAGCGAGAGCTTTTTCACAAATTCTCATAATCTTCAGTCTAATCTGTTCGTGAGAGCGACGGTGCATCGCAGGGAATTTAATGGTGCTTATTTTTGTCTATGAGACAAAATGCACACGGAGAATGTATATCACTCCAAAAGACATTGAGCACACACACACACACACACACACACACACACACACACACACACACACACACGCACCAGAGAACCATATTACACCAATAATTTATCTGCCTTGAGCAGATATATTGGTAGAGATTAATTTAGTGGAAGTATTCATGGTGATATATTTGAATTTGCTGTCAGCAGCTCACTGAGTTTAAGAGAGAAAAAAATTATAGCAGTTTTTTTTTTTTTTTTTTTTTAACCGAATTATTCTCGCTTTTTTCTAAATATCATTCTACTAAGCTTGGTTTGCAGAAGGTTGAAACAGTGTACTTGTTTGATGTTATGACCTGATTGGAATTACGTCTTAACTTCCATTCACCGTAATGTGACAATTGCTTTTTCCCTCCCACGCAGTATCACCTTGTTGACTTCTCCGAGAACATTTAGAGATTTTCTCAAGATTCTGGAAGAGAAAAAAAAAAGAAACCTTTGTATTGGTTTGGCAAGTGGTGAATTGTTGCTTTAAATGGTGTTTCGTTGCCTTTTGAGAGCTCTTGTAAGGATTAAGAGGACTGTAAAGCTCAACAGAAACAGAGACAAGGTAAAGCTGCGCACTGTGACTTGGCCTCTGCTCTGTCCATGCTCTCAGACAAACCTCACTCTTTGAGGCATTTCACTGAGACGTTTTGTATCGATTGCATTTTCTGCTTCTTTGTGGAAGTGTTCTTTTGTGCTTGGTTATCTTAAAGGGAAGACTGGGTTTTTTTTTCACTTTGGCCTGTGTGGACTTGGATGGAGTAGCTCTCAATCAGCAGCAGTGACTACATTGTGTTCAGTCTGTGGCATGTGGCAAAATTAGGCCAGCTCTTGACATGATTACTCACCTGAAATTTAGAGACTTAGTTGCAGAAGTTCTGCCAACCAGTAAAAAGAAAAAAGAAAGTTCCAGTGTGATTCCTTGAAATTTGACCTTGCATCTGCAACCTTTGTTTCAATCCCGCTGCAGTAGTCCTCCTGATATAACATCCTGAAAGCTATAAGCTGTCATTCTCAACAGCCTCTCTGAAAACAAGGAGAAGCATTTAGCCTGGTTAGCCGATCACGGGCTACGGTTAGCTCCCTGCTTTGCTGGCATATTCCCATTTTCACGCTGTCAGCGTGCATCGGTGGGACACAGTGCTCTCAGATGTGCTGGGAGGAAAGTGTCGGTTAGAATTGTCTATCGGGGGAAAAAGCAACTGGAACTCCTCTGTCTGAGGCATGAAATCTCTCTGGCACTTTTCCCTCGCTCGGTGCAGAAAGAGATGGGAATAGAGGGCTGTGTGAATTGGCTTTAATCCACTCTGACCATTGTGTAAATGTACAACACTGCGGAGTCTCATCTGCTCCCTCAACCTCCTTAATCAAGACGAACTAAAATATGAGGAACACATACATCTCCAGCTGCATGCCTGCAGATGAAGTTCAACAGTTCAGGTGGTTTCGACATTTCCCCTTTATGCAGTGTGCCGCAGCAGCTTACTCATCGCCACAATGGCTTTATAGCATCGGCCTCTGTTAAAAAAACAAAAAGAAAAAAAAAAAACCCCCGCCTGATTTAAGTCACAAGTCAAAGGCCATATTGTAACAATCCATCAATGGCTCCTGCAGCGTTGTGTGAAAGTAGACTTCCGTTCTGTCTCCCTGCATTGCCAATGACAGGCTCTGCTACTCAGGCGCTTCTGAGACTGCGAGCGAAAGAGCTTTTCTGATCAGGGGTTTAAACCCCCCCCAAAACAAACAGTCTTTAGATCAATATATATGTGACTGGACAGATGACCGTATATTTCCGTGGAAACGTGCCGGCCAGCTTGGAGACGTCAGGTGGTCGCGGTTAATGTGGCTGTGTAAACAAGCACCGAACATCCCTCAGTATTGTAGTGAGAACGAGGATTAGACCAAGCAGCAACCGGTGCCTGACCTGAAACTAAAGGTCATTTGAGGTCATGTCTGCTGCACTGCAGCAGACTGGCTTCGTTCTTTACAACCATAAGTGTTTTTTTTTTTAAATGCATGTCTAAGGACGTATCTAATACTAACCTCTTTATCGTAGCGTATGGCTGCTGCAATACAGTATTCAAATGCTAGGTGACACTTAAGTAATGGTTGGAATTATGTTTTGAAAAAAGAAATGACCTGAGAAATGTAGCATAGATTTGTCATAGAAAATAGCTCAGATCGACTGCAAGGTCATCAATGCCAGTCCGACAAAGAGCTCTCTCTATGGCTTCTCATCTATACATCTGTCTGTTATACCTTATCTGAGGAAGAGTAGAAGTGCTGGAGACCAAGCAGGGTTTGTTCGGTTCAGCTTGACAGAAAGATTTTTTTTATTATTATTATTATATATGTGTGTTTTACATTGAATGAGCCTTGTACCCCGATTAAGCTTAATATGATGGAAATCAGCATAATGTGCCTTTGCCTTCTACCCAACTTTTGTTTAAACTAAATAATCCCAAATGACACATTCTCTTCTCTCTTAAGCCTGAAATCAAGCAATATTTTGTCATTGTGGAGTGGGGGCAAAAAAAGAAGAAGCAACAAACAAAAAAAAAACCTCAACCTTTATTTAACACGTGTTTTCCCAATTTGATAATATCTTTGCTCAGAATTTGTTTTGCTTCACGAGCTGAATTTGGTTGAGTGGATATGAGTTGTGCTACCTGTGCCCATGTTTTACGAGGAGTTTTTTTAGAAAATCAGTAAACGAATAGTTACCCTCAGAACAGAATAGAAGACTTCACAACATCCAGATGGGAAACAAGGGACACAGGAAAAGATAGGGAGAAAAAAAAAGGATATGAGGCAGACATCTGGCTCCTCTTTAGCTCCAATCAAGTGCTCGTTCACTGTGCCAGGAGTGCTTGCGAAGGACCTTTAGGAAAAAAAAAAAAAAAAAGGAAAAGAAATATGGCGAGCCTGAAAGGAAATCAAGGCGCCCTCCCTCCTTCATTCCCCTCTTTACCTTTTAAAACCACATGCCTCAAAAGACTTTTTGTTTCAAGCAAGCTATTAAACTGGGTGCCGAGGGTTGAGCAGATTTGATGTGGCACATGTCCTTGGTGCTTTAAAAGAACGGCAATGAAAAATTAATCAATAGCGTGTGCCTCCCATGCCCTGAGCCAGTGTTCACCATAGAGTCTATTTTAAATTAAGATCAAGGAAACATGTTCTGGAGGGGACTGTTTGAATAAGATGTTTCTTTGATTGGCTGAAAGCATATTTTAGAGTTCATCTGACTGACATAAAAAGTTGTGTGGGAGTGAGATGAGGAAGGATTTATTTGACAAACTACTGCTGTGAAGAGTATCAGCAAATCGGGAGTCTGCTGTCATTTCTAATGGATATTGAATATTTGCTGCCTCATTGACTCAAATTGTTTTATAATAATTAGATTCATTTTTTTTTTCCAGCTTTGCTTTATTGGATAGCTGAAGAGCACGGTTATGTGTTGGAGAGTACCTTTATGCTCCTGCTGGTGGAATACTTAACAACACCGTTCAACAAATTCCCACAAGTGAACTCACATCATGCCAATTTTAAAGTGCCTTCATTGACTTCCTGTCAGTTTTATAGTTCATTTTTAAATCCTTGTTTTAACTTTTAAAGCGTCACTGAGTTACACATCTTTTACAGACCTGCTCAGTATCTGGGGCTGTCAATGCGGAGGGAGCCGGCCGTGCCCTGCGCTCCTTTTCAAATGAATGGAGACGAGGTGGCACGGGCAAAAATTATTAATCACCTGCTGTTATCGCTCTGTCTTATTGATTTGAACCACCACCACCACCACAAGTTCGGAGTTTCTTCTACTTTTCTGTCTTGTTATGAGTTTGAACAGTTTTAATCTTTTATATTTTAAATTCCTATTTTTTTTCTTTCTTTCTGGAGAGCAATATGCATTCAAAAAATGCTTCGCAGGAAAATCTTTATTTACTTGGCTACAGATAATTTAACAATATCTTTATGCACAATCAATAAATAACACACTTGATGATAATATTCATGGTACATGTTGGAAAGTTTTTCTTTCATTTAAATTTAAAGTATATTTGAGAAGGACTTTGTGTGCTCACAGTGGTTATTTTTGTTGTCTGGTATTTCCGGCCAATCCGGGTCAGGCTAGAGGTTCACCTGTGATTTAACTTTGAAGTGAGATCTCTTTTTCATAAGGTCCTTGTCCTCAGACAAATATGTGAAAGCTTATTGACTGATGGAAGCATGAGTTGATATCTCCCGCGAAGATGAACACAATGGATGAGAATTGACAGTTTGATGGCAGGACTAAATTTAAAGTTATGTATGGGCTTTGATTTTGTTTTTTATTACCTTAATGAAGGGAATAAAGATGACTTGAGTTAAAAGAAAAAACTACACAGCAGAATTTGAACTAATAATGATTAAAATGAACAAATAAAATGCAGCTGAAAAGCAGAAAAACTATTACCGTGATAAAGATGGCAGCGTTTTTTCAGAAACAATATCTGTTTACGCCAAAACGTCTAAAACCCTGAAAACAAAGTAGTTAGCATGCCAGGCCACTAGTGGGTGCTGTTGGTTATGTTTGTAGTGATGTGTGCCAGGAACAGTGTGCTCTAATCATTAAGAATGGGGAGTACAAACACACCCATATTTTAAAAAGTTGTGTTATTTCATTTCATTTCATTTCAGCTTTATTCTGGACACAAGGTCCAATATAGACACACATTGTAAGAAACGAAGAAACAATAAAAACAGGAAAAATACAAACACATTTAAGAGGTCCCATTAAAGAGACAGCTGTACCAGTGCTTCCACATCCCAGACTGATAGCGAATGGCACTGCAGCCAATGTTCACCAGTGATAAGATAATGACATTCAATGAGTTATTCAGTCTACCAATAAAATTATACATAAGCTTTCGCAGTGTGGCTTGCAACGTGTTAATTCGAGCTGTAACAAACATCTCGCTCGCACTGGTCCATCTTGGCCTCCTAAGAAGCACACGTAAAGCGTTGTTAGAGGCCACCTGTAGTCTTTGCAGTGTTCCTTTTTTGTACTTAGTCCAAAGGTGAGCTGTGTACAGTGGTGTGATGTATGATTTAAACAACACAATTGTCACTTTATCAGTGCAAGAACCGAGTCTTCGCGCCAGAAAGTTTGCCTGAGCAAATAATGTTCTACATGGTCTGTTTATATCGTCATCATCAGACAAGTCATCTGTTAATATATGTCCAAGGTGTTTTGCTTTGCTCGTTATTTTAAGCACAGCCTTTGACAAATAAAAGTCAGGAAACTTTGCATTTTTATCCTCTCTGATTCTACAAATCATAATCATACTTTTCATTGCATTGTATTTAATGGTAGGCTGCATACCACAGTGAGAACAAATATTAAGTAGCTGTTAGATTGAGTCGGAGTGTTTTCTAGAAAAATGCATGGTTCTGAGCACTGCTGTTGTGTAAGCGAACACCAAAAACACAATGGAATTTTTCCATTTTAACTTGAAAAGGTTCACGTCTTACAACATAAACTATATGTTTTTTTTCCCCATTTCTGTTTTTCGGCAGATTCAAGTTATACTCAGGCGCAACTTATAGTGTTAAAAAAAATACGATAATCAAACCATGCATGGTATGGCCCTTTTCATCTGCATGGTAAGGTTGACCTTGTGAGTGCTATAATAATGACTGATGTGGTTGTGGTTAGCACCACTTGCCTGCAGAGTTTGCATGTTTCCCCCCGTGTCCAAGTGTGGGTTTTTCTCCCAGGGACGAAGGTTTCCTTCTACAGTCTCAAAGCATGAGGTTCAGGTTAACTGGCATCTTTAAATTGCCCGAAGGTGTGCGTGTGAGCGCGTGTGGTTATCTGTCTCTCTTGGTTTGGCCTGTGATGGACTGGTGACCTGTCCAGGTTGAACTCTGCCTTCACCCTCAGTTGGCTGGGATCAGCTCCAGGCTGAGGCGGACTGGTGGATGAGTAAAAAAGTTGCTGTTTCTTTGTGACTCTTAAAATAAGAAATTACAACCCTCATTTCCACTTTCAGTGTATTATGGAGGATTACTGACATTTCTGGTAATATATTTTGTTATGTGGATGACTTGCACTTTCCCAAATGAATTCAGTGCATTTCCAAACTCAGATATTATTGGATTTATGTTTTTCTCATCACAGTTTTGTTCTGCAAGCACACATTTTCGATATGTTAATGTATACTTGGGAGCTCGCTTTACGTCGATATAAAGAAAATGCAAAGTGAGTTATAGCCCATACAGTTCAATGTTTACATGATGAGAACAATTCATGAACAACACATCAGGTCAAATCAAGTCAAAATGACTGCCTGAAGTGGTTGACTCATAGACATCCGCAGACGGTTCGCGTCCTCCCTGCCGATGCTCTTTAAGGCCCCCGGTGCAGCCATCCCCACCTTGTACTTGTTGTGTGGGTCTCTCTGCCTTTAATCTGGTCTTGAGTGAGCAGAATTTATTGCTCAGACTGAAATGAGATGACTGACTGAGCTGACTGAAGATATTCCTCCCCTTCACCTGACAAAAAAGAAAGAAAAGCAAGCCTTGGTTGCTTTGGCAGTATGTTTGGGTTCGTTGGCCTGCTGAATGATGAAATGTTTCCTGGTGAGTTTTGAGGCATTTGGCTGAATCTGAAAGGTCCTGCATTCATCCTTTTGCTCTGGTTTGCAGTGAAATCATCAATAAATATCAGTGGGCCAGTTCCACAACCTGCTGTGTTTTTCCAGGTCACAACAGAAACTACTCATGTTTAACAGATGATGTGCTATTCTCTGTGTCATGACCTATTGCTTTAGTTCCCACGTGTTGTTTATCTCCTCATTTTGGGATGGCCTGCTCTTTGTTTTATCTGTCTATAGACCGATGTGTCAAAACTGAAACGTCCTTTTCTACTGGACTCTGAAGCTTACCTGAGTCTCTCAGGGTGAATGTGTGTAAAATATTAGTACACTAAATATTGGTGCTCCAATATTAGCTTTAGCACACCAGCTATCTTTAATAGCTTAACTTTAACTCTTTTTTAACTTCATTATTCTTCTCTTAAGAAACACCGTCTCTTCTTTTCCTCACAGTGATAGAGAGCGCTTCAGTAAGTCTCGGAGACCGTGAGCCACACGTGAGCTTATCTTCATAAAATGTTGTTAGATAAACGCACAGATGCCCAAAAGCATTTAATCAAGTGTGCAATTACTTTTCTAGCTTTGCTGTTGGGAGAGTATGTGTTGATATTTTAATATTTCCCACATGTTTTGTTTCAATATTGTCACAAGCCGGTTCATAATAAATCTGAGACCTAGCACTTTGAAATCCAGTTGAAACACAGAAAACATATTTAACTGTGAAAATGATAGAGATATAGACGGCTAAAGTGATGTGTAGTATCGATGAATTAGCAAAATTGCGATTAATATTTAACAGAAATTGATCAGTTATATCTTTTGCATTGCAGTTGTCACATAATGTTGAACATCCCAGCCTGCATGTTATTTATCATATAAAGTTCCTTTATTTTTTTTTTCACTGAATGGCTTGTCTCCAGGCATTTGTGGTTGGATTGACCTTTGTGGGTTGTGGAAGAAGCAAGGTTTAGCTGTGACAGAGGGGTGGGCTGTGTGGGTGGGATTAAGTCAACAACATCTCCCACTGTGGATGAGAAAAGAGGTTACTTTTTTTTTTTTTTTTTTTTTTTAAGCAGCAGTTGTCTTTTTTTGTTTTCCATTTCTGTATTTGTATGATTTCTCTTTCTCTTCTTGCTCTCTTCTAGGCTTCCTTCCTTCTTCTCTCACGCATCTTTTTTTCATGTAACATATGTCTTTTCAAAGGCAGAAACAATCATTCCTCTTCAATCAGAAGAGGAGAGCAGGATCTAGTTATTTTGAAGGGAACATGAAAGGCTGGTCACAGTATGCTGATATTGGATTGAACAGTGGCAATGGTAGTGCGTTATAGTGTCTTTGTATTTGTGTGTCTGCGTGCGTGCGTGCGTGTGGTAAGTACTTCTGTTTTTCTCCATGCACTTCCAGTAGACTTGGATATTACAGCTTGGATTTAGATATTGCGCAGGAGGGACAGACACTGAGTATTTTAGTCTCGGGCACAGAGGGAAAAAATAGGATTCTTAGTTCTCTTGATTGCATATCTGTGAATTTTATGTTCTGTATGCACATCCCTACACCAGTGATGGAGCTTGTGAATACTGGCTATGCTCTCAGTTGTACATCTCTCCCCCACAGCTCTGTCACACACTCAACAGCACTGTCGGCATGCTCAGCTCGGCGGGAGGCTCCTGCAGGGCCGCATTAGGCTCCATAAACTTTATAGCATATTTTTACATCCCGCCTCTCTGTATGCATCCACCATCACATCCCATCGCATCTGCTTTAACTGTTCACACAGCTGTGAAATTTTGTGTTTCCCCATGTTTTATGGTTGCTTGCTCCTCCAGTCACTCCCGATTTCTTTATTTGCTTCTTTAGCTTTTCGATATCCTCTACATCTGTGTATATTTAGTAAGTTATTTGCTTTGGTTGATGGAGTGAGCGTTTTTTTCTTCTTCTTTTTCTTTTTTATTCAGTGCGATCTCTGTGAAATGTGAGCTCTGTCGGAGTATGTCAAGATTTGCATGGAGAATACTCGCAAAGGCTGATGTGATAATGTGCTCCTGCTCGTAACCTTGCCACCGCCTTGTGTATTCTTACCCATTCTAAATGCAGACTTGACACCGACTTGCATTTCAATGTAAGGATCGCATACATTCTGCTGATCTGTAATATCACCATTTTGCTACTGCGTGGGTTAGGTCAAACAGAAACAAGCAGCCAGCTGTTGACAAGGACCCTCGGCTGCGGCGCAATAAAAACAACAAAAGTTTGAGTAGATGTCGTATATTTAGAGCCGCATTGACAACTTGGAATAATCTGCTCTCCGCTTGCAGTAAGCCCAACCAAGACCTGTGGGAACAACTTCCAGCTCCCCCATCCAGTCCACTCAGCACAACCCAGTGCTAACAAGCCACACACTCTGCCTATGAGATACTGTGCTTTCATAGCACTGTCATACTTGGACGCACAAGAGTAAAGCCACATAATCGCCTCATCAACAGCCAGGTTCCCCCTGATTCCCTCGACAGCTCTGTGCTGTAATGATTGGTGACATGATCAAGGCCAGATCACTTGCTGTGTTGTTGTCGGGCTTGCAGTTTCTTTCCTGAGGACGCTCGAGAGAGAGGAATCTTATTGTTTAAAAAAGGGCAACATTTGATCACCGAGTTAGCTGTTTACCTGCAGCATGTGGTGGATATAACACCTTTTACTGCTTCTCCGCAAAATGAGTTAATGAGAGTAAGTGTGCTCGATATAAAGACACCGTTTGTTGTTGCTTACTTAAAAGTTAGTTGGTAAATCATAGCTCAGCTGTGACAAAGAATGAGCGTCTTATCCTGAGTGAGTTGGCAATACTTCTTAACTTGTGCATGCTGGCTGCTTTCTGCATTCTTAAACTGGCAAGCTGGTCACACAGTTGAGCAAATGATTTGGTTTTCTTCTTTGTCTGCCTTCGATCGTGCACAGCCTACATTTTCTACTTTCCAGTGAAGGAGAATAGCAGTACCGAGATAGTTATTTATGAGTGTTTCACGGCACTGCTCTTTACGTTGGAGCGTTGGAGTGGCTAATCAAGTCTGATCAGGGTCTGCCTCTATTCAGGCACATGGCAACAGCTGCAGTTCTCCAGCCAGCCTTGTAGTACTGAAGGCCAGCACTTGGTGGCAGTGGGTGCCCATTCAATTGTCCGTTGGGTTGGTGCACTACATAGGGGCTGAAAAGCCACATTGTTGCTATGGAATTGACCTAATGGGTTTCTCTCAGTCCATGTAAAAGACCCGCTATGGTGTGCCACTAATGCAATTTGTTAGACGTCTGATCTTTAAAGGTAAGAATTAGTGTGAAATGGCTCAACGGCATTCAAATTGGTCTGTCTTTTCTAATCAATACTCTCACCTTCCTATGGCGGATGAAAGAGGGGAAAAAAAAGAGGCTGGATTTGTCATTATTATCATTCTCATACACAGTCATAAAAGTGAGAGAGGCTTTAACTTTGGCCAGCCTCTACTGTGTCACCTTCACTTTTATTCTCTTTAATGTGCTCTTGTCGAATCTGGAAGCCTTACCTGCAATGAACTGTACCTGTTGTAGTGACCACAGTTTGGATTACCTGTTTGAATTATTCATGAGACCGGCTTCATACTGACGAACCGATGGAGCCCCGTACCAAGACCACGTCAGTAGTGTTAACAGAAGCACACCGTCCATCCCTGTGGTTGTTTCTGTGTATCCCTTTATGCATTATGCGGACTCACTGACACCACATCACCATCTTATTCTTTTCCTGGATTCCGTTGTTTTTTTTTTCCCCTCTGAGGTATGGACATCATATTTCATCTCTCTCTTGAACAAACCGGTCTACGCGAAGCGTACCTGCCTACGAACACCCACTCAGCTCCTGACAAAACACAGCACCGTGGTCAAGTGCGACTCTCCATGGTGGCTCAGCTGGTCCTCTAGCACAGACCACGGTGGCCGAGGGAGCCTTAACCGTAGCCCATTGCTTCTCCACACCATGCCGCGCTCACTTTTTCGACTCCTTCCACCTTGTCATTCGGCTCAGGTGCCCCTCACTAACATACCTCATCAATCTTTAATGCACAGCCATATGGCGGACTTGTTTTTCTTCAGGTACTCCGCCAAATAAATGTGAGTAAAACAGAGCAAAAAGATATCATCCCTGCAGGTATTTTCAAACGTGTTGGAAAGGCTTTGGACTCCATCAATTCTTAGTCACATTGTTTGCGGCGCTTCCGTCGAATGGGGCCAATTACTTGATATTGGCTGGAGGCTGATTTGATGGCAGATGTATAGTGTTACAAATAGCGATGTCCTTGATGTCGGCCATAGACGCAGCATGCGAGGTGACATCCAATCATGTTGAGATGGCTGACCTCTCTCTTTATGTCCACAGTGGTCTTGAGGAATAATCTTTCCTAATGCCGATTGGCTGAATGTCTTCTTCACACCTGGGAGGACTGGCCTCGAATCAGAAAGTCTGCAACTGGATGTCATAAAAACACAGGACCTTACAATGCAGATCCCTGATGTGTATAATTACACAGTCATTTAATAAGACAAGCAGCAAATTCAGTGTCATGTGTGAGGTGTTTTTCTTCTTTCCTGTCAAGATTTCCCATGTTAGCTTTCAGTTGGCTGTCTCTGCTGCCGACGGGTGTTGTTTGCTAGATTGTTTGTGTGTCACCTCACATGTCTCTGTGTGAGGAGGAGGAATTTGCCACCACAAAAGAATGAAATTGAGAGGGAAAAAGTTCCTTCCAAGCCCTGCAACTAGAACAAAAGAGCAGGAGGAAAAAAAAAAATCTTGATGTTATTATCCCAGCAACATCTTCTGAGCTTCTGATATAAATGAACTAAAGGTTCTAAAATTGTCATTTGAATTATGCCTTTCATCTCCCCATGGTTTTTAGAGAAGCAGTTCAGCTCAAGTCTCTAGTGAATGTTTTTTTCTTCCCCTGTTTGCATTTCTGAACAAGCGCCATAACTGTAATGAATTCTATTATTTTAAAACCAATTACTGTTAGTTGGAAGCTTTTTCACCGCCACTGTCGTGCTCTCTGAGGAATAGTGCTGTTGCAGTGTCGACTGCACTCAAACCCTGATGTTGTTTCTTCCCATTTCCCTAACCACCCATACTAATGTGGCTTTTCTAGTGTATACAGTATCTTCTTCATACACTGTAAGAGGCACACTAAGCAAATATAATGGAATCGGTGCAGTGATGGATTTTGGTTCAAATTTATTGAAATTATTTGAATAGCGTAGAAGTCATTGCAGAGCAAAAAAAAAAAAATCTGAACGTGAATTAAAAAAAAAGTTTTTCAGCAACTGCTTTCCTTGTATGCTATTTTTTATTCATATGGTATTTCCGTCATTATTCAAACAAAAAACCATGGGTATTTTAGTTTCTACAAAATGCTGCATGAGAAATCTGAAGGTTTTTTCAGTGTAGTGATGGATTCAGTTAGAGCAATTTGCTACACCTCCCAAAAAAACGACATACAACCAGCACTTCTGCTGATATAAAGTCTCCATGAAGGAAAATAAATGCAAGAATTACTTTATTCTGATCCATTACTATTTAAGAATAAAAATGATTTTCCAGTAGGTTTTTTATTAAGTCATGGTTTTCGAAAATGAACCGAGACTGATCCACTGGCCAGTTTTCAAGTAGAATTTCCAAGTAGAATTGTAACATAAAACCTTTTAATAGTAAAAGTAAATGTTATTCATATTTTTTTTTTTTTGTGATAATTGAGCAAGGTTAAGACCCAAAACTGAAACCACAGATGACAACAATGCTGGCAGAGATTAGTAGTGCAGTGAAGTCCAGCTAGAGAAACGGCCTTAGTGTCAATCCCTGATGTTAGGATGTGTTTGTGAAAACAAGGTGCAGAAGTTTTTTTTCCCCTGAAATCGGAAGAAGAAACAGTGACTGGAATGATTTGAAAATTTTTATGAAAGAAACTTGTTTAGAATTTGTAAAAC
The DNA here is from genome assembly GCF_902148845.1 of Salarias fasciatus. NCBI lineage: Eukaryota > Metazoa > Chordata > Actinopteri > Blenniiformes > Blenniidae > Salarias > Salarias fasciatus. The sequence goes on along the minus strand of NC_043746.1, from coordinate 19,720,986 downwards.
GTGCATCCAATCAGCATAAATTATTTTTACAATAAATAAAAGAAAATCCAATAAAAATGTTGGTTATTTATGTACAAACCCTTTGAGAACAAATGATTTCATATATCTTCTAACTACATATTGTTTCCGACTGAAATGAACTTGATGCCACTGCTTTACATTTAAGTTTTTGTTGGAGCAGTTTACAGAACTAGATTTGATAATTGCAGTAATGTTTTCATTTTTTCAGTTCAGCGTTAACAATTAAAGAACCATTTTGTCCCCCAATTTATAAATGTAGGCAAATTTATATTTAAACGGTGCTATTGCTGAAGAAAAAACTGAAAACTCTACATGAATAAATGCAAGACTGAAAGTATTTTTTTTTTAATTACTTTTTAGGGTTAAGTAGTATTTGCCATTTTTAATTTCTGCAAGAATTTTATTAATTTAGATAATTTATATTGTCTCTAATTATTATAGTAGGTGCATGCTTTAAAACAGCTCAAACGTCTACAAATATACTATCATGGATCTCAAACTTTATTCACTTTAAAAAAACTATCACTGTTTTTACAAAAGTAAGACACTTTATTGTATAAAGATACACTGGTAAGCACAGTAGTGTACATACATCCAGCACAGAGCTGGATTACAAAGATTAAAAATTCTGAAAGGTCTTTCATCCTTTCCATTTTCCTTATTATATGTAATTAATGCTTTGGAGTCCAACAATGGAGTATCATTTAAACTCATGTGAGACCACACAGCTTTCTTTGTTCATAGTAATTATATTTATTCGTGATCACCCAAGTCTTGTACAGACACTTTTACAGGGACTATTAAGAAGTTCCTTTTTGACGCTGCTCTCTATTATTTTCTGTTCCATGCATAAGACTAATTGGATCCCGCTTCCATGCATAGGCAGTGTTTGGAGGGGGATCTTTTTGTTCGCTTTTTTATTTGTCCTCTAATAGAGCCACTTACATCCAGCCACTTGAATCACCAGCGTGCTACTTGGAAGTTGTGGCAAACTTTACAAAACTGCACAGAATATTTATTCTCCACCTGCAGTCAGTATGCATTTTGTTCCTGTGCGCGTGTACACACACACACACGCACACTAAAAACAAGAACGAAAAAAAAAGAAGATGTATTAGACACGTTCGCTCATTAAAAGCCAGCAACTCATTCTGCAGCAGAGATTGATTTATAGCTTATTTAATAAGCTGAAAGGTTACCTCAAAACAGATTTTCTCCATAATTGACCAATTTAGTGCCGCTCGATAAGCATTCATGTCAAGCTGAGATTTTGAGGTATGCCTGCCTCCCACTCCCATGCTTTCTCTCTCATGCATTACCACTGATATTACAATGCCGTGATTAGTTATCAGAGGAGATATGCAATATTCAACATGTTGTTTTTTGGATGTTAACCGGGTGGGGTCCAAACCTGGGCACGATGGCTGCAACATTAGTTAGCCTCGGCGAATGTTCCCCTAATTACCTCACTTTGCCCAGCAGCTGTCTGCTATTAGGGTCCTTTGTTCCAGATGTTATCTCATTAGAATAGCATTGATCATCCTAATGACTCTGCGAGAGATTATTGGTCCACATTAGCGTGACCTGCTTGCCCCCCCTCCTTCCCTGAGGTCAAACCACAATAGCTCCATCCATCCATATGCTCGGCTGACAGTTTAAGTATTGTGGCTCTTTCCTTTTGCCATTGCAACTTGTATATGGAATGCCAGCAAACGGGAAGGCGGCCATAACTCAGAGCGGCGTTGCATGGTAGTTGTAAGGAGTGCAATTTGTGGACATTAAGGCCATTTTTAGTGTTTGTCAGTGGGCTAATGCTTAGTGTACACAGTTTCCTATCTGTGAATTGACCCCCATGTCTTTGCACAAAATGGCTTTTCTTTACAAATGGGCGGAGTGGGTTTAAACTGCATGTTTCTGTTTGCCTCATATTGCGTTTCAGTTTGAGAGAGTGAAGGCTATTAGTTTTTCTCCCAGTTACCTTGCCTGTGAAAGCAAGGCTTTTCTGGAGCAAGGATGTCCGCTATTGTGCTCCGACATTCAAAACGTCTAACAGAAGTGCAATACAATGTATTCACTGGTGATATCGAGTGGTCCCATTCATATTGTCCTGCGGACTCTCATTTTATGCATGTGTGTTTATATGAGTGGTTGTGCCTCTTAGTGAGGTGGTTTGTCTTTTTTTTTTTTTTTGGTGGATGTTGGTGTTGATGCTGCGATGGGAAGCGAGGGAGCATTTGATTCTTGATGCCACGCTTTGGTGTTGGTCTGGAGTTTTTTTTTCCTTCTTCCAGTGGGCAGACTGGGGTTTACCAGGGCATCACTGACAGCTATAAAGCAAGCAGTTCCTTCCCTTGCCACAACAAGCACAGGGCATTGAAGTACACAGAAATCTGTGCTTTTCATCCCTTTGTTTCCTCCTTTCTGCCAGTTTTGAAGCTGGCCATCTGAGAATTCTGCGAAGCCATTGAGGGATTTTACACCCAGATGGGGCAAAGAGGAAGACAGTTGGAAAGAGGTGGATGGGGAAGTGGATGGTTTTATGTATCTGAAAAAAGTGAGGAAGAGAGGATAGAAAGGAAGGAGTCTCTGAGGTGAGGTGATGGAGAAGCGAGTTCACGACAGGGAGAAGCGATCTGCCTAATTACACTCTCCAGCTTGTCTCTTCCTCTGAGTAGTCAGCAGTGTAAGTAATCCTGACTTGACCAGTTCCCGCAGACCGTGGACTGAAGCTGCCACGATGCGCCTCTGTGGTCAGCTAATTTCCAAAATAACTCTTAGGATGCTTCTTCGCCTCCACCCCCCGCTGCATGGTCACCTATTGTATTAACTTGGCGCCTCTGTTTTATACTTCAGACTCAGATGTGCTGTAAAACAATCGCGCTTAATTGCATCCATCTCAGTGGTTCAGTCTTCAAGTTTTCAGGCTCCACGGCCTAATGAAAACGGTGAGGCATCAGTTTAATTATAATGTACTCGCTTCTTATCGAGGAGAGATTGTTTTTATTTGGAGCCCTAATGAATTTCTCATCAGTTTGTTATTAACATTGTGCTATCTGGGGCTCAAGTGGGGAAGCAGCCAATTACATGGCTTTGTTCTCCCTGATGGACAAGAAATTGTGCCTCCGATGAGAGGAAAAATAACTTGTGAAACGGCGATGGGAATAAACAGTGCGGGATCTTCACGCCATCTGCAGCCTGATTGTCTTGTGCCTTACGTGAAAATGAGTGTGTGCTCGGACCTTTCTGCCGCTGCCGGCCAGGTGTGTTTTTCTTGTAACAACCGGCTCGTCAGTAGATCAAATTTCTGCAGAGCGATGATGGCTGGCAGCTGCATTAATGGCTTAATTTACGGAGAGAGGCATCGGAGTAACACTGCCAATGTTATGGACGGACTGCAGAGTCAGCTGGATGTATCAGGACACGTTTTTACAGTCTTTGTCTCTCGTGCCAGTTTTAAGCTCGGACTTGCCTTGCCTCGGGTGAAAATTAGTGCCGAGAGTTCAAACACTGGAGTGAGGGCATGTAGCGATGATTTGACACTCTTACCTTTGACCCCGGAAGCACATGGCACTAACGTCTGAGCCCAAAAACACATTTGGAAGCAATCCAATGGAATATGAAGGGAGCACAATGATGTGTGTGGCCTTGTTATTTGCCTTTGTTCACAAAACACTTCCCTAGTTTATTGCATTTTACGGTTGACGGACTTGATCACTAGTATTATAGCTTTGTAAATGGGAGTCAATAAATTACCCTCTGATTAAAGACGATGCCCTCACTTTAGGTGTGAGAGCCATTCGCCATGCATGGTTAGCATGAATCTTTTGTGTGTACTAGTTTAATCACTATAATTCCTCTTTCATTTTCGTTCCCTTCGTCTCCATCACTCTCTGACTTGTCTCCGACAGTTGAACACGACCAAAACATTTTAATAGGGAGTTCTGGAAAGCATTTCTTTTAGTAGGGATTGGGGAGTCACATGCATTTAAATGAGTCTTTTATTTCACGACAGATCTTCAGGTTTAAAAAGGGCGAAAAAAAAAGGCATTTTGACATGTTGAGCATGTTGCTTCATACAAGAGAGAAAAGGTTTTGTTCCCCTTAGACCTTTTGTACTTGGATTTCCTGATTTTATTACATTTAAAGGGACTGATTAAAATGTTTTATAAATACCTGAACAACAGAATACAAATGAAAGGACCCTTTTAAAAAACACTTTCTGAGAAAAAAAATTTGAAGTATTTTTTTTCTTTTCAAATTTGCTTCACATAAACCAGTAAAATAATATAACACTGTTTTTTCAAAACACATTCATATGTTAAAACAGATATTAGAAAAGCAGGGATTTTCAAATCGTTGAACCTTTTTACTTTAGTAAATTGAACATGCATATTTTTATGAATTTTCATCAAACAATGCAGTGAAATTTACAATTTTGTGGGAAAATTGCAAACAGTTTAAACCACAAAACACTTCACAAAGTTGTCTTCTGAAAAGTTGCTTAATCTACGCCTTTTATTATTCTTTTATTTTATTCATAAATGTATTTCCTCTCAGAAAACATGAAGTGGAGTTTTGGGTTTTGGAAAAAAAAAACCCGAGGATGTGGTAAATAACAAGACAGATGGTTCAGGTCTGTTGACAGAAGCTTCATGCATGGCAACTAGGGGGGAGAATCGTACTGCAATTGTGCTGACCCTATGCTCTGGGAAAATACTGATGAGAACCTCCCACTACAACAACCACACACACACACACACACACACACACATCCACTTCCCCTGCCCACTGGTTTGTTTCATGCATCTTCAAACCTCAGTCACACTGATTGATACACTATGGAATAGCCTCAAGCTTCATTTTCACATTAAAAAAAAAAAAGAAAAGAAAAAAACATACCAGAGTGTTAAAGCTCAGAAGACTTGGTGGCTGTTATGGGGCTCAGGAATCACAAGCTATGTAAAATAATTATCTGCTGCCCTGCTGTCCCGTTCCCTGTGTTCATTAATGGATGTGAAAATCAAATATCAGAGCTAAATTTAAATCCTTGATTTTTTTTTTTTTTTCTTTTTTGAAGCAGACATCATTTATTGAGTACTTCAGGGTCTCATCTGAGATATGCTTTAACTCAGTGAAGGCTGCGTAAACACTCCGAGACTAAGCCTGCTGTGTACGATGGCATTTGTGTGACTTCTGGTCAATTACCGAAGATAATCATCAGTCTGGAGGTTTTTCAGCCTCTGTAGCTTTCAAGTAAGTTTTGACACTTTGACAGACTGATTGTACTCCGTTCTGTTTTCTCGATGTCTCCAACAGCACAGAGTGTTGGTGTTCAGTACAGGCGCCCGGCGTTAGTGGAGACTTCGCTCTCAGGTTGAGGTCCGACCCCCTCTGTCTGGATTAGCCCCACTGCTGGAGGAGGACGAGTGGAGGGAGTCGGGAGGATAATGAGGGCATGGGGTGGGCCCGGGGGCAACCAGCACGTCCCAGCTCTGTGGGCCTGCCTGTTATGCTGGGCCTTTTAACTCTCGAATGTTGCATCACCAAGCCACGTGCTCGTACGTACGCGTGTAAACCAACATCGGTCCCAGCAATGGAAGTACCTGTGGTTCCAGGAGCCGTCGCGAAAACTTGAGGGAGCCGTGTGATGATGGAGCATATTTCATTAAGGGACATCTGCTTGACCCTTAATGAAACCACCCAAAACACTGATTGTAGTCCTGAGTCGGCGCTCTAATGAGAAACGAGCTCATTTGAGTTTTGTGCCAGACAATGATACCTTAAAGAAATTAAGCTTATCATGTCTTGAGTGGTGCATTTCTCCAGCACCTTGGAGAGCAATAAATTCAAGCATGTGAGCGCTGAAAGCTTTCTCGTCTCCTTTACAACAGCCTGTCTTCTCTAATAGATTTGGCTCAGTCTCGTTGAAAGGGTCACACATACACTTTATCAAATCAAAACTCCCTCGTCGTTTTCCCGCTTCATCTCCTCGTACCTTGACTCGGTGCCTGTGAAAAGATAGCTGCGAACAGCTCGTCTACACAAAAAGGGATGAGTAACGAATAAATGGGCTGTTTATTTATGTTCGGTCTTGGAAAGCTTAACAACAAAGAAATTATAATGGGCATCACTAAGAGTATAGTGTAATGGTGGAGAAACATCGATAAGTACATTATAACTGTCTGGGCAACATCCATTCATATGTAACGTACATTCATTAAATATGGCTTAAACAACATTATATTTGTATGGATTGCTTCCATATTATTTTATGCAACATTTCAGTGGTAAATTATATAATTTCTGACAACTATAAAGTTAAAAAAAATACAAATAATGAAGACAAATGATTAAAATATTATTTTCTGTTTGAAAACATTATGATAACCTGAAATCAAATGAGGCCCAACAAATTAAGTGGAAAAAATACAGAAGAAGAGGTTGTAATTTATACTTAATTAGAATTGTAGTGCAAAGGTATTCACATAAATGAAAAAATTAGATGATGATAAAATTACTTGATTTCTGCTTGTAATAAATGTTGTCTGTACTTTGTGTGCTATTTGTTCTGCTCCAATTACCAGCTATTGTTGTTTTGCAAATAAACATTTACTAAAATAAACAAAAAAGTACATATTTCAGATCAAACCATCTTTCGAACAAATGCTCAGGTGTTATTTCTTTTTCTTTTTTTTAGATGACTTGTTAACAGTTCCAACAAAGAATAATTTCCCTCCAAACTTTGCGATTAATTTGATTAAATGAACTGACCCAAATAGGTTAAATGATTCAATATTTCACAAAGATGAAAGGCTGGAGCAGTCGGTGAAATAAATGCACTTTTTGTGTCTGAGAACTTTGCTTTTCCCTCCTTCCTCACATATTAATCATCTCACACACCCCCAGATTTATCTTCACCACCTCTAGGTTGTGCCTCTGCATGTAGATCAGTCTTCCTTTTAATATTTTAAATACATGTTTCTCGTACTACTGCAGTAATTTTCCCTAAGTGGGGATTTGAATGCAAGACTTTTACCTGCAGTGAGTCTGTTGACGATTGGGTTTATTTTTCTTAAACTTTCTGTGTTGCCTGCCACTGAATGTACCTTTAATGGCAGTTTTCTCCAAGCATGGAAGGTAGCTATTTGAGAGGCGGCCTGAATCTGGGAAGGTGGTGTTAATACCCCCAGAGATAATGTGTTTAAAGACGTTAAATTACACCCAATTTAATGATTGTTTTAAATCGTACAATTAGGATCAAAGGCTGCTGTAAACTGGCTTTTGGCCATAACGTGATTGGTGCTCAATCAGGTTGAAAGGCATTAATGCATCTGCAGCTGAACGGCAGCACCAGTGACTCCTATCAAAAGAGCTGTCAGACATAAGTGAGACACAAGATAGCTTAGTTTGCACTCTCAAATTGTTGATAAGTGGCAGCGTCATGATTGAACCTCCAGGTGTGGTGAGCGACGGTGGAAATTCATTAAGCGGGAGCCAAAGGTCTGAGCGTGCGAGTCGTCTGCGCGTCGCCCCGCTGCGGCTGGTGATGCGGTGACACATGTCAGAGGACAGATTGATGCTCCGTATAAGTGCTGTTATAAGGCACGGCGCGAGCACAGGGGTGTTTGTTCTCATCCGTTGCTCTGTTTCCGCTGTAAGCCCGGAACGGTTTATATCCAGTGTTGTTTATTTGCTGTCAACAGCTTCCACCTTGCACTAGATTTAACAGATATAGATTGAGTCTTGCTCATCAAATTAAACGCCGCCCGCTCAGACACCCACACCTGTCTCCTCCTTATCTCTCTTTGTGCCTCTGTCTTTTGCTCTTGCTCAGCTGAAAGTGATGCTGCTTCCCTGGGAAGGATTATTTGACCCTGCGTTTCAAACTCTCAAGTGCTTTTTTTGTATCATCTTTTTGCGAGAGATCTGCAAAAACATAACAGCCTGGGTTGTTCATTTTTTCCCCCCAATTAAACACTGAAATCCTCTCAAACTCCTAATCTGTATAAAGGTCCCAGTGTCAAAATACAGAAACGGCTCATAGCAGTATTTTCATAGATAGCTCGGCAAATGAAGCTGTGACCAACTTGAAGAGCTTTTGGATTTTTGTTTTTTTTTTTTCTTTTTTCCTGTTCACAACTATTTGAGAGCAGAAAACAAATCAAACAAAATGATAAACCCGTTTATTTGAGGCCGCATTTCCAACTTCTTGAAGATCTCACAAATAGGCACTCCACAGGGAAACATCGCCATTCACTGCTGTGGCCGTGGCGGGGGGAAAATAAAAGCTGGTGCTGATGAATGCAGTGAAAGTCCTTAGTTTGTCCAGCATGAGAACCACTCCATGAAACAAAAAACCCCACAGAGCATGGAGATGCATCTTCTTTTCAGCATGAAATTTTAGGCAAGCTGCGTCTCGTGCTATTGTTAGAAGGACTAAGTTTCTGATTAATCCGCTGACTACAGATTTATAAAATATTCATCTACATTGATAATATGCACGTGGAAATAAGTAATTATATTCTCAGACATCAAAGATTGATTGTATACCAGTAATAGTAAACTGTATAGTCTGTGTTTAGATCTGTTTTTTCTTTGATAAATGCACTTTGTTGCCTTGGTAAGAAAGATGTTAACTCTATGCATCATAATTGCAGTGACCTATTTCATGCTGCTTTATATTGCATGTAGGTTTGGGTATTTTAAACCCCAGACAGGTCTCCACTCTCCAGTCCGTCTCACAGCAAACACAGAGAGACAGGCAGCCACACACACTGGCATCTGCGCCTACGGGCATGTTAGAGTTGCCAAACAGAATGAAGCACTTCTTTCAGACTGTGGGAGGAAACCGTAGCACAGGGAGAACATGGAAACTCCAAATAGAAAGCAACTCCAGCCCAGAATCAAATGCAGATTCTTGATTCTTCTTTACGCAAAAGTGTTTTCAAGTGAAATGAGAAAACTTGTGTTGTGCTTCTGCAGTGCGTTTACATGCCAACGTTTCTTGGAGCCACTGAAAATGCAACTTTCTGTTAACGGCTCCGGCATGTCTCCCAGTCCGTATTCTCCTGGGAGTCAAAAGCAACAGCAATCAAGCTTCATTTTCTATCCATACCAATGTCCGTGTACTTGCCATTGTTATTAGTCTCGTATTATCATCTGCACATGTTTGTTTGGTTTCATTTCAAAAACAACAAACAGCATCCCGTAGTGGCCCAACATGGTAACTGCATGGTTTTCAGCTTTCCTGCGTTTTCCGTGTGAACGGACATCGTTTTTAAAGCGTTTTAGTGTAGCACAAATGTTTTCTGAGATGAAAATGCAAAAACAATGCATTTTTACTCGAAACACTGTCATATGAACGGGTCTGTGAGGTGAGACTGCTAGCTATGAGAACCCTGTGAGGTTCCTCTTGTTCTTGCTCTTCTTTGAAAAACACATTTTGTGTCATTATACTAGACTCTGGTGACATAAACCTACGACAAAGTTCCAGCTTTTGGAATGTCAATGGGAGTTTAGCCTTTTTTTGTTAAATTTTATGTGTTTGAAATTGACCCAAGAAGTTAAAGATTTTGTTTTAGAAAGAAAGAAAAAGAAAGGGATGGCAGGCGTATTTTCCCAATAGTGTATCTCTGTGCATATATTTGGCTGTTTGTGTTACAGTGGTGCTTCAGGTACAGAGTCGATGTCTGTCATTCATCTGCTTTAGTCCCGCCTCTATAAATAGAAGTCTCTGTGCGCTGCAATTCCTGAGGGGCTTTGTACTCCTTTCGACCCCCCTCTTTTCCCCCCCTCTTTATTCCTATCCTCACTTTCTTTTCTCCACTTCCTGTGACTGTGCTCGGCTGTCTTTCCATTTATCAAACAGCCATATTAGGATGCAACATCGTCACTGAAGAATAATTCACTTTGAAGCTGATCGCCCATGTGTATACTACACAAAAACAGTTATTGTTGTAAGGTTTGACATTGTTTATCCTTCGCCTCACCACCCCAATGTGCTATCTCTCATGGTGGTGCTACACTCCATCATATCTGTCCTTTTTTTTCATTTCAGCTACGTTTTTTTTTTTTTTTTTAAAGATTGACCTGAAGGACATTGACAATCTGTTATTGAGGATCTTTAATTCTTAGTGCCAAGACCTAAGCTTATTCATCACTGGTTTTCAATTACTTTAGAAGGTTTGAAAGTATTTGTTTTTTTGTTTTTTTTCCCCCCCCGTTGTTGAGTTGATCTCGCTGCTTGTTTAGAGGTTGTTCTGGCATGAGTGAGAAGCAGGTTTTGGCTCTCGGCAGCTTTCACTTGTAAGTGTCATTCACAGTCAGACAGCATCAGGTATCGAGCTTCAACACCGTGTCACCGTGGAGTGTGACAGTTTAAGGGTGGATGATGGTTTTGACACTTGGAATTAGGGAGAAACCAACCAAATCAGATGGTGAGAGCAGGGTTCTCAGCGAGAGCTGCACGAGGTGCCTGCCACACTTGACTTGCTCAGACAGCTTGACACGCCATATGGTGTGAGAGAGTATAGGCAACAACATTTAGGGTGAGATCCTAATGCCTAAACAATCGGCCTTATTCTGTTAACAAAGTGATAATTCAACTTGATATTCTTCGTTCCTTTTTTTTTTTTTTTTATTTTGGGATGAACTGGTATTTGTTAAGATGCAAATGAGCCAAATGGTACTTACCCTTTTATTCTATAGAGCTGTATAAAAGTGTGTAGTCTTTTGGTGTTACATTTTGCTCAAATGTTGGTTTTAATTGCAAAATGGTTTACATCTGTAAGGGGGGGAATAATACTGCTTTTACTGATTTTAATGCTTTGGAAAACTACTTACATTATGATTATTTAAATGTATTTTTTCTAAAGTCATTAAATTGTAAAAAAAAAAAAAAAAAAAATCCTTCTGAATCACATTTACTCATTTACACGGAGTGTCTTTAACAGCCCAGCATTGAGTCTTAATTAGCAATCGTACATTCAGATTAACTAAACTATGGCTATGCTTATTTACAACATTAGTATTATTAAATAGCCCGCTAAATTGAAAACATGTGGCGATGCATAATTTTGCGGCCGTGATGGCAATTTGCAGTAGGCTTTGTAAGTCAACCTCCAAATCTAAATAATGAAATTTGCAGAGTGGTTGCCTTCCAAATAATTACCATCAAGTGGGACGTGACGGCAGGAGGCTCTGAGGGCTGATGGGAGCTCATCAGGGAGGCCAACCATTTACTCCAATCGACACGAAGGCAGCCCGCTTTCCCTCAGGTCCTCCTACCCACACCCTGAGATGCTGACTGTGGGGTACTGCTAATTAACTCAATGGAGATGAGGTTTCTGCCACAGTTGTCTTAAATAGTGCTCAGGTGTGCCTGCACTCTTATCTGGCTTAATGCCAGCCCGACTTTTTTTTTTTTTTAAGCCCCATTCACTGCTGGTCTTTCAGAGTGTCTCACATTGTGGGAATCGGTTCAGTGTGTTTTTGCAGGTGCTTTTTTTTAATTTTTATTCCATCTTCTCTAAAATTTGGAACATATATCTACAGATGCTATGCAGTTTAACAACTCCAAAATAACCTTCACTGAGGGCTGATTAATGTTTCCTCCTGCGTTTAGCCGCAGCTGCTTTTATTCTACTCATAACTTTGTCTGTAATAATAATTTCTTTCTTTATTGCTTCTTAATATTCACTCTAGGTGAACTTGTATTGTGGTTGTTGTTGTTGTTTTTTTTTTTCTTTTTCCCATGAGCTAATTGTCTTTCTAAGGACTTAAAGTAACTGTGACCTGACCGTGCAGAAGGGAAGCAGGGAAGGTAATTACTGAGAGGAGGGCTTTTTTCAATGAGGAAAAGACAATGGAGACACCATCAATAAGGACAAACTTTCCTCAACCCTCTCGCCGCACACTCTGTAATGAAGACCTTTGCTATTGGCTTAGATGGATGAGGGCAGCTCTCAGAGAGCGAGCGAGCAAGAGCCAGGTAGATGTTTGTTTAGGGCCAGCTCATGTTGGATATATTGGAATGGGAGTGAGCCTGTCAGATAGAGAGGCGCATTAAGACCAGGGTGATTAAGGAACAGAGTTGATGGAAAACGAAGTACTATTGACAGGGCTTTGTCTTCCCCTGGACTCCCTTGTGCCCACATTGATGCCCCTGTCTAGTCTCCTGCAGGCTAAGCTACCCGACTGGATTCACAAAACTTAAGAGGGATTGATTGTTCTGCAGCAATTTTCTATGCAAGCCCGGGCCAGCAGATCAATATTCCAGGTTCCAGGAGTGGTGGTCTTATGTGTATATTACTGTTAATCATTACTCTCCCTTCCTCTTCCCAGGCACTGATGAGCAAGACCAAAGTGCGCAATTATTACCTTTAGTGCCACTTTTCAAATGTTTATTTCATATCCCTTCATGTTTTGAGACACTGTGTCATATCTGCGCATTCCACAGCGGTGTTACACGTGTATGCCGACATGCTGCCCACCACCATCTTCAACTCTTCTCGTTTTTTTTTTTTTTTTCTCAGGGCACACAGGCATCACAACTGTTACACGTTCATGCATATAGTTATCATGTACTTTTTATCAAACGCTCGCGTACGCATGCATGTGCACACACGTGCACCAGCCTTAAAATGCAGTGGGAGATGCTCCTGCGTGGAATACAGAGCCAATGCTCCCGACTTGAAAGCCTCTCCGCCGCCTCAGATGTGACATCAGCTTGTTCTGTCTCTTGCTCTCCCCCTCCTTCCCCGGCTCCCTTCCTCTTTCCTATCCTCTTTCATCAGCTGAGCCCATCTTTTGACACTTCAGAAGGTGTTCCTCACATGCCTGTCACCTCTCCCCTCCTCCACTAACACTTTCTTCCCGGCTCTGTATTGAGAGCATGCGTCTCTGTCTGAAACTTATGTACTTTGTAGAGTTAACGCTTTGGCGTTTGCATCACCTTGAAGTTGGTAAGTGGTACTGAGCGGTGAGACCGATCTTTAGTGTTTAAAGAGAGGAGCTTGGAAACATTCTGCGTTACTATGGCATGGTGAGCAGGCAGACATCACACTTAAGAAGTGGGGAGGGAAGTAACTGTTTCACCTTTGTATCTGTGCTTCCTTACAACTTTGAACAACAGACTGTGAAGGAGGTGGAAGGTTAGGGACTTCAGGCTGCTTTCTGTAAAATAAAAACACAACATATTGTGCTCCGCAGGTCTCAGTATATTCATTTTACAGACACCTTTATACATTAATGCATGAAGCACCCACCAAACACACTTTTTCAGATGTACGATCACTTGAAATCATTCATTTAGAGCTTGGTAGCGTACAATAGACGGTATAAAAAAAAAAAAATCTCATCAGGATATATGTGCCAAGCATGTTAAGTCACACGTACTCACACACACATTCATAATGTATATTTCTGTGCTTCAGCCATACTGCTTTCCCTTCTGAGACTGTGTACCTCCATGTAAACACACATCCGTGTGGGCTGAGCTGTGTCGACTCCCACATGCCTACTTAGGAGCAGATTGGCTCAGGCTCACAGCGAGCATGTTACCTACCAGTATGACTGGAGGTTATCTTCAGCATGGAAAACCTTCCTCCAGCATGTTGCTGCTGTGATGTGCTCACTCCTGTGTTTTGTCGCCGTCGTCGTCCCCCCCCCCCCCCCCCCCCCACTTTGCACACATCTGTATGCCAGTCATTCGCTAGGATGCTGAGATGTAATGGTGAAGAATGTTTAGTTGTGTGTTTGGATATGTATACATTCGGTAGCTGTATTATGTGTACCGGGGGGAAATAAAAGAAAGTGGGGAATGGTCTGAACACCATTGACTGGGGTTGTAATGCCCAAATCTCAAAGTGAAAATATTCCCTTCCTTTTTTTTTTTCCCCTGGTGTGTTCTGAAGCTCCAAGTATACAGCTTCCTCCCTGTCATCTGGAATAAGGATCATCATTTTCTGCTCTGTCTTCCATGTAATTCTCCATCATTAGCTGTATGTACAAACATACGCATGCATGTTCTTGGTAACACATTATTAGGCAAGCCTACTTGTTTACCGGAGGCTGTTCTGTTCTGTTCCGTCCTGTTCTGTTCTATTCTGAGCACTAACGTGTATTCCAATTTAGAAATTAGTTTTAATTTTATTTTGCACAATTAAAATACACAAAAAATATAGATAATAAAGTAGAATGTAGGGAGAGGAAAAAAGCCCAGAGGCATCATTTAAAGCCTCAAACTAATAAGATTTTCTCAGAGGAGCAAGCAAAACAATTACAGTCTTAACAGGCTACATGCTTTTTTTTCCTCTTCATGTTCCACTTTTTTACCTTTGGACCTGAATATATTTCAGAACATGCACTATCCAAGTAAAAAGTGTGAAAGTGTGACTACTTTTGCCACTTATGGTTATTCTAGAGATGGAGTCATAAAAAAGAAGTGCAAATGGCACAATAAAGCCTCCAAAAGCCTCTGATGCCCAATGATATCGCAGCTTTGTAATGACAGACCCTGGCAGTAACAGGTTAAGCTAACAAAAGTCCCTCACAGCCATTTCCCTCTGAGTTTTAGTATCCAGCTCTCACCTAAAGAGACATCATTGGCTTGAGTGGCCTTTCAGCACTGTTTCCCTCATAGTCAGTCTGGATGTAGCGGAAGCAGGGTTCCATTTCCATGGTATTATCCTCTCCCCATGTAAAACCATAGCTTCTATCGAGGCCTAATCCCCGGCATGGGGAGAGAAGGCATTTTAGATTTATTAGTTTTTTTGCACAAAGCTAAAGAAAGCCCTAGGAATGCAGTTCGTGCCACGCTGAGATCAGTATGTGCAATGCACACAGTCACAATAGGATTTCAGCTGGTCGAGTAAGAGAGGAGGGATAGAGACAGGGGGAAAAGTTGTGCCGGGATGCTGGAACGTTCTATTCTCAAAAGCTTTACTTCATTATCAAGTGAATTTATTATTCCCTGAAGTAATGCTAACATTAAATGAAGCTTTTTTTTTTTTTTTTTTTAATATGCTGGTTGGACACGCTGCCGCCGCCGCTGCTGCTGGTCATTTGAGCTTTGGAGAAAACAGACACACAGGAGAAAGCAAAGCAGCTCAGAATTCGTCCAGGGATTTTCTGCCCCTCTGAATTTAGATATTCCTCTGAAGACGAGGGAGTGGTGTTTGGTGTTTTTCTGTTTTTATGATTATTGTCTGTTGCTTTTTGTTTTGTTCACTGAACAATGGCCCAGTGCCATCTTTTTCTGTCTGGGTTCAATAAACACTTCCTTGACATTATTCTTCGGCATCAAGCCAGGCCAGGGCTGGGGAATCACTCTTTTATTAGAAAACATGAATCTTGTCACTGGGTTGCCTAAGGAATATTGATGGTGGTTGCAGTTCGGATGGCATTTGCAGATAAAGTGGAGCTTAATATTCAAAATTATCATAGTGTTATCTATGACATTCTTCAAGTAGCGCCTAGTTCTTATCGATCTGGTGCTGGTTTCAGAAACGAAAGAATTAATTAAAGCTACAGATCGATTTTTAAGATAACACATTTTGTGATGCCACATCTTCTTGGATATGATGGATGCTAAGAGGATGGTTGTGAGAATATTCGGAGACTCATGGATGGCTAAGTTAGGACAAAAGTTTTTGCTCTTTGAAGTTTGCTGGAGCGAATTGTGTTTAGCTTGTGACTTGGCAAAACCCCATTGTGTCATGGTAATGAATTCAATGAGTCCTTTCACAAATTAGATTCAGAGTACTTTGAATAATGGCGCTCCCAAAAATGAAGCGATATTGCATGCCATCATTTTGTGTATTAGACAGGAGAGAGTGCTTTCGTCGCCCGTTGTCACTTCCACGATTCTCGCCCGTGCCGTTGAACTCGTTTTTTAAACTATGCTCTTCTTGAAACATTCCTCTTTCCTTGTTAATCTGTCATTGATGGATTTGTGTTTGTCCTTTTATGTGCTATAACTGACAAACCAGGCTTTTTCGACACCCTTAATCTCACTTTGATGAATTAGTTTGTCTTTTTCCTTTTTTGCCATAATAGACACATCAAATTCTTGAACAAGAAACAGTTCCCCGTGCTCGACGATTGAGTCAGTTAAATAGACATCATTTTCCTCTGACAAGTTAATGCTTTGTTTTGCTGTTTATGGGGCGTCATGTGGGCACAATGAGTAAATTATTGTCACTGCTGTCAGAGGTATTAAATATCCAAAAGTTCCTTGCTATTCGCAGTCGCCTAATTCCGTGAGTTGCTTGGCCTGTCTGCAGGGCCTGATGCCTGCTCTTGTTTATGGCACTGCCTTCCCGAATTGGAGCAAATTAAGATCCTCATTATTTTATTTGCCGGATGCAGGGTTTTTAATGGTCTTTCAACAAATTAAATAACCCCGGGGCATGGGCAGGATTAATTAGATAATAAGAATAACATCTCTTTTCATCTTTTTTTTTTTGTTTAAGATTATGTCTTGATGGTTCCAGGGATGAAATGGGCCTTTGTTTTAACTGCTGATCAGAGTTGGAATCAGTGTGGCAGAAAATTTACTAATTATTTACAGAGAACCAGGAGAGCTAAGGTTGTTGTTTTTTTTTTTTTTTTTTTTTTTTTTTTTAAGATACCTTACGGGTAGTGGCCACCTGCCTGCATCCCTAAAATAAGCTGCAGAAAAACAACAAAGCTTATGAAATCCAGTGTTTAAAATAGAACCAATTAAAGATATCATGTATTTATAGTCTTCCATATCATTCCTTTTTGGATACCGCAGATAACTTTGATTCCTGCCTAGAAGTTAAAAAATGAAGGCAAGACTGTGATTAAAATTATTACCTCAACTGTCCAGCCAGAAATAATGAAGCCATTAAAATAGCAGACATTGTCGAGGATACACAGAGAAATGTAACAGTGTTTCTGCTCTTTGACAGTATCTTGTCTGATTGCCTCTTTCAGCCACCGTGGTTTGTTCTTCTCTTGGGTGTAAAGCCAATGAACCTCTCAGTGTGTAGTATTGGGCTGTTATCCAGTTCCCGCAGAAGGGACTGATAAAGTTATTGGCATTGGCAGACAGACAGCCATATCTCCCAGTAGCCGATGCCTCTCGCTCGTCTTATAAAGCGCGATTATAAAATTAGTTCAGTGAGAGTATGAAGCGAAACCATGAACAGCGTATCGGGCCAGGTTCGAGAAGGTTGCATCACCCTTGATTTTATTTACACTTTAGTTTGATGGTGCTGTCATGATACTGCAAATACTGATGAACACTTCAGACACCCTTAAACATTTCAAGGATTTTCATTGTTTTCATCAGACCAGATCAATAACCCATTTAGACAAAAAAAAACTTTTATATTGTCTACTTTTTCAAAAATTCTGAGTGGAATTTTAGACCAACTCTTGAAATACACTTTGATGTTATTATGCTGCATTGATCCTTAGAGGTTGTTGTCATGAAACATTTCCATCAATGAAAGTCTAATTACAACGCGTCAATACGACGCCAACTTTGATTTAATGCCGTAGAAGGTTTGACAAACCTCCTGAGAACAGCGGGGGAGGTGTATCATATGTGCAGCCAAACAAGTCGCAGCGATCATAATCATTGTCAGTGTCAGAAAACAGATTTGAGTTTAGATAAAAATGAGGTATGAAACAACAAAATCATAAAGCCTTCTTCATAAGATTCTTTCACAAATAACTATATAAATGTTGATCGTCTACGTATAAATTACAAGCATAGGAGATCAAATAGATCAGTTAATTTGCTTGGGTATTAAATCATCCTAAGCTAGTATAGGGCAGTTCCTAGAGACTCCATTGAAGAAGGCCTATAAGCTTTCATGCTGTTGTGCCCAGTTCAGTTACAGCAGGGGTGTCAAACATAAGGGTCGTGGGCTGAAACCGGCCCTCAAGAGGCTCCAATCCAATCCGCCAAACCATCATGAAATTAGAAACGAAATTATTAGGGCACTATCTTATTAGTCCAGTCAAAATGGAATTGGGCTGCATGTGGCCTCTGAACTAAAATGTGTTTGACACCGACTGATTTACACCATTTTCCTGGTTGGGGAAACATTTCTGTGGCTCTCTTCATTCTGGTCTTCTTCATTTTCCTTTTCACTTGTACGTAATCAGCTTCATCTCAGTTTTCTCCTTCCGCTGCCTTTATCTGTGTCACCCCACTTCTGGTTCCTCACCCCCGCTTTTGTCCATCTCAGTTCGGGCAAAATACCTCATACCGCCGAAGACCTTGATCGTCAGCCTTTATCTGAGTTTAGGAGCATGAGATACTCCTGAGGGGACACTACTGGTGGGTCTCCTTGGTGAATCGTTTCTTTCTTGAAGGCTGGATTGTGTTGGTTCATCAGATCCTGGTGTTTCCCCGCAGGACGTCCTTAAAGTGTACAGTTCAGGTTTATTTCATAAGGTGTGACTGAATGTAAACTTTTTCTTTTACCATGTGGCTTTAAAGCAGTATCCATACATTGTAGGATTATTTTCACACAGCTCTCAAACTCTTCAATATCAGAAACTGCTTTTTAAAATATGTCTTTAAAGCAGTTTTCTGACTTTGCTGTTTTCCCTTCTCCTTTGGATAAAACTTTTGCACTTCTCTGTGTTTAGTGTTAACTTTATGTTATTTCAAAATGTTCCCTTTGGAAGTTGAGAAAAAGTGCCTCATATAAGTATATAGACTTCAATTATATAACTTGTTTTTCTCACTTTAGCTGCCTGAAATTGCTTCACACCATCAGTAATTTTCATAAACACACACTAATGCACCAGTGGAGCTGTCATAGAAGTTGCTCACCCTTCATTTAAAGATTCGAGGGGTTTTAGCACACCGACAGTAGAAAGTGGAGATCAAACCTTCATCCTTATGGTCGAAGAATTTATGTTTTTTTTTTTTGAAGAGCAACAGCTGTTCTAAAATGTATTTTGTTAATAACTGATGCTTAATGAAATCAGTGAAAAGACGCAGACAGTGTGTACTTTCAAATGTTCACAGAGCTATCATTGCAAAATTACATGTCTTTTTTTTTAATATCTACTACAATAGAAGATGTGTGCATCAACAGTGTTTCCACCATCTTCACAAAGCACCTGGGCGTTTTTGAGAAGTTGCGTTTCTTCCTCGTTCCCACGGAGACAGATTTGGAGTGTTCTCAAAAAGTTCCGCCTATGGAGCCTTTTTCAAAAGTTACGTTTTCAGTGGCTCCAACCAGTGTTGTCACATAAATGAACACCGAACGCAACAGAATGTTTGCATTCTCACTTGAAGCGTCATATCTTCGTTACTCAGTTACCACACATTTTCCGTGTGAAGAAGAAGCATTGTTTCCTTGTTTTTCTTCATATTATGGCAACACACTAATAAAAGTAAACACCTCCATTCACACACGTCTGATTGTTAAGAAATGGTGTGAAATCATGTCTGGCCTCATCAGTTTCTTTAGAGGGAAGTGACTGCAGACTCCTTCCAAAAAAAAAAAAAAAAAAAGCACCATTAAAGACTCACTTTGATTTGAGGATATTGTATGGATGAGATTAAGTCGACTTTATTTCTTTTTTTTATATGCTAGCATATTCCCTTTGACTACCTAATGGAGTGAAAGCATATCAAAAGCCTCATCAAAGCCATAGACTGAGTGGAGCGTTTATGGGATGTTAGAGCGCTTTGCTTCGAGAGCCGCGGTTCTGCATGATCTAATGACTGGAATGATGCTCACTCGGAGTCATCGTAGCCTCTCAAGTCAGAGACAACACTTCACATTAGTTGTTGGAATAAAAATCGTCGATTCATGCGGAAGACTGCTCTGAAGGAGCGAGACATTTCGTGCATGCGCCGCGCATGTCTGCATGCGTGTACTCGATTGTACTGGATAAGGTAATCGTGGGGGTGAAAGTTTAATAGATGCGCAGAAGTTGTGAATAAAACACTTTAAGAGGCGCTGCCGACGTGCCCGTAACTCTGACAGGGGAAGGACGCAGCCTTGCAGCTGTTGTTAATGGGCTCTTCACTGTGAAGACTTAGTTATTAATTGCAGAACCGTTAAAATCCCCCCCTTTTTTTATACTCACTATTCTTTTCTGTGATTACAGGTGGAGGGTATACAAGGCTGTCAGCTCCAATAATCTCACATCGTAACCTTTTGGTGAAGCGTGTTGTACTAATTCTAAATCTTTCTTTGAAACTCCAGTTGTGTGACCCTTAGACATAATTAAAATACTTAAAATTGAAATTTATCGTTTCCTCCAACTCCCCCAAAAAAAGTTTTGAAATGATGACAATGCCATCATTTCATTTGTTTTCTCAAATGCATCAGATAATGAGCTTCCACGCAGCAGCACGACGTGTAGCAGTTTTGAGTTAACACCGGTGGCTCTGCATTGAAATGCAGTTCATCTTTGCTCGGAGGTATGCTCCAGGCAAGAGTTAATTTCTTAAAATTAAACTAAGCATATTGGTACAGAGGTTTATGGTAATCTGACCAGTATGTCTCCGAGGCATTACTGAAAAAAGAAATTCAGCGCCTGTGGGAGAATATTAAATAGCAGGTTGTTTTGTTATTAACTGGATTACTTGGCTGTGTGATGGAGGAACAGTTGGTGGATTTGGAGGGGCTGGGGCTCTGCTAAACTTGCTTAAAGTTTTTTATCATCAACCTCACAGAGAGGGTAATGACGATATGAAAGCGCTGCATGCTGAGCTCCGCACCAGCATGTCACAATCTTGACAAATCACCTTGGAAACATTTTTTCATGATTTCTTCTTCTTCTTCTCGCTTTTTTTTTTTTTTTTTCCTAACTTTGCCTTACGTCTTTATGAGACGGAGCACAAAAGGTGACACACGTAAGCGGTTCAAAAAGAGGTGACGTGTGATAAAGGTTCCCGACCGCTCACATGTGCATCGCGGCATACTTGTAATTCACATGCTAATTCACGGCAGTGCGCATTCTGACATTGATTTGTGCTTTAGCATTATCGTTATCTGGAAACACACCTTTTGGGGGAACGCAGGCCACATGAAGGCATACAGGATAACAAATTTAACTTTCAGTTGGCCGTGCGCTGAATCGCATTCAGTGGTGGTCATCTGTTTGATTGGCAGCCGCTCTCGATTAGTCACTTGTTAACATACTGAGTGGTACACACTTTTTTGTGTGTGTGCTGATGACTTTGACTCATGCAACTTTTCTGCACTGCAGGTTTAAAACAGTGTGGCATTTCGAAAACCACCCCAAAACTCAGTATTCTGATGATCCAGTGCAAAACACGGTCTGCATATTAAGTACCGCATTACATGAAATGGCCTTTCTCTAAAGCGAAAGTTCAATTGTAACTATAAAATCTTGAAAAGTGAGACCATCTTTAACCGACGCCGCACTCGGGGTTGCACATCGCCTCGTGTCATGTCCCTTGTCTTTGTGTAGGGACATGAATTAATAGCAGAGCTCAAATGATGACCTTTACTCATCCACTTTGGCTTTTCCCATGGCAGCAGTGACTGAAAGGCTCAAGATGAGGAGAGCTCCTTTTTAAAGGTGAGGCAGCTCTCACAAGCGGACGGATCTGAGTGACGTTTCAACTCATTGTCTTTACCCGACGCTCTTCAAGTCCTCATTTCTCATTTTACAAAATGAATACCCTCTTCTTCTTCTTCTTCTTCATTTTTTTTTCATTTTAAAGCATGGACTCCACGTTGGTGTAATAAAACATTTGTATTATGATTTATTCACATTGTTTTGATGAAAGTGGTTGAGGTTACCCACAGCGTAGAGCCAATGAAACGACTCCTAACATGACTACATCTGTAAATGGAGTAGCTCTGGGAAGCCATCCATATTCCTCCCTTTACTGACCATGCAGGGTTGTCTACCAAGCATTGAAATATTCATCATCTCTTTCTTCTTCACCGATCCTTCACTGTTTTTTTTTTTTTTCCTTCCAGTGTTAAAAGGACTGGAAATAGCACATCCACCTTCCCTCTCTCTCTCTCCATCTTTTTCCAACTCTCTCCCTTAAAGTGAAGTGACGCAGATGCACAGAAGTAAATATAAGCTAAGTGTTTGCTGTTGAGAGTGAAATGATTTCAGTTGTTCGCCATCCATGTAAACACGGCACTATCAGCAGGATGCACCACGAGACTGGAAAAGCTCTATTTTTTGCTCAGGCCCTCGCCAGGAATCTTATCGTGTCGAAGTTAAGGCTTTTTGTGTCCTGCCTCACACTGGTTGAAGAATAGGGTTGGAAAGGGATAAATAATAGATAAAGAAACAAAGTTGTTTTTCTTTTCTCCGCTTTTATGGGGAAGTCGCGAGTTGCACAATATGTTGTCATGTCGACCTCGTGTTAGTGCGAGGAAGGGGGTGCGTTTTTTTTTGGCAACTTTCACATGTAAGGGCTTCACTGTTTTATCAGCTGGCAACTGTGCAGAGATACCTCATTATCAAGCTGCTTTTTTTTTTTTTTTTTTGAGGCCGTGTTAACTCTGTAAGCGCTCCCCGTTCCGCTTCCCACATCAAGCTACGTAAAAACGGAGGCCATAATTGATGTAACCGTAGTTCACGCCCACATCCAAGACACACATGCAACACCAAGGAGTGCTAGAAGAGCCTGATGAGCGGAAGAGAGGGAGGGAGGATACAGTCAGGGGGGCGAAAAAAAAGGTTGCAGAAGAGACGCCAATTTAAACTTCTTTCCAGTCATATCTGGGCTACTGAGGGACAGAGGCTGTGGGCGTGTGTGTGTGAGTGGGATGGAAAAGGTGATTTGATCCTGCATGCCATGAAAGGTTGCAGGGGAAGAGCAGCGCCGGCCATATATATATCCAGGTTGAAATTTATTCCCATTCAGAGGACCATTATTGTTGACCTTGCCTTGCCTAGGAAAGCCAAAGTAAACAGAGGCCTAATAAATCAAGTTTAACAAGCCCAGCAGTCCTGGCTGGTGGAGCAGCCATGCAGCTCGGACACGCAGGGGTGGATTAATCCACACTACCTCTGCTCCACAGAGGGTACCTGTAGAGTCTGATTTGGCTGATAGTTTGTATGCAGACGCACAGGGACGTTTAATTGCTCCACTGAATGCATCTCCCCAGCCAATGTGTTTGTATTCACACCCGGGGCTGTGTTTGTGCGGGAGATACAGAGCAGTCAAAAAAGAGGATGCATAATCACACTCTTGTGCAGGATTTCCAGACTACACTAGAAATTTCATTACATGCTTACCTGGTGTTCCAGTGCAGGCAATATTTGTCGAGCAGATTGACTTGGCTGCCTATTTGATTCCTCATCAATTTCATATCCCCTCCACGTCAAGGGAGATCATCAATGATTCATTCTTTATACAGGAGCTCCCTGCAATGTAAATGCATTAGTAAAAAATCCTAATATCCTCATGTTGTGGCAAAGTAATAAAATTGTTTACCAGTGATTGTTGTCGTTTTTCCTGGAACTCGAATGATTGTTTCACTGCGGCATTTTCAAATGGCAAATAAGATTTTCAGTAATCACATTACAATGTGTTGTTCAAGTAATTCTCCTCTTCAATATAGTTAAAAACACAAATTTATTTTTATATACACCGGTACACACCACACCATTCTCCCATTGCGAGCCTGCTTTGCCCCAAGTCTCCTGTTCTTTGCCTCAGGGGTGTAAATGTGAGTGGGTGCTGAATAGTAATTTTCGAGTGTAGCTTGTGGGATAGGGTTAGAGTGAATATATGCAGAATTGGCAGTGTCAGTCAGTCAATAAATCAGTCTGTCATTCCAGCTGACAGGTGGTCGAGGAGGATCCCTGATATCATTTACGGAGGCTCTCAGAGCTTCTCTTTACGGGACATGGCACAAATACAAAAAGTCATCTTGCTCGGCGGTGACCAAAATAAGCCGGAGCGCGTCTGACCGTCCTCATACGGATGACAGACTCGTCTCATCTGCTGTATTCATACAATGGGTGAAAATGGGCATGTATGTACACTCCTGTGCATGAATGCAACAGTCTCAGTGTGAGCACGTGGGCGTGTGTGTGTGTGTGTGTGTGTGTAGGCAAGTAAATGCAGGGGAGTTATTCTTCCAGTGTCATATTTTTGGCATGGTTGTGTTGTGTCCCAGGCTGCTGCACAGTTGGTGAATATCAATGCAGTGTGGCGTAGTGACGGGGACTGGAGCTGACATGTTGTCACACTGTGATGAAAAGCACTCTGAAATGATGTGGCGGGAGTGTTCCTCCTGTCCGCAGAGAGATGGCAAGCCGGCTGTGGCATTTGTGTATTCGTTTGTGCCTCCATCCCTACGTGAGAGAGCGGGCGCGTGCGCACGCACGGCTTTCTTTTCTTGGCGTGTTTGCGATCGTGTCTATTCCTTGCCATTCAAATCCAGATTACTTCAAGCACAAAGTGGAAGGTTTTGCTTGTTAGGTTTTTGATGGAGCGCGGGCAAAGCTGTATCCGTGCATGTGTAAATTTAAGAATCCAAAGGCCTTTTACACAAAGAGTCTTCAAAAATGTCGAATTCG
The DNA here is from genome assembly GCF_902148845.1 of Salarias fasciatus. NCBI lineage: Eukaryota > Metazoa > Chordata > Actinopteri > Blenniiformes > Blenniidae > Salarias > Salarias fasciatus. Next base: position 19,696,437 of record NC_043746.1, on the reverse strand, counting down.
TTGGGCACCCACACACATTGTTCCTGTAATTATCCATACAGGGCACACACTGAGTCTGATTTGATGCATTTAATTGCAATACTCAGACATATTGACCTTTCAGCAAAAAAAAAAGAAAAAGACAAAAACAACAAATAATTGTGTCTATTGTTAAAAGCTTTTTGTTTTTGTGGGGGAATTTAAATCAGCTAACCCCACAGCACAGAATTCCAAGTTTTGACCAATTTGTGTTTTTTTCATGTATAGCGCTTAGAGTGCTACTCAGGTTGTATGAAAGTTGCATTGATTTTTTTTTTTTTCTTTTTTAGCTTCATGCCCTGCTGGAATTTCCACACTTCATTTGAGGCATTGATACAACACAGTTTTTCATCATCGCTAAATCTGAGATGAGTAAAATAGTATAAACAAAACACGGTGAACACCCAAAATAAAATGATTCCTTTAAATTTTTAAACTTCTGTTTGAAATCTGGGATTAGAGATTTGATATTCTTTGTCAGATGCCGCTGATACCCTGGCACATGTTTTCGTGTTTCTCGGAAATGCCATCGCGGATCAGATGAAACTTTCTCTCGCTCTCTCTCTCTCTCTCTTGCTGTCCCTTGCCAGTGTTCCTGAATTTCACAAGCTCTCCAGCACATCTCTGTGATCTTGATGTTCTCTCTAGCTCCTGCACCCCTGGAGAGCTGACATGTGAAGGGGAATAAAAGTCACGTTTCCCTGACTGTTTCCCTGAGTTGCAGCCCTGCCAGATCCAGGCAAACCAACAGAGGCTCCTGTTCAGGCCTCTGGGTTCTCGTTTTCGGGGAAAGGTGCAGCTCCCGCCTCAGCTCCAGACTCTTAAAAGCTTTTCTTAACGTGTGCGTCTTTGTCTCCGTGGAACCTCATAGGTGGACAGATGAAAGACATCCTCACCTTTTCACTCCCCAAACTCTGATTTTAATTATTGAACTGACAAACTGGAAAAAAAAAGCAAGTGTGCAGGAGCACCTTTCTGTGGCCTTTCTTCCTTTCCGTGCATGTGTACGAACAACCGCTCAGACACAATTCAAATACGTTGCGCTCCGTTTCTACGACCACGTTTCAAGTGATAACGCATTGCTTTTGTGTTTTCATTTCAGAAAAGTTCTGTGTTTACACGGCAACATTTTGAAAGCATTGTCATGGAAATGACAGAAATGCTGAAAGTAATCTAGTGGACAGATGACAAAGTTGGATTGCTATTGCAGTTGACTCTCAACTGTAAAACTAACAATTCCCAGGAGAATATGGACTGAAAGTTCTGTTTTCATTGACCCTAAAAACACAACGGAAGTTTTCTATTTTCACTTGAAGATGTCATGTAAACAGAGCCTTAGTGTGATTTCAACTTGATGATCTGATGCATAGATAAGCACTGGGTTTTATGAATCAGTCCCAAAGAGGAAGGAAAAAAAAAAAAAAAAGCCCAAAAGTCAGATTGTATCATATACATACTGTTGCTGTGTTCTGGGAAATTTACCTTACATGCAGCTTTGAGCTTTGTACTGTATGGCTCCAGATATTCTTCCTGGAATCTCCAATGTCCTGCTGACATGCTTATGGTTCGGGTCACCACAACTTCTTCCTGTGAAGTTGAAGAAGAAATTAGATTTACTTTCTACGGTGCCTGCATTTGTTGACATTTTGTGCGAGTGTGCGTTTGCACGAATCTGGCTGTACTTCTAAATGTTTACGGGGAGGCGTCCTCGCGGCCCTGCGTGGCCGCCTGTCCTCCCGCGTTCGCCGAGTGTTACTGAATATGCAGCAGCATCAATCAGGAACTCGTCTGCCGTCTCCTCTGTCCTAATTGCACCCCTAACCCTGAGACTCTCTTCTCTCTCAGACTTTGGTTGCGGCGCAGCATTTCTTTCCACAGAGGAGCCCTTTTTGATACAATAGTCTTCTTGAAGTACTCCACTCCAGATGTTCTCTCCATAGATAAATCTGGTATTCAGATCTCTATAATTGATTGTAATATGCAGAATTAATGCCTGGGGTTATAAAGAGAATTCTTGGACATTTTTCTCTTTCCTTTTGAAATTCAAAACAAGAAAGCACCACAATGCACTTTTTTCTCCTGCCCAGGCTCAGCATACAAGTGGAGTGCAGCGGCGCCTATTTGCATATCCTCTTGCTGATTCAGTGCAAAACAACTTGGGTATTGTTACAGACGTAATTAGGAAGATGATCAAACAGGCTTTTTTTTTTCGCGACGTTCACTCCTTCTACCTCTCTCATGCCGTTTGGAGTAACACTGATACCACGGCTGGATTTTCTCCTGGAGTTAAAAAAAAAAAAACAAAACACACACACATAAAAAAAAAAAAACCCTATGTATTTCAGGGTGTGACTGCTAATGATAATGTAATGAATGCAGGTGATGAATGGAGGAATGTGCACTCTGTTGTCGAGTTCAGAAGGAGAGCATCACAGAGACAGACAAGACAGACGGAGAGGAAGAGTGGGAGAGACAGACCGATAGAGTGACAAAAAGTGAGGGTGAGCACCGAGCTCATTTGGAATTCCAGCGTGTTGGTAATAATAAGGGAACCTCAGCAGCCCTTGTTGAATTATAGATCACACCACCATGATTGGATGAGGTTAGGCCATTGTAACACCAGCTTAATAATTTACAGATTGTATTACTACAGTAATAATTGCATGTGTAGGCTAAGCATTTTTTTTTTCAATCCCCACATATGTATGATAGAAGAAAAACTATGTTTTATTGTTCGAGGAAAAAGCATATGAAGACAAAATCTTTTCATGTGTCTGATCTGTTTTTAGTGAGCTGGCTCGTACAGTCTTTTAAATCCTTTTTTGTGATTTGATTTTTTTTTCATATGAAGGTCATGACTATGAATATTTGAAGGTTGTTGGCGTTCAGCAGGTAAGCTCTTAGCATGCTGACTTTCTGCAGGAAGGAGTGCGTTGTCCTCCTCCTCTTCCCCAATATTTCTCTCTTCCATGTTCACTTTTTGACTTTGTGGTGAGAATAGACATGGGCTCTCTCGTTTTCCATCACGCTCATTGATTCAGGAAATTCTCCTTCATCCAGTCTGCACAGATATGAACTCACTTTTATCAATTTATCTGAAAACTAAACATGAAAAAATTAAAGTTGATTTTAATGATGATCTTATTTTATCAATAACTCAACGGTGGGCACGATGGACATATGAGTTGAAAGGGTTCATCTCTTAAAATTCAGCCCTGATCTGGAACTGGTGACAGCTCTGTTCCTGCTGTGACTGTAAAAAAAAACAAAAAAAAAAAAAACCCAAACATTTATTTTTGATGAATATGATTATGACGAAGAGTGACTGAACGTGTCACGTATTAAAAAGATAATAAAAAGCAGTATCTAAACACTATAGCTTACTGATTTCTGCTGTATTTTCGAAAGTCCCAAAATGTCCACACCCGCTTACCCAGTGAGCTTTGCCTGCATTGTGAAGATGAGGTAAAGATGGCCACATGTTCACGTAGGAGGTCAGCTTCGATAACTTGTGGCCACTGCATCATTATGCACCCACACACTGAGCTCATGCCCCAGTCTAAACATTTTTTCAAACGGTGGCTGGATGAAAGTTTTACTCTGTAGTCCTCAATATTTTTGTTTGAGGAATATCTATGCACATATCACATAAAGGATGCTTTCTGGAGGAAGTGGAGAAACTATAAAATGAAAAATACTAACAGTTTAAAGATGAAAAATGTCTTTACTGTAATTTTATAATAATAATTTCTTTATATGGATAGATATGGATGAAACTACATCATAATCACGTTTTTTTTTCCTTATGCCAGGCTTACCTTTGCCTGTTATCATGATGGATTCTGGGAATCAAATTTTCTACAACTTTCTCCTTTTTTACCCACTTTGACCAGATGTGTGACACACGATATGTGGGCCAAGTCACCGTGACTTCACGCAGCCACGCTTCTGAGTCCATTCTGTCCTCAGTGCTTGTATTTATGAGCAAAGCATGTCCCAGATTTCAGTATTTCACATGCATAAAGGCATGGTCGTTGTGTGTGTGTAGGGGGGGGCGATAGTGTCCGGGATGCTGTGGAGTGTAGAGGACACCAGAGTTGGTGGTGATAAAACCACGGAACAACCTCATTAACTTCAGCCCCCTCTTGTTGGCAGGAGGTGAAAATGAAGTCAGGCAGGCACACATATCCCCGAGTCGGCCCCCCCCCCCCCACCCCGTGACAGACTGCTCTTTGTTTTGCCCTAATATAAGGTGACAGTTAGGTACCGTCACTTCACAGCTGTGTGTGCATGCACCTGCATCCACATGCTGGCTTCGTTTGCCTGTAGATTGCAGAGGCAGGACTTCCTCAGGCGACGGTGAAGTTGCAGCCAAACCGGGATGATTGTCTCTGCGTTGCATCACTTGGAAGACAGTGACTTAATAGCATGCATTTAGGCTACCACCTCAGCGCTGATATTGAGTAATTACAGTGGCAGAAAAAAATAAAAATCTCAGTCTTTAAATAGCATGAATGTTGTTGGAAAAGCGTTGTGGTCTGACCAATGAAATGGATTCAAACTTACTCCTGCAAGTCAGTTTTTTGGAGGAGTGTGATCCTTTTTTAATAAAGGAGCTGTGGAGAGATGATATTGATGTGATATTGATAGTGCGATAATATGAAAGTCCCATTTCTCTGAGTTTTGGCTCTAATGCTGCGGTGAGGAAGACAGCCGTGGGGCTGCAACTATTGCAAATCAAAAGAGCTAACATTCAGGAGCAGCTTTCCATCATTTGTGGAAAATGGCATGTTTAGGATGGCCTTGGCTTTCATACAGTGTTCATGCATTTGCAAATACTCATACATTATGTGACTTCTGATGGCTGGCCAGCATTAAAAGTGTCTCAGCTTTATGAAAGACATGTCTGTGGAACAGTCATTTGCTACAGTTTTAGGGCTGCGATTTATGTTTGATTTATTTTGTCAGCAGAATATTCAGCAGTTCTTTGCAGTCACAATATTCCTACTCTTGGCTCCAGTTTTTGATGTCCCCATTTATGTTCATCAGTCAAAATGAAATAAAAACAATGAGATTTGTCAAGTTCATATTGTCGGCTCCGTTTTTACACCGGCAGTTTGCGGCTGCCAGTTTCATTAGGTTTAAAGGGGAGAAAGCCAGTAACCAAATAATGAGAACACTTTTTACAGATGACAGTAAATAAAAAAAAAAAAAAAGAAATAATGTCACTGCTGTAAAAGAAACTTGGGTGCTGTTTCAGTAATTCAAAAATGTTGTTGAAATGTAATTTTCTTTTGTGGAAAGAAAGATGAACACCAGTTCTGGATAAAGCTTTTGTTCCATTGGAAAAAAAAAACAAAAAAAAACAAAATCCAACTTTTCCCTGTCCCTTTCAATGTTGGAATTATGTTTTTTTTTCTCCATTATTTTGCGAAAATCCTTAAAGTTCGGACTTGTTCACGTTTGCTGCATACAGTATTTTTACTACCAGAACAGTGACATTTTCCTTTTTCGTTCAGTCCCTAAGCATCAAACATGAATATCAAACAATAACAAGTTAGGTGCAACTGAAATGAAAGCAGCTGCTTTTGTGAAAGAAAATTTCATTTCCCTCCTCAGCTACCAGAGGCAGTATTGTAATTCATCTTCCTCTATAGGAGCGATGCAGGAAGCCAAGCTCAACCGAGTCCCTGTATTTGCTCATCTCACTTCCAGACATAAAATATACAACTGTGAAGGCACATGTAGGTTTTCAGCATTATTTTTAATGAAATCAAAATAAAACAGATGTTTTCCTTCAATTTAAAACAAATTTTCAGACCAACATCTATTTTTTTATTCATTCTGACACATTTTGACTTTTATGTTGATATATTAAAAAAAGTGCTTAAAAGCTAATGACCTATAATTGAAAGCACATATGAATTAACATACTGTTTATTGGTCGCATATACTTGTTTTGGCTAATTCATGATGATTTGGTTTTGAACCTTTTTATCTTTTAAATCCGAGCAATCTGCTGCCTCCTCGTCCTTCACAGACGGTCTGTGAACCACTTTTTCCCCGGCATAGCAGAGGAACCTCTTTTGCCCTGCAACTCTTTTAATTGGGACGCCACGGTTGAAATTGGAGTGGCTGGGACCCACAGGGACTCCTATTTCTATCTTACCCTGTACACTTTCAACTTGCGAGTTAACAACCATACCAGACCGTTATGTTTAGACACAGCAGGACTAAAATACCATACATCTTCCCCTCACTCCCGTTCCCTTTACAAACCCACACAACCTCCCCGGCAGGAGTTTTCAATGTGGACATATATTGAAATGCCAAGAACATCAGGTTTTGTTGAGGTTATTGTGAGATTTTTGATGCTTCCGCTGCTTCTAGGAAAGTTTTTTTTTTTTTTGTGGGATGGTTGAAAATCAAAAATTAGAGGCAACACGGAGATTGTTACGTGTTATATTATCTTGAAAAAAGATATGAGACTTTGATTGCTGTTTATTTTCTTTTTGCGCTATTTCCTCGAGATACAAATTTGGTTTAAATGTAGTTTCAAGTCCTGCAACAAGACCTGAATCACTCTTTTCTCACTTTGGTACCTTCCCACTCTCTGTCGTCCTGCTTTCATCGCCATAATTCTGCGTCTTATATTATACCTCCCTGCCTCTGCTACAGAAACACACACACACACACACACACACACACACTCACACACACTGAACATTTGCCAATTTCCTTCACTCATTTTCTGTTTCGCTCCACCTTTTTAATCATCACACTGTTGAGGATCTTTGAGTTATAACTTTCTCTCTCTGCAGGACAGAATATCATTTCTTCTGAGAAATGTGTGGGGGTGGCGGCTCTGTGCTGCCGGTCTCAAAATCTCTGTAGCATCTTTAAAGCTTTGTCAGTTCTTGAGTGTGCTTCGCAAAGAGGAGATGTTGGCAAACGCAGGCATCCTGCCAGCTTGTCCATCTTCCTCTGCATGGGCTGCTGCTGTTTGGGGTCACCGTTCAGGTCAGATTTAGAGTCTGTCAGCGGGATTAGTTTTCTTCTTCACTCTTGGACGCACACACATAGCCTATATATATATATATATATATATATATATATATATATATATATATATATATAACAGAATAAGTTTATCTATTGCTGTTGAAGTGTATAGGAATATTATTCCTTGAATAGGGTTTTCTTGCTTTCATTCAGTTCCTGAAAGCTTATACAGGTTTATAGTGAATTAATTCCTGTATTTTGTGGTCGCTCAGTAGTTTCTGTGTACAACCATAACCCAGTTGAATATCCCTGACTGTGTTTATCGGTCCCATTGATATGAAATCTCAAGGTCCACGTTTCCCTCCCCGCCTCAGTAGGTCAGTATGAATAACAGGTACGAGTGTTTGCAGCACTCCTGCAACACTGTTGTTGGATTAATTCATTAGATTTCAATACATTTCGATAAGGACAATTAGTTATGCTATAGAAAGAACCACTTTTGTTTTACCATGGGGTGTATATGGGAAAGTTCACTCAGATTACCTTACCATATCAAATCTTAATTCCTATTTTGTGAGATGTATTATATTTTGTTCTTTTAGTTCCTTAGAAATAAATGTAATAGTTTCACTCGTTTGACTCATAACTTGATGTTTAGGTTGAAAACCTTGATTTCACTTTTATCTCGACTTTCACCTTTTCCCTTGCTCTCCTGTCTGTTTTCGCAGCATTTCTCGTAATTACCACGCCCTCTAGAGGTCACGGAAGATCTTACTTTCCTCCTCCAGTAGGCGCAGGTTGGCCCCGTGACCCCATTACTGTGTGTCTGATTAAAATTTGACAGCAGACATTTAATTAAGCTGTCAGCGTCCGATTCTTGCGTTATAGAGTGCGGGACCTCGTGCTGGTATGAGTGACATTAGACTTGAGTCTTGTAAAATGCAAATATTTAGAGCAGCTTTAAAATAAAACTTGGAGGTTTTCAACGATGGTAGTGCCCAAATAATCAGACTCTTACCTGTTCCCAACAAAATCGTTAAAATTCTGTATGTGTCCATTTTTTTAATTTGCTTTTTGAACTCCAGAAATACAACAAAATATGTTGTGGCTTCATGCACAGCAAATAAAAAATCTTCATTTCAAGATTCGAGCGCTCAAGTAGGAAATTGTTCAATATTTATTAAACTTGGAAAATAGAAAAATATAAACTGTTGTTTTGTTGATTCATGTGACCGTTGCAGATGACAATTTTCTAAATACACTCTATTGTTAGAACTTTCTAGTCAGATTTTCTTGCCACATGTAAGCTTTCATTGTGTGTGTGTGTGTGTGTGTGTGTGTGTGTGTGTGTGTGTGTGTGTGTGTGTGTGTGTCAGCCTGCAGTTCAGGTAATGACTTTTTTGCCCCATGTTGCTTCAGAAATTCTCTTGAGTTGATTATCAGCCTCTTTTGAAGTATGAGACACATAATATTAAAAGACATTAAAGTGCCGGCGCAGTGCATTGAAGGTACCGCGTCGATTTCGTCCGCCCGCTGTGAACACCTAAGCATGCGCACCAGCGTGCTAGCAGGTCGCATGTTCATTTACACAAGGGCGCACACGTACACTTGCCAAAATTATTATTTCTACACCTGGTTTAAGTGCCTGAGAAATGTAATGCTCGGGGATGCTGTGGGTTCCTACTTCACCCTCATCAGCCTGACTCCCTCTCCGCACAGTTTGCACTTTCTCCCCCACTTTCTGTTCCTTAGAGGCAAGTTTTCTGACATGAGATGGAGCTGCAGCTCTCCTCCGTTCTCCCTTTGATAGAGGTGTGGGGTCTAATGAAAGTGAAGTGATGGGGACTGGGAAGAAGCTAAGGGACCTTGTAAACCGTGGGGGTCTGGGCCTGGAATTGGATAGTTAGAAGGTTGCCACAGTGCATTAGTGCAAGGGACATAGAGCGGGAATGTCGGGAATGGCTTTTTTCACCAGTGATTGGGTCCCCTGTCACCAGGCCTGCTGGTTTAAATGATGCCTGATTAATTGAATGAGCCACACACTCCGCATGGACTACACTGATAAGAGCTCCACGCAACACACCAAGTCCCATGTATTATTTTCATCACAATTGCACCATGAATACGTTGAAGGCAGTTTAGATTATCCAATGAAACAATATTATCCTCAGTGCACTGATTTGTCACAATTCTGAGTTTAGGAACTGAGCTCACAGTAGAGGAGGGGGAAGGAAACTTTCACAGTGATTGTTGCATTTCAGATCGTCTTCCACTGCCAAGTGTTACTCTGCAGGTCAATCAAGACCTCTTACTCTCTCGATGTGCTCGAAATATCAATATGATGAAACGGGATGTCAACACAGTAGGCGAGCCTCCGGCGCTACAGTAGACTACAGTACATCAGAGAGATTAGCGAGGTATTCAAATGTATTAGAAACTATTTCAAAGGATTAAGATGTTTCAGCCTCACCTAAAGTGTGACATCAAATACAGTTTCTTCACTTAGGGAAGGTAAGCGGATTTAGACTCTCTCCTTTCATTACGTCTTAAGCGCCGCTGAAACGGCCCAGGACGGACTGGCGTCAGGATGTGCAGAAAGGATCGATTCTTTTTTCTTCGAAGCCAACAAACGCCGGGCCCCACGTATTTGCGCAGATGCATTAGAAGATTAAAAGGAGCGTCTGGACGCGGCAGCCGCTTCCTAATTGATCCTAAGCTTCCTCCTCCCACACGCAATCTCCACTCCCCTCCCGCCGTCGGATGAGTTGCTGCACTGTATCGATCCCTGACGCCAATTTCTTGATTGCAAATTCTGATGTGAAGAATCCGGCTTAATGCCATAATCATACACTTGTGATTATGAGGGAGTCTCTTCTAATCAAAGATCCAGGCTGCTGTGCCAGAAGGCAGAGCGTGGAGGCAATGAGTAAGTGATGGTTTAAGGAGACGCGTCGAAAATATCCATCAACCTTCTCAGTCTGTTTTTTTTTTTTTGCCTTTAAAGGCTTTATTTCTAGATCCACAGTTGAACTGAAATGAATCTCCAGTCATTTTCATTTGCATATCAATCTGTTATAATCATAAGTGCCAAGGTGAAAACCTCAAAATGCCTGGCTCAAGGCAGCTTTTGCCAAATTTTGCTGCTGTGATGTGCACTTCACGCCAGATTAAAAAAAAAAAAAAACAAGTGGCGGCAGAGTTTATCTTAGTCCACAACAAATGCAAGTTTGTACACAGTGAAAGGGGTTCACCTTATTTTGGCGTATCGAAGACCTTTAAGCTAATTGATGACACTGGCTTGTAGTTATTTATAAAGATGATCTGGATTCACTGGGCAGCATTGACATTTCTGGGCATCTACTTTAATAATGTATCAAAAGTTCATAGGAGGTCACCGGTACAAGCTGACAGGGTGAAATATGTTGTTTCCCCGTTGACACCAGCTTCTGGCCCAAGTAGCTAATTAGCTTAGTAAAGTGGTTGTGTGCCGTGGGAGGTGGAGCATGGATGCTTCCTCTTGAGCTCACTTTTTAATAAGCTGATTCTTCTTTTTAACAGAACAGAGAGACCCCTAGCATCCAGCTGACCTCCGTACTTAACATGTGTTAAGAGCCAGGGCAACGGACTTGAAACTCTGGCTGTGTGGAGGGGAGCAGGGCAGAGAGAGAGAGAGAGTGTGTGTGTGTGTGTGTGTGTTAGAGAAAAGAAATTAAAAGACGTCGTCACTGGATACACCACATTCCCCCCTATGTTTTCGCACCCCTCCTTGTCGAAAACAATTTCCTTTTTTTACGTTGTGCACCAACCGGGTGAAATCAAGATGCAGCTCCTCACCATGCCAGGCTGTATATTTCACCTTTTAAACACAATCTTCAAGTGCGTAGTGTTCCCTGCCTCACTCATCTCTGCAGTGTACCATTGCAGTGAATAATGCTAATAATTTCAGGATGTTCACCTTGACAGGAAACTGGCTGTTTTCTTTCAACAGCTCATTCAAAGATTCATGCGGCGCATTGTTTTTGATATGCAGCAATGAGGTACTTCAGTTGCTATTGTTTAACCCGTTGGGAATAGAGTTTGATGTACCTCCCATCTTCACAAAGATGGAAATGAAATCGCTGTGTTTGCGAACATACCTTTCAATGGTATTGATAGGCCAGTGCTTCGGTTTGTTGATGGTTTCGGTGCCGCTCATGTTTTCCGTGTACCTCTGTGGGAAATTGAGCTATTCCTTTAATGTGCTTTCAGTGTGTGAGTTAAAAGACATGGTGTGTTTTGAAATAGACGGAGCATTCGGATGTAAAAACAACCCTGAATCAAGCCGGCGAATGAACGAGGATGTCATTTTGTTACGTCACTTGATTTGGTCCTTGAAATGTCTATTATGTTAATATGAAAACCAACATATCCACCACTGAACCCATGTCGCTTCCCATTCATTAGCTTTGAATTGATTACGGTGGAATATGTACATTTTTATAAGAATTGATTCTACTCTGAAGACGCCGACATTAACATCAGAATGTGCTGGATGTGAAAAATGTTGTAAATGAGCTGTACTTGAGAGCTTGCCACAAGAAAACCATTTCCCCTTTAACAACACAAATGTGTACAAAATAGCTACAATGGAAACATATTTCTGCATTGATAATGCCCTTGTCTGCCACGATGGCTCATTATAAATAATGGTTATGAGTAAGCAGTCAAAAAGCAGCATGGAGCTCATCATTGGCAAATGTTTCTAAAAATGCATACTTTGAAAAGTAATTCGAGCAGCCATCCAGCGCCACAGTAAATGCCACAGATACATCATCACTATTAATAAAAATAAAGCCAGAGAATAATAAAAAAAACAAACAAACACGGACATTAAAGCAAGTTATGACTGTACAGGCTGGTGATATTCTCACTGTACGTTCCTCGTTCCCTCTGAACACTCCTCTCCTCCGGCGTCGCCCTGCCTGGTGTTCACTCCGGCCGCCTGCAGAGGGTAGTCAGTGACTGCAGTTAGAAGCAGCACCACAATCTTCATTTCACATAATCACCACGCACAGCCTCACAGATTCGCTCAGGCTTTGCACGCAGGTACACTGGCAAGCTTTCACACACGCTTCAAGACAGAAACAAACACGACTCTGTCATTACACCTTGTTTTGGACTCTATCTGATCACTACATGTGTATCTGATGAGGCGTTTAGATACTTGGGAGACCGGTGGAAACGTGTGATTGCCAGATGTGGAGGAGAAAATCAAGCACAACAGATAAACCCTCCTCCCCAGTCCCCAAACAGGTGGAGCTGGTGCAGTCCTCCAGTAGTTTGCGGCAGACCATACACTTACTCTGGTTGCCTTGATGAAACGAATGGGATTTTATGTAAACTGCTTGTCAGCAGAGATACACACTGATCCTTTTTTCCACGGGGCTGGGGGTGAGGAGATGAGGGGCTGCTACAGTGTGCTTTCCTCTCTCTGTGTGTGTGTGCGCGCGTGTGCGCATGCTTTTTCGGTCTATTAATGTCTGTTCATTTGTTCTCCCAAGTCAGATTTGGGAGAAGACAGGCATAAAAACACACCGGCACACACGGTTGTCATAAGAGCACTCTCGTACACTATTGAATATGATGTGGAAGCTTTAATAATGGATGTGAGCAGCAGCTGTAAAGGTGGAAAGGCATTGATTTATACCCACAGGTTTCCTGGGATTTTTATACGATTGGCTAAATGTCATTACACTGCAGGTGGGGAGGTGATGAACTGTAATAAACTTTGATGTGGATGGGTGTGTGTCTCCTGTCATCGGCTCATAAACCGGAACACTGCGACAAGTCTCAAAAGATCTACTACCCTCCCACCACCTGTCATCTTTTCAAAGTACACATAGCCATACTTGCACACTAAAATCTGAACGTGTGCGAGTGCAAACACATACAAATGGTTTCAGACGTGTGAGGTTACACAAGAGGTGCAGGAAAACCAAAACGGTACAAGAATGGATTTTTGTTTTTTGTCTTTTTTTTTCTTTTCTTTTCCTTTCCCACAATGTTAAGTGCAGGTATTCTGCATGATATATAGTGATGAGCAACAGCTGGCATCCTCTGAATCCTTTCTCGTGTCTGAGAGCATTGATTTTCCTCTCTGTGTTGGTGAATTCGTTCAAACATACAGCAGAGTATAGCCAGGCATGGGCAACGCAGCCGATTGATCCTCTTAGTAATGTGCAGGCATTTGAAGGTTTCATTTTAACTCTATGCTGGCATAAAAATCAATAGCCTACAAAATGAGTTTTAAAGTTCTGTCAAGGTTAATCAAGATCCATAAAGAAATACATTTAAAGCTAACAGGTTTGAGCCTTTGTGTCACTGTTTAACTATGAAAGTGGGATTTTTCTTTGGCACCTTGAGAGAACCATTCTTCACCTGCAGAAATAGAGTTTCAGTGTCGCTGTGGCTGAATAAGGGCTGTAATTGGTTGTTATTGCTTATAAGTAGAAGACAGAGCTGGAATTAAATTTGTCTCAGAAAGCGGAATTTTCTCACAAGGCGCTGTTCAATTTATACTTGATTTATGTGTTGTGTTACCATTAATAAAAAGATTTCTATATAAATCAAGCTAAGATGATTTTTTTAGATGATTAAAAATGTCATCAGCACCTTACCGTTTTCGCGAAAGTTTCACTTGTATTATTATTAATCCTGATAAGAATTTAATAGATTATTTTGTAATAAACATCCCTCAGTGACCAGCATTTCAGATGCCAATAAATCAGTGCATTAACTGAGTGTGACATGTGATTAGTAAGGGTTGGGCAATATTCCAGAACAAGATTATTTCATATTGTCAGACAGTTAAAAACACAAACAAGACACTGGAAACAGCTGTGATAGGATGATGAATTATGGGTGGAGGGGAGGGGGTGGTGGTATCTGTCCTGATGTGACCTAAAGAAAAGATAATAGAAGAAAGACCAGTAATTGGTTTTTATTTGTGGTCTGAGTATCAGGATATGAACTTGCAAACAGAACTTTAAGTCTTATTTGAAGAGTTTCTTTGGATTAATAATGCACTCTCTGTTCAGTTTTATGTCTAGCCCTTGCTTTCTTTCGTTCTTCCTTCCTTTCTCTCTTTCTTTTGTGCATTTGACAGCCTAAGCACTTCACTCCAACGAAACAAGCTTTGAGTAAGTTGAAAAGCTCTGATTTCCGAGTAGCATGATACATGAATCCCCTCTTCAAGTGAGTTATTGAATTTTTTTGTTTGCACAAAAAATAAAATAAAAAAATAAAATCAAGGAGTTCATTCTCTTTATGCGAACTCTCTGCCTTTTTTTTTTTTAAAGCTATCATTAAATTAATGTATCCTGATATCATCCGGTATTAAACAGCCATTAATTCTACTCCTTGTTCTTCTAATCTCAAATGAGACAATCTGTCCTTGTTTCCGATCAACAAACAACTGCAGTGGATGCACCTTGAAGGTCAAGTCCCGTTCTCTAATTAATTGGCTTGGATGTTTGTGGTAGTGTTGCCGGCTCAGAGATCTTGCTAAGTGTGACATTAATATTCACAAAGTAGTTTTTTTGTACCGCTATTTTGTGTCTACTTGTTTTTTTGTATCGCATTCAAGCACAACCTGAGCTGGAAAGCTTCGCGGGATATTTTGTCAATTACTTCATTGTTTCAGAGTGGGTGTCTCCATTAAAGAGTCCAGGTGCATCCTCCGGGCGCCACTCGGGAACCGACATTCATTTCACTCATGCCGGTGCCGAGTCCTCACTCTGGGAAATAGAGTAAAGCTCTTTCGTGTGATAGCGAGTAAGTCCTCATTAAAAATGCCAAATGTTGTGGATTTAAAGCACAAAGATGTAGAATGGATGGTATGGTCCTTGACTTTTAATTGAGGTGTGCACTTGATGATGAATTACTTTGGCTTTTTAAATCGTCTCGCTTGTTGAATAATGATAGTTCTTAGCAAGCGCGCACACAAACCTCAGCGCGCCTACAATTCCTAGAAATGCTTAAAGAGGTTCACACCCCAGTGCCCATGTGCATTTGTTGTACTTTACCAAACAGAGCCAATTGTGTGCATTTACAATGCGATAAACCTCATTATGTCTGCCCACTAACCAGTTGCGCATTATCTGAAATGGTTTATGGGGCTTATACAGGCCAATTTACCACAGCGCTTGGTTCCATTGTTGGTCCATGAATGTGATGCTTGTCTTAGCCTGACTGAGCTAATGTTACTCCTGCTCAGAACGAGGATGCTCCCGTCCTTTAGAGCCTTTGTGTTTAGGTGATTAAACCCCAGGGATTTTACGTCCATGGTGGGACATTATTGGCGTCACTGGTGCATAGCGAGTTGAGTGCACCTTTTTGCATGTTAATCACCCGAGCCTTGCACTCGCACGTGTTTGGAGGAAATATTCACTCCAGTGAAAGCCAGAAGCAAACCCTGAGTGCTTCCAGAGCGGCGCTATTCACTCCTCGCCCCCCCCCCCCTCCCAACGAAAGAAATGGTTTGGCACGGTGTCAATATGAAATGTCAAATCTATCTATCTATCTATCTATCTATCTATCTATCTATCTATCTATGATTAATCAATGTAGGGATGTCAAAAGATACATTTTTTTAAAAAATTATGATGAATTTCAGAATCAAGGTTCGGACTTTCTTCAATCTGAAAACTATTTGATGTAGACGTTGTATTAAGTTGGTCTGCATGGCACTTTATTTTGAAAGAAAATCCAAAAAGAAGAGTTTTTTTTGTGTTCATTTGATTGAATTGAATTTTCAATTCAACCAATCTCTGTGAATTCTGCGCGACCTTGCAGTTTGATTGAACGTTTTACATTATCGGTTCAAAACTGCCTTGAATCGGAAACCAATAGAATTTTAAACACGATTATCACAGTTAAATATGGACAAAATGAGTAACCACAATTAAGATAATCAATCTGTTGACAGCCCTCATATTTGGAATATGTTAGAGCTGTCAAAAGATTAATTTCTACTTATATACAGAATTTCCCGAGTTGATCTAATTTTGAATTGCATTTTTAAAATTCAGTTTTTTGCATTTCAAAGCAAATGAACACAAAGACAGATTTTCCTTTTTAACCTTTTCTTTTTTAAAAAGAAAAAAAAAAATCTTTCCTAAAACTTCCATGTAGACCAACTTAATACAATATCTATGTCCAATAGAGTTTTCAAATTTATTTTTTAAAGGAAAAAAAAAAAATGCTATATAGACCTACGGGTCTACTTAAAAAAATAGAGAATAAGAAAATACAGCTTACAACAGTGTGGTCATGATACCTTGATTCTAGAGGTGTGTAACAACTTCCAAGTATTAAGATATATAATTGTCAGGACCGGTTCTCGCTTGTTTTGTTGTTTTGTTTCCTAAAAGAGCGTCTTGAAAAAAAATTTGGCCCCCCTTCACCGTACATGGCGCCCGCGGCGGCCGTCTCAGTCGCCGATGCCCCGGGCCGATTTTTTTTTTTTTCATCAACTTTGCATAATCACCACCCGATCTTGATGTTGACGTAAATTGTGAAGCTGATCTTTTTTTTTTCCACTGAGGTAGAAATAGATTTGATAATCTAGTGTCCCTGTTCGCATTTCTGGTGACAACTGAGCCTATATTCTTGTTTATCTCTGTGCTCTGTTCCCTCTGCTCACACCATTCCTCCAAACAAAAATTCCATTATTGTGACAAGTCTCTGAGGTGTTTGTAGATGCAGTGACAGGCAAGTCATACTCACTCACCGCGTTTCTCTTGAAACCTAATCTCCAGCATGGCCTTGCTCACCCACTGATAGGCAGATAGTGGCGGCAATAGCTGCTGATACACTCGCTGTCACCAGCTCCACTTGGAATATGTCTTCCCTCATTAGTATTGACTCTGCGCTCTGGTTTTATACCATCTCGCTGGTGACCCGTGGAAGATGAAGTTAAAGCAGATCCATGATGCTCAGTAGCCTTTGATTGCGTCAGGAGCGCGTCTGTCACCAGTGTACCAGTTAGTGCTAAATGGCGTTGCTCCACATAAAGCCACGCGCATAGGCAGGGCGACTCGGGGGCTATTTAATATTTGTGGTTATTGATCGCAACCCCTGTAATGTAATTTCGCCATCCCTTTTCCTCTTAGCAAATATTGGGGTTAAAAGGAGACTGTCACCCGTCGTAAATCCTCTTCCGTTTCCCATCTGTTCCCTCTTCACGGCTCTGTGTATCTCTCTTTCTCTCTCTCTCTCTCTCTCTCTCTCCATCTCTTGTTGCCCTGCCCATTGGGCGAGGGCCCGGAGCAGTCGAGTTCTTTGGCTGATGGAGTTTTATAGTTGGCATGCTGGCAGACTCCTTCGTTTCACTTTTATCCTTGTCAGTCTTCAGGCAGTCCAGAAAGCTGTCTGAACGGAGAAATCATGAAATCCTCTTTGTGTCACCAGGCAAATTTAGATAGCTAATTTTCAGATCAAATTATAAATCTTTTAACTCGGCTGATGGGCTGGCTGGCTGGCTGACTGGCTGGCAGGCTGGCAGAGTGTCGCCCACTGAGCAGAAGTTTGAGCAATCTTTGCCTACTCATCACTCCTTTGGAAGAGGCGTTTCAGTCTGCGGCGGCTGGCGGGGGCAGTGGAACCAGCCAGAGTTACGGTCAGCTACACCAAATAACACGAGATGAAACGCTGAGTGATTCTGGGGCAAGTAATATGTTGGTGTTCTATTACACAGTGGCATGATTTTAAGTCAGATAACCAGTGGCTTGTGCTACTCATCTGGAAGGTTTAGATGAAGAGATGGTGTGAGTGCGCGTGCATGCGCGTGTGCATGCCAACCCCTGACACAGTATTCCACAATACATTCCTTTATTTAACCATTATTTGATTGTTATTTATAAATAGAATCTTCAGACACAGGTTGTCATTTTCCATAGAGATCTCTTGCCCTGTGTCGTCTTCCAAGTAAAGTTATTTCTCACAAAACAATTTAAACCGTCTTTGTAGCCAAACTGTTTATAAAGATGTGTTGTTTCTTCTACTGTTACACTGATAGATAGAACAGAACCACATTGTTTGTCAACCTTTGCAAACTACCCGCTGAGTGGAGTTCAGCCGCCACCGACACTTGATCAGCACTTTGTCACTGAGGGTTAATGTGTTCTCTTACTGAGACAGGCGTGGACCAACCCCTACAAGAGGTACCAAGGTTGGGGTAGCACAGACTTTTGCACAACATGACAGTATTTCGTATTATATTGAGTGCTGATTGTCATAGTTTCTTGTTGAATTATCTGTCATCTTGTTGCCTTGAGGCAGAATTCATGAAACAAGCCCAGTACACCAGCACAGAAGGCGCTTACTTACACCACAAAATCCCCAATTACCCAACAAACCTCGCCTTGTAATATCAATCACTCAAATATGTTTTGTCTTCATCTTCTTCTTCTTGAAGTAAACTTCTTCCGGAGAGGTGGCGAATGAGTTCATCTTATCAAAAGAGTGCATCACACGCACAAATGGGGCACAAATACAGAGATACGCTTGTGCAGAAGGAATTTCTTCTAGCCTCTGCTTTGAAGCTGTCATGCTAAAACTGCCTGCGTGTTACTAAATCCCATTCTTAAAAAGCGTTTTACCCCCCACGTCTGAGAGGCCCTCAGCGTAGGCAGAGAACAGACACACACTCAGACACACACAAAGGCTCACACACAAAGACAATCTGCACGCCTGATGCAATACTCAGTCACTTGAGCAAACAAACACGTATGGGTACATGAAATGACACTGCAGTGACGTCTGCTCTCTTTCGTAAATTGACCTTTTACACACCTTTTACATTCACAGTTTTTCAACTTTCATTTTTTCTTCCTATTATAGAAAACAATAGACATATTTTCCATGAAAATCTTATATTACTGCTTGATTTAGATGTTTTTTTTTCCCTACTTTTTGCTGTTGCATGACAGCGTGAGCTCTCACACTGAAGACCCATCTAAACCTCAGGTTTTGAAAGAAAAGCGATGAGGATCAGAGAGACCGGGGTGTACGGGGGATAGATGGAAGGATGGAGGAAGGCAGTGGCCCCTTGAGACACCCGAAGCTGTGGTTTTACTGAGAAATGTGCTGCGTGTGTGTGTGTGTGTGTGTGTGTGCGTGTGTGTGCGCATCTGAAATCCTGCTGGCTAGCCTTTGGCACAGTCTGCTGTGTCTGTTGTGTGCAGGCCCTGTGTGAAAAATCACCTTCACCCATTGAAAGAAGCCCGATTTTTAGGGCCATTGCTTGTCAACATAGCTTTTTGAGCCTTTTGCTTTTATTCCATAAAAATAGTGAAAATTGAAGTTGTTGATGGCTTTCAAATCTGAGACTTACTAATGTCTGGATTTCAAAGAAAAATGAATCTTAAATGATTCTCTGACTGTTTTAACTACTTTATCTCTTCCTTGTTTTCCCTATTGTCATAACACCCCTTTGTCAGCTGAATATAATTTGCATAAACGCATAAAAAGCAGCCTCTCCTTGTGTCCCCTCATATTTAGGCACAGACTCTCAGTGTGTAGCATCTTTAACCATACTATTCCTCTGTGACCTCGAGAATCAACAGAAAAGAATGTAGCGATGGAGCAAAGTCAAAGAGGAGGAGATGTCATTACCGAGCCGTACCCCAGGGTTTAGCACTTCACTGTAGAGGTTAACTGGTCTGGATGTGTGATGCTAGCTGGCATTTCCAAGCATATTTTTGGCCCTCTTTCATTATTCTCAAGGGTGTCCCTGCGTTTGCCATTCAAGAGGTGGCCAATGGAGGCAACCTGCTGTGCTGAATCGAGTGCTTAAAAAGTTACATACTCATCCATCTGTTGATGTCTATTCCCAACACGCTGATATTCTCATTTCGTTCCAAACATGGGAGATCACTCAAAGCATGTGAATGGCTGGGGGAAAAAAAATGCGAGGGACTCTTTTGAGGGAAAGGGTCTAGAAATAATATTACATTCTTGTAGCAATAATAATAAAACTCCCCATCTCTCTCTCATGCCCCTGCACTAAGTGAGTTGTTTCTGCATCTCCGTACTGAATAGAAAATAGGGAAGGAAGGCAGCACACAAAGCAGGCAGGCAGGGGCCCTGGTCTTTGATGAATGTCTCTATCTCCAGGCATTAGGTGTTCTATTTTTCATAGCGGGCCCTTCGGCCATGCTGGAGAAAGCCTCGGCCTCACATGCGCATTCGTGCAAGGCGCCACAATCCTCAGAGATGGTGACTAATCCAGGCCTACTATCTGGGGGCGAGAGTGGCGGCTACCAGCGCAGCCGAAAGGTCACACCTGTCAGAGACTGGGAGCGGGAAGAGGCCAGAATGGGAAGCCAGCGCTGTAGTGGCTTCTCTTTGAAAAGGTACGGCTTTATAGTGTCTGTGATAGTTCAGCCTACAGACACATGTCCAGATAAACACACAAAACCAGGACCACTTGTGTAACACTTTTCAAAGCAAAGGTGCTCAATGTCTTAGCGACTGAAACATTGAAAACCTGAGGAGAAAAAAGAAAGACATGGAAAAAAAAAGTAGGGTAGCAACAGCAAAAATAAAGCTTGTTTGACTTGTTTTTCATGACAAAATGTTTTATAATATTACATACTGACATGTGCTTCAAACACCTTTGATCCTTAGGAAGGTAATCTCAGTTGCAAGGACACCCCGTGTGTGCATGTGAGGTGACACAAAGCTGTTGCTGAAATAATTACATTCCTCCTCTCATTTAATCCTTTCTCACCAATTCCCCACTCCATAGTCAAATTTCACGGACTGCATTTGTCAACTCACATTTTACACAGGTGAAGTATTTAATTAATTCCCACAAGGTCACACATTGTGTTTCCATTGTGAGCGATTTTTAGCGCGTTGAATGGTTCCCCTGTTTTACTGTGAAAGGTAATATTGATATCGTTAAGGGATATTATATTTTCAGTATCTCTTTAATTAATCTTTTGCTAACGGATTCTCTATTGTCCACATATCATCAATTCTGTGGCTCTGCGCAAACTGAATTGGCCCGTCTATATGGCCCTGCAACGTCCACCATAGTGGCTCTTATTCATCCAAGGATTTTTGTTTGCCGCCGTTACCACACATGTAAGGCATGTATAGATGCAGATGTTATCTGTGTGGCCTTCCATCTTATGATTGAATACATGCCTGCGCTGAAATAGACACTTTTCAGCCAGCTAATGAAATGCATGTTTTCTTCTTCTCGTAACTGTGGAGGCAACATTTTTTTTCCCTCTCTCTCTCTCTCTCTCTCTATGTAATGCTGCACTGTTGACATTTTACCAATGTTCCTAGTGCATAGGAGGCACCACTGCACCTTGCCATCAGCTAGGCAGCTTGCCATGGCTGGGGCATCGGCCTCAATTCAACAGGCAAATTAATCTTGCTTTGTTGGAGTAGTCAAGCTCAACCTAGGAGAGCGTTCGTTTAGCGGTTGCTGTGCTGATGCAAGTGTTTTCTCCCGAGTTTGGAGCTTTCATTTATGGGCTGTTAAAGATCTCTCCATCTGTTATTAGGCAGGACCTGGACACAGACGTTGTGATGAATAGGTATTTCTACTGCTATTGAATAGGCTGCAGCCTCTCGATGGAGATAGAGTATTAGTGTGGATATCAGTTTTGCTTCCCGAGACCCCTGTGTAAATGCATCCAATAATGCTTGATTATAACAGGAGCCCATTTAGGTTTGTGACATTAAATGGCTGAAATCAGTCGTGGTCTTCGTGACTCTGGCTTTCTCCTTTAATCTGTTTTAATATTTTCCTATGGTCAGAAGAAAAACAAACAAAAAGATAAAGCCACACACTTGCATACACATGCATCAACCTCCTTCACACATACACAATGCGTTCTGCTTTCAGTGCAGATCACCTCTCCCACCCTTATCTGTTAGCTGCGCTGTCTGTGTGATGAGAAGATAATCTCTCAGTATGGGTTTTTCATGGGAAGATATTTCATAGATCATGTTTTTCTTCTGATGGGGTAGCACCAGACAATTTGAAATCCTATTTATCCAGCTAACAGGGAAGAGGAGAGGAAATGTAGCTGTGGTTATTAGAGATGCGACAACCCCAATGCAGACATAAGAAGGAGACCAAAGCTGACTGCCCTGGAAATAATAACCGAATCCAATGTACCCAACCCAATCTTTTAAGGTACAAGGGATAGAGATGCTTTTGTTGCTTTGTGTGTATGTGTTTGTGTATGTGTGTGTGTATCTGGTCAGGGCTCAGTCTGATATCATTTAAAATCCTGTCCAAGTTGAGGGTCAGTACTGCAAACACAAGCGTGAGTGCAGATACAAACAGAGCAGCATACCACCCATTCGGCTTCTGGCAAGGCCTATCACCATTCTCTCAGGATTGCCATTGTCATAAATCATGCTTGTCCCCTCCATCAGAATCTGCCCACAGACTCTGTGTAGGGATTGGACATCATTAATGTCCCTGCCAATTCATTTTTACCTGAGCCCAGTTTTTGTCCTCAGTCATCCTGCCTGTTTTTTTTTTTTTTTTTTTTTTTTTGTGTGCGCGTGTTTTTTCCCTCTTTGTTATTTATTGTACATTCTTGGCAGTTTGTTCTGGGGTTGGAGAGGTTGACCAGAAAATGATGGGTTGTGAGTTTTGTGTGTTGTACTGATAAGAGAGCAGAGTCTTTCAGGAGTAGAGGTTAAGTATGGAATGTTACAATTTGTACCATTTGTTTTGTAGGTAAAGGTGTGCATGTAAGTGGATCAGGAGTGAGCCACCTACCTCACTTTGGCACAAGCTATATAAATGGCCCCTGCTCTCTAATTCCACATTCACAAAGTCAATAAGTCAAGAAAGAAAGTTAAAGGAGCCTGCCTGTGCTTATGAAACTAGGATTTCATTGTGTGACCTTTGTTTTTCACACTCACTGTATAGGTGAAGATAGAGTTCCTCCTCTGTGGTATTAATTAAAGACAACGGCGTGAACTTGGGTCAAACAAGGATTGGGGTCACAACTCTGGCACGCATTGTTACTAAAAGCATAAGGCCAGGGTCAGGCCGACACAGCTTGATTAACCTCCAACAGTGGCACAGACGGTCCAGCAAAAGGCCAAGAGCCAGAAATAAAAGAGAGGGAGCATAAAACAGTACTCACAATCAGGAGTCTGATCCAGACTCCCTCATTGAGACTTGCAGCAAAGCTGCACGCACTTTTGAACAGGTACCTACATCCTAGATATGAGATCGATTTATTAAATGGGCCCTCTTTCTTTAAATATCCATGCATATGTTCATATATTTACACAAACAGAGTGATTTGACCTTGCAGAGGAGTGGAGTCAGACAAGAGATCCAAAGAGCTGCAGACATCTGTGAGAATGGTTGAGACAGAAGCATGCGATGGGCTTCATTGTCTTGATTGCTGGAAGCAGAATTTCTGTAAAGATGTTTATGACAGAAAGTCATGACTGGGCTACTGTGGTGAGATAGGTGCTGCCAGAGCAGCATTCTGTCAGAGAGAGGGAGATAAAACCAGCTGTCGTGTTGCTCTTTCAGTTGCTGCGACACCCATTTGCAGTTTTGCCCAGTCTGTTCTGTTTTGGTATGTTAGTTTTCGTGCTGTGTTCCAGTGAGGAATTCTGGCTGACCTCAATAGCCCAACAAGTCTGGGTCTATGAGAGGTGATGCTGTACCTTACCCAATCCCCAAGGCTCTGTTTAGACAGCAAGACTTTCAAGTCAAAACAGTAAACTTTTGCTGCATTTTGGTTGTTGGGGTTGCGATGTTCTGAAAATGGCACTTTGTGAGAAATGCAGAGAAAACACAATGTTTCTGAACTGTGGAGTACCACACATGCGCACCACGGTTATAGTAAATAGTTTTAGACATATGTGCGAGTCGATCGACAACAACAACAACAAAGGCTTAGACCGAAGTGCTGTTTGTGTTCACTAAATTCAATAGCACTTCTTCAACAATGTGCACATTTAATAGACCATCTTCTGGATCAGGAAAGAGGCTTTTCTTACATACACTAGATATCAAGTGGACCCACATGACTCGGGACTATTAGAAGGAGCTTGAATGTTTACGTCATTGAAGCAAAAACAGAAACAACATTCAGTTTACTGAAAGTACATTTCAGTTTAATGCTATGTGAACTGTTTGCTCTCCTTTTTTTAATAGCCAGATCCAAATGGTACGAGGTAAAATTAGAACTTGATGTAATACCTCTTGTTCTTATTACTTTCAGTCACTTTTAGCACTCTGTTAGCTTTGTGGTCTCAGTTGTGCGTCCTGGAAATGACAAGACACTGCACACCGAAGCTTCTCAAGGGTTTTGTTGGAGATCAATTGCCAGGCGTTCTGTCTGCACATGTAATCTCCGGCAACTTTTTAAATCAACAAAAGACTAATTGAGGTATTGTTTGCTTATATTTAACTAGGATCATTTTTTCTTGCTGAATCAGTGGGGGATGAAATGTATTAAAGATGAATGTGGGTTTTGCTTATATATGATTTATCAAGGTTATTCCCTTTTGCAGAAAGTCAGTGAAGAAGGACAGAAAAGCCTGAAACTGGACATATATTGAACGCCGATGCTGGTGCTCTTGTTTATTTATTAATTGTTTAAGTGTTTCCAGACCCTTTTTAGTTGTCCTCCAAACTTTTAGTCAGGTTTTGCAAGTCTTGGCTTCAGAGCCAAGATCCCACAGCTGGAAACACGAGCAGAGTTCATTAGGCCTTCACATCGCAATCAATGTGGCAGAGTCCACTGTGAAAACTCAAATTAGATCCTGTGTGACTCTACCTGCTCAACAGCTCAATTGTTAACCTTCTTGATGACACTAGGGGTACTTGAGAGGAAAACAATTGCTAAGAAGTATGTCTTTTAAGTTTCCTCTGATGTTTTTTTTTTCTTTTTGTCACTTTTATATGACTGTGGAAACTGAAACCTCTTTTTTTTTGTTTTTTACTTCATCTACATTGGAAATTCTTTGCCTTTCTGCTTTTTGTGGGGTTTTTGGATGGCGTCAAGCCACCTGCTAACCTTGAGTTGATTCGTGAGTGGTTGGAGTGTGGTCCATTATCTTGAAAGCAGTCGGTGCAAGAGCTTATTTTTAGGTTGAGTTAATGGAGACTAAAAATCCATAAGTCTCTGTAATGATCTTATTGTTGGAATTTCATTTTGCAGAGACTTGTCCATCAGCTGTCTCTCATATTCTATTCATGCTTTCATACCTGGTATTAACAGAAAATCTGTATTGACAAACCTGTTCTGACCAATGAAAATGCACATCAGTCTCAAATGTAAACAGAATCACCGGCCGTAACCCTGTGCCTTTGTATGCATGCACTAAATTTGATCCTTTATATGGCTGCAAAACTGTTTTTTAACCGAGAAATTGAGTGTTATTTATATTTTGGTGCCTGAAATTGTAACATGAATAATTTTTTTCTTAAACGCATTGAAATATTTCGACCACAGTTCAAGTCAGTGAATCAAGAATCCCTTCATATCTGATGGCGACGCAAGATACAATAATCGAAAATTGTTAGTGATATGTCATTTTATTGGATATTTTTGCTTGTATATGCTTGATTTTATCCTGCATAAGTTATTCAAATCATATACTTTATTGTTTTGAAAAGCTTTAAGAAGAAACGTACCGTTAGACCTCTCTGCAGCTCGTGTAGTTAGTTTCACTCACTCTACTTTTCTCACTCTTTCCTACCTGACTTTCAGCGAGCTGTCTGACATCTGCTCCTATCTTTAAGGAAGTGTCATTGAAATTCAGTGCAGATATGAGCCCTGCGAAGCACAGGGAGAGCAGCTTAAGGGAATATTCTGCACTACACACAAACATATCCCAAAATACACTCATGTAGGAACATTGGCCTACAAGCATGCACATTCAGTTCTGAGAGCATATGTTAATATGCACACTCATGCTCCGCGTGCACGCGCGCGCGCGCGCACACACACACACACACACACACACACACACACACACACACACACACACACACACACACACACGCGCACGTAAAAACCTTTGTGATTCAGGCTGTACAACATTCCCTCCTACTGGGAATTAATTGACCGTAGCTTTGTGGTTCATCTAATATACACACCGTAATGTCGGGTTCCACTAAAAATAATGTTACTGAAGCTAATTTAATAAAATCTGGGTGCTTTTTTTTTTCTCCAACCAATATTTATTTGACAGAAGTTGTCAATGCTGTTGTGCATTTATGTGCATGGCATTGTATCTCGCATTAGGATGTGAAATTTGCTGCGGAGAATCAATAGGCCAAAGCCAAAGTTGTGACCCAAGCTGTTAAAAACATTTTGGTTCCAGGACCTGAAGTTGCAGATTGTGTAGGATTTCCAAAATTATACTCATTTCCATAACCTTGAGCAGATTTGTCTTTGATCGTCAAACTAGAATTTTAAGTAGCCGGCCACTAATCCCCCAAGGCCAACACCTACTACGTTACCGCATCTGCCCTTATATACCCCGTTTCAACTTTAGAAATGGTCTTTACTTATATATTGCTTTGTTCACCGAGTCATCAGACCCCAGAGTACTTTACAATGTCAGTCAGGGCACTTCAGCATATGGCTGCGGGAGATGGAGGACCACCACAGTTTAAGGGCCAATCCCAATTCTACCCCTTACCCCTACCCCTTAGCCCTTAGCCCTACCCCTATCACTCTCCTACCCCTTTTAGAATAGGGCTGAGGGCTAGGGCTATCTTTGCAGCACTATGAATTGGGATACCCCTTGGCCCTTTAAGCCCCGCCGCACTCCTATAACAACAAAAAATTATGGATATTAGAAATGATAGAAATTACATTCGAAATTACTTTTATTTTTTAATAATGGTATTATTATTTACCTTATATTTCTTTTTGAGGTTCTCCCACTTTTTTGAAGCTTGCTGGGCTGTAACTTCCCCTTCCAAGCCATTTTCTTTTATGAATTTCCTAAAGTAATACAGATATATTTATATAAACACGTTTTATTACTGACATATTATAGCTTAGACGAATAATATAATTTACTCCCAATGTGTTTTGGCGCTGTATTTTGATTTCAAAAACTTTTCTTCCTTTTTAACCTCTAAACCAGGGGTCCTCAAATACAAATGTTGAAGGTCCACATTTGCTTTTTATATACAAGCATGGGTCCGGACTTCAGCGCCCTGTGGGGGGGGGGGATACCGAGGACTGCCGAGCAGTGCGGTGCGACGGAGTGCGCTGGACACGCACAGAGCGGCGCGGTGCAGAATGGTGCTCACACGGAACATGGAGCGTTTAAAGAAAGATTTTTTTTCTTTTTTTATTTTCCATACATTTGCCCTGGGGCAGCAGCGAGGTGTGCCGCGGTCCGGTCGTGGACCGCGGTCCGGTAATTGAGGAACCCGGCTCTAAACTGAATCAGCAGTCGGGTTTCATCGGGGGTCCCTGTGTCTAACATATTACGTTAAAAACATGATAAAGGATGACGTTAATTCAGTGATTAGTGCTCTTCATAAGTTACAAATTCACGATTGGAAACGGTGCTGCGCAGCGCTAAAACGTTAATCCATGACTGGGACACTGTCACGCTAGTTTATCTATAAATTCAGTGAAGCAAATACACTTTTTATAGCTTTTTAAATAGTATACAGAAAGCAATCTTACATTTGTGCGACTCCGTGGTGGGCGCCATGTTGTTTTTTTCTGGCCAATGTGAAACTCCGCCTACCCCTATTGAGAATAGGGAGCATCGATGCAGACTTCGCTGAAAGGGGTGAAATAGCCCTTCCCCTTACCCCTACCCCTATTCAAAAAGGAGAATTGGGATAGCCCTTAAGCCTCGTGAACGCGCATATCATAGGGGTAGGGGTAAGGGGTAGGGGTAAGGGGTAGAATTGGGATTGGCCCTAAATGTAATGTTAGTGACATCTTTTATGGCATGATCATGCTGTGAACATTGAACTAGTTTCGAGTTTTCACACACACACACACACACACACACACACACACACACACACACACACACACACACACACACGTGTCAAAAATTCACTTTATTGCTGTCCAAAAGTGTAACAATACCCTCCACATTAAGGTCCAGATCTGTTTTTAAGTCACAAATGTTATCTAGTATCCGTTTATTCAGTAATTGAAACCTCCTGAAATAATATTTGTTTTTAAGTTAAATAGATAATTTCCCCACTGTTAAAAACAATTCAAGTAAAGGGTTGTATGAGCTTTTATTCCTGCCACTACTTGGATATTATCTGACTATATATCATAAATAATACAAGTGATTAATTGCTGTAGATGACAGTGCTTTTCATCATCAAAACCTTGGTTTTTCTCTCTGCAGGTTTGCTCTTAATTAAGTTTTCTGTCATTTATATATCTCTTTGCAATGCTGACTGTTGCTCCTACAATCAGTCTATCATCTCAGAGATGTAGCCTCTATTTATTTAATTTTTTTTCTCTGTGATTGAATTCGGCTTCGGATTGCTATTATAGTGACTCAGCTATAAAACTACCAACTCCGAGGAGAATGTCGACTGGGAGGCACGTCGCCCTGGAGGCTGCCATTGTTGTTAGTATCCATCTTTACGTGCATCTGCAGAAGAACTATTCAGTATGGCCATGGTGCACATGTGCAACAGCATGTTTTCCACCAGTTTCCTGTAAACAGACAACCAGAACACAACAAATGTTTTCCATTTTCACTTGAACACATTGCCATTTAAACAGGGATAGAAATGCATTCAAAAATCCTCTTTCCTTGCTTTGATTTTAAACAGATCGGTTTCAGTGCCTCTTCTCTAGTAGAAGACTTTGGCTTTGATTTGACCTTGCTTCCCTGATGGCGACTGCTTTACCTCCTGGGGTCATGTGATGATGATCATCCCGGTTCTCCTTCGCTGAATATTATGTCATTGTGGGCGTCTCTTTCCTGCTGTTTGATGATGGCATATTGCAGGTCTACTTTCAGTGGGATTAAAGCCAAAGGAGTTTGCTGACGGAGCCCATTGCTCTGCCCTCACCTTGCTCACATCTGGGCCACAGCCAGTAGGGCGGACAGCGTGTTTTCTGTACGTGTAGGTGTTTTCTCCAAAGCTTGAACTGACTTGTGAAGGTCAAGCTGATTGTAGAAAACGTGAGAGAAAGTGAGGAGGTGAGCCACTTAAAGGAGTGGAACACAATCACAGGTGTTTTCTTTTTTCGTTCGGCAAAGGTCAAAGTGGCAAGATCACAAAGAGATTCACCTTGAACTGACTTAAATTGTGCCTTTGGAAGTGGTGAAGAGTAGCAGTTATTAAATCTAACTGAAACCTTTCATAATTAGTAGCACATGCCACACTTCAGCTCTAAAACACAATGAGAGTCTGTCAAAGCGTTGGAATGTTCATTGGATGTTTTTGTCATTTACAGATTACCCCTTGCATTGTAGAAAAGTTACTTTTGCTAAGAACACACTGATTTTGCGATGCAGCCTTGGGCACAAATAAAATCTTTCATTCATCTGTCGAAATGTAGTTATTGCTGGTGCAGCCGGCGGAAACATTTTTTACTTCTTTGTGGTAATTGCCTTTAAATGCGTTAATGTGAGCATCATGTCAGTTATTTATTTATTTATTTGTTTGCTGTAAACCTCTCTTTCATAGCTGCATCGCAATTCGATTCTTGAAATTTGCGAAAGTTGGTTCTTCAGTTTTGTCTCAAAAAGTTAGAAAAAAAAAAAACCTTTTTAAAAGTACATGGTGTTTCTTCTTTAATACTATCTCTGCATAAAATTGGGCTCTGAATAAATAAATCTCATATGTATTCAGCCCTATGGTTAAGTTGTTCTGTGCGTGTATATGTATTTTTTCTGACCTTTGAATGCATGCATGCATACTACTCCCATCACATGCAAATACAGGAGTGCTGTGTAGTTTTGTGTCATTGAATTGCTATTAAAGTTTATTGTTGCTCTATTTAAGTTTTATACAAGAGAATAATGGTTTAATGTCCTGATTTTTTTGTGTTTGCTCCTGTCATGAAGGGGCTCTTCCTCCCAGCCGTGGGAATCGGCACACAAGCACGAGCATGATGCCTTCGCTGTTGCCCAGCGTTCCTTATTAAATGAACTGTGCAAGATTTTTAATTTTTTTTTCATCCAGTCTGAGACTTCATTGTTTCTTTTGGTGTGTGCTGCTCAGTTACAGTGGACTCGCTTTGTCTGGACATGAGACACGCGACCGCCAGCCTGATTGCTGAGACAATGTTGTGGGCCTAATTGTGTCTGTGTTATCAGCAACTTGTACTCGCCCAGTCACGGGAGAACAAAGCTGCTCGTCGGTTTTGTTTTCTGTCCAAAATGGGCAGAAGATAGAAGAACAAAATAGATGGAAAATGGAGAAAAGACCCCTTGTGTATGCAGATAAACACTAATTTCTTTGTGTCTGCCACCCAAAATTCAAACACACCATGCCGTGGCGGAGGTGAAAAACAGAAAGGAAAAAGAATGAATATAAGGGGAAGTAAAGAGACCGAGTTGTATATTGACGATGAGAGAAAGAGATGAAATACTTGGCCACATGGTCTGGTGGGAAATCCCCCACTGAGCTGGGAGCCCTGCGCCCTGGTGGCGAGATGAAATGCCTTATCTGGCGGCAGCAGAACTCTGTCCTTTAAGCAGGGCTAGGGAAAACTCATTGTCCATCCAACCAGCATCTCAACTGATCCGTGTTCCCGTTGACCTTTCCCGAGACTCCTGTCAGACCCACATGCCAAACTTTAGGTTGGTAAATGTAGGATTGCTTATTTATATAGTAGAACATCCCTCAGGTTGGCTTTCTTGTTATTAATGTGCAACATTTTACAGCGCACATTATTTCCTTGCACGGCCGTGTCAGCGCCCCTTGTTCATAGGTCACTCTATGCATCATGGGAGAAAGGATGGGATGATCTGTTCTACCTACCTGTAGACGATTATCCATTCTTGCGGTATCATTTTTTTTTTTTTTCTCAACTAATCCATCAGCCCCTAATGAACAGGAAATTAAGCTACAACATGGCTATCACCAAGCTCGATATGCTCTAATTGCTCAGATTCTATCTTTATTATTTTTACATAAAACGGTGGGGTGCTCCAGTAATTTTCATTAATTACACACAAAGAAGCAGTAATTAGATTTTTTTTTTCTGTAATCCACAACTTATTGTCTGAGTTTTTCAGGCTTTAGAATGGGAGTCCTGTGTCGTAATATTATGTGATTCATTATATTCCAAGAACAGTGGCCTACACTGTAACCATCCATCCTTCTGTCCCTCCGATGCAGATAATTTCCATGCAACCAGTTTGCAAAGTGACGTCACTGTTATTTACATGTGTTTCCTTGAAATGCGGTTTTTGTGACTTGTCCAAAGCATCAAGCACTCAAATCAGGACAGTACCTGTATCTTATTTCCCTCTATAGCTGAGCCACAGCTTTGATTGCCTTTTTTTTTTTTTTTTTTTTTTTTTTTTGTGAAACATGTGGTTTAATAGTAGCTTCAGTGTCCTTGTATGAAGTCATGTAATTCAAATGAAATGCAGTGGCGCCATGATATTGCTGTCAGGGGACACACACGAGTCTCGGATGACTTTCATGATTGTCATTTTTCAAAGCCGTTGGAATATCACTCACACCTCTTAACCACTCAACACAGCGAGTGAGATGGGGTGAAAAATCCTCTCGGATTGTGTACATGTGCATGTGTCTGAGAAAGATAGAGAGGAGGGGAGCAATGTCTGGCTGAATGGAAGAGCATGTCTGGCCTGCGAGCTTTTCTCCGAGAGCTCGCTTCCAGCCCAGACATGTTGCTGCTTATGTGGTTTTCCAGTAAGCTGACAAAGAAGTTGAATAATGTATCTATCAGTGTGGCTGAGTGTGCTGAGCGCCGGCCACTGAGGAAGCTGCCAGCTTGTTATAGGCTCATTACAGGTGAAGATGACATGTGGAGGTTCACCCGCCCTGGCATTGTCTGCCCGCCCTGCCCTGGATAGAAGGCACAGCACTCCGTCACTCCCCGTGGCATACAGAGAGGGAGACAGAGGTGATAGAGGAGAAGGGAATGAGCCTCGATGCTCCCCTAACCCCCCAAAATGAAATTGACAGGCTCACTGAAGTAATTGCTCCCAGCACTATTTTCTTTGGCAGGAAATACTGTTATCGACAAATAGGGGATTCAATAAGCGGCAGGAGATGAGGCTCTAGGTTGTGGTCAAAAGGCTGTCTGTCCTCTGCTGTTGAGGTTGCTCTGTCTCCCGATATTCTATCTCTGTCCTGCCCTTTCTCCCCCATACTCCTTTTTTTGGTATCTGTTTCCCACTTCTTCTACCACCCTTTTACTCTCTATGCTTATTTCCCTTATGTCTTCCCATTGCACCGCAAACCACACACATAACATCCTCCTCTCCTTCCCATCCACCTTCCCTCGCTCCCATTCTCTCGGGCCTCTTTTTGACCATTTTCTTCTGTTGACCATTTTTGTGAACCTGATGGGGGGAAAACTCTATTACCCAGCGGCCAGCGTGTAATCCTCCCCTCCCGCTCCCCGTGCCTGCGCTGCCAGTATGGTGGTGTAATGTTGATATTATCCCAAAGGAGCCTATTGATTCAGGCTGGGGTCATGAAAAAGCAGTTTATGGTCAGTGTCTTTGGTTTCCAGAGGTCAGAGCGTGTGGTGAAACCAGAGCTCTAGCTTTTCTGGACATAGTGGCGTGCCTGCTGGGAACTACTGAGAAGTCCGCAGATAAATAAAAACTAGGTGATGTATTTGCCTCTCGCTGTCCATTCCTGAGCACCGCTCTGAAAAGGCAGTCTCGCCATCGGCCATGTCCAAAAATGGAATCGTCGTGACTGTAAGCAGAATTTTATCGCCTTATTTTTTTATTGTTATTTCAGACCACAGTAAATAGTATCTTCTTGCTGTGTTTTCCAAAAGTTTTTATGTTTGTACGGTTTGTTAAGTTTGTTTGGTATAATTTGAGTAAACTTTGGACCAGTTCTCTCTCTCTCTCTTTTTTTTTTTTTTGGACTCTGGTTCTCACAAAACTTTTGAGTACATGAGTTTTCTAATCTTTGGTAGGTGCCCGTCCAGGGAATATTGGCTCTGTTAGATGATAAACAGTGCAGCCAAAGGCTTCCTCTCAGTTTGTTTTCAATTATCGGACACGTCTATGCTCTGTGAGTGAAGGGCAGTCGTACAGTAATGGGATTGCACAGTCGCTGTTTAGTTACAGTTTTAGATAAAGTCCAGACCCAGGCATCTATGACAAAACTGGACAGATATCGCACCCAGAAATATAACCAACATTTGAAAATAACAAGATATTCACCACATTTCTGTCTCCTGACTTAAACATATGCTAATCTGTCTCTTAAGTATCTCATTGCGAGTTTTGTGATTACTGCTGTTAGGGGAAAAAAAACCCCCAAAAACTTCAATTTGTGGCTATTTTCCGCCTAACGGTTACCTTCTGTGGTTGATTTTTGGTGAGAAATCAAAAAGAACTGACAAATCTTGCCACCCAGGGGGAAGAAAAAAAAAAAAACTTTTTACAACTGCCTTAAAATGCCTCATGTTATTATTTACTCAACGACGTTCTATGAATTTTAAGCATTTGTTTTGCAGCCTCTTGAGGTTATTTTTGTCTTCTCATAGGGAGATGTGTTCAACCACTGCAGGTCTGCAGTAGAGGAACAGAACAAGCGATTTTGGAAAGTGAATTTACATACAGTTTTGTTGGATGACCAGTAATTAATCACGATAAAATAAATCCTGACATCTTCGATACTGATATATTCAACGTATCGATCACAGGGCTGGCGATCGGTGAAAGCAGGATACACCCTGGACTAAAGGGGAGGGTCAGTCTCATATTCAGACTTTTGGACTGTGGGGGGAAACTTGAGAAAACTCAAACATGAACAGGGAGAACATGAAAACTCTGTGCACAAAACCCAGACTTGAACTTGCGAGTGGTGAGCGGTGCTCGTCTTTGTACACACACTTGTACACACACTCTCAACACATTCTTCTTTTCTTGTGGCTGAAAATAATGGGTTTTAATTAGACTGTGTAAATATTCACCAGACTATCAATAAACTCTGCGTTCACTTTAATGCAAAGATCTTTTTCTTTTGAAGGGAGAATCTGCTGAACCAGTAATATTATTTCCCTGATTAACTGATTATCATATGCGGACATAAACTGAGAGTGAACTCTTAAGGCAATATTCTGCTTAATGTCTTAATGAGTATTTTTTTGAGAAATATGTTTTTTTTTTTTTTTTGGGGGGGGGGACTTTTTAGTGAGACTTCATGAGTATCAAGCTGTGATTGAAAATGCTAATTGCATGAACTCTGTATATCTGGAATTAATAAAGAAGAAAGACTGTGTGCTTTCAATTTCACCTGTGCAGGAGGAAATTATGCAGTATTATACACACACACACACGCACGCACATGCATACAGCTGTCACTCATAAACAAACTTTATTTCCAGAATTGACAAAAAAAAAAAAAAAAAAATTGAATGACACAAACTTTTATACTTGAACCAGTTTTTAAGAGCCTGTTTGCAAAAGAATAGGAAGCACCAATCAGGAATTAAAACATAGCATGTTTTTTCAGCACTTAAACAAGCATAAAGTTGTTTTTTTTAATATCGATACTTACTCTAAAGACAGCTTTTACATTACTCTCTGTGTTAAACCTTGAAGTATATTGCTTACAAACTCCCACACTTCACCTCGGGGTTTCGCTAAGTGTTTGGAGTGTCTGTCTCTCCATCAATCTGACATTTCACATCCTATCTGTGTATTTTTTTCATCAATATCCTGTTAATTTCCTACATCTATTGTTATCGCTCTTCTGCAGCTGTCAATCCTACAAAGAAGAATATAAAATTGTGTTTGGCAGAAATGTGGGATAAAGACTCTGGAGACTGGTAATAGTTGCAAAGTCTAGATAGTAATGAGAAGGATTTCTATCTCCCCCTTGGCCTAATAACTGCTTTCACTCAGATAAAAGCTAAGTCAGTCACTCCTACACACACACCCGACTGTGCCTGAGAATAAGATGAATAGTCCAAGTGTTCATATAGATGAATATGAGCAGGGTGGAGGACAGACAGAAAAGTGTATTATTGTTATGATTAGTATGACATTATAAAACTGAATTGGCAAACTGGACACTTTTAAGAAATTTCACTGCCATATTTTGACTTTTGTGAATGTTTTTTTTTTTTTCCATACGCGAGACTGACTTAGAGTAATAATAGAATAAGAGGTATTGATAATGTATTCTCTGTGGATGATTAAACCGGCTTTCTCTGTAGTACCATTGGTTATGGCTACATTTTTTAAAAAAATATATAAATGGCAGGACTCCGTCCAGAATTTTGTGTTTATATTTTATATTATTGAACCACTGAAACCATAAAGTCAACTCACAAAAAAACATTCTTATTATTAGCTTGCTGTTCTTTGACTTCTGCTGGTTTATCCAAAAAAAAAAAAAAAAAAAAATGCTCCTTTCATGTTCACTGTGCATTGCAGGAGAGCAGCAGGCCTCTCTTTTCTCCAGATAAATGAGCTAGCTTATTACTTCCCAAACTGCCTATTAGCACAGCTCACTTTGCGGGGAACCAGCGGTCCAGGGAGGAACGCAGCGATGATGACTTTGACTAGCAGTCTGGTTCCAGCATGTGTGAAACTGCCTCCACAATGGATTTCTTAATTTACTCCGACATGATATTTTAACTCGACACACAACAACCTAAAATGTGTCATTTTAACGATGTAATCTGGAAAAGTTGGCACCCAATTTGTTCATGGAGCTTGTTCCTAAGAATCAATATTGCTGTAGTTATCAATTTGTTTTTGATTCCAAGTTTATTTTACTATTAAGTATTATTTTCAGGTAGATCAGGCTCTACCTTACTGTCTTGTACAGTACTCCATGTGCCTCATCGGGAGTGTGAATGAGGGGCGACTCTGTAGTGTTTTGCTGCCAATAGGTAGTCTGACTGTGTAAGCATCAGTGTAGCAACACGTCTCAGTGGAGATAATACACAAAAATCCATTTACTTCAAGCAGGAGCTGTTGCAGATAGCTTGTAGAGACTTTGCTGGGCTGTCTGTGAATACAGTCCACCTTCAGGACTCTGGCTAATTGAAGGCAAACAGCTTGTAAATGTCTTTGTTTCCTTAAAATATAAAAATTGTGGCTAGTTTTTTTTTCCCATTCACATTGAATCCACATTGAAAAGGAGCTAACACACACACACACACACACACACACACACACACACACACACACACACACACACACACACACACACACACACACACACTACTTTTTCTAAAATTTCCTGTGATATTGATGCAATTTCTGTTTCCTTCTGTTTTTCGATGGATTTCTCACACACTTTAATGCTTTCTTTGTGTTATTCCAGGATTGTTTCTGTGCCGAGGCTACAGTATCTAATAACTGTTGTGTCGATTTGTTGTTGGCAGGGTGGACTGAGGAACAGCAAGCATGAGTGTACACTTTCATCCCAAGAATATGTCCATGAACTGCGTTCGGGCATCACAGAGGAAAAGCTGCTCAATTGCCTGGAATCCCTCAGAGTATCTCTCACGAGTAATCCTGTCAGGTTAGTGACTCCTGCTTTTTCTGCTCACTGCAAACCGCCACTTGTAATTGGCAATACCATCGCTGTACAAAGTCCCTATTACAATCGGCGAACTGCTTGTTATGCTTGTTTTTGTTTTCTTTTCTTTTTTTTTCTCTT
Organism: Salarias fasciatus; assembly: GCF_902148845.1. Classification (NCBI taxonomy): domain Eukaryota; kingdom Metazoa; phylum Chordata; class Actinopteri; order Blenniiformes; family Blenniidae; genus Salarias; species Salarias fasciatus. Next base: position 19,659,560 of record NC_043746.1, on the reverse strand, counting down.
TCGGTTGGGGCCTCACAACTGTAAAAACCACCATTATCTCTGTCTTTCAGATATGACTGTGAAACATTAATATATATATATTTTTTAAAGTAAGATAATAGGAATGTATCACTGTAATTCTTCATACATTATCTCACTGAAGTTCATGAAGGATAGCATTTTGCTGCTTTCTAAGAAATGATTATAGACTCACACGGTTGATGTATTTTGTCTATGTAAATCTTCAGCACAAGTTTGGCACATGGTTTGGATTGGAGTCTTCGGGACATTTTGGCGTATTTCTTCTGCGACAGATGTATTTCACTTCTGTCAGATGTTGAAGGTTAATGGTATGCTGCCGTCTTCGACTTTATTTCACCCGGACGTCCTTTAGAAAAAAAGCGCAGCACCGGTGTTCTTGAAGATAGGGGCTTTCACTTGAAGATTGGCTGAGATTTAAATGTGGACCTCAGTTTGTTGCTGTTTACATATTTATTCTTTAATATTTTCAAGTACTATGGCGCATTTCTGTGCAAAAACTGATGGCAGGCAGACGCAGCAAATCTGCCAGACAGTGGCATATGGCTGATGATAGAAGTTAGTTTTTTAATCATATTTAAAGCCAGAAGGCATTTAATTCACCAAACCAGACAATTTAAACTCCACATATATAGGAAAGTCCTATAGTTTGAATTTAAATATAAGTAAAACGATGATGCAGCTGTGAAAATGAACCTCAGCTTACATTTAGCAGTTTTGTGCTTACAACTCGAACATCTCTAATAAAACTCTAATGGATAGAAAGTCATTCTTATTGAGTCTTGTTGTTTTTGGTAACCTATTATAAATCCAAGAAAAACAATGAGTCAGTATTTTTGTATTTCTTTCTTTGCCTGGTTCTTGACTTATTCATTATCAGGTCTCGTAGTTTTTGTTTTGTTTTGTTTTTTTTCTATTTTGCTTAGTCTCTAGCTCCTCAAAATGATCTGCCTCGTGTCCTTAAAACGAGATCTTCAAGTTTAATTTGGTCTCACTTGTGCAATGGGACCCTCAGTGACAGCAGATCATCTCAATTATTTACCAGCCCGCCGCTGAGGAGACGTTCTTTAATGCGAACCAATGATAGGTGCATATTAAATGGTCACCGGATAAGTGGAATATAATTTTACTTTGAGTCTCGGTGCACAAACAGCCTGCCACCGTAGCCTCAGAGTAGCTTTTATTTCGTCTGTGTGGTACGAGTGGCATTATCACTTCAGCCTTGCGTTTACTAATTTCAAACGTAAGAGCGCCATGCTCTTGCTAAAGTAACCTGCTGATTTGGTGTGTGCACATGAAGATATTCAGTTGGCTAACAATTCACTATTTCATTAATGCCACTTGTGATGTATTGAGTGTGTGTTTGTGTTTGTGTGTGTGTGTGCCACAGCGTAATGAATTGCGAAGTAGCTGAGTAATTACCCTTGGAGTGATGGCGGAGCTGTCCAAAATCTCCAGCAAGCGGTGGGGAGCCAAGTCAGCCTTTGCACTCAGAAAGACCAACTGGTGCCGAAGGGGCAACACCGAGGCCAAGTTTGCCCTGTGGGCGTTTTTAAATGGCTGAACCTTTGACCAGCGCACGAGGAGCCCGTGCTTTATGAAGGAGCCGCCTCCCACGGACGCTATATGTGTCCGCAGAGCCGCCTTTGGGTGACCGTGCTTGGCTATCACCGGTTCCCCTGCTCGTCTTTACGCCCACTTTTATCTCTCTCCCGGGGAAAGTGACAGATTATTTTCTTGAAGCATGGGTGAGATTAGGACTAATTAATATGAATGCACTTAATTGTTATGGATCACAACACCCCAGAAGTCAGCATTTGACTCAGCTATGTTAATGTGACCTTTGTACAGTATACTTGTATAAAGCCTCATGGAAGTTGTGAGGGAGGCGCCAGAACACAATATGCAGAGCTTTCTGTTTTAGGTGTGTCAGTGTTTATGATGAAGAAAGGAGGTCACATAATAGTGTATTGGTGTTTTAATTTAAGTGTTAGTGCGGTTAACTGGCCTTAATCAGATTTATTGAAATCAGCTTCACTATAATGGGAGCCTAACTTGTATTTATTTATTATTTGTCCCAGGAACAACTTTTTATTATATTTATTAGGATGTGTTTTTCTTTCGGTTTTTTTTTTTTTATGCTTCTAAGTACCTGGTTTCATCCTCCTTACACATGCAGAGTGTTTCAAATCAGAACTGCAGTCGAAACAAAAAACGATCAGTTATAAATGAAGTCATGTTAACCTTGACCTTGACAGTCATAGCATCAATACTCCTAGTTTTCTGGGGCCTTCATTAGGATTTGATGAGCTTTATAGATGTTTAAAACAGACTTTAGTAGTCATGAAGGTAACACAATAACTATTATTAATACATATTATTGTGTACTGGCCTGTTTTATCACTTTTCCCGTCATGCCTCACAGTTCAACGCTGCAGAGCATTTTCTCATCGCTGAGACAGACTCTCATCTCTGCTGTAACACTGATCCATACCCCCCACCGGTTACTTCCCCATATTCCACTTTTCTCAAAGTTGAAAAGGCCACGCAAACACTGTGTGAGATTGTCTCGCCTGTGTTAAAGCGAATTTGGCTAAATCTTGAGCAGAATGCTGAAGTTCACGCCCTCATTTCTCTACCATTTATATATGGAAGGAGTCTGCCCTCTGTGGCCCAAAATTCTGACTAAAGTACAGCACTGTGCGAAAGTTGGCGGAATGAAAACAAGGCCTTGACTGCTGTTATGTGTTATTTAAACTTTGAAAAGTAATTTTACATGACCACACTTTGCCTTGTACTCTTGTGCTGAGTTGTTGGCGACACCTGCTCTGAGGTGGGTTTGGATGCTTCTGGCCTTTTATGTATTCCCAGTCGGATTCAGTGAAACCAGCCTGCTTAATTTTTAGGTATTACTTGACATGTTGAATAATTGTAAGACGTCTGAAAGTTAGATGTGTTCTGTTTTACGATGTGGAGCCTCTACTCTGCTTGTTTGCTACTTCCATATATATATATAGCAGAATATTTTGTTCCGTTTGGATATTAATTCCTAATGCACATGTCCCCACACACTGCAGAGATCTGTTCAGCGCTGAACTTAGTATCTTCTTTAATTCAAGCATGAAGCTTAGTGCCGTACCACCGCAATGAAAGTCTCACCATCAAAGTGGTGTTGTACTTCTCTCTGAGTGCTTACCACTGCTTTTTGTTTTTCCTCTGATGTTTGGGCAGCCTGCTAATTTGCTCCCAGAGGCCTGTGTTTGTCTAATAGTTTAATTGGCTGGGCTGTGCACCTGCTTGGCAGCGCAGGTGGCCACGGGGCCATTGTGCTGAGGGCCTTATCTCCCAGGCAGTCCCGCACAGGTGTGTGGCACGCAGCCTTTGCAGATCCACCCACAGATGGCATTGCCTAGAGCGTCGGCTGCCTTCTCTGTTTCCACTCTCCTCTCCTCAGCTGCCATGTTTTCCACTTCTCTCTGTGTCAAAAAATCCCCCAGCCAATTATTTATCCTCTACTTCATTCTCCCCCCTTTTAATTTTGTCATTTGGATACTCGCTTCTTAATTTAGAAGTGTCAGATTGACTAGCCACTTTTCATTAATTTCTTAATCCACTGACATGAAGTGAGACGCCAACTTACAGAAAATTACAGCCCACTTATTTTCTCATTTAGTGAGAGAGAAATCCTGGGGTGTGTCAGCCCAGCCTTCCTTTCACACTCATTTCATAACTGCTTTGTCTGCTTCGCACTGTGGAAACAATGATGTGATCCATTTAAAATATATCAAGATTATTTATAGGTGGTGACAGTGGTGTTTTAATTTTTTTTTTGTACATTATTGAAGCAGAATCACAACAGTATTATATTATGCATATTCATATTTAGTTAATGAATTAAGGGACACTTGCTAGATGTATTTTTCAGGCAATGATTCCAACCTGAAGCAGTAAATATTCCTCCTATTTCTCACAGCCACTGCTCTGTGGTTTTGAGCACAAGAATATGCGCATGCTTCTGAAGTTCTCTGTGTTTAGCTCTCAGCTTTACACTATGACTCTGTCAAATCCCGACAGTGACTTCCATATTAGATCTGCTAGGTCTCAGATCCCTAAGTCATATTTAAGCGAAATTGAACTGGGCTCCTAACTTTTCATTATGTGAAATCTTCATGGTACAAGTCAGACATTTCCTCTGGAGCGTTTTTCTTGCGGGGTCTTTTTATGTAGGCGGGAGACATTTGCTGACACTGGAGTTTCTCTCTGTGTCTGTACACTCAAGGTGTGGGCTATTGTGATGATCTTGCTGCTGAGCAACACAGGGTGTCTCCGCGTCTGAATCAGTCTCACCAGCTTTTCTCAGTTGAGTGTGCGGAGCTGTGCGCTGAGGGCTGCATGGAACAGTAGTAATGGGTTTTTTACGAGCTCTGGAGTTACTACGCCCGCCAACATAAAGTTGCAATGTCTTGTTGATTCTCTATCCTGATGGCCAGTGTGATAAGCACTCAATATATTTGGAAATGTATGTCTGTTATGTACAGTAGCAGGGCTAGAAAGCTGCAGATGACCTTCAAAGGGTCTCTGTCCGTTCAGCATCCCTAATAATGTACACTCCATTCTACTTAGGGTGACTGAAAACTGGAGCTGATCACAGCCGGAATAGAGTTGACAGCCATGAGACCAACGTGGAAAGATACACTAGCTGTTTCTGCAGAGTGAATTCTTCACCAGTTTGACTGATTTCTTCCCAACTCAGCCCCAATTTAAGTGAAAATGCAGCCTTTTTGCTTTTTTGTTTCAGAAAAGATTCTGTTTTCAAAAAGTTGTCATATAAACTGACACCCACAACGCAATTAAAGCTTTACATTTTAACTCGGTTTTCTTGTTTAAATAGGACCTTAATCTGATCACCATGTTTTTATTACGTATTTTTAGTTGCATCAGTGTTTAGTTGGATTACTGATTACTTCCATGTAACTGGAGTTAAAGTCACACATTTTCACCCAGAGACCATTTACTCTGTAGTTCACTTCATATTCAGACTGTTGGAGGAAACCACAGCACTCAAAGAAAAAGTGGGAAAAAAAAAAAAAGAATTCTCAGGAAGAACTTGCAAACTTCACACAGACACAGTCATATTAGCCTTTAGTAAGATCATGTAATGCTGTCTTATTAACGCTGATTGCAGTCGCTGAGTGTGGCAATCGCAAAGTAAAAGCCAGCACAATTATAAAGTGTCAAAAAGGTACTCCCTTGGCATACAAGTTTTAAAAGTAGCTCCTGGCTTACCTGTGTTCTTATCTCTCTTTCCCTTGACTTTTTCTGCCTGCCGTGTGCGCAACAGCCAATTAACACCAGCACTAAAGATCATACCCATCTGTCCCCCTGCTGTTGTGACTGCTGAAACAAATATGAACATCTAACTGTCTCACGGGTTGCAGCTAACCCCACGACAGCAAAGGTCTGAAATCTTGTCTGGCACAGGAATGGAAGTGTGAATCGTGGCTCTCAGTACAAGTGCTCTGAGTTAACGCCGCCCTGATGAACGATACTTCTGTGAGGCTCTCCGATACAGCCGACATCGATGAGAAAGCTCTTTCTGACACGAAATTCTTCACAGGGATTAATGATTGTTTCAGCTCAGTCATTTTTGATGTGGAAATATGACAGTGAGTCATTCATAATTGATCCCCTGTTTTCGCTTTGTTATCCTGGGTAGTACTTCTCTAAGCTCAATCAAACTCCGCGTCAATCTGGAATTTTTAAATGTAGCTTAAAAAAAAACGGAAAGAAAAATCTCGGGGTCTTCGCTGCAGCTCAGAGAGATGAGCTTTCTTGGGACATTCTGCCTAGTTAAAACTTGCTGGGAAAAGAAACTACTGTGTTTCCACATGACAGTCAACTTTTAATATCATCCTGGTGGAATCGGGAAAACTGAACCTGCGAGAAACACAAGACATCTCGTGGCTTTTTCTATGGCAGACAAGCAAAGTTGGACCAGATAGATTCTGGTGTGACAATTTGTAGACTCGCATTGTAATAAACAATACATCATTTTTTTTGAAATTCTGTAGAAAAACATTTGTCTGTCCTTGTGTGATTGATTTAAAAGAAAAAAAAAATCAACAATGGGATTCTTAGCTTTTTCGGGAAGAGACTATCATTCTTGTTTTAGAACAGTCAAAGAGTTTTATTTGACTGTTAAAGTTGTTACGACACCGTCTTCCTCGGACGTGATGAGCAGCGAGAAATGAGCAAGTTAACTAGTTTTTACCCTTGTGGCTGACTTTAGAGTTGATGTTTGCCCTTCTTCCTCAGAGGCAGTGAAAATGATTTTGGGGACATAAATGTCCTCAGTGTCTGAGTATATTTTAAGAGTGATGCCTATTTCATTTTACGACACCATCTGTTAACCTCCAAGATAGCCACATCAGATCCAGCCCCAGAGTGATGCATACATAATTCAGTAACATCTGATTTGAATTTCATAATGATTTATTCCGGAATTATTTTTGTTCAAGTGTAGGAAATAACCGCCACATATAGAAAATATAAATTTCTAATATTGTCCCTTTTAATGTCTTGTAATATTGGTATTTCCTTGGTTTCATCGCAGTTTAAATCTTTTCAATGTGTTTAAATTATATTGTCCAAAAAAAAAAAAAAAAAATCTTGAAATATACTTTTTTTTTTGGTTTGTGGTAACCTTTCATATCTAGGTACTCTGAGCTCATATTTAACAAATATCAGAACAGGAAATCTTTCAATTCGTTCAAAGTCACAAGGCAATGCATATGTGTCTCTTCTTTTATGCTCGGGAATAAAAAGCATTTATCACCTTCCCTAACCAACAAAACTCATCTTGTCAGAGGCAGAATTTAGGAGCGCTTCCGAGCTGTCCTCAAGTTTTACTGCTTCACAGACATCAAATAATATCACAAATACAGGCGCTCACGCTCAAGGAGGTGTTCGCTGACACTTTGCAAATACATCTTCGGTAAAAGGTGGCCGTGACAACAGCTTTATGATTTTGCAAATAGAACCAGTTCTTTCAAGGGAGTGCTTGCCGGTGCGCGCCCCGCTTCTTTGAAAGACAAAACTTTAGCCTTGTAAAGGTCTGAAGAGTGCGTAGAAGCATTGAACAGAAACCTGATGATTAATTGTACGATCTTCCTTTAGTTTCACATGATAACAAAAAAACCCATTTAGTTTTTGAATTGATAAATGTCCTGTTTGGCCAGCGGTCTGCCTGTTTCACTGCAGCGGTATTGTCTGCTGTCTGCTTCCTGCACAGTTTCATATGGAGGAATCCTTGGTGCTCAGGGAATAATTAGCAATTTCACCAAGTGTTTCGCACTCAGTGGGAGGTCATTTCAAAGCATCTCAGGAGCACGGCGTGCTGTCAGCTGTCTGCACTTAATAGTTGATTTAATCCTGATAGAGACTTCCACTTTCTGTTCCTTTACGCTCTTTTCAGACGTACTCACTCGAGCACCTTTGGTTCCGCGTTTCCGTATGGAGTAGATTCTCGGTCTCTGGTCGCACCGCCTTTTGGAGTCAAGCTGAGACTCAAATATCATTAGAAGTGCAGAAAGATTCTATTTCAGCACGGTGCTCTTCCTGTTCCTCCGCTTGCTTGGCTACACCAGAAACCTAATTTTACGTCGTGCTGACACCGGATGTGTTATCCTCACACTGTGTTACTTGCTTTAGAACCAGTATCACACATTAGTACAGCACCAGTTGGTTCCGTGAACGTTTCCTCAGTATGCTGTATGCAGAGGCATTTTTTTTCCCCACCAAATAAATTACAGAAAAAGTTCTTTCTCTAACAGTTCATCTGTTCAGTACACATGTGTTACATATTCTCTGGCTCATTTAGGACTTTTATTGCCCTCAGGAGAGAAAAACAGACCTGGGATATTTTCAGGGCAGCTCAGTAGATTGACAGCATCAATGAAGAGAAAGCGTGTTAGCTTCAGGTACACGTGAGACACAGCTGCTGCCGCTTGTTCCCTCTGAGGGACACCACAGGTCAATGATTCTCACTTTGTTTGTGTATTTAATGCTTGAAGCACTACGTGTTCATTATTTGGCAGTCAGAGAATTCCTTGGCAGTTGCAGTTCAGCTTGATTTGTGTGTGTGTGTGTGTGTGTGTGCGTGCGTGTGAGCGTGCGTGCGTGTGTGTGTTACATCTTGAATGTATGTATTCACCAAATGTCTTGTGATTGTTTCAGGTGATGTAAGAGTCAAATTGTTTGTCTAACTGATGGTCTCTTCATCATTTGGCCAGTATGCAATCATAAGTCTGGTGTTAATAGTTTTGTGACTGTGGCAACGAGTGTTATGGCTCCTAAGGACATGTTTGTGTGACAACATTTCAGAAATGTTCCATGTTTACATGCCAGCATTTTGAAAGTGATGTCTGCACAGAAATGGCAGAAACGTCAAAAAAGGATATAGATTTTTAATGTTGGGCCACTAGCTTGAGCTGTCTGTTGTTTTGGAAATGAAGCCACACCCACATGCGTACAGAATACAATATGCTACAAACAAAAATCATGTGAGTACACAGAAAAATGACAAGGCTCGGCATGTTGAATCAACACGGGGCCTTAAAAATCAAGGTGCTGGATGTAGGAGAAATCGCCAGTTGTAAAGATATGTGCACCTTTGAGTTGCAGCATCTCTCGAAACTCCCCAGTGACGTGCTCCTCCTTCTGTCCCGAGAGGATCAAACCATGAACCCACTGCAGTGTTTGAAGAGGTTTGATCCGTCCGCACCATCACAGCTTTCTGCAGCCTGCGCTTCTTGTCGGGCCGCAGCTCAAAGGGCCTGCAGCATAGCAGGCAGATGTGGTCATAATGTTTTGATCGGCGCTTGTGTATCTTAGTGGATACTCTATGGACACTGTTGTGATAGTGTTTGCATAAAGTTTCAAGCACGTCTGAGCCTGTAAGCATCACAAACATCACAATCTTTTGTCCCACTAGTGTATACGCAGGATCTAAGGAGAACAAATTTGCTCTTCTTGGTTTCCACTGTGCTGTGTGAAGAGAATTAAAGGCTCGGGGGACCTCTGGCTTGGCTTAAAATTTGGTCTTGTTTTCGTTTCTTCCACAGTCAAAATGTAGGCTAAGGAAATAAGCATTGCATGCCCTGTTTTGTATTTGAGTTGTTGCAAGTTCTGCAGTGACACTGTCGGCTGGAACTTTAGTGTAAGAATGACTTTAGTGTTCAATTATCTGCTTTTAGCACCGTTCAACCTCAGAGCTTCCTCTTTACCACATATGAATATAGCAGATATATTTTAATAACACGAGACAGATAAGGCTCAATTCTTCAATTAGTAGACTTAATTAGTTGTCTGTTGATTTCATCAATATAATGAAAGTTATACAGGAAATATTCAACAAAGAAGGAAGACAATGATTCTATATGCACTGTGCTCCTCTTCGGGACCAGATGATCTAAAAATATTTAATAGTTGATATTTTATATCAAATATCTGTTATCTGATATGCCTCGTGCATTATAGCTGTTAAATTGATCAGTGTAATGCAGCCCAAAGTTTACCGTGGTAAATCACTAAGAAGACACTCGTGGTGCCTGGTTTCATACTATTTTATTCAGACCTATTTGTTGCACCGCGTGTTTTGCCACGACTGGAATCCTCGAGCACCGAAGGGGTTGGGAGTCCCGCGGAGGGACAGTCGTACAGCTCGGACTGTAATACAATCTGAAAGATATTGCACTTGCACAGGAGCTTTCGGTAACAAAGCTCCCCACCTAGGCCTGATAAAATAATAATATAAAAAAAAACAAAAAACAACCAGCCTATAGACTGAAATCAATGCAACGACACAAGCCATCTAAACACGGGGAACAGTGATCAGTCAAACAGAAAGGATGAGACAGTGCGTGCCTCTCGCTGTTTCTGTTGCTGTCGAGTCACTTACTGTGGGTGGTGATGCGCAGTAATCTTTCCATCATGAACTAACATTTCCCTTGCCAAGGGTTTATAGAGCTCTCCACACATTTTATACGTTCTCTTCCACACTCTTCGCAGCGATATTTCATCCTCGCTGTATGCAATATGCGATTGAAAGCACTTGTGTTCTCTTGACCAGGACATTGAACACTGGGCGGAGATGCGCTGAGAGGAGCACTCTGGATGGTCTTTCACCTTTCTGAATAAATAAACAAATACAAGTAAACTAGCATCCGAATTGGAATAAGGTTCTAAATTGTTTGAGAAAGTGTTGTCAGAGGGACAAAGCTGCTGGAAGTTCAGAGTTCTGTAGAGAGCTGAAGGTCTGATTAACATTGATGTATATTGTAACATGAATGATTATCTAAATAGCAGAAGACAGTTTATTATCATATTGAACTTAAAGCAATCAAACCAAAGTAAATTTTGATATATGTTCAAATTTTGTACATCAACCCCCTCTCAGTCGGTCTTAATCTTTGCCTTGTGATCAGCTGGTGATCTGTCCACTGTGCGTCCCTCTGCATATTCAATGCATGCTGGGATGGGTTCCAGACCCATGTGACTATGAACAAGATAAGCAGGATGAAATTGGATGGATGGGTGGGTGGATGGGTGGGTGGGTGGGTGGTCATAGTTTTTCTTTTCTTTTTTTTTTTTTTGTCTCATGCATAACTGCATTAGATCAGACTGCATGTGTCAGAGAGTCAGTAATGTCCTTTGCTCTTTTGGGAAACAAATGCTATTTGACAAGAAGACAGAGGATCATCTCCCTGCAAGACATGTTGAGCTTTTCTATCCAGTTCACAGCAGTATTGATGAAAGTCTGCAACTTAATAGAATTTTGATGAAGCTAGAATGTTGTTGGCTTCATACACACACTTTTTTTTTTTTTTTTTTCTGAGTACGGGTCTGTGGAATGAAGTGTAAGAACTTCTCTGCATACATTTTACAGCAGTTAACATAGCTACAACATAATTGCGTCAAGCCAGCAGAAATAACAGAAAATATAAAATAAGAAATTGCTTCTCTAAGACCGAAGCATGAATTTTTCATTTTGCCTGCGGTATGTACATGATTGCAGAAAGTAACACAATTTGGTGGCACTTAACTAGAGGATTATAGCCATCAATATTAGATGAACAAGTTCTCCCCCCAAGTTAATGAAATCCTTGGATGTATGCCCACATTAGAGGAAGAGACTGATAAGGAGAGGATCTGATCTCTTGTTACTTTGAAGATGAAGGGCTTTGTATTTCACCAAACAATACAATTTTTGCTGGTTTTCTTCTTTAACATGACTGATTATCAGATCAAAACAAACCCTTGTGATGTTGTTCGCTTCTAAAGATTGTTTACGACAGTCATATGTTCCAATAAAGAACACTTTTTTTATGAGTTAAAAGTAGAAACAGACTAGTAGGTAGGAAACTTTATTATCACTGCAAGTTCTTGGACAACTACCAGTATTAGTGTTGTTATTTGTGTTGGTGGCTGTTATGTATGCTGTCCATCGAGGCGGTTTCTCTGATGAACATAGAGAGGGGGGCTTTCATAGCCTCAGGACAAACACGATAGAAGTACCATCTCTCATTTGGCAACTTTGGGGACATTTAGAAGGCAAGCTGTAGAGGACCTGAGGGTATACGTGAGGGGACAGAAAATGATCGACAGTCTGGCGCACGGGGTGGGGGAAGGAGGACAGAAAACATTTAGTGCCTTAAAAACCTTGAGGAGGACCGCATTATGTTGCAACCTGCAGCAAGACGTACATTTTTGATGAAAAAAAATTTACTGCACAGACGAGCCCCGGCTCCCTCCTCTGTTTTTATGTCTGTTCTGCTTCAGTCCAACTATAACACAGCCAAGGCAAACACGCAGCAGACAGCAGACACTTTCCACAAACATCTGCTGCAACATTCCTAATTTTTATTCTCTTTTAATTAGCGCTGTTTCTGCGCTCATGTTATTTATTAGTAAAGCTCAGGGACTTGTTTTGTGATTAATTCAGAGCTGTGATTATTTTCTCCTCAATGTCACTTTCAGCAGAGTGTACATGTTTGATTTAGACTGATTTTCATCCAAGTTTCCATCTTCCACTTCATGTGATAATTTGAAGATACATTTGAAATCAAAGCTTGCCCCGCTCAGTGAGCACCTGGAACCATCAAGTATTGATTATCTTAGGAAAATGTGTCTGTGTGACGCATCAATGTAGATTCTTGTTTAAAATTTACATCCAACAGGTTCCTATGTGAGAGGTTTTTGTAGTTGTGCCAATTTTTTTGAAGTACCGGTAAATGTTTGTGATTTTGTGTAGATTTTGTGAGATTTTTGCTCAATCTTTCAGTCGGTGAGTGGCTTAATGTCCTGCTTATAAGTACAAAAGCTCGTTCTGAAACACAGCAGACATTGTAATCCTCCTTTTTTTTTTCCCCCCGATCCGATATTTATTCCCAGTTTCCCTCCTGCTCTGTGGGGGGAATCATGAGAATCATCACAAGGATATTCTTATCTCAACGGTTTTATTTCTGCTTTCATTGTCAAGTGAAGTTTTATCTCCCCGCAGGAGTTCCATGTAAAACAAGATGATTTATTTATTTGTTTAAAAGAGTCCGATATTTGTACTTCTCTGTGAGGACAGTGGAGAGAGAGAGAGAGGGAGAACGCCAGCTATCAAAGGGAACAAACAAAACAACACAAATGGGGAACGCAGTGCTAGGCTCAAACTGAATTTTGAGCTGTTTGTATTGTCATACCCCTTGAAAGCACAGCGGGGACAGAATAACCCGACAGAGAGAGTGTGCGAATAGTCGAGCGCTGACTCATTTTTTTGTAAATTAATAAATAAGACGATATGTGAAAATGATGCTTTTTTTTTTTTACCTCAATTTCAGTGGATTTACCAGCACTTGGATAATAGATAATAAAATTGGTGTAAAATGAATAGATGCGTCGTGCAACACAATAACGTGCAACACCACGTACCTGACATACGTTTATGAAGAGGTGATTTTTGTGAACCTCAGCATTTTCTCGGTGGAAGGCAGTAAAGTTTTATTCCCCTCCTCTCACCTCACCTCACGTCTTACCTGGCGTCCAGGGAATCCACTCCAAGGTCACGCTTCGTCGCCATCAAAATTTCTCCTCAAAAACCTTCTCATTCCTTCCTCCCCAAGGACTGACATCAGGACCGTTATTAAGGAGCATAAACAAAACAGCGTGGACTGGGTGGATGCCCCCTCACCACCCCCCCACCCCCTTCTCTTTCTTGTGCCAGTCTTTCATTTACTGCCGCCACCTCTATATCAGAAATACAGCCGCTTTGTTATTCTGCTGCAAACTGAGGGGGTGTGTTCTCTTTGTCTCCTTCAAGGCCTTCGGCGAGGCGGGTACACGCCAAAAGCAAATGCTCCGACCGGACGACTTTTGACAAACAGACATTTCTGAGCGCATTTAGAAACGTTATGGTGTTTTGTTTTTATTAGGGGAACACATCTTCATTATACACCACAGTAAGCGTTATTAACTTAAACATCGGGTCTTGCGTGCCTCAATAAATTGTGAGTGATGGTAAGTGGGCGGGTGGGTTAGTGAAAGGGTTGGAGGTTGTTTTGTGTACTAATTCAGTCACATATCAAAGAAATATCTCACCTTAGCTTCGCTTGCTGCCTCCGGCAAATGCATCACGGCCCTAATTGAGGGTCTCTTCCGAATTGCCGAGTCAATACAGATGGTTTTAATACTCGCACCATTATTATTTCAAATCATTGTCAAAAAGGCGGGATAAATCAATGACTTATGCCCAGTTAATGTCAGGAAATTGCTCCATGCATTTTGCTTTATTGACAGTCAGGGGGCCCGAAAACAAGTAATGCTAATGACATAATCTGGCTGTGACCACAGTGTCCCTCCCACCCCGCTCCCGTCTCTCCTGGCTGAGACAAACGGGCTCATCTGCACTGGATCATTTGCTGTCTCCTGATACGCTGTGGTTTATAGCCAATTATCTCCCGCGATCCATTATCGATTACAGTGTTATCTTTCTTGCATTGCTTAATCTTTTGGCACAGTAACACAGTCGCTCACTGGGGGGGCCCGGACACAAACTACTTAGCGACGGGAGCGCTAGTTAAGATGGATGGGTGTTCATTTGCTTGTAAATGGATACGGTTTAAATTCAAACAGATTCATGTTGTGTTCAGTATCGGGGAGAGGGCAGGGTGTTTTCCTTTTTTTTTTCCTCCTTTTTTATTTGGAGCGATCCCTGTAAGGAATTAAAACGCACCACGAGAGTCAATTTATCCAGTTAAGTGTAAAACCTCTGAAATTACTCTGAATGACTGATTTCCTCTGAGACTAATACAATATTGTTTGCGCTGGCTTCCTTCTGCCGATCAGCATGACTTACAGTGCAACAGGGCAATAAGAGTTTGACTGCATATTTTGTGATCTGATCTTTTTCTCTTTTGTTCTCTGTGCCTTTTTTTTTGTTTTTTCCAGCTGGGTTAATAACTTCGGTCATGAGGGTCTCGGCCTTCTTCTGGATGCTTTGGAGAAGCTCCTGGACAAGAAACAGTAAGTTCACTCTTTGAACGTTACATCTGTGTTTCATTATCAAGCACCGAGTTTGATTCAAATCAACACATTTTCTATTTTTCTTTCCAGGCAGGAGAATATTGACAAACGCAACCAACACAAACTCATCCAGTGCTTGAAGGCTTTCATGAACAACAAGGTTTGTATGTGTTGATAAAGAAGAGATTGCTTTAGTTACTGTTGCAATTAGCGATCACACGGGCACTGATTGTATTCAAACTTGTTTTTGATCAAAGTAATTGGAGTTTGATATGATTGCCTCTGTAGTTATGCTTGGACTTTAAAACAGGACGGAATATATCTGATGATTTTTTTTTCTTAATTGTTGTTAATCATACAGTGGACTGGAATATCACATCTGTGTCTTATTTATTGAGCAGATTCGGGCCTGTGACGCATTCAAATATGATTCTAACTGCATGAGTTTGGGAAGTAGATTGATAAACACTTCTCAGATGGAACCTTTCACGTGATGTGTCACTGCTTATCTTAAATCCAAACTCAGATTTAAGATAACTTTCAATTTTAGTTGAAGCATGTTCACTCATAAATGGCCTAGGAACTGCAAAGCCCTTCTTAATCCTACTATATTTAAACTGTGCTTGGCCGTATTTCAGTCCTGGTCTGAATCTGGACTCTGACAAGCCTCAGATAATGAGACAGTAAAGCGAGGCTAATTTTACCTTTTCAAGCCCACACGCTCAGATCTTTTAATTATCCTTTTTGGGAGAGTCTGGCTCATTTCTCAAAAGTGGCACACGCTTCAAGGATAGATGAACTATTGGTATTGCGTCTTGTAGAGTTAATCCCCACACGTGGTCATCTCGGCCCGTTCCTTCAGTTTGTGGGAAGACTAAAAGCTACGGGAGACTATAAGTATTTGTCCCTGTAGTCCTGTCCCGAATTGAATTAATTCATCACCGTCTCCATTTCCTCCCATGGCCTCGTTGTCCCTCCTTAAAAGAAAATTAAGGCTAACTATAACTTACGTACATGAAAGCTCTTTTTTTTTTTTGTGTGTGTGTAAAATCCATTTTTTACCATAAGGCTGAAGTTCCTCATGGATCCCAAACGCTCTCATTAATTTACACCCTGTGGACCATTTCTTTATTTTACCTCACCACCTTTTGTTTCTCACAGTATGGACTGCAAAGGATCCTGGGAGACGAGCGGAGCTTGTTGCTCCTGGCACGAGCGATCGACCCCAAACAGACCAGCATGATGACGGAGATCGTCAAAATCCTCTCCGCTTTCTGCATTATCGGAGAGGAAAACATGTAAGTCGAATGTAGATTAACCCGATCATTTGTCACACTGGTGACCCATTGCACGCTCAGCCACTCCCTCACCTCTACATCCTCTGAAGCAAGATAATGAATTTGTCACAGTTTATGGGTCAGTACGTGAAATTGGGAGCTGTGGTGTAATTTGCAGGATTTCTGATTTTCAAATGAAATGACTGTGAATGAAGCTATTCATGGTGTTGAAAGCATGAAACAAGGTATTAAAAAAGAAGAGAGAATTTTTAATTCAAGTAACCCATAGCACTTGCTGTGCACATTTTGTAAAACAGCATTCATCTTAAGGGGTTAATACATTTGACAAAGCTACTGATAATCTCCAGTGATAAGTGTGTGAGGGTATGTTTAGTGATTAATATGAGCTAAACTATTCATTTACAACCTTTTTGCACCTTGAACCCTCCCGGATTGTCTCTAAAAGCTCAGATAGACTGTGCTTCTGGCAGTCTTAAGAGGTTATTACCAACTGAGATAGATAAGATAAGATCAAAATTGTCATTGTATATTTCTGTGCTGTTTTGCCCCGTCTACATGACAACATTTTTGAGAGAAAACAAGGCATTAGTTGCGTTTTTGGAGCCCATTTACATGACAACGTTGTTCAGAGCCATTCCAAATGTAACTTTTGAAAATGGCTCAAAAAGGTGGAATTTTTAGAAAACGCTCTATCTCCATGGAAACGGAGCAAAACGCAACTTTCCGAAAACACTTCTGAGTAGATGGACTGTGGCGACCTCCAGAGCGACATTGATTGTCATTTTCCGCCGCGTTGTTTGTCTCTGGAGCTTGTAGCAGCAGACATGTGGCGTGTGGTCGTGAAACTGCTCAAATTCTGACGCTGACAAAATAACATCAGGCTGTTTTTTGGTCGCACAAATGTGACATCAATCGTCCACAGTTGAATTTTAGGCCACATTCAAATATAAGGACAATAGAACGTGGATCACTCTTCTGATCTATAATTTGCCAAAACTTTACAGTGAAACCAAACACTGTAATATATAAAAAAGAAACCAGAAGCTCGTGCCCTCTTGTAATTTTCTTGAAATGTCCAGATCTAACCTCAGATCAGGCAAAGTGTTGAGTTCCCAGGTTATCTGTGGAGCTCCTCTAAGGGGGGGCTCAGACCCAGTGTTGGAAACCACTGATCTCAACCTCCAGTTGTTTTGACTGTAATCAGTATTCACACTGGAACACAGTCGGCATTTTTCTTATCTTTCTCAATAAGTCAAAGTTGACACAGAAACAGTGCAAAAATATCTTCCGCCCATATAAAAGCAAGAAATGTAACAATGAAAGACATATGGTCCATCTCCGCTGTTTACACACACTAATGTTCCTGACACAGCGAGCGGGCAGGAGAACACTGTAATATTAGTATTGCTTCAATCTTCTCCCACCGGGTAGCATGTCCTCTTACAGAGATAGCGCTCTGTGCATGTATGATTACCCACTGTGAGCCTAAACTACATTTCCAGATGACCGCAGACAGACAGTGGAGAAGTCTCTGCCGGGTCACGTGCGCTGATGATACAGTTTAGTCTGTTTAATGTGTTGAACTACTCAGTGTAGTTTGCCACGGACACAACCCGGCTGACAGCTTATAAATTGGATTTAGGGGAGTGTTTTTTATTGTTTCCCACAGGGCCAGACTAGAATAACAATGGCACTTCAAAGTCAGTCTGTATGCAGTGCTGGAAACAAACAAACCCACAAATTCTTTTTGGAGGAGCTGAGTTCAGCAATGTGTCTCATATCTCCGACCATCCACGTCGGCCTCCCCACTTGTCGTTTTGACCCTCACTGTGCACGGTTCTGCAAAATATCGGTGGGTTTTAACTGCATTGTTATTCCGTGTCCGTTACTTTACTCTAATTTTGGTATTTTTTTTTAGTGGGCACATTCATTTTCAGCAGCTACTCCTCAATATAAGATATTGACAGTTGTGGAACTTTTTTTTTCTTTCCTTAAAATTGTAGCAATGCATTTACAATATTTTACACATGAAAATCTTTTAATATATGTGCGCTGAACATTTTCATTCAGGAGAATAATTTTCATGCCCATAAATCTTTAGATGCAATGTGTAGGCTAATTGCATGAGCTGCTTCTCCTCTAATAGACCTTTTTCTTGGGAGACATCGCAATTCGTCATAGCAGGAAAAGCACAGGTGAACCTAATACGATTAACAATGACTTTGTTCCATTTAAGTATTCCACTAAACTGTGCCTGGATGCACAATACCTGGACGCCGGGGCCGACAAATCTATTATAAATACTGACATTATCTTTTATTGTTATTAATTACAGTGGTGTTATTGGAATCTTGTGTTTTCTTCGAGCCAGAAACACTAAACTGGACCCAGAGCAGCTTTGTTGTTTGGCCGATCTTTTCTGTCTTTTAAAAGAAAACAAAAACTAAGACTTGACGGTGAGATCAAGATTCCTTTTGTGAAACAAGATGTATGTAAGTACCACAGAGAGACACACAAAACTGTTCTAAAAATCATTAACGTTCATTCCTCAGTGTATATCTAAATGAAAGCATCAAATTCATTAATGGATATTAGTTTATCTAGCTTAATATGTCTCAGTTTGAATCAGACCATTTTTGTAATATACAATTTTCTCTTCAGCGCTCAGATACAGACTCGCCTTTTGCATACAAATGCTACTATTTTAAGCTGGTGAGAGGTGTTAAAGCCACCCTCACTCTGTGTGTCCTACTCGTGTCAATCAAAGCATTCAAGAATAGGTCGAAGTAAACATGGCGATCTCTGCCATGATCATAGCCTCGCATTAAAATGTCTACATCCCGGAGAAATGACAGGCAAAGGAGCTGAGGTGTCACTTTTTGCTCTGTGAAACTTCCCTGCCAGCCAATGTTGTGACGCTGGCTCATGTTCAACACCCACTTCAGCTGACAGCATCAAAAGGGAACACGACAAGTTAAGCAGATCTATCTTGCCTGTTTTGAAGCGTCGTCTGAACCGGCTTTAAAGCTGCTCAGTATGCAGCCCCCCGTGTTTCGCCTGTGACTTTGTAACCTCTATCACAGAGCGCGGCCCTTCTATTTATCTCTGTGTCACACACACACGCACACGCGCACGCGCTCAGTGTTGTTGTTTCTCGTTAGAAGTTAGTTGATGTAGCACATGTGATCATACATTCCTGCTCATCAATAAATAGACATGAACAATCCGAAAGCAGGCTGTATTTGTAGATCAAGCGAAGAATTCTGTCTTACCCACAAGAAATGGACGACTGAGTTTCGAGGAGCTGCTCGGTCTCCCAACCGATGAAGGGAAAAACAGCGACTGCGGCCTTGCGGGAACAGAGACCACCTGCTGCCAATTATCATGTTCACATATTGTAAATTACTGTTCACATTGCCACTCATAAGACATCAATTCACTTTTATTGCAGTGTTTATGTGTTGCAGGGAATTTCTTATTGAGTCGCCAGTTATGGGCAGAATTTGTCCAATGCTCCATTTAGCTTATGTGCCTTGAGCTTTTACAGGTACTCCAATCGTGCCTACCTTCACAACAGAGGTATTTGAGCATTACTCTGGCCGCCCCTCCACTCATTTGCACCCCTTTTCACCCAGCATTTCCACACAGTTGTGTTGACAACTGCACACATTCGCTGTTAAACCCACATTCTTTTCAAGCATCACCTCAGTGGCAGCGAGATCAAGTCAAAATTGGACACTGCGGAAATAATGGAGTACATTGCATACAAAGAGACAGTAGCATTTGTCAGTGACCAAAGGCGGGGTGAGTAAATGTCCACAGCGACGCGAGTGGGAGGATGAGATCCATGGTGTTTGAGCAAAAAAATTGTGAGCAAATGTCCTGTCAGAGAGGTGATAAAAGTGTTTGTTGACTTTTGTGTTTGCTTACTCCCCTGTTCTCTGTTTTCTTCCAGCCTGGATAAGATTTTAGCTGCCATGACAATCGCTGCAGAGAGGAACAATAAAGAGAGATTTGCTCCAATTGTGGAAGGACTGGAGAACCACGAGGCCCAGCAACTCCAGGTGGAAAAAACAAACAAAAAAAAAAAAAAACTGGACACACTCACTCACACTCACACAGACTTGTAATATTTAGTATGCATTCATCACTACACTTTATATTGATTATTCACTTTAATGAATAAGTGACTTCAATTGTCTTGAATATTTTACCATCATACGCTTGACAAAAAGTCGTCCCTCTTGATGCGCACTGATGGTAACCGCCCATGAATATATAACATAGAAACACCAAGTGTTGTTGCACAGCGCACACAATCCCCTACAAATCCACCCATTGCCATTTTCAATACAATCTTCATCAAGCTGAGGGTCTGAGAAGGCTGGAGCCTCTTCTAATTGACTGACTGGGGATGAAGTGCCGAGTGTCTCCGTCCCAGTGCTAAAACAGACACACAATAAGTCACAGACACATTCACACCTTCAGGCAATTTAGAATCACTAACTGACTTCAACCACGTTTCTTTGGACTGCAGCAGGAAACTAAACCCTGTGTAGGAAAAGAAAAAAAAAAGAATACACAGGGACAACATGCCACATAGAACCTGTAAATCAAACATGGGCCTCCTAACTATCAATATCACTAAGAACATTTAAAGCATGCCGGTCCCCAAATTGACCTTTAAGTCAGTTTAGGTTCCATCAAGCCTCCACCTCAGCTGCTTTCAATTGTCCCTGTCTTTGCGTCCGCTTGTCAAGCGCTCCGAGCCACGAGCGTCAGGTGGGATGTGATCGCAGGGTTATGGAAATACACCCAGAGCTCCGTTGGCTTTCTCTTTAATCAAAGCCACCTGTCTCGCTGAGAGCCGAACCCCCCCACCCTACACACACACACACACACACACACACACACACACACACACACACACACACACACACACACATACACACACACACACAACAAGGGAATAGTCAAAAACAGGGTCTTGAGTTCTTCTGCGGTCTGTGTCTTCCTTCCTACCGGCTCACATTTTCTCCTCCTTTCACCGCCGTACTCATTTTTTCTCACATCTTACAAACACTTCCCCCTGCTTTTTTCGATGTTGCTGTCAATTTCGGTCCCAGAGGAATCCGTGTTAAAGGGCAACTGAAGCGCTACACCTCTCCTCATCCCCGCCAGTTTTCCTCAGCAGAAGGAAAACTACATAATAGCAGTAACAACACCGCCACTTAAAACATGTTTTTTTGCGGAGCCAAAAGCGGGGAATTACTTAAGGAATTACTTTAGCTGCAGGGATTGAAAAGTCATGAAGGAAAAGTCATGAAGGAAACTGATGAGGCGGGTGCTGGAAGAGAAAGTAGATATTCTTTTATTAGGAGGCTGTTGTTTTTCCTTTAAATTTTGCCATTAATGAAATGAAGCCCCGCTAATTGTGAAGTAAATTAAAATGCTTTGCTGATGCAGGGGGTTCGAGGAAATTAATAGACTTTTTATCCAAAACCTGTGATGGGCTGCAGAACTACACTTCGCTAATGTGATTAAAATGTGTTTTTGCCCTACTTCAGTCGTTACTCCTCTACCGAGCACGAGAGAAACTCCCGAATTTCAACCTGAGAAACGTCCAGGCTTTGCTACTTTTAATTACGATGTTTGGAGCCCCTCCCTCCACCTTCACAGCTTGTTTCTAAACCCTATTACATCCCCCCACGTCCCACCTCCCACCAACTGCTTCCCACTCCACAATACATAGCTGAGGTATGTCTGAGGTGCTTGATGTAAGTATCAATCTGTATGCAGCAGAAGTGAAAGAATTTTTCATGAGCTCCGTGGCTTTCTTCACTCACATAAGTTCTGTGAAGATTTGGTGGAGTTTCTTTTATGTGTCTGGCCTCTGGTGGATACAGTAAAATGTCAGGTTTCAGCGCGCAGATCTTATTTCGAGGCCCTCGAGCTTCTTCTCAAACATGGAGCAGCCTGCCATGTTTTCTGGCACTGGTGGCACACAGTCACGGTGCATCTTTTAATGCAACCAGCTCGGGCTCTCCCCGGAGAATATCCGCCACACTGTGTGCATCATACAATCCCCGGAATTTTCACTCTGTAACTGGATACGCATGCATTTGTCGCAATGCTGCTCGAATTCCTCTTGTAAAAGAAAGGGGAAATGAATGCTTTACTCTTCAAATAACTACCACTGTGTTTTGCACAATGAAAAATTAAGAGACTTTAAAATAGTCGGATTCCACAACTTCCTGCTGCTTATTGCATTTCCTTTGTTCACGTATAGCCACACGGACAGTGAGACTGTCGGGCCACCCAACAATTGTGAACCCTGCAAAAATAATAAGGCCGACCCATGACACCACAGACGAGCAACATTGTTGTGATTCGTATCAATACCGGTCCGGGTTCAAGGTTTCGGGGAGGCGGCGTTTCTCATCGTTCATGGGAATCCTCCGGCCTGCTATCGATTGTCTGTCCAAGGACTACTATCTTTTTCACGGCCTACTCCCCTGAAACACCTTACTACTCATTATAATTCATCAGTGATTTCCTCTTCAACTCCCACATCAACCCACCCACCCAGCACACACACACACACACACACACACACACACACACACACACACACACACACACACACACACACACACACACACACACTAAAGCTTTTTCCTTACCGGTGAATCCATTAATAATGCACATCTAGTCTATAGACAGACCAGACCTGTGCGCTCTCCCTCTCTCCTTTTTTTTTTTTCATTGCCTGGTTTCTTCCTGCTTTTGTCTTTCTCTTCTTGTTACTGAAATATCTTTCTCAACTTTGGCTCTGGAGAAGAGGCATCAGAGGACGAACAAACAATGACTCCAAAACAGACATTAAAACGCGACATATTCCACACAATATATTTTAAAGTGATTTATTTGATGTTCTACAGCTGCGTCTCTTCTGTATGCCTGTGGTTTATTCTCTGTTTCTCCGTATCTTTGTGTGTATGCATCACAGGTCGCCTGCATGCAGCTGATCAATGCCCTGGTCACCTCCCCTGATGACCTGGATTTCCGGATACATCTACGCAATGAATTTTTAAGATGTGGCCTCAAGAAGATCCTTCCCGTGAGTCTCAGAGACCATGATCGTGTTATTTCCATGTTATGAATCATACTTTGCTGCTAATTCTGTCGTGCTCATGTGGCCAAGATGTTGACTTTTTTTTTCAGTCTGTCAGAGAAATCAAGGTAAATCAGATTTTCAAAATGAAAATTGGACCAAAAACAAAAGCTTTGGAGTCACTCATCTATCGGACACTGTGTGTTTAATTACGTTAAACTGATACAAGTAAGAATAATTGTATTTGATTGTACTAGTAGTAGTGGAAGCTTGTGCCAAGTGTGATGGAGTGCTAACACCTCATCTCACAGGCGTCATTATTGGCAACCTTACACATCTTCACATGAGCCGAAGGCAAACAAGCTCCAACTCATCACTCAAGCTCTCATTTGTCGCAAGTGGGGTGAACATGTCACAGAGCCAGTTGTTAATAAGTCATCCCAGCTGCTCCTGTTGATTATTACTGTCATTACTTTAATTATCTTCAATTCTGCCCCCCGATATGGAAGACTCTCGGTGTACAGCCGTTTATGAATGCCACGTTTACCGCTTTTAATGCCGACACTCAAACCGACTCTCTTTCATCTAATTATGAGTTATGCTCAGGAGTCACTGTAGCTGTTGGCAAAGAAACCGTGAACTCTGCTAAACAGAAAGTACGATTTGTTTTGTTCTTAAAGTCCTTGATGCATGTATTTGGCTCTCCTCCTCTTCTCTCCCACAACCCTTTTTTTTTTTTTTCCCCTCTCGTGCCATTGTGCACCTCCGAACAAGTGTTGCTTGCAGAAGACAGATGGTGCGCCCAAAAAAACGGTGCGGGGTGATTGATACCTGCAGAAATTGGGTTACATTTGGCCCTGTCTCCGTCTGTAAACTCTGCTGCAGGTGATTCATAGAGAGGAGGTAAAGAGCAGCCCCAGTAGCCCCTTGTGGCTGGAACAGGTGTGCAGGAATGGGGACTGTCTGGAATACTTAGTGAGAAGGTTCAGGGCATCTCAGTTCCCTGTTTTCTGGACAGCTGGAACAAGGATACCAATATTCCGAGGCCACCGATTTTCCAAATAGATCTACTTAACAGTAATATATACCAGGGTGACAATATTATCCGGCGCAATGACTGCAGCCCTAAATTGTTACACACTGCATCCTGTTGGTGCTGTTTATCATAATTTACAGCGCGCTGTGAGATGACCTTTTGTGAAGTTGGAACACACTCTCAACCGTCTACTGTACATCTAACTCCTTGCAGGAGCTGAAAGAGACGGAGGAGCTCGACATCCAGCTGAGGGTATTCAATGAGAACAAGGAGGAGGACTCGATCGAACTCTCCCACCGCCTGGATGACATCCGCGCCGAGATGGAATATCCTTTTACTCCGCCTCCTCCTCCTCACGTGTGAATACAGATGAAGAGGGTCGCATAACTAGCAATGAAGGATGAGATGAGTGTATATTGTGGGTTCGGTGGAGCCTCGGCGGCTAAAGCCCCCTCGTGGCTTTGTTCATTAGAGAGGGATTAGAGGAGCCAGAGCACAATATATGGCTCCATCTCAAGCCAGGTGTACTAGGTAAATAACCCTGTCATCTTAACCCCTGACCCCTTAACTCTTCTTTTTATTTACTCCCTCCTCTCAAGCTCCTTTCCTCTTTCATTTTAGTCTCTCCACTGTTAGTATTGGATTAAAGAGGACTGCAGGCTCAAGAGGAGGGTATCAAACTGGCATATCCAATATAGTCTGACTATTTATCATGCAGTGCAGGAAATTGATAATTTCAAATGCCATATTTGGTGTGATATGGGTGAGTTTTATTCTGTCTAAGTATCGCCATTTCTTGTTTCTGTGAAGGTAAGTTTTGACCTCTAGTTCTCTGCGAATGTCCACTGAACTCCTGACATTCTGAGTGGAAGTTAATAAGGTGTAGAGTAATTTAATCCCAAGTTGGAAACTTCTTCAAGCATCCCAGGAAAAGAACCTTTTAATAATTCACCAAATCTTCTCCGGGGCTATGTATGAATGGCTGACATTGTGAACAGACAAACCAGACTTGTGACATTGTTATGCAGATGTTCATTCCCACAATCTTTTTCTTTCCGCCAAATCCCACAGTTCTTGTACAGGCACAAAGTGCCGCTGTTGAGTGACAGTTTCTGTTGACACGTGTAGCTGAGGAGGAGGAGGTCGTGAAGGGTTGTGGGTGTGTGTGTGTGTGTGTGTGTGTGTGTGTGTGTGTGTGTGTGTGTGTGTGTGTGTGTGTGTGTGTGTGTGTGTGTGAGGAAAGAAGATGGAAAGGGAAAGGGAGTTAAAAAAGAAAAAAAGGTGCACCTAGATTAATGATGTGCTTGAGCAGGTTCACCAATGAGAGGTCCCAATGTTTGTTTCCAAGGACAATGTGGTATTGATCTCCGAGGTATGAGCGAGATTCGAATGCCCAGGCTACTTTTTGTCTCTCGGCTTGCACAGCACACACCCCGGCATGCACACGCGCACGCACGCACTCGGAGCTATATGCATGACACCACGCAGATAATGCTCCTACTTCCTGAGCATTGCATATGTGCCTTGTTTCTCCCGGTAGGTTCATGAATATTAACCTGAAGTGGCTCATCTCCTCTGTGTCCGGCGCAGGTCCAGGTGCTGAGGAGGTGACTCCAGGCCCCTAATAAATATTAATGAGCTGTGGAATGGTGATTGATTGACCCCACCAGTGACTGGTCTACATCACACTCCACTGCCACTCATGTTTATTCATTATTTGGAGAGAGAGAGAGAGAGAGAGAGAGCGAGCGTCGAGAGCGAGACAGAAAGTGAGAAAGCGAGCGTGGAGTATAGCTGCCATTGAGTAGATTGGCATTTTACATTAGGTTTATGTCTGCAGTTTAGTGATAGATGAAGCTACTTGGATAGTTTCCCAGTGTGAGCTCCTTCTCGTGTCCTCTCAAATGCCGCTGTGGTGAGGCTATAATTGAATCTCACAGGATTGGTAATTCTCCCAGGCTTCATACTCTGCTAATGCAAGGGAGGGAAATGATACTTTAGAGGAGCCTGTATTCCCATCCCTGTTCCTCTAAAAATTTGATACGGGATAGGAGTTTAATTACAGGCATTGTTGAAATTAATAGGAAATGTGTCAAACAGTATTTAAATGAATCGATCCGCTTCAACTGCAGTGCCTCCAGATTGTTTCGTGTAGATGGTAGTAAGCGCAGCCACACCTCACGATTATAAATCAGCTCTTTGCATGCATGTGTTCCTGCTTTAATTTCTGTGCCACAAGCAGGGAGACGGGGACGGCGAACATATGGCGATATCGGGCTGCAAATGTCAATGGATGCCATTCCTGTCAGTGTTACTCTGTGTAAATATATTTACCGCCCATCAGCAGGATTCTATAGCGACCAGATTTTCAAGCTCCCAACAGCATAGTCTACTGTTTTCTGCGTGTTTGCACTCACCTGAAATGTTTATCTGCCGAGTGAACATCTCATTTTTTTTAAGCAAACAATTTAATCAGCACCATTCATTTTCCTCTGTTCTTCGCAGCAGAAAAATCTGCAATTTCACAACACAATTATATGTCTGAGAAACACAATGTGTAATGTTTTCTAAACTCACCTCTCCTTACAAATTAACTGCTTACGTCTTTCTGTGTACGATGCGCCGCTGTCTGTTCCAATAGGTACACTTTCTCTCTGAAGGTTTTGTCAGCTCTGCTTTTAAAAATGTGATAAAACTGTCAACATATTAAAAACCTCAAAAATGTTTTGCTATATTTAAACTTCTGTGATAATCAAAACCATTTTCTGGCAGAGGACTGTTGAACATAATGAAGGGCCAGAGAGTGTTGTTCATTCAGTGTTACTGATTGTTACTTAATTTCAGCATCAGATATTGAGTTTCTCCCTGAGTAAGAGACATCTCTAACCAATTCCTTTGGAAAGAAGTCGTCTCATGGTATAGGATGTTTATACACACAGAATAAAAAAGTAAGACAGTCTGATTTAACATCTGTTTTAGATGTCAAAGCCATCACTCCTTCCTCCCGGGGAAAGCAAACCCATGACACATAATCAATAGCTTTTGCAAATTTAATAAGTAGAATTTTTGCTCCTGAGTACATGTCAGCTTCAATCTGAGAGCTGAACCTCAGCCACGTTTCTGCCCCGTGAATGATTGGATCCCCATCACTTAACATTCAAACTGGCAAATTTTTCACATAATTAATTTCCTCTATCTTGAAAGGTGTGGAGTGACAGGTAAACCAGAGGGAGCGTTCTTCATCGCCAATCCCTCTCTCCTCAGCTCAGCTGTTTATACTGTTTTAGCTCCCCCGAGAGGGAAGGAATAAGAGGAATCACATCTCTGTTTGCTTTTGCAACGTGATACCTGTCAGAAAGCCCGGGCTGAAGTACCGGGGAAGAAAAAAAAAATACATATAATGAAAAAAGACGAGTAATAAAATTTGAGGTGTTTACAGGAGTTGAATGCACGTGAATAATGAACTCAAATTGGGTGTCTTCTCAAGAGATAAACCTCGAGTGCGGCGTTGAAGCAGAACTTCACAAACTGAACTGTGAAAAGTTGTTTTCCTTAACCTTGCTCTTGTACTGATATGGGCGAGGTGTACCATCTCCTGTCCAACATGGTGAGAGACACCGGCTCAGAGCCATACTTCCTGTCGATCCTCCAGCACCTATTGCTCATCAGGAATGACTATTACATCAGGTAAGTAAGTTTTGCGGTGCGTTTAGCAGTCAGCAGGCGGGCCCTGTATTGACTGTTGGCCTCATGTTGCTCTTTTCTTTTTAGCTTCTGACTTTTTGGTTTTTATTACATGAGATATGAAAAAGAAAGAACAGCTCGCACGTCAGCGTGAGGTTATTTGTTAGCCACTGAGTAGAGTTACTGGCCCCGTGGGTTCGTCTGTCTGTCTTTGCTTGGCCTACATGTCTTGAAATCCAGGTTGAATGTTTTTCATGTGAGAAAACAAAAAAAACAAACAAAAAATAAATACATTTAATCGCAAACTCAGTGCCTGTTATGGAAAACTTCTTGGCACAATTGACTGTCAAATATGACCCAAAACTGGTGCGCCAGGCGATCCAAATCGGCCCGTTGGAAGTGACATGCTGTGTTGAAATGATAAAAAAAAGGTTATACATCACATGGTAATGATTTCCTGCTTATGCAGTTTTAATATTATTAATCTCTGACAGCTTCAAGATCTCAATTTTCAGTTTTTATACCGTGGTGATGGACTATTTTTTTTTTTTCAGCTTGATCTGTGCCAAATAATTCTGTCACAACAGATTATTTGTCCTCATCAAAGTTCCTCTTTTCTCTCTTCCTTTAGGAACTGCCAAATGAATCTTATATAATTGCACATGCAGTTTTGCAAGGTGTCTTCTCAGTCTCGTGGGGCAAAGTGTTTAATCACATTTGGTAAAAGACATTTCAATCAAATCCATAGTGTTTTTCTTAAAAATATGCAAATATCAATAATCAGGTAACACTTGGATAAAGTTTGACCCTTTGCTTTGTGTTTAAGATCAGTACATACCAAGGATAGATTGATGTGTTTATTTTGTCTTGAAGTCCTGATGTTACAAATGGGCTTGGTTTATGTTGACATTTCCTCTCGTTTCCATTTATTCCATGCTTGAATTTCTTCTTAAATATGAAATGTTCTGGCAACAACCAACTTTGTCCTTTTACATTTCAAGAGAAAAAATTCTCTGTAATTAGCTTCAATCTACTTTCTTCTAACAACAGAACGTTGTTTTTTGTTGATCACACCTCCTTTGTTAACGAAAAGAAAAGAAAAAGCTGTGAAAAAACCAGGTTCAAGTTGGGAAGGGGAGAAAAAAAAAATCTGTAGCTGTTCTGCTTAATTGTGAAGTTGCAGTTCTGCACTGAGAATTGATGCGTTTGACCTTTTGCAGTTTTGAGTTTGCTGAGCTTGAAGTAAAGATGGGAGTTAAAGAACGTTAAAAAAGGACGCCTCGTTACTTCATCCTGTATGGAAGAAGAGCCTGGCCGACCTCTGCCACACCCTTCATTAGATGCACAGTAGCCGTGCAGTATATCACGCTCCGCAATGCCGTGCTGCAGACTGGAAATAGCTTGCAGCCGCAATTAGTCGGCAGCACTAGAATGCCGATTAGCAGGCATGCTGTTGTTTTTGTAATATTTTTTTTTCACGTTTAAAATAACTGGTCAAAAAAAGTGATGTTTTGTTATTTAGAGTTATTAATGGTTTTTAAATTGAGGAGTTTGCGCTCCATCATTGTGTGTCAGTGACTGCGATGGCAGGTCGCCACCCATCTGAATGGACTGACAATGATGAATCTGCTACTTTTGTCACAGGCCTTTTTTTTTTTTTTTTTGAGGAAATAAAACTCTAAAAAGAAAGTTTGAAGATGAACGTAGGATGAGAGGGAGAAGATGAATTTACCATAGACAAGTTGCTGTTCCCTCGGAGTTATGAATTATGCATTCTTCATCTATACAGAGGAAGTGAGAAATAGAATTCGCATTAACCATCTCGTATTGCCATGTCCACCTCTGCTCTAGTGTCCATGTCCGCCTCTATAAGCCAGGAATGAGAAGGGATCAGTACCAATTCTCAAAAAAAAAAAAGAAAAGACGGATGGTATTTTTAAAAATATCTTGCATTTTTTTTTTGGCCACCTTCGTAGCAAATGCAAAGAGTATCTGGCACCTATGTACCTCCAAACATTAACACTAGAGGAACGTGATGACTGAGGCATTTTATTTTCCGTATATCACTGCTGTGGATTCGGGATGATGGAAGATGCAGTTCTACAGTGCATGCAGCTATTTCCAATAGATACTACTACTACGTCCCCCCCGACACACACACACCTTTGCCAGCCTTTCAGGCTGCACTTAAAAGTGGGTGATGTGCAATCATACAGCACAGATACAGCATTTCCACGAGATGAAACAAAAACAACGTGGGAGGTCGGGCAGCATTGTGTGGTTCCAGTTCAAATCATTTAATGCTGGCAGTCTTCGCTGAGGTAGTGCTGCGTGAAGGTTTGGCTTCGCGATCAAAGGAATGCATGTGTACTCATTATTTCCTATCTGAAGTATGAGACCAACTTGTTGTTGCCATTGTATTTGCTTGAAATGTCTCGGCACCTTGATGTGTTTGTTGGATAACAATATTAAATGCTAATTCATTAAATATTATAACTGCTTTTCTAATAATAAGACAATTTGTGGCGGGTAACTGCACTGTCTACTGTAATTCATCCTTACGCGTTATTTGTTTCTCAACCCTCCGGGGCTTGGTTTATTTTTGATAATTAATCTCTCACTGCAAGCCTAATGAATGGGAGCACATCAAACCCACCCAGTAAATATAGAGCAGATCTGCTCTTTTGGAGCCGGGTGATATGGGGATTACACTGGTTATGTGGAGCAGAGCTGGATCAAGTGGCTGGGGCTGCGCCGCGCTGCAAGCTATCACTGGAAGAAATGAAGGTGCCAGAGTAAAAAAGAAGAGGTGGGGAATGATACGGGGGACATATGCTGGCTTCTGGAGCCCAGCCCTGCCCACTGTGGAGGGACCTGACAGTTCTGGGTCACTCTCTCCGTCTCCCGTTATCTCCCGCCCGGCCCATATCTGTTTGGTGGCGTCGGAGGATGGAGGATGGAGGACGGAGGACGGAGGGAAAATAGGGCGGCTTATTGAGATAATAACGTGGTGTACATCGGTGACAGTTGTAAGCCGAGTGCCACAGTGCTTAAGCCACGCAGGGCGATGTGCGAGCTCTCAGCAGCTCGTTCCAGTCGTGAGTGGGCGAATCCACCAGCTCAGGCTTAATGTATGGCATTTCATGCTTTCAAAACACAGCACCTAAATGCTGATATATTCCTATTTGCTTTGGCTCAGAATGTCTTTGCTCTTTCATTTTTTTTTTTTTTTTTTTCCTGTTTTGTTCCTAACATTTTATGGTCTGTCCACCCACAAGGTACGATCAGTATGTAGCCTTTTGAATTTTAAAAGCAATAGTTAAAGTCTCAGAAATAAACTTTTTTTCCCCTTCAAGTGTTTGAGCTGTGCAAGACCAATCTTCATCATGCGTCCATGTTTTTCCCTCTCGTACATGCTCGAACTATGTGCTTTTTTTTAAATTTATTTATTTATTTTAGGTCTTTCAGAGCAGAATTCACCCACCTGGCAACAGACACTTTGTTCACAGTTCTGCCTGCCAAAATCAGTTACTGCATTTTAGCAATGTTAATGTTCCCCTCAATGCTTTCACGCAGAGTCATCAGACGGCTGTGCTTTGATCCGACTCTGAGCTCCTTATCTGGATCAAAGTTGTCATAAAATCTCAGGCTTTCGGGCATCTTCTGATATTCATTTATTCGTCAGATAAACCAAGTGGACAATCTCGAGTAGCTTAAAAAAAAAATCTCTCAGTAAAGGGGTTTATAGGATACTGCTACTCTCAAATCTTACATTTTACAGTGTTAAATCAGTATTATGATTCCCCCACCTTTTAGTAAAAATTAGACAATTAGTTTCGCATACCCACAGTCTCAAATGATATTTTTCCATATTTTTATTTCCAGACCAATTTGTGAGCATCATTAGTAGTCTTTACAGAAATTAATTTTAAAAAAAAAAAGGTGGGGGGGGAGCATCTGTTTCTGTTGTGGGTTTAAACTTCTGGTTAACATCAGCTCAGGAGATAATTATTTCCTGGTGTGGAGCTCGGCTTAAGCTGGCATTGTATTTGCTAAATGTCACTTGCAATTAAAGTTGATAATGTTACAGACAAAAGGTCACATCCAAACCTGTGTGGTGGTGGAATTGGACTTTGGGGCTGATTCGCAGACCCGGCTCCACGACGGCCGAGCACTCAGTCACACTTCTAACTGGCTGACATGTTTTCCCGGTCATTGTGCTTTCAATTACACACATTACACTGATTAGATTTACATTTCAGTTTTTATGGTGGCTCTAATTGGCAGAGATGATTGCAAATTATGCAAGAGGGCAAGCGTAGCCTTGACTACCGTCAGTCACCTTGAAGCGGACGGACTAAGACACACTCGGGCTGTGTGTACCCATTAGTCTGCTAATTTCACGACGGGGGTGATGCAGGTGATCAAACTTAATGGGGTGCCTATTTTCTGCGGCGGCACCCTTTTTGACATGGCATTTTGTGACCTCTAGCTTGGATAAGAGAATCATTTGTGCTTAATTAGCCTTGTAGGGTTTGTGTCACTCACACCTTCCTGTGGCTTGTCTGATTTCTCCGCTTTGTTTCCCGACCTCAAGGCCTCAGTACTACAAGGTGATCGAGGAATGCGTGTCTCAGGTGGTCCTGCACCGCAATGGCATGGACCCGGACTTTGGCTACAGCAGACGATTAGACGTGGATTTCACCCAGCTGATCGGTAACTATTTCATCTGTTTTCATTTCACACGCTTGTCTGAAATCAGAGATGAGGGTCTATTTATGCAATGAATGATTACATCATTTAATATTTAGTTTTTCCTCGATTAGTTAAATGTTTCTGGAGGTGATGTCTTTGTCATTTTCCTCTCAAATCCCCCCAGAGATCCCCCTGTGTAACGTGCCATCTAATTATTAATGATTCATGGATGTCATTTGGTTTGACGAATTCAGATACATTTGCCGTGTTTGAGAGAAAACACAATACTATATTGTATTATTTGCAATACTTTTTCTCTTTGGGAATATTTCCTTATACAAACCCATAAAATATAACTCAAAAAAATAACACCACTTTGTGTCTCACTAACAGATCTCTGACTTGCCAACAAATAGTCATTAAAAGTTTTGAAAGCTATTGACAGCAGTGATAAAGTTCCTTCACTCCCACCACTGACACTTTGTTTGCTATTAAAGTAAACCGTTTTATTGCCTTTTGTCACTTTTCCATTTGTGTACAGATTTCAACTTTTATATTTATCTTCTACTTGTGTTTGCATTAAACCTCATCAGGGATAATGTATTACATACTGTGTGATTTCAGCCATTTATGCTTAATGTTCCACGTGCTTTGGTCCAAAATTAGCAAATTTATTTTAACTAATTACAATAATTAAATGCAGCACACTGGAATAAAGACCTGACTTTGTGCTTTTGGTCTTACAATTTTTTTTTGTCAACATTTTTAATATTCTTCAGTTTTTAAAACAGGGTTCTGTTGTAACGGAGTCTCACTCAGGAGGCCAGCAGTGCAGCACAATGTCTCCGAAGCTTGTTTTGACTGTGGATGTCTTTATCTTGTAGATCAGTGTGTGGATAAAGCCAAAGTGGAGGAGAGTGAGCAGAAGGCTGTGGAGTACTCCAAAAAGGTGAGGCATTAATCACTCCAGCAGCCCCCCTTGGTTGGCCGGCGCCCATCAGGAAAGTTTTTTCTTCCTCAGAGCTCCCAGACAAGCTATTGATTTTCCATGCCCTGATCAATACCTGGCTGTGACGCTACATGATCCGTATCAGCATTACAAGAATCGATGCCGATGTTCTGATGTATACTTATTTGTGCACAGTGCCGGGGTGCAGTTAAGTTATTTAGACTCAGTTGTTTATTTATTTATTTCTTCATTCATTCATCCAAACATTTGATTCATTTAGTCAAATGTTCATGTGATTAGTCCATACACTTTTTAGTGTTTACGTAATCAACCAACTTTATTTGTGCAGTTCATCTCATCCATCGTTGATACCGCTTTATCTAACTTGTTGCGGTTGCTCGAGCTGCTCCCGGCAGAATATGGATGAATGCAGGATTCACCCTGGACCAGCGGGCACTCAGGCGGACTGGTGACCGGTCGCGTACGTCCCCCCTGCCTTCTCGCATTTTGATCTGGTAGCGACTCCAGCGCACCGCATCCTTGAGCTGGATAAAGCAGTATAGAAGGAGATGAATGGACGTCTTCTTTCTATTGTAAAAGGAGAGTCCGTTTCTCCATTTCATGAATCTATTTAATAATTTTCAGCCTGTTGTTGAAACAGGGTCACTTTGAAGCCAGTTATGTGTGATTGCCTCTCTCTTTTTTTTTTGGCAACTATAGTTAAGGCTTCAAGGAGGTTTTTGTCATTTTCTGTCTGGCAGGTCAGTCACAGGCAGTGATTTCACATGCATAGAGGACATGTTCCCCCAGAATATCCTGTATGATTTTCCAAATGCTTTCTCAAAATGTTTGAATTCTTTAGCAGCTCTGAAAATGGTGGTGGTGGCCTGACTCATTCTCCGCACCACTCCTCTGATATCTGTGATATCTTGAGGCTAAGTCCCTGTTTTTTCCTTCAGCAGACAGCTTCTTCATGTATTTTGATTTTGAAGTTCAGATATTTTAAGCTCCACTTTTATGGGCCTACCACTTTTTTTTTTTTTTTAAATTAGAATCCATTAACCCCCTTGATTGACTCAACGGATTACAGCTTTACTCATATGCGAGAAATAAAGTTTCCGGTTTCACCCCCCCTGCATTTTATTTCCAACTCTGAAACGTATGTGACGAAGTCTCATTACGGCTGCCTGACAGCGCCACTGGGGGTCCCCGGGATGCTTTTTTTTTTTTTTTTCTTAAGAAGCGCGTCCCATCGCTCCACCATGCACCCTGCTGGGCCAGTGAAATCATTGTGGTGACATGGCTTGGTTTCTGCAAAGGTTAGATCCATCAACATACATGAAAGCCAGGCCTGAAACAAAGACAAAGGACAACAGGGCTCTGGGGCTACAAACGCTATGAATAGAAATCGGCCGGAGCGTCTATGACGGCGTGTTTTGTTGTCTGTTGATGTGCCCCGTGGCCAATCTCAGGAGACACCCTGCCGCTCACCGACCTGTGCGTGCGTGTTTACATCTGTGTACACGTGTTTGTTATCTGCACAAAGGCATACTTATATCTTTTGTTTTTAACAGTTTGATGAGGAGTTCAGCGCTCGGCAGGAGGCTCAGGCCGAGTCTCAAAAGAAGGAAGAGAAAATCAAAGAGTTGGAGGGGAAGATCCAGGCTCTGGAGTCCCAGGTAAATCCATAAAGACAAATCCCACTTCACTTCCGAGAAAAGCTGCGTCCCCGGAGATCTTTGTTTTGTGTGTTTCCCCCGAAAAAAAGCAGGAAAACCGAGTTCGGTAACATCTAAAGCCACTTCCAGGGAACTTTTAATCATCTTAATTGGAGATGTTCTTAAAAAAAAAGAAAACCACAAAAAAAACACCATCAGCCATCCAAATAAAACATTTTGTCTCAAAGTTATTTCCTGCAGAAGAAATGGCGCCGCTCGAAAAAATGTTCGATTTGGTCAGGACGATTCCTTTCCACCCCACTTACAGATGTGAAGTTGCTGTAAGTGGGAGTTATCATCCATGCAAGAACATTTGATTTAATAAAGGGTCAATCTCCTTCTTAAGTTGTAGCTCTTTATGTGGGCAAATTGCTCTATTGAAGCTTTTCCTATGAAATTCTATCATCACAGAGATGGATTGCATTTCTTTTCCTGGCCTCCAAATCATTTCTTCCCAGGCAAAACCCTCCATTTTGAGCACAGAAAATGACTGCTATTTCCCCCTTAACCCAATTTCAAACACTTTAGCACTACCTTGGGACAAAAGGGCAGTTTGCCTCCCCGCATAGGGGAATTTAATAGAAGCCAGCATTGAAAGATGGTGTAGCTACATCCGCATCAGAAATGGCTTTTTCCTTCAAACATTCATCTCTTGTTGTTGGTGTTGGCACCTCTGATAAAGTGCGGCCGCATATGTGGTCCAAGAATAACAGCGAGTTTTCACAGTCGCAACGTGCACTTTCTTAAGTACTTTAGAAATTGTTCTTTGGTCCACAACTGCTGCTTTGTTGCTCGAGCTTTGGCTGCTGTCCCGGCCAGCGCGACTCGACTTTCTTTCTCTGTGGAACTTTTGTGCAAAAGTGTCCCTCCGTCACATCATATGGCCGCACGCTGTGTCACCAATTGTTACCCGTATGCAAACCCCAACCGCTGCCCCCATTCATTCACCGTTGGGCAACTTACCCCACACCCATTTTAATGAAACCATCCAGACCCAAAGCTCCTCTCCACCCGCTTCATCTGCTCCGACGGCGTTTTCTTCCCTTCCGCTCTGTCTTTCTTTGGATCGGGTTTTGTTACCTTTGCGTGGCCTCTTCCCCGTGTCGGAGCTTTTTATGTTGCTTTTCCAAGTGTTTTTTTTTTTTTTTTTTCCTCAACACACCATCCCCTCCCCTGGCAGGACGGTGTCTTTTGAAGACTGACTGAATGCGGTGCATTAACAGGTAGTGTAGAGGAGAGGAGCCCTGGAGAGTCAAACCTTCTCTTCCTCTGTTTGTCTGAATGCTCCTTCAAAGAGTAGTTACTGCTGGAGAGCCGCACATCAGCAGACATTAGCCTCAGCAGGGAAACGCGTAATTTGTTTGGCTGAAACTTGAATGAATGAGGCCATGTGGACTTTAGACTGTCCTGATGCATCAAAACTTAAATATACTATAGCTTTTCTACAGCAGGGGGAAGATGGGACTATTGAGCATTAATGAACTTAATTCTGAATGCAGATCTATTTTAATATATTCAGGATAATTTCCACTGTGGCTCTAATTTAATTTGAGTGACGATGATTTAACTAGAATTCGTACCGTTTATTGAAATCTTTTAAAACGGGCAGAGTGGAGCCCGGTGTTCACATATATGCACAAAAAACAACGGCGTCATCCTTTCAGACAGCCGGGATGCTGCTACTCGAGGAAGACAAGGCTGTGAGAGTGTGTTTTGCAACCTATTCTGCGTCTGACACGGCGCTGCAGAAAAGCCATTAACTGTGAGAGCGCGGAACCTTTAAATCGGTGTGAGGACACGCATTCAGTTTGTCCATCAAAGCAGCTTTTGCGATCACTGCCGATTTGCTGAATATGAATGAAGTGGGAGCGAACCCTAACCTTTCATCTCCTGTGCTGAAATGCTGTCAGATATTAAAACACATGCATGCCCCAGTCGCTTCTCTTCACCTTGTTTGTGAACCAACACATTTAATGAGAGTCTTTCTCTGGGAACTTTGGCATTGTAACAAGCAGCCCTGTTTGATGTGTCTGTTTGATTATCTCCCAATTGAGTTGAGTGGAGGTTCTGCTTGTAAACATCAACAAAGGACATCGAAATCACAACAAAGTGGAACTCATCCACCCTTCCCCAAACCTTCGCTCGCAACCATTCAGGGGAAAAAGGGAAACTATTCATTGAATTGGCTCTGGATGTGATGAATAATGTAGCACTGCAGAGCTACACTGGAACACTCTGCGCCATTGCATTAATAGGTTTTAACAACCTGGCGGTCTTGTAGCTGACCCAGCATAGCCCCCAGAGGAGCTGGAGGTGTAGTCGACCACTTTCTCTGTCTTTTACTGCCAGACTTCCTTCCACTCTTACTGATTATCGAATTTGACTCAACTGATAATGACAGCAGACCTCACCGTGGAGCAACTTTCCGTTTTTCTCTGAGGTTTTTCGCCATGTGCAGACAGTTTGGAGATAAAGTCAGTCTGACTATTAATTGTGCCACACGTGCATCCACGCATAACGGGTTTTGGCTCAGCCTTCTGCTTAAAATGGCATGTTCTTCAAAACTTATACATCTCAGAGTTTTGAACTTTGAATCCCTAAAGATGAAGTTTAAAATAAAATCTCTCTTTGATTTAAATATTGCACTTTGCTGCCATTTTCTAGGAGTCCCGCAAAGTAAAAGTTCTTTTTAAGCCACCCAACTGAAGGTCTCCATCTCCTTTTCCATTACACACATTAAATATTTAGCTCTCTACAGTTCATGGTAAGAGGTTTTCTGTAGGAAGGACTCCATAAAAATATTACTTTTCAGTTGCCGTGGAATATGTTCCCATCTTCTTTCTTTTGGCACAGGTTGCGCAGAGTGAAGTATCAAAGCAAAATGGGTACATTTCTAAAACAAAGACTGCACAGTGAAATCAATGCCCATCACACATCTAAGAGTGTTGAGCTGAAATGTATTCTGCAGTGCCGGAAAGAGGGAAAAAAAAATGGCTGAAGCATTTTTGAAGGTGCACCAACTGTCAGCGACGCTGCGCCTTGTTCTTTTCATGCAGCCATTGCTCTACACCGATGTTCTTTTGAAGATTGATTACATCTTGTTTTAGGTCTAAAGTACAGTACACTCTGCCTCTTTGCACATCTAATGGCTCATTCAGAGAAGAGGAATCTCACGCTGGACCGCCGTCATCTGTCATTAAGTCTGTTTTTTTTCGGAGTTTACTGTGTTTGGTGTGAGTACTGTACGTGTTCTGGTGTTACTAGTGTTCTTCTTCTGACTATCTAACACACCCCCATTTGTGCCTCTTTGTTGCCCTCTTTTTCTGCTGTGATGTGTGTGTTTTTCCATGGTGTGAATCTGGTATGTGTGTGTGTTTGTGTGTTTGGTGTCTGCACAGTTAACTATTGAAAAAGAAAGGCTCAAAGAGGCTCAGAGACTCATCAGGGAATCTGAAGCCAAGGTGGGTGTCCCATTTGCATGTTCGGCCCTCCATAGAATCTCCCATTCAATCACCTACAAATCCAAGTACGCAGAAAGTGAAATGGATTATCCCACGTGATTATTTGACGATCTGATTTGTCTTTTTCTGCATGTCGCCGTCACACCATGCGATGTTCAGAATCACTTAATCCATTTGATACTTGTGATGTGTCTCTATTGTTAAGCTGGAAGCAACACCTTGAACTCAAACACTGTGTTTATTTAATATATCTGATGAGTCACACATGATGGGAAGCTGTTCCCTTTGAGACTGTGAGTCCACGGAAACAAATAACATATTTGGAAATTTATTAAGGGCCTTTGATGAGGCGAAAGAATATAACAGTTGGGAGCCGTGGTAATTTTTGCAGCTGTTTGACTGTTTAACCACACTTATTACCAACCTGTTTAATGCAATTTTCATAAGTAAACCTCCGTGATTGAATTTTTCTATCAGAAATGAGATTTGGGGCAAAGATTTAATCACATCAGAGTTAATTGCCTGCCACGCTGACCTCCCCATTGAGTCCAGAAGAGTATGAATCCAAATTGGACGGGTTACATTTTGTATTAGGCTTGTTGTCTTCTTTGCACAGTGATCCAGATGGGCTCCACTGATGCAACACTCGTCAGGAGGTATCACCATCAAAACACGCTGAATAAAAAACACATTAAAACCAGACTACTTGACATGCACTAGAAATACACACGTCAAGAAAATAATTAACTACGGGGTGTTCCTATAAGCTTAATAAACATAAATTATAAATCATCTGATCGACTTTTCAACATGATTTAGCTTTTCTATATAACACACTTTTTTTTTAATCATTGCTTTGTGATTACAGTACATAAACCTCCATGCTGATGTTTCCCCTTTTGAATTTTCTAATAAGAACGCCGTTGTGATTTAAGGCAAAAATCCACAAGTGTTCAGAAAACTGTCCAACGTTGCTGGTGTGTTTGTTTTCATATCTGAGGAGGAAGAGATGCCAGTGGCAGTGGTATTGGATCCCAGGAGTCGTATGCAATGCTGGGCTTGTTATTATAGGGTGGATCTGAGCGAGGTGGATGGAGGGATGCGGACTCAGAGGACCCCTCAGTATGGAAACAACCACGCTCTAATTTAGCAGCTAATTTGCTTCCGTTCGCTCATATTAATCTTGAAAGAGAAAACGGGCCACGGTGGACTTGAGATTGACAGACATGTAATCATTGGATGTGGATTTTTCGTTTTCTTTTTCTTTTTTTTTTTTTTTTTCTAAAGGGCTCTGGGCAATCTGCGTAAGAAGCTCCTCTGCACAACACCTTTTTAATTTTAGCCCTAATAAACAAATCCACCACTGTCATTATGTAATGAAACACTGCGTAATGTCTTTAAATATGAAGCCAATTACATTTTTTTTTTTTACCCACACGATCAAGTAGCCGGGCGAAATGCAAATCGTGGGGAATTGGTTTTTGGAAATGAGAAGTGCTGGCGGAAACGCGACTTGGTCAGAGCCAGCAGCGTCTAATCAGCTCAGAAGATCAAACCCCTGTCTGAGTGAGGGTGTCCATAATTGTGGTATTTGCATAACTTTTTTCTTTAAAAACAGTCCCCCCCCCCCCAGATTGTCACCACCCACCTGTGTACATCATCTGTGTGATAGTGCCAGGATGTCACAGGACTGAGAGATCCAGCCTTATCAGTCTCGGGGCATAATTACAATTCTGTCAGCTGATTAATAGCGGTGCGGTCGTGAGAGCACATTCTGGAAACTTGTCATTTACAGTGTGTACACACTACATATCCATTAAGACTAATCAGCAGAATGGATCAGCATGTTTTTTTTTATCCTAACCCAGGTTCTTCAAATCAAGCAAAATTTTGGTTTTCTATATTCTCAGCAGATAAAATGGTCAGCTAATTATTCCAAGTAGAACATAAAAGTATGAATACCGAAATTTGAAGTGACCTGATGGCAAAATAAACAGTTTATAAACCTGCCTTAAACCTCAACTCTCATGAATACAGTAAATGAGTGTTATGTATTGCAGAGCGTGCTGCATCTTCACACCACCGCATATAAAATTGCTTTTGGAAGTCATTGCTTTTTTATAATCACCCAGAGTGTTCTGTTTCACATAATTATAATTTAGTTTTGGCTCTCAAGTTCACCTCCCTGATCTTTTGTTAAGTATATGGAGAAAGTTGCTCAAGGACTTGCTTTCATAAACTGCTCGGTAAATTGGGAAAATGCACCATGATTTCATTAAATGGATGGAAGATAAACGTCGATTTAGTTTTTATTACTATTATTTAAAAATATTTCGTATGGCAGTTTCTTTTTAAACAAACAAGGTTTTTAGTTGGCCATGTACTTACTGTAAAGGAAGTCTAATAAGCTTCTCTTTGATGAAGAGGATGAGTCACAGAAGGTCATTGTGGAACTGCTAAGTTTACGTTTTAACTTAAAACTGTCTTCATTGTCTTTGTTGATAAAGTTCGTCGCTTTAAAGGTGTCGAGACCCTTATATTAACATCGATGGCAGGTTCTTTTCTAAGTTTTAGACTCCACAGAGCATACATGTTTGTAAACACACTCAGGCACACGGAGCTAGCCGGAGCTTTCCTCCCACTGTGGGTTCAGTTGCGGCCTCCTCACAGTCTTGGTGTTTTCTTAGGAATCACCAGTTTTGGGTTTCATTCGAGGCTGATCAGCTCTTCACTTCTCACCCTCACCAACGTTCTCCTCTATATTGGCAGATTGCAGCTGGCCCGGCTGCCCCTGGAGCGCCACCCGCCCCGCCGCTGCCCGGTGGTGCAGCCCCCCCGCCCCCTCCGCCACCCCCTCCTCCCCCACCGGGCGGCGGCCCGCCTCCGCCGCCTCCTCCTCTGCCCGGCCACGCAGGCATCGCGCCTCCTCCGCCGCCTCCGCTGCCGTTCGGTGGACCCCCGCCACCTCCGCCTCCCCCGGGCTGTGGACCCCCACCTCCTCCACCTCCCTTTGGGGGCCCAGGCGCACCTCCACCACCTCCCTCATTGCCTGTTGTCAAGCTGCCTTATGGACTCAGTCCAAAGAAGATCTACAAGCCAGAAACCGTGATGAAGAGGGTCAACTGGACCAAGGTATTGTACTCCATTGATCCACCGTTATTTATAATCCCGTCTGCATCACCGGCAGCCGCGTCTGTGGCGAGGAAGCGGGAAAGGAATGTGCTTTTGCTCTGTTTCAAAATGCAATATGTGGTCTATTTACACTTACATATGCAAATGTGCTTCGTAGACATACGCAGGTTTTTGATCCAACAATAAAAGGATGCTAAGTTAAAGGTACAGACTAGAAGCAGCTCTATTTAAATGCACTCTTAATCAAGTCAAACAACCATTGAGCCACGGCTAAGCCACACTATTCCACACTCAGCACTCATTTCAAAGGATTCAAACAGTAAACAATTTCCACTGCTCAAATGTCCTTGGATTTGCACAATCTTAGCATAATTGAATAAACACTGGGTTGTGTACCCTTTCCATCTCATTTGAATACAATTTCAATGGGGCATTCTCTTGCAGTTGGGTTCTGTCTTACCATAGATAATTTACCAATTACCCCACAACTTCTCAGCATTAATACGATCGTTTTTCACAGATACTTTTTTTGACCTTGTATTTTAACCTACAATTACAAAGCACAAGCAAAATCATCTGTATCATGCTGGTGATGCAAGTAGTGTTAATGGTTTGCTGCGTAGTTAACTTGTCCTATTTTGTTTTTAAACAACTAAATGAATCAGGTGCAGCAGTTTTTACAGCCATTTATTAACTATGCAACCAGTTGGAAAAAACAACATGTTTTTCTCTCTCCTCATGCAGGGCGGGACTGTCTGTTGGTGTCTTGATATTTTAAACATCACCAGTCATTTCCTCGCGCAGTATCTTTTTGTGGTTTTGCATACATGAGCGTGTGCGTGCGCCATGCGCCGCAGATGCCCATCGCCTCGAAAGTGTACAAAAACAGGTTAATGTGCAGGAGCATTAACCTTGCCTCCACAGGAAATGCAGTTCGGAGATGCAAATGAAATTCATAACCACCTGAGGAAAAACAATCTGTGTCTCTTGTGTCGATTAAGTGGGACATGAGTCGTCTGTCTTCGCTCCGTGTAGCAGATGGAAGTATAGGAGCGCCAGGAGCGATTGTGATTGGGCTGCGCGAAGAACGAAGGCGAAAGAAAAGACACTCTACATACCTGCATCCTCTCTATCCGATACCCCCTTACATGTCCAGTGAGAGAATGGCTTGTTCAGAGAAACATGTTTGTGTTGTTAAAAGAAAAAAAAAAAAACAAAAGAAAAAAACAAATCAGGGATGGTATTTGTCTTCGGATCTACAGGTTTACGCCAATTTGAATTTCAAAACGGCCATTTTGTTGAAGTCCACTGGAAAAAAATCAGGTGTCAGTGAAATTTCTATATTTTATTGCTTCCAACAAGAATGACATGAGACTGAGAAGCATCAGTGTCGGATTGTTGTGTTGACAAAGATGTCAAGAACAAAATTTGCTGGGAATGAGTACAAGGAGAAGTCACATTGAGGGTTAAATTTGGGGAAAAGATCGATGAGATCAGTGAGACATTTGGACAGTTTGTCCAGAAAGGCGATGTGCCGGGTTGAAGCGTTTTTTATATATTAAAACACTGTCATGAATGCTGTCATTCCTGTAGCTGTGTGACATTGTGGCATCATCCATTCAGATATCAGAATGATTTTTATTAAACATATGAGGTATATTCCAGGTCCTTAAATATAGCTAAAATGGCTTTAAAAGTGTTAAAAAATGCTGAAAAACCCTCAGCATCAGGGCTTCCTATGGGTCCCCAAGACCCTCGCAGCTTTCAGCTGAAATCATTTTTGCATCTCTGCCATGTTGTTTTGCTTAAAAGTAAGTTGTAAAGTGAGAGAAATCCTTTGCAATACATACAGCTGGGTTTCAATGCTAAATTAATTTATTTCAAATCAGTTATTGTTGTTTTCAGTTATTCCCAGTATTTGACATTTCAGTCGTTTTCACAAGAGGGAAAAGAAAAACCTTAAATTGAGGACTTACAAACAATAAAATGAC
Organism: Salarias fasciatus; assembly: GCF_902148845.1. NCBI lineage: Eukaryota > Metazoa > Chordata > Actinopteri > Blenniiformes > Blenniidae > Salarias > Salarias fasciatus. Next base: position 19,615,896 of record NC_043746.1, on the reverse strand, counting down.
AATACAAACGGACACTTTTTTGTTTCTCATGCATTTCAGCTGCAGCCCGGCTTTAATGTTACATGATCACCTTTTATTATGATAAATTGAGCACAACACTGTTTTAAAACAAGCAAGAAAAGAAATGTGGATGAAGAAAATCACTTCAGCTCTACAGAGCTTTTTGATTCTGCCTTCTGTTTAAGTTCAGCTGAGATCAAATTAGTTTAAGTGGTAACAAATGGCTTTATTTAGGCAATAAATACAGTATTACAGAAAAAAAAGAAAGGAAAACGTTAGCATAATCTTGGGATGTATCTGTGACGCATTGATCTGCTTATCAAAGTCCACATTTATAACCAGATGTTGCAGAAACACGTATTTAAATCATGGATGTCAAACGTGTGGCCCACGGCCCAAAACTGGACCACGAGATAATCTGATTTCCAGCTACATGTAGCCAGATGTTTTATACCTGTGAAGATGTAAATAGTGCATAAATCCACTGTGATCTCTCAGTTTCATCTTACTGCGACATAATATTGTTGACATTACATTTCTTTTAGTCAAATTTCAGGTGTGTCAATGTTTTGTAGAAAAGATAGTTCATCAAATGTAAACCAAACACGTAAACAATGAGAATATTGAGCTCTATGTATTGAGAGATTATGATGCTGTTCTTTACTGGTTGGACCCAGTACAATTGAGACCGAATTGTGCTTCATGAGTTTGATACACTTGCATTAAATACTTTTGCATTCACGAGAGACAAAGTTTTCACACAAAAAAACAATCAAAAAAAAGAAACATCACACACAAATGTCTTCTCAGTTCTTGATGTGGTAATAATACTTGTAAACACATGTCGAATTTTGATGAGCCAGAAATACACCTCAGAGAAGGCTTCAAGAGTCAAATCTGACTAATCCTTCATGTTTAAATGACTTTAGCGCCCGTCTGGGAGTCGGGACAACATCCTGCAACTTAAGTGGGTCAGACTGGTTTGTGTCATTTTATGACTTATTATCAAGCGTCCTTGAAAAGGGTCGCTTTAGGATGTTATATACTTTTAGTTTTCTCATCATTGAAGGAATTGTCTGTTATTTTTGTTTTTTCATTGTGGGATGAAAAAGAGCCCTACAGCACCGAGCTTGCAACTGTCTGTCACCACCAGGTTTATTGGAAAATACGTATATACATCTTTTCTTATAACAAAATCGTTGCATTTTGTCTCTAAAGATAGATTTTTCTTTTTTTTTCCTCCAACTTTCACATTGTTGACAAGCAGAGTGAAAAAAAGGTCTTAAGTTCAAATGGCTTTTATTATTTTTTATCGCTTCTTTTAGTCATTATCATATATTATTATTATCATTAAATATTAGTGAAAGGCGGTCATCACAGTCATTCCGTAGCAAGATGTAGAACCCTGTAACTCTGTAACTCTGCACACTCTGCTATCTGGACTTTACAACCAAACAAATCCACGCTGAACACTTCACAGGCCTCCGTCAGAGGAACCGGAGATTCTGCAACGCTCATGACACTTATCATCCTGACTGTACGACCTTGGGAGCGATTGCCCAGTGTCGGCCGCGGCCCGGTCTTTGTTGCACGAGTGTTGTGCTTCCTCGTCTCTCTGTGTAATTACCGCGGTTCTGAGGAGGTTAATAGCGGCTGTGCAAGAGGCCAACTGCGAGTGCGGGCCTTCGATAAAAAAAGCCACAAAAGCGGCGCTTTCGGAGCTCTCCACGCGGCACTCGACAGAACGTACAGCCGACGCCGTGCCGTGTCACGCGGATTATCGGCCAGTAATACCCGCGATGTGTTACAAGGGTTTGTTTATGAGTGGGCATTTCTGTACACTGCTGTCGTTTCCTGTCTACTGACCGATCCATGCTCGGTGCGCGCGTCATCGCATTCATATTTAAAAAAAAAAAAAAAAAAAGTATTAAACGCCACGTTTCCCTTTTTTATGTCTCATATCACACCCTGAGGATGCCACACAAGGACACGCGTGTGTGTCCACACACGGGAAAAACACTCACAAACCTCATCTCCAGTGAGAAGAACTTTTGAGTGGCAGCTTGGCGGAATGACGGTTTCTGATTGTGGTGATAATGGAATCCTTGTGTCATTGCAGATAGTGCCTCAGGAAATGGCGGAGAATTGCTTCTGGATCAAAGTCAAAGAAGAGAAGTTTGAGAATCCTGACCTATTTGCTCAGCTCTCCCTCTGCTTCTCGTCACAGAGCAAAGGTAAGAAGGTGTCATCTCGCCTTAATTAATCCGCGCGCATGTGCTTCATTTAGCCTCTCTGGAAATAGACGCCAAGCCACTTTCATCTTGTGACAATTTTTCTCACTGAAATGTTAATTATCTTAAAACCAAACACTGTGTTTTCTTCCACTGTCTCTGTGCAGTCTGTACTCACATCTCTGTGCCAATTAAGGTTAGCGCTGCTCTTGTTGCGCTGCGTTTAGGCGGCTTTGAAGGAGATAGAAATGCAACGTGGCTTCACATTGTATTTGCTCTTTTGGACCCATTCGGCGGTTTCAGATCAGCGGTTTTCATTTTTTGCACACAAGCTGAACTTGCTGCACCAAGCGCAGCGCGAAGCTCGGTTTGACTCCCAGTCTTTTCCAGTCCAGTAGACCAGTCCTCCATGAGGAGCGACGGGAAGGGAGGGGCTTTTGGCGAGGAAACCTCTGGGAGTCGTCTTGTCCCGGATAGTTTGTTTCTCAAACTAACTCGCTGATGAATAACACAAACAGTGCGGAGTGCGTTTGTTTTTTAGGATTCGAGTGTATGTGGAGGCAGTCAACGCATTCCTCCAAGGACGACTTGAGGGGTTTCCACTTCTTTGACAATATGTATGTGTTTGTGTGTGGCACACCCCTCTAATTCCGGCAGTGGGAGGGGAGAAGTCAGAGCCCTGTCAAGCGCAGAACAGTCAAGTGGAAGCTGTCAGGATGTGTGGACACAACCGTACTGAAACCTCTAAGTTTTTTTCCCCACATACCTACCGTCTGTTTGGACACCAGTCAGCCTGCCAGCGGTTTTCCCTGCTCCATCTTTCTCGCAGCCTCCAGGTCTACAAACCAGACTCATCTCTTTTTTTTTTTTTTTTTTTGTGCTGTGAAATAAATAGAATTTTTTTTTTTTTTTTTTTTTTTTCCCGGGCTGCCGCAAGGTGATTTGCCGGCATAATACAGATGGAAGGAGAATGTGGGTTGGGAAGAACAGTTGTTGTGAAGCTTAATGAAGTGGCAGGGAGAGGCCTGGCAGTCACGGCGCTCGCTTCTCATCTCTCACCGCGAGACATCCGCCCGACAGTGACTTTTTTAACATGTGCTCCATGACATTTCCAAAGTAATTGAAGGTCAAGGAATTTTTTTGAACCGCATTTTAGAAAATTAGCATTTTTCCTGGGTGTTTGTCGTATGATTAATTAGCTGCTTTGGAGGGATCAACACATTAATATTAAATGCAGAGAACAGCTGATCTGAAATCCATTTGGGGTGCCACGGACACATGGCTGTAATTCAGCTTTAAATGTCCTGTTAAATTCTTTATTAAATTCACTTTCTCACCCACTGGGTCTTAAAAAGAAGCTCTATAGATAGTCCGCGTTCCCGCTGGCAGGGTAGGAATTCATGATCCAGCATTTCCCCCGGGAGTTACCTTTGCTGGATCCCTATCAATTACCCCTGCAGCGACTTCACTGAATCAGCTCTTTTCCCTCTATTGTTGAAACAGAACATGATTTGCTCATGAATGAAAAATGCTGTTTAATGTTTGATATCCACCCCCCAAACCCCTTCACTGAAGTTGAAAGTCAATGAAAGGGGCTTTGATGTAGATGGTATTGCAGAAAAAGGTGTTAGATGAGATTTTCCTAAAAACGTGGTCGTTCATTTGTTGTTTTTTTTTTCTTCCCCCCCCCCATCTCTCTTCCACGTTTCATGATTCTTGCAGTATAGTCAAGTGCATTACATCCGAGGGTAAAGTGTGCTTGAACATTAAGCATTACGCCAGAAAGATCTCCACCCCGTTTCCGCTCGGAGTCTGACCTATATGGGTGTGCAGAGTCTTCCTTTTTCTCAGGCTCACTTGTTTAACTGATATTGGTGCAGTTTAGAGCGGTTTTGTTGGGTTCGGGTGGTGAAGATTAATTCCCGAGGACCTGTGCTCTCATTGTAACCTCTCATTGTAACAACAGACTATAAATCCTTTGTGCTGATTTGACAAACAAGTCACCAGTGAAAACCAACTTCATTCGTCTGGGACATTGCCACTGTGTTTTTTTTTTTTTTTTTTTTCTTCCCCTCTTATTTTTATTACAAACACACACTGCACACACTTTTTTTTCCCCCTCCTTTACTTCTTTGTGGTACTTCTATCTTTGCCACAAAATGTGGATATTTATAAGTAAAGCACACTTTGGGGGCCCAGTGTATCGTGAAAGATGAGGCAAGCAGGTGTAAATGCCTTCCCCGCAGAGCTGCCCTCAGAAATTGGTGCAAAGAAGGCTTCCGTTATCTTCACGTTTCTTGGGATCCTGGCTTGTTACTTGCATTGTTGAAGAACAACACTTTGGTAGTAAAAGAAAGAAAGGGGAAAAAAAAAACAAAACAGAATCACTTTAACAGCTCCCAATTTTCACATGCTTATTGCGCTCAGAGGCCTCTAAAACAACTGAGAATGCAAGACTGTCATCTCCCCTGCTGCTTTTATGAGTCTTACTGTTTAATGAGTTTTACCAAGAAAAGGAAATGATAATCAAGAGGGATTTCAAGCTCGGCTTCAATCTTCTAAAACCGGCTCTTTATTTTTTTTGTCATTTATTATGAAATGGCGCTACGGCCCGATTGAACACTTCACACGTGTCAGTACAGACACGGAACAGATTGAGTCTAACTGGCACCGCTGACTCTGGTGTTTCGTCTCATAATTTGACAAAACCAGTGTGTTCGGAAAATAAATGAATAAATAAACGACTGTGCTGTGTTAACCGCACTCCAATCATACTCCAAAAATAAATCAACCTATGTGTATGAATTTCTTCCTACATTTGAGGCACATATGGTCTTTGTTAACAAGCCATCAGAGGTTTGTTCGGCAGCGTAAACAGTTTTTACTGAAACAAAATGAAAAGCTCAGTGTTTAAAGTGCAACTTAATGACTGATAGAAAACATCACAGGAACAATACGACTCATGTTTTTTTTCTGCCTTTCTGTGGGTTAGATATAATTTAGACTGACGTCCAGGGTTTTGTTTCATTGTGTAAAAAACATAACCATTTTTTTTTTTCCGAGGTGAAAATGTGCCGCATTTACAGATGCTCTTCAGTCAATGGCAAGGCAGGTTTTGTGTGGCACCTCTGTGTGCTTTGTTAAGAGAAAACTGTTACTTCCTGCACAAGAAGCTGAAAAATATGTTTTCAGTCAGACATCTCTATTTTTTTCCCACTCTTGAACCTCAGTTATTTATTTATTTGTTTTTGTCTTTACAACCTTTGTACGAGGGATTTAAAGTGGCGCCGTACAACAGCCTGACCACACCACGGAGTTGTTATTTCTCATTCAAATAGTTTTTTTTTTTTTCCCTCAGTCTTTCTTTCTTTCTCCTCCTCTCTGCTCTAACTTTTTTCTGTATTGGCTTCCCCTCCTCCTCCCTTTTTCACTCTTCACTATTGACTTGGCTCATTTTTATTTTTTTTTAAACTCTCATCTCCCCTCAGTTCGCTTTATCAATCAGTGGGTTGTGCCTTTGTTCGGCTCTTGGGATCAAATCAGATTCACTCTGGGATTGAATGTGTGTAGCCATGGCCTCCCGCATTTGAAAGGCAATTCATTCAGCTGGAACTTTGCAGTTCAATTTGAAACAAGATTGATGTTGGCAAACTTCACACCCCCTTTCTCCCAAAATGTTTCCTCCATTGCCCGCATCAATTGCTGACGGACAAAGGGCATATGCCACTTTGTAATGGTGATGTCTGGGCTTCTCAGCAGAAACAACACAAACTGAGAGAAGAGGCCATTCAACAATAACGGAAAAGCCCAGAGTGTACTGTATGTTTCGATGTGCTTGAACTCTGTATTCCCTAAACGCTAATTTAATGCGCACGGTTAATTGACGTGAGGTGACAGCATCTATATGTAGGAACTGCATTCATGCTGCAGTCATGAAGATCTCACCCGTTTTTTTTTTTTTTTTTTAATGGGTCATTAAGGAAGCTGATAGTTTTGCGTAGTCCAGTAAATCAATACACTCTGCGGTTTGAAAGTCAATGACAGCCGTGCTTAAAGAAACAAACGCTTAATGAAGATGCATGTGCATGTTTACAGAAGACGGGGCTGCTTCTGACTCGCCGCACAGTTTCATTTAGGCACAGGGGGATATGGAGGGGTTTCAATAAATGAATACATTAAAAAAAAAAAAAAGCCTTACAGTAGTTCTCAGCTGCTTCTGTTCGGGGTCAGAACAGCAGAGTTGACTTGTTTGACTTTGCACAGGTTTTCCCAGTTTGGGATCAATAAGTAACGCTCTACTCTACTCTCTACTTTCACATCCTGATGCAATCCTCACTGGGATTCGCACCCTCACCAATAACATAATGATGATCTGTACCTATGGCCAGGAGTCACGGTGCATCATAATATTGATAATATTGCTGAATTAATTGCTAACACATTAGTCAAGTTCTACCATGAATCTGTCATGCTGAATTTTAACGTTGAACAATATAGTTTAAAAGTGGCTTCTTTTTTTTTTTTTCTTATCTTGTTTTTCTATTTCAATTTGCCTCATGGTGTTTCCCGTTGCCCTTCCAAACTGTTTTATCTCTGCAAAGGTCAGCTGAAGAAAGGTAACTTGGTTAAAAGCTGACGACAAGTGATGGCTGTCATCATCCTCCCCCTCATCACGAAGGATTTGATCAAATCCTCCTGGACTTCTCTCCACTCTGACACCCATTTTTTTTCACCCTCTTACCTCCCATCTCGGCGAGTCCCCCCCCCTCCACCACCACCTCCGCCCCCGCCCCACACCGCCGCACACAGACTTGTGCTCTCCCCACTGAGCCGAGGTGGTGCGCACACCGGCAGATTCTCAATCCCTGCTACAAAGCCTCGGCAGCGGGGCGGTAATGACCTGGCCACAACGGCTGTAATGATGGAATCAGTGGGGGGTTTAGCCGGCTCTCTGACTCTCCCTAATAAGTCCCCTAATAACTCTGTTAACATCGGGGCCGACCTGGCCACCGGATCAAACACACTCACGCATGACTGACCGCCTCACATGACACTCGGCAAACCTCTCAGCCTGGAAAACTGTCGCTGACCAGCAGAGAGTGGGCTCCGGCCCCTACGGCGCCTTGTTCCTCACCGGTCCGCTGACACAAGTTTTGGCTCACGGAACAAAGCCGCAACAATGAGTGCTACTCAAAATATTTAATCCCGTTAAGCCGCATTCATTTGCTAACAATATGTCTTGTTGATAAGAACCTCTGCAAAGCATGTTGCTCTTCAAAAAGAAAAAAAATAATAATAAAACAAAACATGTCCCAAGACTATTATTATTGAGCCTCTGCGTTTCCAGATACTCACAATATAATAAGTCTAATGAGTTTAAGCTCAACTCAAGACAATGCGGCCCACTGAGAAATAGTCTGCCTTGTAATGATAGTGTGTGTACAATGATAAGCTTTTGATATTTTTTTTTTATGTCAAAGTGCTATGGAGCCAGGGTCGATGGTCTGCCACGTCTCCCCGGAGAACATGGCTGTTTATTCCTGATTCTGTTATTAACTGAGAGCAGGGAGCATCCGCCAAGGCAGCCTCCTCCGTGTCTTCATACGCAGCCTTTTCTTCTCCCGGAATTCCTCTTTTTCTCCCTCCTTCTTATCCCCTCTTTCTCTGCCCGCTCGCTGAGATGCTCTCACCGGCGCTGCCCGTTTAGAGTCCAGGCGGGAGAAAAGACACACACCTCTCACTCTCGGGCTCATTGTTTCTGCGCTTAACCTCATTCTCAGAGGCGTTTTTCTCGCGTCTCAAACCCGCAAGGATTAAAGATCTGTTATCACTTAAAACAAGTTAAAGAAGAAAAAAAAAAACATCCCAATTTGTGCAATTTTCCACATTTTAAAAGGCGGAGCATTAATTGCTGATAAAGGCAGTGGACATTTGTCTCAATAAAACACAAACCAGCCCCACCTCACGTTCATTCCTCTCTGTTTTGGGACAGTCGGCTCGCTGCGAATATTCCAGGGTCAGCCCTTTTCTTTGCTCATCCCTGCACGTTTTTAATATATTACATATGAATGGAAATTAGGTCCTTAAATATTAATGACAAGTAATTGGTTTATTGTAGGAGACGATATTATGTGCAGTAGCATCTGTGTGAGGGAGCAGGCGGGCGAGCGAGCGAGCGAGGGAGAGTGAGCGAGAAATTTCCTCTCATTCCTACTTCATATTGCCTCGCTGTGATGTCCCACTGATTTTAATCTTCTCTTCTCAGATGAGAGCCATTCTGGCTATCACAGTGCACTTTAACTTTAGCCCTCTGAATATTAGCTTTCTTTGATACCTGCCGCTTACTACCTCCCAAATCTACACCCTGCCAACTTTTATGTGCCTTCAGGTACCCGGTAATGTTCATCAAAAACTGTCTCTTCAAAAATAAATATCCCCTCTGCATCTAAATATTTTATTTCGTTTTCTTCCTGCGTGCTCCCTTGGATAATATCCGCTAACGCTAGTTTGGGATATGTCAATCTCTCTTTGTTATCTCTTTCATGTAGTTCTCCACTAGCCCTCAAAAGTGTATGCATTTGTGTCCTTGTGTTCTTTTCTCTTTTTTTTATTCATCAAAACCATATTTAAGCATTCCCATTTGTAACTTTTTCCCCCCCTCATTTTATTTGTTGTTATGCACCAGTGTTTCCCCTGCTTTTGCTTGTAAAGTAAGTTTGTTCTGTATATAAATATTATAGCCGCCACATCAAAACACACTCACAAATGAATAATGAGAAGTGTGGAACAAAGTCTGTAAAATACTCAATAGATTTTTTTTTTTTTTTTTTTTTCATCCCAAATGTATTTGTAACAAACATAACCACCTCTGACAGTTAAATGTTAAACTTTCCGTTCACAGTCTTGCTTCCACTTCAGTTCTCAGAATATCTTGGCGATTTCGCTCGCCATTACCATGACATGACATTTACTCATATAGCTGTGTTTGTCATATCATACATACCAACCGCTAATAATAATATCAGTTTAATATATTCAAAAGTGGCATTTAGCTTTAAATCATCCAAGATTTACGTGCAGTCTGTGTGTGTTTTGTGCGGTTTGTGTACTTTATATATCAAGCCTCTGTAATTGAGCGATCGGACGCTTATTAACAGCGGGACTTGCCTTTAAAAAGAGGACAATGTCATCCTCGTCACTGGAGCTTTTCACATGGAAAAGGCCCAGAAGAGCTTCATTAACTCACCCTCATGATCCCAGACAGCAGAGTATGGAGTGCATTTCTAATTGTGAGTGTAGGAGGAGTTTTAATTCAGATGACTCACTGTCTCGACCATTTCCGAGTAACATCAGGGTTTATTTCAAAAGTTGCGATTACATTAGTGTTTCAATTAGTCTGAAATTTCTGACAGAGGTTTGTCAGTAAGAATATATGTTTCTCACGACGAACTCAGCGACTCAGTGACTCTCGGCATTCAATTAGCGTCTTTGTTTTCACTTTTCTTGTTCGGTATTAATTTCCGGGGTTGATAGCTTCCGCCCCGCATAAGCAATGTTTGCCGTTTCCTTCCTCAGATAGGCCCGCAAACGCACTTTGTTTGTCAAGCTGTTAGAACTCAGGCACCCGCTGTATTTCATAATCTCCACTTAAATGAGATCGAACACCAACTCCGTCGGCCACGCAGTTAACTCGCAGTTAATTCATCAGGTGTATGTGTTAATGTTTTACTAGCATCTTGGTTTCACACTTGTTGTCTTGACTCCGACCTCTCTACAAAGCGCTTTGGATCTGGCCTCATGTCGACTCTGGATTTCCATACCGATGAAATAGTGCACACAGCGACCCTCGTTTCCCGCGCCGGCTCGCATGGAGCCCGCCGGCGCACTGTCACCTGCGGAGTTTGTCACACGGCATTAAGGTTAATTTGTCTTCCAGCCTCTTTGATGGAATTGGTTTGCGAGTGCATGTGGACCAGGGGGCGACGCCCCCACAGCCAATCTGGATGGGACGGAGAGGAGAAGGTGGGGGGGTGGAGGGTGGAGACGCAGAGGAACCATGATGCCACATGCAGGATAGGTAAACAATCAGAGGCCTGCGTGTTCAAGATGTTGCCTGCTTGAATATAAACAATGGTGACTGCTCCTGCCACGGGGAGGTAAATTACAACACAGACAGAGAAAGGTTGAGATGAGGAAATCAGAGAGTAAGGTAGACAGACTGATTACAGATTGGGATTCACAGTCGCTGGGAAAAAAAAAAGAATAAAAAAAGGAAGAAAGTAAAAAGAAAACAATGACATTTGAAGGGAAATAACATGGCTTAGGTGCACACATGCATATGTTTCCTCCAGGTTTGAATGTGCTATGAAATGTTACAGCTTGGGGGTCACTGTATTTCAAAATGTGACATTTAAGACCATTGTATGCTGCTTTTATGCATATCAAAATAAGTTGCATCAAATTAGACGGTTGCAGCACCATTTACTGCTCTCAGATGCTCATAAAACAAAGTGAGTAATGGTTTCTTCGACTTCAAATATTCTAATGTGTAAACATCTTCTGTGATTTGTTGCCATAAATATTTTATCACTGAAGTAAATTCACCTTTTGCAGAGGTCCAGGTGTACCATTTAGCTATTTATATGAATAATATTTCCATCTCCAAGCATTAAATTGAAGCTGTCTTGTTTTGTTGTTTTCCTGACGAGCGCTGAAGACTGAACCATACATCAATCTTATGTCACTCACTTGATGCTATTTACAGCAGGAACAGCTGTTGAGAGGTTGTGGGAGAGGAAATAGTTGATACTTTCAGAAAGTTAGAGTCACTAATTATAGAAATAAATGTTTTTAAATCAAAGAAATGTGTTTGACATGAACAAACTAAAAAAAAAAAAACCATCAGCATTAGAGTGAAGGAAATGATGATGGTTTCGTTGATAAGATTTGACAGGTTTGGGCAGCACCTCTCTCCATAGCGGTGTCCATTACACTTGTCTCAGTTTCCCTTCGGGATAAACACCTCGGCACAGTTAGCCTTTACTTATCACCCCTCCTTTTATTTATTTTCCCTCCCTTGTGCTTCCCTCCCGCCCCGAACCTCTCTATAATCTTCATCCTCTCTTACTCCCCGCCACGTCGCCTGAACTTGACGTCAATGTCTCCATTCTTTCCCCACTCTGCAGTATCCACAACGTACATTCTTTAAATCTGTCAATACTTCATTTTTCAAGTCAAAAAATAGATCTTTTACGCATCTGAATCGGAATGCGAGGCCTGCTTTACTCTCCTCGCGAGTCGTTGTTTAAATAGCGATGTGTTAAATCAAGACAACAAGGCATACAGACACCGATACGGGCAGAGGAAATTATGGATGAATCACACGTCTCTGTGGGTTTTTTTTTTCTTTTCTTTTTTTTTCTTTCTTTTCATTGTTGCAGTTGTGGACGCCTTCAGGGGTAATTTTCCTGTAAATTGCAGTGCTTAAAGATTGTTTCCTTGCTTGTTCTTTGCTTTTGACCATGTTTCATTAAACACGCAGCACAATGTTGGAACATTGCAGAGGAAATCTGAGGCTGTAATGTGATAAATGTGCAAAAGACTGAACAAGGCTGCTCTAAGCATGAGACATTATTTTAATATTGTTTTTGGCTCGGTTTTCTTTTTCCCTGTCTTCTTCTTTTTTCTTTTTTTTTTTTTTTTTTGGTTTTGGTACAGTCTTTGCCTCCTCCGTGAGCACAAAAAAAAAAAAAAAAAAAAAAAATCTCAAACTGTGTGCGCCTGGTCCCGCTGTGAAGCTCCTCTCAGACTTTAGCCATGTTAAGCTTTAGGTCTTTCTGTGGTGTTGCAGTGTTATTGCACTTTTGCTCCACCTACACAGCGAAAGGAAGCTACATCAGTAGCACTTCAGGGTACGGGCAGGGTCATGGGAATTTTGCATTCGCTTTTACGGTGTACACAGGCGCGCCAGAGCCAGCTGGAGCGCCGCACCGAATCAAGCACATTTAACTGAAACACTGACTCAGTTAACATTAAATCCGCGGCGAGCCGGGCGGGCGGGCGGGCCGGCCGGCGAACAATGTATTCCAGCAGGTGTTTCATCATCTCCACATTCTCTCCAGACCTTTGACCCCGCTTGCTCATCGCTCGATGAGGGCTGACTGATGTCAAGCCCATGTATGACTGTTTCTCTGCATGGGAAGCGCAGCGCCGGCTGCGGCTGGAGACTGTTAAGTAGGGGAGCTGCTGGTTTTAGAGACTTGACAGATTACTTTGGACTGTGTGGATTTGCATTAAGGTGTTTCTTCTCTCTTGGCCTTTCTCCTCACCTCTCCGACTCCCCTCCAATCCAGCTCTGGCTGAGGTAAAGCAGCTTATTAACCTTTCTGAGGCCACGGGCGTCCCCCGGATGGAGAGACGCCACAGACATACTGTGTAAGACAAATTAACCTGAGAGAATTGATACGCCTTGATTTTAATTTTAATCACACAAAGCAGAGGGATGCACTGGATATTTTATGTCTGATGTGGATGTGAAGAAAGTATTACACTTTTTTTTTTTTTCATTATTAAAGTTCAGCTTTACTGAAATGGAGACTTCGGCTTGAAGAATAGTAATATGATTTTTTTTTATTTTTTTTGAACTTCTGACTACACCAAATGTTGTTACCATGGTTTTCAATTTTTAGTGGTTTATAAAATAACAGGGACTGAAATGTTTTAGTTTGACGTTTTTTGTTTTTGGCACATTAAATTGCAAGTCTTCTGCAACTGATAAACACAGTAGCAGTAACACACAGTGCTGTGTTGGGTTTGGAAATGGCTTTATTGACCCTGTTACTCAGATAACTGAGTTACATTAAAGCAACTTTTTGCTGAATTGGAGACTCTGACCATTTAGGTGGCACCCGGGTCATTTTCAGCCACAGAAATGCTGTACATCCTTTACAAATCTGCCACAGCTGTATCGAAAATTGAGTATCTTTAATTGAATGCGTGAAGCCCCTCTGCTGTGTGATGAGAGGTCCCGCGGTTAGGTGAGAGCGGAGAGAAGACAGGTGCGCGCCGGTCACCTTGTAGTTCATTACTTTGCCCCCCCTGACATGGGACGGTTCCCCCACCAGGAAGGCAGAACAACAACTTCCCTCACCCCGCTTGAATAGTTTGAAATGAGAGAAACAAGCAGACGGTCACATTTGTTATTTCGTTTTGTTTGTTGCCCCCCCCTCCTCCTAAGTTTTAATGGCTGTGCTGAATAGCAGACCGAAATGAGCGCTGATTGCAGGCGGAGGAGAGGGCCGCGGAAAATACTCGGAGGTTAATTGTTTGTGTGTCAGGACCGCCGTCTGCCTCGCTCTACCGGCATTAGCCAAAAACTCGCACAATGGTGGAAGCAGGCGCCCGTGCTGGATGTGATGAGCCAGCGGTGTAGTGGATGACTAAGCAGGGCGCGCTGGCCTCTCCGGGCCCACGAGTCCCTCTCCACGTCTGAGGCTGGGTTTGTTCATTAAAGGTGCAGAAGACGATTTGACCGTAGGCGAGTCTCAAATGACCCCGCTCTCTGTAAATGCTTCATTAGCTTTGCTTCTCCCATATTGGACTGCCTCACTTAATCTACGCTCCTACTTGCTTCACCTAAATTGTGTATATAGTGTTTTTTGTGTGAGAGTGTGTGTGTGTGTGTGTGTGTGTGTGTGTGTGTGTGTGTGTGTGTGTGTGTGTGTGTGTGTGTGTGTGTGTGTGTGTGTGTGTGTGTGCGCTGGTGGATGGGATGTGCATATTTGCATGTGTGTTAATGAGGGCTCCTGGTGGTGTGTAATTAACACAACAACAAATGTCCCCAAAGGGTAAGATTAACGTTGAACACATTAGACACAATGGAGCTCGGGAGAGACTTTTTTTTTTTTTTTTTGGCAATTAAATGTTTTGTGTGTGTGTCTGTGTCTGTGTAAGTCAAACCATAACTCATGTTGGCATAATGGTATTGCTGCCATTTCTGTCTTTCAGATGCACACACACACACACACACACACACACGTGCGCACACACACACACAGGCACATGAACACACACGCTCGCACAAAGCCAGCAGTCCCCCTGGATTTTGTGGGCTCCTCACATGCAGGCTGGCAGGATTCTGTCTGCCTTCCTTTTCCCTACTGCCTCCTCCACGCAACCTGGTCCAACAAAGATAAACACATGCTGGGTAGATTATTAGAGAAGTACCAGGGGCCCCACAGCAGAGCAGCCAGTGCACCATTGTGCCCCGAACGCGGTGGTACCTTGTAGAATCCGATGCAGTCACCCCCAGGGTTTCTGATACATACTTAGACACAGGTGGGCGCTGATACCAGTGTGAGAGCTGCAGCCGGCTCCAATGACGTCTCATTGTCGGCAGAAACTCCCCGGCACATTGTTTTCCACTAATGGCGTTGCTGGTGGTTCAGATGCAGCTCTAAAAGGTGGGAGTGGGAACTCGGCAGTTGTTGGCAGATATATTATTCACGTGGAGAATGCAGAATGAGTATTGTGTTTTGCTCTGTATTACTCTGCTTATAAGATCCATCCTGGGTGACACCAGGTGACGAGGGCTGCTCCAGCGAGCAGCCGGATACCCATATGAACGTTCTGTCTGCCCTCTCAGTTTTTCCCCGTCCTCGTTGACCCCATTAAAGCAGACAGCGTCCGCCGCAGTGACATGCCAACAACTTTCATCCATTTCCATGATGTTGTTTTTTTTTTTTTTTTTTGTGTTTCCCCACATGTTGTGTTTCTGCACTGTTATAGCCGTTTGCTCTGTGAACGCCTACTTGTTTGTGTATGCCGGCGCTGTAAGTTGAAAGTGTGGCAGAAGATGCCCTTGCCGTGTTTACATTGTGCTGTGTGACAGTGTGGATGCTGTTCTTCCTGAGTGACACAAGAGAAACTGCAGATAGAGGAGTTACAGACGGATATGTTTCACTTGTTATACAGCCAAACACACACTGGCTTGAAGGACGTCTCATTATTTGATGCAATAGGCGAAAAGATATTTCTTTGAGACCCTCTGCCTCATTTGTTTGTGTGTATATTGTGTATGCTAGCTCATTCCAATAGAAATATATTTGCCAATCCATCACAGTTTTACAAATCACTCGTGAACTTTTTGTTTGAGGGTCAAACTATACCCACCCTTGCCTTCAACGTGCTCAGCCAGAATCGAACCGGGAGCACGGTCCCTGTGAGAAAACACTGCCAACCACTGCGCTACGACGTACCTCGGTTGTATTTCATTTTCTTCATCCCTCTTTAATACGCGATTCACAACATCATGCTAGCAAAACCTGAATTGAGTTTATATTGATTTTAGTACAGAATATGTTAGCACAAGGCAATGTTTGTATCATTGAGTAGGGACGCAAGGGAAAAAAAAAAAATCACCAGCAGGAAGGGAGACGGAGTTGATGCGGATGTAAAAAGAGATGTTTTAAGGAGTAGCATTATTCGAGATGAAGGCGATGATAGAGCGAGAGGGATGCGATAAGTACACCGGCAGAGGCTGTTATTGCTGCTCAGGAAAATGATAACATTTCTCAGTCGAGGATTTGTGCATACAGCACCACGCTCGTGTCAACTTTATTGGGCCAGGAGTTAGGTGTGAGATTTCTAAATTACCTTCTTGCTCTGGCAACAGGACATTACGCTCTTATTACTTTGGTATTTTGTTGATTTCACTGAGACGTGTCTGAGAAAGCGGTTGAGTTAAAAAAAAAAAAAAAATAGGTTAGGCAGATTGGCAGCAGTGGCATCCAAAGTGTTCATGAGTAAACGTGCCGACTCGACCGCACTGTTACGTCTGCTTCATGACAAATATGAGACCCGAGAAACACACTGAGTTCTACCCACACCGGCTTTGATAGACTGCCTGTACCAGCATTATTGTTCTGTCTGTTGTAATTAAGAAAAACATGCTGTCAAACTCACACTAAACATTGGTTTAGCAGTGTCTGATTTTTTTTTTTTTTTTTTTTGGTTTTATTTATTTATTTTCTTTCCCCTGCTGAATGTGGCTGGATGTCGATGTCCTCCAGCACCGAGAAAATAAGCCCCAATTAATGTGACACATTCCCACCAGGAACAAAAAAAAAAAAAATGAATAGCTCTTCGCCGGCACTGCCACAATTCAAGGTCTCTAAAGCAGTTAATCGCCCATCAGAGCTGGCAGGTCAAGGGTATATTGCCGCCTTCGAACAATTGTCACCTAACAATCTGCCAAACCTGGAAGAAAGACATTCCTGCTCTCTAGTGCTAGACCAAGTCAGCACAAGCAATCTGTCCCCTGCAACATGGCAACTCCTTGTGTTTTTGTTTTTTTTGTTTTTTTGTTTTTTCTTCCCCCTCTTATGAAAAGAGCAATATAAATGTGCTGGGAGAGGTGTTGATCTTTATTTGGCTGAGCAGTGACAGTCTCAAGGTGTTAGCAGTTTCAATAAAACCTGCAAAAAAATGCAAGTGAATACATATTAAAAGTATTTCCCCCCTTTGGAGAGATGCTGAGAGAGACAATGTGGATGTGGTGATAATTCATTATAGGTTGTAATGAAGTTAAGGTAATGGCGGGTAATTCAAATTATTTACTTGCTGAATAATACTCGTTTTTAAACATCAACCTCAGAAAATAGTTTTTCATCGCATCAACATGTATTTTTCTTACTTGATCTGAGCATAATATGACCTCTCCATTAGGAATGACTACATTTTTTTTTTCTTTTTAATTGAACATAAGCACCTCTATAGTGAAACAAACACACAAAACCTAATATTGCTTTTGGGTACAATATCCCAGTGGGTAAAAAGTAATATAATTCCGTATTTTCTTTGCTGAGAAATTGAGATAGTGTCAGAGTAATTCAATATTTATTTTAAAATATTTTTACTGACTAAACCTTTTTTTTTTTTTTTTTCAATTTTGAAAAGTTTTCCACTTTAAAGTTTGCTGCAGTTATTTTTGTTAAGTAACTAAGAAAAAAAATGTTCAGGAAAAAGAAATATTTAGGATAATTTAAGGAACCTCATCAGAGTACAACAGAAGCTCATTTTGCATTAGAATCCTCCACAATCCCCCCCTGTTCGCTTTAAATGAATCATCTTAGTTATTCATAGTTGCAGTTTTGATTGAAATCATAAATGTTTCCTATCATCAATCCACTGGAGGTGCTGCTGCTCAGAGGTGCCGTCTGCCATTAGGGGGCACTGTGATACAGGACAATACCTGGAACCTCGGCGAGGTTTGAGTCTGTGGTTGGTGGAGAGAGGAACACTTTCTCCTACGGCCTCATTGGGGTTTGGTAAATCATAGATATACCTATGGCCAACAGGAAATATCCGCCATCAAATTTTCATCAGATCACACAGTGAGGGCTTTCTGGATGTTGTGACAGCGACCGACCTGCATGTTTGAACAGCGCCTGTGTGAACTCTCTCCCTCTCTTTCTCTCTCTCTCTCTCTCTCTCTCTCTCTCTCTTTGAAAGTATGCCAAAACATTAACTTTCTCATGTTTTATTTCCCTGAGGAGACGGTGTGTTTCAATACCACAGTAAATCTGCTCCTCTTTTTTTCATCCGGTCATGGTTTATGTCAAGACAAGTTGAGTCTTTTTCTCTCAGCGAGCGTGAGTCCGCAGGTTCACCGGCACGGCGCTGGACGTCACGGAGGAGATACAACGCGTTTGGCAGAGGAATGTTCACTCCTTTGCTTCGTGTGTGCTGACGGGTTAGGAAAACAGCGAGCTGAAGGGAGGGCTGAACAGACTCCAAAAAAATGCAGTGTTTGAAAAGTCATGAAATGTTGGAAGGTTGTGCGATACATAAAGTGCGGGTCGGGAGAGCCGTGTTATCAGAAATGGCCCAGCTCAGTAGGATTTATTACTTTCAACTTTTTATGTCCTCGCACGAGTTGTGGATGTGGGACGCATCCTGATTTTGCCCGTAGTCGGCCAGGATTGATCTCCAACACAACACAGCCACGAGTGTGTGATCGGTATCGAAGACGAGTAGCTGGGCGACTCTCTTTAGGTGGTCTTTTTAGGATTTTCCAGACCTCATCAAACGTCTCGTTCATTGAGAGTCATCTTCATCCGTCATTAACTAAACTGTGGCGTTGGTTTTTCACAATGTAATGTGAAACTCTGACTCTCCAAATGTGCTCTGTAAGTACCCTGGATTTCAAAGACGTGCTTTATGTAGGCCAGTGTGTTCATGCTTGAGGGAAAGCCTTTAACCATGATCAATATTTTGCTGTGTTTTGTTCTGCGCTACATCTCAGACGCTTTAGTTTTGCTGTGCTAAGCTTTCCATTTATTGGACCTCCAGTTCTCACACCTGCATAAATTAAGGCGCGTTATATATGGATACCAAACACGCAGCTGTGTGTGTGTGTGTGTGTGTGTGCAGCAGCCACTTGTTTTCCTCTCTGATTGTTTACATCTATTCAGAATCGGCTTCGATTTACTCTCACTGTTTATGTGCTGCTCCTTTTTCTCCCCTTCAAATCTGCCGTCTTTTCTAACAGATGAAGATCAGCGTGTGCTTCACAGACTCTGGTCAGCCGGACGGTTGTTCAACAGACACACAGATTGCAGCCGGATTCGCAGTTGGATATAGGTTTTTAATTTAAGGAGCATAGAGCGTATCTGGTTGATTAGACTCCTTAGTTGAATGTGTAAAACCTCTGAATGGCAGCTCCGCGGAGCTGAGGAGGAAAGGAGAATCACCTTCGGGGTTTCCTTTTCCTCAAAGTTCATTTTCACTAATTTGCTCCTTCTGTCTTTCTTAGGTGAGTTATTATTGCCTATCCAGGGAAGTGCACTCCACACCGACGTGTTTTCCTTCCTCTCCCTTCCCCTCGTGCCCTCTCTTCTTTGTCTCCTGCTAAAAATCCTGCAGCTGCTCTTTGTCTGTACACATGCGTGTTGTTTATCAAACACACCAGAATGCGCAAGTTCGCCAGACGTCTGAGGCACGCCTCATCTCTTCTACAGTGCATGCACCTTCCTTTTTTTTTTTTTTTTTCGCTTTTTCTGCATTTCAGAGAGATCGAGAGAGGAAAAAAAAAGATCAATGATGAGCAGAGATATGAAGAGGATGGCAGCATTTCACCAGATTTGCTGAAGTTGACACAATTTGCGAGGGTTAATTTTGCATGGAGAATTGTTTGCATCCTCAGATCAGTTGCAAATTTGTTCAGGTACATTAAGGGAGTGTGAAATACTGTAGGAAATGTAACTAAGATGCATTATTTAGTAGTCAGTGAAAACAATAGAAATTGCAGTCTGGCCATTATAGCTGAAAAACAACAGTTTAAGGAAAAATCAGTTGCCAGTGTATTAATATTATTTATTCAATGAAAAAAAAAAATACAGCGTAAACAAACTGACTTTATACATAATTAAGTGCACAGTTGTGATTAGGATCCTGAATTGGGTATTACACAGTGCGTATTGGACTTTTTCTTCTTAGAAATATGGGTTTTTGTGCAGCTACTTCTGTACAGTGGTGTGTATCATTTAGATATATTAGCATGAACCTGATTTTGGTTGATTTATCACCATTAACCTGCGGTGGGTCATAAGATCATCTGAACTGAGAGGCTGATTCAACTGTTTCCACCCCTCTGGTTTCCATATTTAAATCCCCACCCCCTTTCACTTCTAATGCTTCTGTGACATTGATCCTAGATCACACAAACACATTTTTTTTTTTAAATCACGTATTGATATTGTGTGTTTAAGTTCCTAATTTCAAGCCAATCTCTAGAGAACACCTGCTCTGCTTTGACTGTGTGCTTCTTTTTTTAGTATTTCGTCTTCTATTGGTGTATCGAACTAATCCAGTTTGTGGGGTTTGTTGACTCATTCTGATGCAAACATTCCATGAAGCTGTTCCTTTCTAAATTAAGATTACTCGTATATTCTATAATGCTAATGGGTTCTGAAGTACTGCAGTTAAACTTGGCGTTTAATAAGCTCTTCAGCGCCATTAACTTTTGACTTTTGCTCACTGGCTTCATAAAATATTTACCACAATCTACTCAGATTAGGCCTGGATACTGCTTTTAATTATTTCACACAATAAATATAGTTTAACACAAGAGATGATGGGTTTCAAGTGTTATTCTTGAGGAGAAACTTAATCCCTCATATCGAGCAACTGTTCCAACTAAAAGAGAATGGCGCTGCATGATATCGGCTTGCCAGGTCAGAGAGAAGACATTTCTAACATTATTTTGATATTACAACCCCTGGCTGTTAAAAATATGAAGCACGAGGCGGTGTAGGGAACATTCCAGAGCATTTAGGTGATGTGTGTCAGCAGCATAACTGTGGATTCCTCTCAAGAAGTTTTATACCTGAAGGCTTCTCCAGACTCTGCAGCCTGTTAAGGTTATTACCTTCCTCACTGCGTGACGTAGATTTCATAAAGTGAAATTTAGCAGTTTGATGATATAAATGAGTCGAAGGTGGCCACTACTGCATTCTTGCCTTTAGTAAATAAAGAAATGATGTGGATAAAGAACAGAACTGTTGTTCGAGCAGTACAGGAAAAAAGTGAGGTTAAAAAAAATGTTTGAGATTATGTTCCTGGTCCAGGATTTTCCCTATTTTTAGATTATCCTAAGTATTGTTTTAGTGCAGTACAGGTGTCTCTTTGATAGTCTGAGATGTAAAGCTATGATCAGGGATATTGGCACACTTTTCCCTCTAAAAAGTGCAACCTTAACATGAAGTTATTCAAAATGTCTTTGCTCATAACCACTTCAACACCTTGTGAAACTCAGTGCACTCGACCATCGATGGTGTTCGTACCTGAAAGCACGTCACTTCTAACCTGTTACCCTGAGAAACACACCCCGGGAAGTGTAAACTCCAAAAGGTGTGGATCATTTTACAATATGGTTACCACGGCTACTGGTGGGATTTCCAATTAAGATGCAATCTGTTATCTGTTCATACGACTAATAAGCACAACAAAGCCATCGAGGAGACCCCCTGGAATTCATATCAGACCACTCGAAATAACCATCAAGCCCTACTATCAGATGCACTGCCAATACCTGCTCACTTTCCCAATTAAAACCCCAGGCAAGTTGTTCTGCCTTTAATAAGGAATGTATTACGGCTACTGTCGTCGTGACATATAATGGGTGGACGCCAGCTAACTGTGTGGGCTGAGACCATTTCATGTTGTTTGCAGGCTCCTTTTTTATCTGAAATCAATGTGTGTGTGCGTGCGCGCGCAAACATAGCCGCATGCCACCAGAGGCTATTGTGGGTCAGCGCTGATGTGTTCCTGTGTGATAATTAGGACTGCGCTGTACCCAATCAGGCGCCGAGACCACTGGTGAAAGCACAGCATTGATGACCTTCATTTCATGATAACGCCAATTACGACATGAAAAGGAGAAGAAGACGAAGAAAAAAGGAGCGGAACATTTATGAAAATGTCTTGCAAAGGGGAGAAGACAAGGACACGCTTTTCTCCTGTTGCACTTAATATTCCTTCTTTTTTTTTTTTTAAGCATTTTTTGGATTTCATGGCTGAATGTGACCAAAACCTTCAGATATATGCTTGAATTAAGTGTTGCTTTTGCCTTTGCTGTGCTGTTTTGATTTTGTGTGTGTTTATGTGTCGGTGTGGGTGGATGGCAGCGGTACAGTTTTTCTTGCGATGGCGAGTGTTATCTGTTTGAAACTTAAAATCTTTGTTTTGTCGGAGCTTTGTGAGGGAGACACTGATGAGCACTGTGATATCTTTTGGGGACAAATCAATAGTTGCTTTCCTCGGACACACACACACACACACACACACACACACAAACACACACACACACACACACACACACACACACACACACAAATACCAGTCACAACAATAAGATGCTCCTTACAGCTACAGTGAATTATGAAATGAAGCTGCAACAGAGTCAAAGTGAAATTATCGAGGTGTTGCTTTTATTGGGTCTTGCCGCCTCTGCACGTGCAGCGGCGGTCGTCTGCATGTGTGTGGATTTCTTCTTCACCAGGGGATGTTGCTGGCTCGGCAGGGGAAGATATGAGAATTTCTGGCTCTGTCGTGGGTTGATAGGCCCACGTGCGCACGAGCCAGCAGAGATTAAGCACCATGGGCGAACCTGTCCTCGGGGCAAATGGCACCAGGTGGAAAATATGTTTCATTCGTATCGTGCCTCTAACTTCTGATAGCGACCCAACCGCCACTCATTACGGCACAAACGCCAACGATTGCACCGCACAAGCGCAGACAACCCCAATTCCGAGAAGGTTCAGACAATGTGTAAAATGTAAATGAAGACGGTGCGCAACGATTTGCAATAATCATGCATGCATATTTTATTGAGTGTGGAACATATAGCACAGGAAATGGAACTGCTGTATGCCTATACACACACACACACACACACACACACACACACACACACACACACACACACACACACACACACACACCGCTCCAGAGGTGTAATAGGATTTTTTGAATGTTGGTCAATTTCTAAGACATTTAAAAAAGTCTATCATGTGGGAAGTTTCGACATCAGGAAAGCCAAAAAGCTGAAAAGTATGCAGAGATTTTGTAACATTTTCATCAGGTTCTGTTTACACGACAGAGATTGACTGGAGTCCAGCTTCCAGCAAATGTTTGAAACGGTAATAAGACAGCTTTTGGAAAACAAGCAGCGAACACACAAACATGTCAAAAAGTTCAGTAGTTTACATGTCAGGCCACGAGTTGCTGCTGTGTTTTCTTGTTGTACAGCAGTCCACACATGCACACAGATTACAGCATGCCGCAAACGTTCAAGCTCCATTAAACTGCCTTCTTTGTTGTGCAGCCACGAGCAGTATTTGGTGTCTGCATTTGATCCAGATGACGGTGTAGTAAATACACAGTTTGGAGACGTGTGTGGTACTCTGCGTCTTCCAGACCGGTGTTAAAAACATCGTCCCGATTTCAAAAGTTGGCATTTTTAGTGCTTCCTGAACACTGTTCTTGTTGTTGTTGTGTAAAGAAACAGCCGGAACACATAGAAAGTACACTTTCAAATTTGTGAACGACAATACGAGACAATACCCCAGCAGCACGGCTGAGCTGTAGAGTCCAACATCTGATAACAGTTCACAGCATCCGTCACCCAACGCTCCACCAGTCGATGTCCTCAATTCCAGAATCTTTACCTAAGCCACATTTCAGTTCATGGCGATTAAAATAAATACATAAATAAATAAATACATGAATAAAATTAAAAAAAGACCAAAGTCAACAAGAAAAAATGTTCTTAAAGTGAAGAGTGTGAGTTGAATCCTGCACCTGATTAAAGGACAATACCAATAAATGAACAGTACATAGTGGATACATAATTTTATGTTTATTTACTTTGTGAAATACAGTATCAGTTACATTTATGCAACATTTTTCAAACCTATTAAAGTTTTTTAGGGTGATTTGAAAGTGATTGGAGGGCCTGGGTCCAGCAAGCACACCAGAGCTTGCTGTAATGGTTCTTAGTACTTGAGGAAAGTTCCTGAAGTCAAACTAAAGTCATACTGTTGTTATAAGAAGACGGCAAACCTAATGTTACACCGTGCCAAAATTTTTTGAGATGCGTCACTGCAGTCTTTTCCAAAATATGGGACTATCGAGTAATTTGATCAACTAACATGCTGCCCTATGATCTATTGTGAAAAAATAGTGTGTTTATGAGGATCCTGAACCATTGCAACCTGTCTGTTTTTCTATTTTCAGAGAGAGAGAGAGAGAGAGAGAGAGTGGTAGAGAGAGAGAGGCTAAAGTAGATGCTGTAGTTTAATTAGACTCTGACAGCACCCACTGAGAATTGCTCCTGAATTTGACACTGTTTTTCAAATGTCACCGTCAAGTGCTTTCCTTAGAATGAAATGTGAGTCATTATTCAGATTGTGTCACGCTCATCGTGTTTCTCTCCCTCGCTCTCATTTTCTTTCTTGGAATAGCATTGTAATTAACAATCATTTAATAACAATGTGCCACATGATGGATGCAGTATGATGTTAGCTTAAAAACTCTTCCGGATGACCTGTCAGCTGGAGAATCTGCAAATACACACTCAGCAAATGTGAGAAAATGAAAATAGAGTAGCTTATAGTCGTCTGATGGGCAGCCAGAATAAAAGCCGGGACGGTTTTTCGTTATTTATTTTGCGTCTTGCGTCACACGACCATCAGCCTCTTTTTGCATTTTGAAAAGTAGCCGCGCGCCGTGACAACATGAAGTTCTGCTGCGAGTGCAGAGCAGCCAGAGGCCTGTTTTCAAACACCACCAACAGAACCGTACCATTTTTTCCTTTCAATAAAATGTATGTAAGTACGGCACAAGTGTGTTTTTCGACCTGATTTGCCACCAGCACATCTTGACACAGACGACACGCTATCGGCCTTGGCACTATCAAGCCCACTTATGTCAATTATTGAAAACACACTCACTGTGAGTGCCCATTCTTTTAAGGTTGTAACACCATATAGTTACATACTGTACAGTTTACTCTGAAGAGGCTCTTTGATTTTCCTCAGGCTTGATGACGCCGGTCTGCTCCTCTGCACACATACAACACATCATATTTCGCCAAAGTGCGCATGCTTTCCCTCTCTGCGTGCACCGGTGTGTTGTCACGCTCCTCCCATGCCTCCAATTCACTCCCTGTTTGAATTCCCCGATGGCCGTTGCGTTTGGACACTCATATCGGTCGGACAGCACTCTGTCTGAGCCTTCAGCCCTCATCTCCGAGCACAGAAGACTCCGCTGTGATCAGTAGAGTCCACTGAGGATAATTTGTCAACTTTTATAGTGCTCCACCAGCTATAATTCTCCAGCCATGCTGGAAATGGTCAGGTTTTTACTGGGGCTACTGTCCTACTGAGGAATCCGAAGAAACATCCTGTGTGTAAAACGCCGACGCAGCAGTGAGATCATCTGCACTTTCCACATACTGCACCATTTTTTGGGGGTAAATCAGTCTCTACAAAGATTCAGCTGAAAGCATGTTGTGTATATTATTTTAGCTGTTAAATTACTAAAGTATTGAAGGATCCATGCTGACCTCTAAGCATTGCTACATGGAATCTAAATACTCCATTTTCATTTTTTTTTTACTCTTTAAAGCATTTTAGCAGAAGTGTACTTAATTTAACGAGACACATCCATTTCTCGTCATTTGTCAACCACAGTGAGGAAAGGGAAAGAAAAACCTTCCTTTATTTGCAGAGTTTTTATCTCGACTTCTTAATGGCTCACATTTACACTCGCATAATTCTTTTGTAATTCAGCCGCAGTGATAACGGGTAGTAATTTAGGAATTTCGTAGAACTTCAAGCAAACTCAAAGGATTAAAATAAAAGAATGTCAGTGCTATCAAGAACTGTTGAGCTCTTTGAATTGAGCTGGATCTTAATTATTTGAAGCTTTTTTTTTTTTGCATTTCATTGTATTATTTTCCCTCATTGGCATTACTGAAGTGTATTTTCTGTCCTTGTAACCATGAGCAATTATATGCTTGCATGTTGTAGTTTGTACAACAAAATCTACAGTGAAAACCCATCTGTTTTGTGTTTTTGCTTCAGAAATGGGTGCAGTGCACATGCGCAGCGACAGCTTTTCAGAAAAGTTCCATATTCTAACATTTCATGGAGACAGAGTCAAAAATTCATCATTGAACGATATACTGAATAAATTAAAGAGAGTGTCAGTGTCTAATTGTATTGAAGTATGTTGATGCGTTTGTGTTGCAGACACATGTAGGTGTGTGTTTCTCCCGGGCTGCTGGTCCACAGGCTGCTCGTGTTTTATAACCATCGCCTTCGAAGGAAGGTGGAATGCAACGTTCCACATCCACTTGAATTGTTTTCGCAGCACCTCTATGGCAGAGCGCAGGACTTTGTTGAAATTTTAATGGATCTTTGACCTAGATTTGGCGTGCACGCGCCCATGTGTCTGATGTGTGTCAGTCTTCCCACTGTCAGCCGGAGCAACACACTCAACGCCGACGGAGCCGAGCAGAGATATGGCGCTAACAAGAAACCCTGTCACACCGTCTTGTCTGCATGAGCATTTATTCACTCCTAAAGGAAATAATGAAGTTAGAAAAAGAGACCCCGCTGATGAACGTGTGTGTGTGAGACAGCATTTTCAAAATTCAGTGCCGTGCATAATAATTTGCTCCTCATTTATGCATTTATAAAAGAATCACCCGTGGGGTTTGAGGTCTGCTGCAAAAGCCACTTTTTTTTTTCTGAAAAAGCAAGGGGTTGAAAAGTCAGACAGACAGAAATAGAAAAATGGAGGACTCATCACTGACAATCATGCCATAGCTTAGTGTATGCGCTGACAGGATAGAAACTGAATTATAGCTTTCTTCGTGTCAATTTGGCAGTTCGGTGTTCTCCCGCAGCCACTTTGTTTTGTTACTAGTTGAGCAAAGGCACCTCTTAAGCAAAGTGAAGCCTGTTCTGGGAATGAAAGAATGAAAGGCCCACTCTAGCGTAATCATCTTCCCATGACATAAAATCTACATCTGCCATCCTTCTCTCAGCAGGATTTGGAATCTTAAGACTGAATCTGTTTGAATATCAAGTCAGTTTTTTTTTTTCTTTCTTTTTCTTTAAATAGCAAATGACACCTCTTACCTGAATATGTCAGTTTTAACATTGTGCAATAGGTGAAGAAACACATACTACATCTACATTTTTATAAAAGTAGTAATTACTGATTAAAAGAAGGCTTCATGTGATAATAATTTCATTTCAATGAGGGATAAAACCACACTCAATTTTCAAACAAGCCCAAGAATTATTATTTTATTAAATATTCTACTTATTCATGCATTTTTTTCCTCTTCCAATATCTCAGGTGGATAGTTAGCCAAATATTTTCATATTTTGGTTTCATATTTTGAGTTTAAGTAAGAGCCACTTCTTTGTATCATCACATAACATGTCAAAGGTTAGAATCCCTCCGTAACAAACCAACCCACCACTTAATTAGCGGAGCTGCCTGCCAGATCCGCTGTAGTGGATGTGAACCCTTGACTGGAACTGGGAGCAAAATTAAACCAGGAATGGGGAGGAAGGAGAGGATTCCTCATTGGGTGATTAAAAGTAACCTTTCGAGCTATGGAGAAGCTGTTAGCCATGCCCTTTCTTTTCCCTGCAAATGCCATCTTAGAACTCCGGTCTAATGATGCAACAATAGTTTCAAGGCAATTACAATCCTTCTAAATTGATCCCAAAGCATTGGCCTTGAGAGTGGGAGAGGTAAGAGAGACAGAGAACAAGCGCAGAGGTAGATGTCAATCCGGCGTGCAGGTGGACAAGCAGTAAGCAAGACGCCTGCCTAATGTGGAGTCCTCTCCTTGTTGATGGCTGAAAGAATATTTTAAGCAGTTTGAAACATGCACAAAGGCTGGTTTTTGTTTGTTTGTATTTTTTTTTTTTTTTTTAAATAAACTGTCTAACAACTGGAGGGCACTTTAGCTATGCTCGCAGGCAAGTTGAAATGGTGTGGACTCTCACCTGCCCTTCCTATTAGTGTAGTTTCTATGGTTGCCTCAAGGTAAAGCAGCCACAGGAGATGCTGCGCTCTGCAGGAGTCTTGTTTTGCCATAGCCTTTGTCCTGGTAACCAAGGGAATTCTGTGAGGCCCTGCCAATCATGTCGTAACAATCACACCAGCGGTTGCCCACTTTGTTTGGATGCAGCGTGGGAAGGAAAAGTATATGCTTCCAGGCATCAGCTGGGATCGGAAAAAAAAAATAAAAAAAAGACTTTTGTATATACATAGGTAGGTCAGAATGTGGATATATAGTTGGGTATGGAGGAAGTAAAGCTGTTGTGAAATCAGATTTTCAATCACCATGAGCTGAAATACTATTAACAGAAACTTCTCCAAGAAAAATAAAACATGTTTTTTTTTTTTGTTTTTTTTTTTTGTAATCTCCATGTATTTTTGACCTTCAGCTTTAGTGTTTGATTGTTCCTTCTGTAAAACTGATATACAATATGCTGTACATGAGTATGTTTTCACACTGTGGATGGTAGAACTGCATGAATTGCTATCCTAATTGAACTCATAATAATCAAGGTAAAACTTTGCACAATAGTTGATTAAAACCTTTAACTTTGCTTTTGAGAACAGAAGCATTGTTGGGCGGCAGATGAAAGCGTTGCGACTGAAACACCTCATGAACAACAGTGTGCATCTGAAGAACATAACAATGAATAATTTATTCTAAGTGTTAAGATCCAAGGTGTTAAGTATCCCAAGATACTGAGGGGAGATGTTGAATAAAACAAATTACTTTCGCGTACTCTTTGACATTTTTAGCGATGCGCTGGGTAATAAAAGCATTCTTCTTTCGTTTTATTGTTTAGCGATGTTTTCTTCATCTTCAAAAACGCAAGGAGATGAAGAGATTTATAAAATATTGAAAATCTGAGTTGAGTTCAAGGATTTCCAAAGTGTTCACAAGCCACGCCACCATTTTTCTCTAATGTGTAGGTTCAGATTGACAGTTTTGTTGTGTTGGCACACTGTGCAATCACTGCAAATTGCTGATGGCTGTTTTTCATTCCTTCTTAATTTTCTTTTTCTTGTATTCATCCTGGTATATTGTAGGCTGACCTCACCACGGCTGTTTCTTTTCTGCTGAAGTTGAACCGCCGGAGTTCTTTTAGAAACTATTTCTGTTTACATGCAGTGTTGTGCGCCATGATAATTTCTGTTTCTCCTTGAGGTCTAACAAATGTGATGAATGCATTCTAAATCCTGCATTCATTCCAACAATGTTTTAGTTTCTCGGCAGTCATCTTCTGCCTTACCTTTGCCAACTTTTCTCTCTTCTATAGAGCTCCTTCAATTAGTAGAGCTGAAACTGTGAATCGGTTTCTACGATCACCTCCGTGCTGATCCACCACAAACCAACACGACCGCACATCTCCTTATTATAGGAATTCATCAGATATGACAAACTGTATTTACACCTGACAAATGAAAGTAGTAACTTTTAATTAGTTTGTGACATTGGGGGAATAATAGGGATGAATGAGAGAGAAAGCTTGATGAAGTAGGTGTTTACAGGTGTAGTGTGTGACATATTTATAATGTTCTTTATGTTGCATTTGCTTTTTTGTCTATTTGTACAGGATTATAGGGTTTGGTCAGATGAATTATTTTGACGTGTTCAGAGTGTGTGTGTTAGTGCAGGACATCGCGCAAGATCTAATTTCACTGTGAATCAGGCTAACATGCAGTGACACCAACATGTGCGCATTGTAATTAATGCACCTAATTAATTCATATGATGGATTTTTAAGATTCACGTGTGCTACAGAACTTTCTCTGGTCTGAAATGATCAATATTTTACTTTTCTTTTTTTTTTTCATTTCTTCATGCTATTTTATTCATCAGTCTCATTCCGCTGCTGCTGCTGTTTTATTGTGTTGTGCTGTTTTATGTGGAACCACAATACACTCCAAACTGTAATCTTGCTCTTCTACATGTATAATTTCCCTTCGATGAATCTGTACACCTTAAATGAAGGTGTCGTCACGTAGCTGAACCTTTGGCGGAGTTGCGAATCCAGACGTGAAGACGCCTCGCTTTTTGGAAATAATTGCTCTGCGACAGTTGTCAACAATTAAATTCCTCTAACTTTTTCCTTCTTTACTTCTCTTAGTATCAGTCACTTGCTGCACCCCTGTTTGCGAGTTGTTCTCGGATCCAAACTCGAGTGTTACATGCGCGAGTGAACGTGCGCGCCGTTGTCACATTGCTCTGCCAGCCTCCATCCGCTTCCAGCGAGTGTCGACACAGGTTCTGCATACGTGTGAGATTTTAACATGGATGCAAATTATGACGGCGATCGCGAAGAGGGGCCAGTAAATGGGACAGAATTAAAAAGGACAAACAGGCCAAAAGTAACTGTGTAAAAAAAAAAAAAAAAAAAGCAAGTGTGAAACTCACTCTGGGAGACAGCAGGCTTTAGAGTGAACCGCCTGCGTTCACTCCTCTCACCTTTGGGAGTCTGAGGGCTCGTAATCACAGTCCAGCATGAGTGGGCAGATGGCCTCCAGTTATGCTGTGACCCCTCTAAATCTGCATGCATCGGCCGTGTCTGTGCTCGGTGCAGAAGCCAGAAGAAGGCTTGGGACGCCACGCTCCGAGATCAGCCTCCGCTCCGACTCCAAAGTTGGCGCTTTAACGCTAAAAGAGTAATTTCCCGTTTGCACATCTTCCTTAAATCTTTCAGTCTGTCTCACAAGCGGAGTTCGAAAGTGGGGGGAGACGGAGAGCAGGTGCACGGTGATTGGGATCAGTGTAGCAGAAAGCCGCGGGATTCAGGGGACCTGGCCTGACAGTTACAGTATGCTCCTCTCTCCTCGACTCCCCGCTCGGCCCCAGCTGAGGCCATCTGTTTGGGCGATGCTGCGTGCCCAGACAGTCATGGCCATGAGATACAGTATGTTTGATAGATTATACGACTGTCTGCAGGGAGACCGCTTTTCCTTAAAAGATGGATGACGAAACGCAGCGGCGATATGTAAGGTGTGTGATTTAAACAAGAGAAAACTCCAATAATATTTAATATGGCTTTTTTTTTTTTTCTCCTTCACATTTATGGCTATCAGCTAAACAGTTTAACCTCTGCCCCGACGCGAGCCCTTGGTGTTTAGGTATTTTCAAATCTTCACTTTAAAGACGGAACTTCATATTGTATTGACAGTACTGCTTTAGTAAATATGCTTACTTCTACGGAAATTCAGAAAAAAACAATATCAATGTACAAAACAGCGTCTCCTGCTTGCTTGCTCGCCTGGATGTGATAGTGGCTGCACTGTTGTGAACAGGCTGAAGCTAACAAATCATCACATCGTCAGGCCTAAAGCATGATCATATTTTAACAGTTCAAGGCTGAGGCTACCGCCGTGATTGAGGAAGTGCCACCTCTATAGAGAGCAACACTATGATGGAGCTGCCATGACGGCACAACATCAGGTTCACGATCCTCACATTCATGGAGATTAGATTGCCTGCTTTAGCCTCATTCAGCTTGTGTAGTTTAATTAATGCAAACCTTCTTGGTTTGTTCCAAACATACGGAAGAACGTGGAATGGGGGGAAAAAATAAATAAAAAAACATGGTTGCGGTTGCTTTACAATTTACTTCAGCCATCAGTTTAAATGTCACTGTTATAGCACTGTGAAGGACACGTTACGTATTCTGCTTTTTGTGAATAGATTGAGCTGCAATCTGATGGAGGTTGTCGCACTGGGCGATTGCAAGATATCCGCCCTTTACAATTTACTGTCGTTAAATGTTGTAAAGCGTCAGGTGTAAATTGCTGTTCGTGCCGCAGCCTGTCTCGGCCTGGACACCTTGCAAAAGAGTTTCCTTGTTAAATAAAGGTTAAAAAAATCAATACATAAATAAATTAGGGAAGAAAAAAACAACAACTCCAAACAGATGAAAAAAAAAACTGCTTTGACTGTAACTACAGTTTTGGATAAGCGTATGCAATGTTTGTGCCAGACATTGACTTTCCCATTTACATTGACATTTAATCCCCGCGGCGCGCTCGGAACGGCGATCTGAACCCGTAACTTCAGCACGTCATCCGCCGCCCTGCGTTGCCTGCTACTGTTCCACACTGTTGTATAATTGGTGGCGGGTTTGTTTTCACAGCGCGTTTGCTTCTTCTTCTGAGGAACTTAAAAAAGTTGTGTCTGCTCCCACTGTCACTTGGAAGCTCCATCTGCTTGTGGAAGCCATTAAGTGAACAGACCCAGAGTCGCAGTCAGTATATTGCCGCCTTGCTCAGAGAGCTGCAGTCAACAGCTGCCTCAGAACTTTCCCAAGCTGGTTTTGTTTGGACTAAACTTCGCCTTTATTGTGGTTTTTTATGATCATCAGGAAATTAACTTGTCGTTTCAAGACATCCAAAGTGCTTTTTATGATTTTATTATTGTGAAATGTGACTGTATATTCGAGTGTAACCATTTGCGCATATTTGTATTTCTGTTTCCTGTTGGATTGGCCTGTTGGAGTGAGAGTGGAGAATATATATTAGGCAAGTCATTATTTTAGCATCTGTTGATATTCCTTAAAACAACATCATTTACTGGGGGGAAAAAAAGCACTTAGCTTCTGCAGTAACAGAATGTATCATTGATTTTCACACATGCGCCGCTGTATATCTGCTGTATCTTTCTCAGCTGCAACATCTAATTAGAAATCCGCGCAATCCCCTATTAGGTGGGAGTGCAGGGTATTTTCCTCTTATAAGTGTTTAAGTGATATCACATATCAGAACTAGTGCTGCAGCTATAGCTCCATGGGCACGCTTACAGTGTGTTTACCGAGCTACTGTAAGTGCATTTTTAATTTGGAGCGGCTACAGAGAGATTTCATTTGTAATTCTTGGTTAAAAAAGGAAGAAAAAAAAAAATCTTGCCAGAAACTCATTTGTTTGCGATCCACACATGAAAGAAAGTGCCTTGTTTGCAAGATTGCTGAAGCTGATGTGAAACTCAATTACTGCACTCCCACTTCATGGTTGTTTGATCAATCAGAGGCAACTTCCCCAGATGTACTATGTTTTGTTCAGACCTGCCAACACGTTAATGTTCCTGTACATAGAGGGAAACATGCAAATAGACCCACACAACAGAATGTTGATTCATTCTTTTTTTTTCCCTTTTTTTTTTTAATTTAATGCACTTTTGAAATATGTCTATCCTCATCGCGTTCCTCAGAAAACGGACAGTTTGCCTCGCCCAGTCGCTCTGTGGCATTGTCTGTATCTCTCTTTGCCGTGCACAGCTTCTTTATTTTGCTGCAAATTGTGTCGTAGCCGAGCCTCGTGACACTGAGTGAACTTCCTGTGGCTTATGAATTCAAAGCAGACGTTCCTTACCTTCATCTGTTTGGTTTTGGGGGTGGGAGGATGGGGCTCGGCTGTCTCAGAGCCTCCTTGCACCTTATGTGCCCCAGATTGCTGCATTCTTATCCCTATTTCATATCTAACCTCCTGCTTGCGTACCCTGTCACACACACACACACACACAGTCTGGGCTCGCAGCCACCTTTTCCAACCTTTCCACCATCTCCTCCCGGTTTAATCATCAGGGAAAATATTTATTCACGCTCTATCATCATTACTTCCCTTGAATGTGTTGATGAGGTTGTCTTTTATCTGCACTATCTCTCCGAGTCCTCTACTCTCAAGGTGAACTGTATGGTCTGAGCGGGAACATTTCTGCTTGGCCTGTGGTTTATAAACCGGCATCCCCTCAGTGCTGCTTATACGTTCAGGGATAGCACATTGCCTATTTCTTGGAACCGAGTGTATTAGGTTAAAGTGCTGACTTGAAGCTTGGGGGTGCTGTAACCATCTGTAAGGAGAAAACAGTGTGGACTCGCTTAACCCTCGAGGCTTTTGTATAAAGTTGTTACACTGTTCATCAGATATTATCGTCCAGTACATCAGTACAATGGCCTCAAAGCCAATGATACATTTCGCAGCTTCAAAATTAACAGACGACATTGCTGTGATTATCTTTTCACATTTTTTACAGCCTTACTGTAGGATTTTCCACATTGATGAGTTATTGATTAAAACATGTACTGTATGTATGACATACTGTGCAGCGGAGTTATGCACAGAATATTCATCGGTCTCCTAACTCAGAACGTGAAGTGATTCCATTTAATCCAAAAATAATGAGCCGTAAGGCTACAGCGTATGTCTACAAATGCCATTAACTCGTAGTAGCACCGGTTTTAGAATCTAATCGTCAGATGCGCTTGTTTGATCAAATTTCTAAAGCTAACTCGACTGCAGAGTGCTTGTGCATGCTAAAAAAATGTCTGCAGATGTCTTCAGTAAACTAGGTAGCAACTGCTGAGCTTTGACTCTGATTTAAAAACAAACAAAAAAAAAAAAAACATGCATGTTGATCAAAATCTTCTTTAATGTGCACCTGTTCATGTTAGTAAGGACATTTCAGGGTTTGTGGAGGATGAAGTCAGATTTATACCTTTGGAATTCTGTGCATATATGTTAATTTATTCAGATTTCAACATCCAAGATTGATATATGTCTCCCTTCCTTTTTAAGTTGTCTGCTGAATTATTAAGTGAAAAAAGAAAAACAAGCTGACTGGCCGTACTGGCTTAATAGCCGGATGCCACTTTCACTTCATATTCATTCCCCACAGAAGAATGCTTTGCTGAACCTTATTAAATCAATGCCACTTTTGTGCTCCATCTCAGATTTTGTATTCAGTGCATGTTTTTGTATTCATCAAACATCAGTAACTATATCTGACTGTTTTGCAAAAAAAAAAATTTGTTTTTTTCCCCAACACCGCCGCCGATTTTCTATCCAACCAGGAAGTTAATTGCATTCACCTCGCAGCCCCAGGTGTAAACCAGTCCCTGGGATGATGGCTTGAAGAAACATCATACGAGCCCACTGTTCAAATGTCTTTTCCTCTGAATCATCTTTGTGGAATTGGATGTTTTTTTTTTTCTTCTTCTTCTTCTTCTTCTCCCCTCTTTCAAGAACTGCACATCCTTACAACTGGGACAAAAGTTGTGAAAAAATCAAGCACCACCTTGTGCTGTTTTTAATCCCATGAATAAGAATGCCGAGAGCAGCGCTGTCACATTCGCAGGGCAGCATTTTAAAGAGATCTGCCCCAGTGTGCTCTCTGATCAGCGCTGAATTGTGCATATCCGACATGTCCTTAAAGTGCTTCAGGCGTTGCGATCTGACTTATTCCCTTGAGTGACTTCTCCTCCATCAAAATCGTCTCACTCTAGTAACATGCTTAGTGTTGCTTGCCCACAGAAATAGCATCCAAAACAAGGTTGCTGCCAAATGCTGAAGTCTTTTTAGGGGCTTGAAATGACATTCTCGCTTTCAAAGTCAATCCCCTGTCATTGAGCAGATTTGTCACAAAACGACAGTGCCACTATCGCAAACACAGTTTATAGATTTAAATACACTTTGGTTGCGCTCTTGATAGTAGTGGTGCTTGTGAATAAAATAAGTTCTGATACTTATCTTACAGACTCCCATTTTCCATATTTCAAACTAATTATGCATGCCAGTGATAGGATAGATGGAGATGCCACACATTAGTTCTGCTTCAGGACGTAGACGAGCGAGCGCAGAATAACCATTCCTCTTTCAGTAAGCACGGAAAATATGGAACACAAAGCCTGATCAACATCAGCAAGCCCATCTCTTCGGGGGGATTTGGAATTTATGTCTTGAAAATGAACTGTTCTACATGTCAGAGCCATGTTTTTTCCTGCTGGAGCTTAGTGCTGGATAATGTTAATAGCTCAGAGGGCAACATACACAGATTGGACTTCATTCCGCTTATTTTTGGTTTCCTCACTCAGACGATCTATTCTTTTTTTTTAAACCAGGACGATGGGACCACAGGGCAACCGGCAGGGTTGGACCAGGTCACACAAGAGCTAACGTTCACGAGCAAACGCACACAGCTGCAGGAATTCGTGACACTCGATTTCAGACTTCATTGATCTTTGGCTACCTTTAGATGTTTCTATGAAGCACT
The DNA here is from genome assembly GCF_902148845.1 of Salarias fasciatus. Lineage (NCBI taxonomy): Eukaryota > Metazoa > Chordata > Actinopteri > Blenniiformes > Blenniidae > Salarias > Salarias fasciatus. The sequence continues at coordinate 19,579,995 of NC_043746.1, read as the reverse complement.
CGTGTTCATCTCTTCAAAGTCCAGATAGCCCCAATTTATCAAGCCTCACCGGAACATGTCAGACTTCATTCAGTTTTGCTGCACAATGAAAACTCATCATTTACCAATCAATAAATCTGTACAGCTGAAGTCTGATGTAGGGATGATGAAATATGAATTATGAGTTTGCTAAGACCTTTTTTTTTTTTTTTTTTTTGGGAGACATCCATCATTGTCAACAAAACGAGTCCAGCAAATATTCAATTAAGACCTCAGGGCTCCATTCCTCATTCATTATTCCAGGGTTAATTTGCAACTGTAGATTTGTCTTTTGTCACTTTCAGGCCAAGAAAGGATGGTTAAGTAATTACTCTCACTCCTCATCTTCCAGCCATCACTGGCAGGGATCTTGAAATGTGTTTTCACCAAGGTGTTGTCAGACTGATAGCATACAAGTTCCTACGAGCGTACTGGTCAGTGGTGGGTTTTTTTCCTCGGGGCTCTCACTTGCAGCTCTTTTTGTGTGAAGCTGGATTAGTCTATTTGTGCATGTTTAGCCACTTTTCCTGTAAATAGTGCAGTTTTGTTTTACATGTTCATGACATTAGAGACGGCATTCATACTCATAGCTATAAAAATAAGTGTTAATAAATTAAAATGTCACTTAAGGACCTTCAGTTCTTTTTTTTTATTCGTTTTTCTACATGCCAATGCGGGCTTTCATCGAAATGAAAATGAATAGTGTCCGTCTCCACCCGTGATGGACTTGACGCTGAGATCAACCCTGAACCCTGCAGTCAGTGGATGTTTGGTAGTTTTCAACTTGGTAAAGCAGCTGTTTTTCCAAGGCATTAAAATGATATTGTGATGAGATAATATACCTACTCATTCATGGCAGGTAAAGCTGCACCATTAAACAATTTCAATCCAAGAGTACAATAAAATGTAAGTCAATTAAAAAAATAGGGTTTTGCCTTATTTGATTAACAACATGTTGGCAGAAAAGCTTGACAGAACTGGATCAAACATGAGTGGAAATATGCACTGGTTACACTTTAGAATGTCAAGAAATGTCTTTTACTTAGATTATGAGAGTAGTAAACTTGAATAAAAAAAAAAAAAACAGTTACCACACAACATAACTTTCATTTTTTGTGAACAGAATATTAATTGTTATGATGGACTGAATCATTTTAAGTATTTATCTTGATCATTTTACATGATTTAAACATTTTATGGACATTTGTTGAATTATAACATTACGTAAAGTCTGCTTGTTGTATTTTACAGTGTATATAAGTGCTTCAGTAACCTTTATTGTGGTGTCTATTAGTATTCGTCAAGATGGAAAATACGTTGCTATTTCACCCATATCACTCTGCACTTATTTATGGCTATAATCAAAATGTCATTTTCTTTTGTTTTCTTCACTATCGTTATTATAATGTAATTAAAGCATCTATTCATAACTTCGTCATATCTTCATCTGGATTGTTTTATTCCATTGTCTCATAGGCCTTTCACCTACCAGTCGTTTAACTCATATTAGTTTGATTCAGAGTGAAGCAGTTCAATAATAAATGCTATTATGAGACCTTTGTGTGAATGCAGTCAAGTTGAAAACATTAAGGATCAAACTTTTCGACTCTGTATGACCCAGTATAGCTGAAATAAGATGCACAACGCATGTTACTTGTCATGAACAAAATCTTCCAGCTCCATCACTCCACATCTTGATTTGCCCATTCAGTGTCAGGGATATTTTCTGGGCTCACTCATGCCACCAAGCGAGTTCTCACGTGCCGTAATAAAAGTAGTCATGGCAGCGGCGTTCCCTTCTTCTGCCCACGTCTGCAACTGCTTCCCCCCCTGTACCATCTCAAATAGAAAAACTCTCCACTGCAGAATTTTCAGTCTCCCCTCAGGCTCCCGTGCAGCCCGGTCCAGCTCACTGATTGCCTTTTCGTCAAGTAGGCGGGGGTGTGCAGTGAGGAAGAGGTGGATGTCGCACTGAGTGGCAAGTGGTGGGGGAGCAGCGGGAGAGCCATTGGCTGACAGGATGAAAGTTAAACACTGGCCTGCGGTGTTGTCTCACAGCTGGAGTCAGCTTGTTGCCTTGGGGCAGGGGCCCGGTTTATTGACCGAGCTGGTACCCCCTCACCTTCCCATCCCTGCTTCACATGGATTTTCCTCGGCCCCAGCCCAGTCTTATGAGATGCCCATGTGCTATTGATTGAAATGGTCACTTCCGTAACCAACGAGAAGCTGCTTTCTGCTTTTCAAATGAACAATGTGGTGCTTGGCGGTTGTGGATTTTCAGATGTCCCGAAGCCTAATTTATATGATCTCCTCTCTTATCTCAAGCCAGAGGATCTTTCAGTCTCAGTGAATGTCATTTGGTCATCACTCCTACTTGGATCCACATCAATCCCACATCCAGCCAGGAGGAAAGGTCACCCTCAGCTGAGCCTCTCACTGTGGACTTGTCAGGAACCCTCATATAGCGGTCAGGATACGCTGCCTGTCTGCATTTACAGCGGAATCAAATCATTTACCTCGGACGTGTCGATCTGATGCGGACATCCAAAAAGGATTTATTACTTACAGCTGGACCCCTGTGGCTCAGCCCGTTCTTCACCACCCCATCTCCAAAAGGTTTCCACTTGTCAATACATGTCATTAGTCAGCCTGCAAGAAGAATAACATGTTCACCTTCATCCATTCATGCATGAATGCATGTATCCTTCGAAGCACTGGTTAACCCTGTGTACATTCCCTGGCTACCACAGCAGTGCGGATATATGGATGTGTGTGTTCCTACACTATTTCCACATTCATTTCACATTTCCAGGGCTGCTGTAATAAGATGTAGTCAGGAACACCTTGACTGTTGATTCAATTGCAGAATCTCATTATATCAGAATAAGATCCGTAGTTTTTAACAACACTTTTTATGAGAGTAATTATCTTCATTAGTTACTCAATGAGTGAGTGTATGAATAGATAGCTTCCCAATTGCATCGCTGTATAGTTTTTTTTTTTTTTTTAACCGAATATATTTCAGGTATAAGCGTCTTAAATGAAGGGAAACAATTTTCATCATTTAAAAAGAGCCAGATTTTGTTGTTCACAAATTAATCTAATATAGAGCTTGAAGAAAATTGTGGCACCTCCACAAGCTTATTTATTTATATCTTTGGCCTATTACTACTACTTAAGCTGTTGTGACACATTTCTCCATTGTGGGATCAATAAAGCCTATCTTATCTGAACCTACCGTACACACAGTGTAGCCCTGTAACAAATGTGTTTACACTGTTTTTTGTTTTTATTTCTGTCTCTTTGTAGTCTCCTCTGCTTGTGAATTTTCATGTTTCTCACTTATTGAGCCGCTCTATTTGATATAGTTAAGCTTGACATTTCATCTGAATGCCTTGACTTTATTTGCTCTGCCTGAACGTTATCTATAGTGGTTCTGACTCTTTAAATGAGATTGCGCAGTGATTTTTTTTTTTTTTTTTTAATACGTGTTCACAGTAAAAGTTGAGAGAGTTCTGCTGGTGTGGGGTCTATTTATTATCTTTAGACAGGCAGTGATGGAACAACATTCTGGTTTCCATTGATGAATCTGCATTGTCATCTTATTAATACCCCCACACGGCCAGGGCGGCCGCCATGGATTTTCCATCTAAATGGATTAAGCTTTCATTTCTTATGCCTAATCACAAAAAGGGAGGTTAGGACTGAAGAAAACATAAGAAAGGGGCCTCATAATCACTTTGTTTTCTTCTCAGCCTCTCTTCAGATTGACCCCCCGCCTATTTTCCTTCTCCCATCAACAGATCAGCATGTTTTGAGCAAACCCTATACATATATATGAGGGCTTTCAGTGTGTGTCTCACTCATCCTTCATATCTATTTTATTCCTCCAGATATAAACTACAAATGCTGCAACAATATTTAGTGCTGTTTTTGTTTAAAGCTCTAACGCTGGTTTGAAATCACATGCAGACTATTGTTGACACTTGGTTAACACAGAAATATTTTGGCTAAAGTTTTGAGGCTGGATATGATTGTTTTTTTTTTTTTTGTTGTTGTTGTTTTTTGTTTTTTGTTTCCCTTCTAAATTCATTTCTTAGACGTTTTTGCCATAACCGGCACTTTCATGTATCCACTGTTAGACAATCAGCTGGACCCAACAAGCACACAAGTGCTCCTCTGCAGACACATCCATCGCAATAAAAGTGTGACACAGGCAGAGGGGAGGCTCGCCGTGTGTCTGGCGCACTGCAGGTGGGGCGCAGCATTCACACGAGCGCGCTACATTCACACAAGAGCTTTCAGCTTGACCTCGGCAATGTCACATGTTACCAAGATGCATCTTGGCAATTGTCTTGCTCTGAGGGGATTTGTGGATAGAAGAAGAGGGATGAGAATAGGTGGGGGTATAGATAGGTTGGTGGAGTCAGCCCCCGGATTTATGTGTCTGTAACCGAGCCATTTATGAGAAGACAGTTGCCCCTTTTCTTCAGGGGGAGTTGCTTGTTTGCCGCAGAAGCCGCTGTGCAAATATTAGCTGCCCCGGTGCACCTGCTGCCATTGTGGGATTCTCTCCCTCCCTCCGCCCTGTATCGGTATACACTTCATTTGTCAAACACACAAAGGGAGACAGACGCACAATGGAGGGGGCATTTTAGCATTGCCCGGGTCCTGCGTTGGTGTCCTGACACGGGGTAAACAGTGGCACGACCTCCCCATCCCCCCCGACGGCTGAAACCGCGCTGCTTTAATCTGGCGTAACAGGCGTCATATGCAAGAACTGGTCAGTCACAGGCCGCCGTGTTCACGAGGAGCTGACCACCGCCTGCACAAAGCCCACCAGCCTCATCTGCATAGGCATTGAGAGCTCTAGAGAGACGTACTGGTGTCACAGTCTGGAGGGGAGATGGCGGTATGTATTTACATTGATAGGAGGACTAATCTCATTGTCCTCCTCTCCAAAGAGTTTTAAATCCAGTTAATTCCCTCTTTCTCTCATCAATATTTATTTTCCCCCTGTTGCATAAACTACGCTGGTTTTGTCTTCTCCACAAGTGGGAAATGGAGTGCTGCTCGGTCTATTTTCATACCCCCCCCCCCCCCCCAAAAATATAAATAGCCATAGTTTTCTCAAAAAGATTGCATGGGAATACATATATTCAGGCTTTCAAGATTAAGACATTAAAAATCAACCAAATAAATATTAAAAAAAAAAAAAAAGCTCACCCACTTTCTTTAATTAGTCATTTAATTTTCTTGCCCCAAAATGACTTAATTTGGTTATTAAAACTAAAATGAAGTTGAAAGACCAGTGTGTGTAAAATCAACTAAAGTTTAATTCACTGGGACAGATTATTTTTCAATATTTTTTTCATTTTATTTTGCCACTGTGTGCCACATCAGCACACCGTAATTTAATTTGATTTGAATTGATTATTTTTTCAATGGATTTTTTTTTTAATTGTAACTGTCCAGGTGGTATTAATATCAACGTAATTAAATGAGTAATTTAATTTAGATTAGCGAAAATATATTAATTCCAATTCAAAACCAGAAAGATTAATGAAAAGTACATAATTTAACTCAAATGACTCTTTGTATGATTTTGCTAATGTGTAATGCTCATATAATTTTCTGGAATCAAAAAAAGATGGATTTTTTTTTTTTTTTTTTTTTTTTTTAAAGGTTTTATAATGCTTGATTTAAATTGAAGATGTCAAACACATAACAGCCCGATTTCACCTTGACTGGGTCAAAATATTAAAGTAGTGCCATCATAACTTTTAGATTTAAAATTTAAAGTTCTTCTTTTTCTTAGTCATGGTGCAAGTAATCGTGATCAAAACATCTATAATTTGACAAAACCAAAAAAATACTCAGGAAATTACTACAATCTCAACATAAAGAAAATTTTTATAATACCTTTTTGGTGCAAAATATAATGAAATGTCCAAAAACCTTTTCTTGTAGCTGTTGCATTATGCAGCGTTTTAAAAACTCACCCTGAAAACACATCTTTGAGATGAATGCTAGTTTGCTCTAGCTCGCTTTTCTGGCAGGATCGCCGATATCTCAGCCTGGTTCTCAGTGTTGTGTTTTGCCTGCTGTTCTACAAATTGAATTTTGGTGGGTCAGATCTTGTGAGTTTTGTTTCTCTCAGCAGTTTCGATTGATCACACGTGTGGTGATCATGTATATTCACAGAAAAAAGTTGAGGAGCTTGAAGCACTTCTTAATAACTATTTCAAATGCAAATTCATTTTTGAATTGAGTTCTATTCACTAAGTTTGAGCCACAAATTCTTAATGGTTTAGCTAAATAAACGGTCCTTGTATGTTGCACATGCATGATCCGCCTCTTTGTTCTCTATATCATCAAGTTGATGTTGCGTTTGCAGGTACATGTTTTATCGGTGCCTCATTATTTTTAAAAGGTTCTCCCAATGTAGATGCTTTTTTGTCATCTTAATATTGTGTTACCAAGTGTACCTTTAAAAAAAAAAAAAAGACATTATGCAATCAACATGCAACACAAAGTGTTTATAGGCCTCTTTGTTCCCTTCAGTCTCACTCCATGTAGCCGCCCCTGGTGTGCCCTCTCTCCTTTTAACATATTACTTTCTGCATGTGTCTAAACTCTGTGTGTGTGTGTGTGATGCTCGCACAAACACAACCCCCGGCTTACTCACAACCACACACACAGAGGGGGGTCCCTGGAGTTGGCCACAATTACTGTGTGTGTATCGTTGCTTACTCATTATGTCTGACAGGCCACACCAGTTCCGCTCTCCTGTTCTCTCCTGTGCATTGCCTGGTACATCATCACTTCCCAGTGCAAACACACACAATGTGCTTAGTGGGTGGGTTTGGTGGGCGGGAATGGGGAGTGTGGGGCATTGTCCATTCATGCAGGGCTTCAGAGAATCTCGCAGGGCGTCAGTTTGCTTTTTGCCGCCCATACTTTACTGCACTGAAGCCTTTGTAGCCTCTTTGTTTGGCGTATGAAATATATAATTTTCCCCCGAGCAGAACACCAGAAATGATCATGCATCTGCTTGAGAATGCAGTAAACAATTGGTCAAGTGTGCTGCATTTACTTTAACCCCCCTCCCCCCCAACAAACGGAAACAATGAATTAGCAGACCCTATCTTAATATCCTGTGTACGCAGTGAAAGACTTGCTGATTTTCCTGAATGTATCATGTGGTCTGTTTTCCCTTCAAAAAACAACAGGAACAATGTGGCTTTCAGTCTGTTGTGTGTTCACAGCGTGTGTGATCATGTTACTAGTCTTGTTTCCTCAACTTAGAAGCCTTGTTGTGTTTCATAAATAAACAAAAGGGTAGAAAACACTGCTTGGTACCACTGCAGTGTGGGCAAACTGTGTCCATACAGTTAAATACAGTATGAAGCAACCTTTTTGGATATGATCTCAACCTACCACCAAATGGTGACATTCAAGAGTTTTTTTTTTTTTTCTTCTTTTTTCAGGAGCTCACAGGGGATTTGTGTATATTCTATCCTCCTTTTGCTGGATGTATTTTCTTGTTATCCAACATTGTGTGTGTGTATGTGTGTGTGTGTGTGTGTGTGTGTGTGTGTGTGTGTATGTGTGTGTCTGTGTGTGTGTGTGTGTGTGTGTTTGTACGTCACATGAAGCTCATTACATAGCTCCATGCCTTAGCCTGGTAGTGGGTGAAAAAGAAAAAAAAAAAAGTGATATACATAGTAATTCATAATGATCACAAATTTGAATGGAATTCACACATAATGAGATGAATTGGTGGTTGAAAAGAGTCCAGATGTCCCTCTCCTCTGCAATGCGCTGCCGCTTTTCCCTGCGGGATCTCAAGGTGTTACCAGAACAAGTAAGATGATATCTCTCCTGTTTGTTCTCGATCTGCACTTCAACCTCCTGCAGAGGGCACTCTGAATGGATCCTGATAAATGATTAAACCATCTCAACAGGCAGCTTTTCAGTGTGCACAGGCAGTAGTATTACTTAGAGCTCCTTCCAGGCATCAGAAATCCTCATCCTGATTCGAGCTGGGCCCGACTGCCTTAAATATAAAGCTTCAAGTTGACTGCTTGTCTTCTTTTGACAAGTAAAAGCTTCAGTTTCATTTCATTTTCCCCCTGAATCGTGAATAACATCCCAAAGTACTGAAATTATTTTACTTTTTTAGACAAAGTCATCAGTGACCTGAAGGGAGCGACGGACGCCACTGTGGCTGTACGTGTGTTAACACTCATCAAAGCCTCTCAGATTTGACTGCAGACTTCCCCGGGACATGCTGAAGGTCATGATCTAATGAAGCTACCGTGTCTGCAGAGAGCAGGAGGTGGGCACCCCGAGGTCACCGAGCTGACCGCCAAGCTTACAGATCCGACCGGCGACGCGAGACAATGCCAACTGGAAAACGCGTTTGACTTTTTGCCAAGTCATACTTTTCACTTTTCTAACACTGGATTACAAGTGCAGTATTGCTTCTGCCCGCAATATATTGCCTGAAGCTAATCCCTACACACTTTTGTCAAACAAGGGCAAAATGCAAATGGGGAAGCAAGACTCCAATTAATTGGCCATAGATATGCAGCTACATGAAACCATTATTGGGGAGCAAATGGCTTTAACTTTGTTTCTAATGTAATATAAACTTTAATTAATAAAGTGTGTGATGAAGTGGAGACTTATCAAACAAGCCCTGTGTCCATTAAAGGCCCTAAACCCTCACAAGGCGGTTTTATTAAACCCTGTTTCAAAACGTGTTTACGAGCCCCATGGAGGAAAAACAGGGAGAAATGCCGAGACATGAAGAAAAAGAAATTAGTTTGTGTAATTAGTGAAAATTAAGAGCTTTTAATCCAGAAGGAGGGCTGGTCGGAAGAGAAGCGGAGCAGCAGAGAGAGTTAAAAGGGGGAGGGCTGGCATGGCGAGGCGGGTGGGAGGGACCATGGAACTGGAGCTCAGCTCACTTTTGTTTGCCCCTGAAGAAATGAGCGAGGACCCAAAAGCACACACCTAATAAAGATACTCATATTAAAAATATGGTTATTTTTGTAGGGGGCTTTGGAAGTGCAGCTTCCTTCACCTGCAGGCGCTCTTTGTGGAGAAAAAATAGCCGCGTCTTGTCACATTTTACACCTATTTGCATGAGAAGTGGGCAAATGTAAGCGAAGTTTCACGAGGCAAATATATCCAGACAAATTATTTGATATGGTCTGATATTGCGTCTCATGAATTTGGGGATTGTTAAACCACTCCGGTTAAATAGCTGTTGTTGTTGTTTTTTTTAATTCAGTCTAAAATGATTTTCATCGACCACATTGGTGTTTTTATTTCCCACATCCATCTGATGTGTGAGCATGCGTAAAGCACCCATCCACACCTTTATCTCTGGAAAAGGGTTTGTCAGCCTCTATATTATCTACAGAAATGTTATTTCCTGGTCTGTCTGCGGGTGGCATTTCTTTGCTCTATTTCATGACATACATCAAGACAACTTCTACTGACAGTTTCTGCTTCGCTGGCCCTGACCTTCTAAAATGAATCCAGATGTTTGGAGTGATGGACAGAAGAAGTGAGAGCCGGGTGGAGCGGTCATATTTTGGAGATGGGGTGGTGGTATTACTTTGGATTCGGGTGGGGGGGGGGGGGGCAATCATCCTCCGTACAGAAGAGAAAAAAAAATTATGCACACTCTACTGCATCAGTTTGGAGCCACGTTAGACCAAAATCATTGGAAGAACAGATCATTTAATGTCAGAGCAAATGCTACACCCAAGTGGAATATGTTAAGTCATTTTCCAACACTGTATCAGGTGAGGACTCCCTGTTGTCTCGAACAGAGCCTCGAGCCACTTTGCTGTGCTTTTGTTAGTGCCAGGAGCCGTGCGAGCGATTGTTCTTACCTACGAGCCACGAGCTCACTTAACCTCTCCCTCCCGCGGAGTCTTTCTTCCAGGAAACAGACTCTGCTACTCCTAATGGATCTTATAGCTTCATGTCATGCCCACACCTTCATTTTTGGAAAGTAATCCCTTTTCTCATGAAAAGGATTTTTCATGACAAGTTTTTCATTGTCACATTAATATGTGTGTTAAAAAAATTGTATCTTTAATAACTCAGTTTAGAGAGAGAGAGAGAGAGAGAGAGAGAGAGAGGCCCTCCTTTAATGTCAGTTTGAGGTCGGCATACAGCAGCAGACAGATGGTGAACACAGAGTTGACTGCTGACAATTTTCATCCAGCGTTTGAGCTGCACAGCCAACAGATCCTCCTGTTGAATTTCTGCCCAGACTTCTAAGTGCAGTGCTTCGACTGTCGCGTTCCGATTGCCCCCGCCCTCTAAAGCGAGTGGCAGCTGAAGCTGAACGTTAGTCTTCAATACAAGACTGTCTGAAGATAAGCATTATTGAACATTAATCACAACGTCTGTGTTTGTATTCATAAGTTAATGAGCAGTATTTATTTTCCATTTCTTTCTTTTTTTTCAATCTATATTTGGAGAAATTACAGCAGAAATGTAGTGGAATGTGTTATTTCATGATCATCAACCACTGAGATTTCCAGATTGTCTCATCTGTTGTAAAAGAAAGACAAACAAACAACGAGCTACATGTTCCACTTTTCTTTTATTGCTGAGTAATTTTATTTTCAGTATGGAAAACACAAAAATCGATGCAGACATTCACTACCTTTTCTGCAAAGGACAGTCTGCACGTCAGCATCTGCACATCTCATATCAGTGAACAGAAACAGAAGACTGATTGACAGAACTCCCGAGTTGGATCTATGGAGGTGCAGGCTACACACAACAGGGCCAACTATGACTGTAGCGTGACTTTGTAAGCGACAGGGATACGGGGGAACGTGTAATTTATCGACTACCTTCCGCTGTGCACTTTGTGCTCCCGGGAAATAAAGTCAGTGTGGGCTTTCTCTGCTGCTTTTAAATCTGCAGAGTCCCATAAGGCAGAAGCCCATGGATGGCCACTGGGAATACTCTGTGAGCTTCCAGCTCTGATAAGAAGACGGCTACAACACATAGGATAGACAGAGGGGATGAGGTTTGAGACGGCGTGGCAGAGGGGAGGAGCACACCGCCGCAATTTAGGCAATTTTGCGAGGAAGTGCAGGTGAGGGTATGGTCGCATTCTAGTCTAATTAAAATGAGTAGTCCAGTGGAGTATTAAAAAGTGGCTTATGACGACATGAACTTGCACATGGCTTCTTCTTTTTTTTTTTTTTTTTTAATCAATTCTCAGAATAGAAGCACCGGCGTGCACACAGGAACACACAAACACTGAACCTGAAGGGATCTGGAGCCCACTCATCCTCCATCTGATGAGAATTGGTAGGCAGGAAGGGTGCACTGTCCTTCAGTGGTGGCCTACTTTGAAAGTAAAATAGCAACTATTGGAAAAATAGAATGCCAATACAGTACTTAATATGCGTGCATATCGTGCTTGTGCAGCGCCGCGGAGGCACACCTGAGAGGAATATGAAACTCCCGGGCCAGGTGCTGGGTTCCCCGAGAGAGCGGGGACCGCAGGGTGTGGAACAGGGGGGGCGTTTGAAGTCCTGGAGGACGGCGCTGATTGTGGGTGGTGCTGCGTAGTCGTCGGTCTCAGAAACACATGCTGCCACCTGCTTGTCTGAAATAAGCTCCCATGCAATTATCTGGGTCCTGGAATGCAAGTGCAGCGAGGAAATGTTGCAGATTCTTTTTTAAAGTTCTTGAAAGCGAGGAGGAAGTTGTTTTTTTTTTTTTTTTTTTTTTTTTTTTTTTTCATTTAAAGGAATAAAATCATATTTCTCTTAAAGTGATAACTTTTTTCTGCAGTTCTGGAAGGCTGGATTCAGCATATCCCAAATCCATTTTCTATATTGCTTTATAAATTCGTTTGAAACAATCCTGCTTGACTGTTGATGACAGTCACACACACACACACACACACACACGCACACGCCCACAGACATTTACTCTAGACTGTGGGAGGAAACCAGAGAACCCAAAAGAAACCCAGTTTGGACAGGAAGAACATTCACAGAACGGCTTCCAAGCCTCTGTGGCTAACCACCACGACACAACCATGTAGCCTCCACTATTATATTTGGTTCCAAAACATAAATATAACTAGCTAAGCAATGCATGCAACAGTGTTTTAACTACTTCATCAACAAATGTTTGATTACTCAGATGATTACAGTTTGCATATATACTATAATAATTACGTTGAAATGCTGTTTATTTTCTTTTTCTTTGTTGCCTGAACATTTATGTCTTTTATCATTTTTAAAGTGAAATTATTTTTGGAGGGCACTTTAATGTAGTGGCCAACACTTCCGTCAGAATGAGAAGGCTCTGGTTCAATTCCCACTTAGAGTATTTTTAATTTCTTTGTGGATTTTATAAGTTCCCCCTTTTTTCACTCGGTGCTTCAGCTTTCATAATCAAGAGTGTGTATGCGTGTGTGTGTTTGTCTCTTATGATAACTGATTCAGCCGTGTTCACCCAGTATCAGGTGCAATTGGCTCTTGAAGTCCACAATCCTAAGAAAATTGATCATGATTCATTATCTGTATATTCAAATTACTTCTGAAGCAAACAGCTGCTTGTCAATGTTTCATTGTGCATTTTGCAGATCAGCTGAACCTAAGGAAGAAAAAGAGACAACAGAGAACCTGTCAGGTTTAAAACCAAAAACAAAAAATATATATATATATATCTGATATGCAATCCAAATATACGGTTTTGTTTGTGCACACAGCACATGCTTATAACGGCATACATATAAACATAACCACAGAGATGCAGCGTTACAAGAGATTCAGATGGCTGGCAGGAGACTCCGGTATCAGACTACTGCTATATCCCCCTGAAGATAACTCCCTTCCCGTACCTCCACCTCCTCCAGCAGGAGGCTTATGCTGTGCTGTTGACTCTGTGAACCTCTCCCCCTCTCCGGTCCCAGCACCGCTGTACGGATCATCATGAATCAAGTGAAGATACGGTTGGAAGGAGAACAGGGAGGAAGGCACAGAAATGAAATTGCGGTGCACCCGCTTTTTTTTTTTTTTTTTTCTACACATGATTGTGGATCAGTGGTACTTTCAAGTTTTACAAGTCTTTATCCCTTTGTCTGTTTGATTTGAGAAATGTTTCTTCCGTGTTTTTTTTTTCCCCCTCCGAGTTAATGCGTCACGGCAGCGAACACAATATAATGTGAGGCGGTCACACAGCTCAACTCTGTGGCGCTCTTGTTAGCGTTTATCTGGCCGCGCTACATGTTGATTCGCATCGACACATCGCTCAGGTAGAGGCCCATCAGTTCAGAGGCTGCTGCTTAAGAGAATGACAGCAATAACCATTCGGAGCACCAAATTGCTTAAGTGATGTACTTTCATGTCGAAGCATCACAGACCCTGCCTTTCAGAACTGTAATGACAGTATTTTCCAAAGTGTGGCTTCGCTAGAGTGATATCTTAAAAGCATATCAAATGTAGAAATATCATTTATTTAGAGCTGGCAGAAAAACAGTAGAGTACAGTGCGGTGTCTGGAATTGTTTGGCAGTTTTCCCTTATTAGACGCCGATGTGCTTGCAAGGTAAAATTTAAAATTGTGCTGTCACATGATACTGAGGCTCCTTGCGGTGAACCCGGTGCTGCATCTTCCTTGTGGCATCCAGTATATCAAGCATTTATAAGATACACCGTGGCATACGCAGATGCATATTAATGCGTATTGCTTATTATAAGGTCGGATTCTTCCCACCTTTTCTTGCATTGTAACCCAGTTCTGTCGACCTGGCAGCTGGAGAAATGTCTTTTTTTTTTTCCCCTTCTTCCTCTTCTTTCAATAAGTCTTGGCAGCATTCAGCAATTTTTCTTTAACATGCGTCTCAGCTGTAGCACAGAAATAAGAACATCCATAATATCCACCTGACAAGTGACACTTGGCTCCAGATAAACATCTGGTGCTGGAACAGCCTGTGTTTGGCTATTAAAGCTGGAATTGCAGTTGCGAGTGTGACTTCTCTTGTTCTTTAGTTTTCAACAGTTGTGCATTTTTGCCGGAGCGTCATTGTATATATTTGCTGTGATAGTTTATATGTGACAAGGTTGTTCTCTGTGTCACAGGAAGTAAGACCGATTTTGCATCCCACCCACAGCTTGTGTGTGTGTGTTTGCTTGCATTCTGTGTTGAAGTGGGCTGGGAGCACCAAATAAACTTGAGCGGGAATGCAGAGATCATCTCCTGCCATTGGACATGTATTTCCTCTTGTGAAGTTTGCCTTCATTTTGCAGCACTGACCGGAAGGCTGAAAACAACAACGCTGCTCGATACGCCACAGAAACCTGAAAGATTTATTCCACTGTGTTTCCTCTGTGCCAGTAAAACTATAGCAGCCTCTTGGAGACCATACCGACTGCCTCATGTCATACATTTTATTCAAAATCTTTTCATTTAATCATTCAGTGTATGTTGAATAACTGTGAGCGATGGTATGTAGGAGTGATGTTTCTTGAATTAAGGAGCACAAAGCGTTCATGGATGGTTTAATTGTTTTGAAAAGATAAATGGAAATTAGGAAAAGAAGATTTCAATGCAAAAAACTGCAGGTTTTCATATAACGACAATGCCGTTATTTCAGTTCACTGGTTGCTGTAAGTGAGGGCTAACTGCAGCAACTGTGGTACGTGACCTGCTCAGAGCTTCAATATCTTTTTTTTTTTTCTTTTTTCCCTGCCATCAGGGTTAATACAGAACTCCAGCCCCATCAGCCAGACAGCGAGGTAGCAGCAGGACTCAAACACATCGTAATCAGCTCACTGAGAGGCGGGTCGCACTTTAAATGATTTGTCCCCAAACACCACGGGTACTCCGAATTCCACCGCAGCACAAGTTAAGAATGGAGTCACAGTGCTGCCACCAGAGTCATCAGGAGTGCAGCATCGCACACAGCAGACCTGCTTTACATTCAGCGCTCTGAGATCCCACCTTCTCTTAAGGCACAACAGCAAGTCTGTCATTACAGCTCATTAAACCCGACGGGCCTATTTTTATTCTCACTGACTAAACAATGCATAATTATTATTAACATTTGTACTCTGTCCTCAAACTTCTAATGTTGCAGTGTGAAGCTCAGGAAGGTACGCTTTAATTGATTATATGTTGCCTGTCCAAAAAAAAAAAAAAAAAGACTAAATAGTGGGGGGAAAAAACTACCCATGAGAGGTGTCCATCTGTTTAATTCACATTCTCTTTCACACTGTATCTTGTCTTAGTTATGCATCTACTTCTGGCCAGTGACTTTACCAGAAGTGGAGGTTTCAAACAAAGTGTTTGCACAGATCTCTGAGGCCACAGTGTTGTCGAGAGAGCAGACATTAATGCAGAGCCCTGACAACTGCACTTTCTTACCCAGATCGCTCGTGTTTTTTTTTTTTTCTCTCTCTCTCTCTCTCGCTCTCCTCTGTGTTGGCATGCAGTTTCTCATGTTGTTCATCTCCCGAGTTATCTAAAGTATCTCGTCTTCCCTGTCCCTGACCCCGTGCATGCTCCCCCTACACAGAGCACATCTGTGCCCAGTGTTTGGCATAACTTATGCAGCTCAAACTCAACATGAATTGCTGTATAAACAGGTTACTCTGAACCTTTGTGCTCTTATGTTGCAATGTGCTTTGAATGTTTGAGAAAAAAAAAAAAAAGAAAAGAAAACAATTTCTCTCAATGTAATAGTCGTTAGGGTTCTTATCACTGTATTTATAGTAGTACAAAATGGACTTTTGTTAAAGTGCTTGCTGTGATGTAAAACGTTAACATGCAAATGGTGTTTGACTGTAGCCGGAGGCCATCGCCGCATAATGGTCACAATGCAGTGTTAGCAATTAACGGGCTCCTTGGTATCATCAGAGCGGTAAAAAAACACAACTAAAAAAAAAAAAAAAAGAAGAAGCTATTATGCATATATAAAGAGCAACAAAGAGAAAAAAACAAGAGAGAAGAGAGGGAGAGAAAGAGAAAACTCATGAACACACAGGCAGGTAAAGAAGCTCAACAGCTACTTTGGTTTTGGGAATTAAATGCTGTTCACGACTGAGTGGCTCTCCTTACACTCATATTCTCCTTGCCTTCCTTTAACTCCTTCCCCAGGTGCCGCATGGTGCATCTTTAATCAGGACGTGTCTGCTTTGACACCCTCATGTCACCAGTAACATGCCTCCGTGCGGCTGTGTGAAGAATAGTGACACGCTGGAGGTTTTTACGGCCTCAATCACATTACAGGGTCAATCCGCAGCTTTTAAAAAAAAATATGTGCATGTTTATGTGTGTTTGGGCATGTTTGGTGGATGAAATGCATGCGTTTGGGTGGCAGACATACACACCAGCTGTCTTTTATGTAATTGGGGGAGTTACAATTATACTGTATATAGCTGTCCCCATGTTGATTGCCAAGGATAAACCTATTGCTGCTAACAAGCATGAAGTCAGGCTGCCAGCAAAAGAAAAAGTCATTTCCTCCTCCTCTTGTCCTCATCTCTCAGCAAACCTTGACATTTTCCAGCAAAGAAATGTGAAGCATTTCTTAAGTCCTTTCACGCCTCAGTAGACAAATTGGATCAACCTATCGGTTAACCTTCACAAGAAGAAGAGATAATACTTGAGCACATTTCTTAAAAATAAAACATAAGCGTGGACGTCTTTTCCTTGTTTGACAACCTTTCACGCACCACCCGTCTTAACTTTTTTTGCTGAGACACACCTGCGTCGTTGATTTTCAGTCAAAAATAAATAAATATATAAGATGTGTCTCCTTTGAGAAAAAAAGTTTGAATTCTTTAACAGTACGTGCTACAGATAGATTATAATTTCTGAGCCATATTGTTGGCTTGTACATCCATGTTGTACAGTAAAACGTTAGCAAATATGCTATGATATAAAATAGAATCACTCGTTTCTTGAGCATCCTATTCTCATGCTGATGTGATAAAGTAGCAGTCAAAGAGATGGAGAGTTGGAAATAGACAGAAAGTGTGAAAAAAATAATATTCTGTCAGCTGAG
Source organism: Salarias fasciatus (assembly GCF_902148845.1). Taxonomy (NCBI): domain Eukaryota; kingdom Metazoa; phylum Chordata; class Actinopteri; order Blenniiformes; family Blenniidae; genus Salarias; species Salarias fasciatus. The sequence continues at coordinate 19,562,907 of NC_043746.1, read as the reverse complement.
AAACCTCCAAAATGAAACCCAGAAGTAGAACGCTGTACTCCCAAAGCTCAAGCAGTTTTTGTCACATAGCAGATAGTATAACTGACACCCAAAACATTTTTATCTGTGTTCAATATAATAAATATGTGAAACTTTGAATTCTCAACTAATAATTGTTTAAACATTTAAGTCTTTGGTTTTCTTCTCTTTTGTGTTTGTGGTTCAACCAATAGTTCAGTTTCCACTGGTTTATTTCCCTTCTTTAGGCTTTAGTTGGTTCATGTGAAGGTAGAGAACAGTGGTGGCTCCTTTTCCTTTGTTCTTTTGACTGTTCCACCAGTTTTTAGTTAGTATTTTGTTAGTTTCAGAGGAGGTTTGATTTAGTTAGGTTCTCTTAGATCATTTGGTGTTAGGGTTGCTCACAATAACTGTTTATCTTTCTCAATAAAAACATGTTTTTTTTTTGCTTGTCTAATTGTTTGGTCTCATTGTCGCAAGCTGATTTAGGGGATCGTAGCATGATTTGGGAGTATTTCAACACTGAGTGATGCGGACCAGCTCTTTTATTTACAAGTTATCAATGAAGATGTAAAATATGTCCCTCATGAATGGATGTTTGAATTCAAGATCAACCAATTGACAATCACTGTTACATGAACCAAATTGGAGTTCTGAAATTCACCATACTGCAGTGTCTCTCTTTTTACCCGGCGTGAGTCTTGCTCTCTGCAAGTTGTTCAAAAGCCGAGCTTCTTTTTTTTTCGTTTCTGCTGCCTCAGTGTTTTTGTATTAAACGTGGCTGAACAGACCTTTCTGAAGTCACAGGTGTGAAGTTGATATGAATATTCTCATGTCGTTCCAGATGACACAGCACACAGTCTTTTTTTTTTTTCTTCTTCCCAATCCCCATCTTTTAAATGTGATCAGCTGTACAGGTGCACATCTGAAAACCTCCAACTGTTTCAGCGTCTTCAAGTATATAAGGGGTCCCTGTTTGGGCTCGGTCCAACGTGGCTCGGCATTGGTGGAGGTAATGGGGACCGTGGGGATGTCAGTAATCCTGCCAGTTGTCCAAGGAACAGCTTGAGTCTCAAATCTCTGTTCTTCATCCCCTCGTAGTGACTCGGGCTCGGTTGTGGGCCCGTCTCCTCGATGGTAGTGTGCGTGGCGGGGTCTTAGCGGACACCAGGTGGAGCCGATTGGACGATCAGCTTGCGCCGTCCCACCAGTGCTCGAGCGCGTTGGGTCACAACGGGCAGCTTGGGCACAACCGGAGAACCGTTTCCTGGAACTGATTGGCTGTCAGGCTGAATCCGTTCGCTGCCCCCAGGAGCATGTCTCCATGACCAATTTAAGAGGCAGAGTCAGAGCCTTCCCACACTCCCTGCCTCTGAGAGAAACAACAACCCAGATGTGCAGATGTGGGCCGATCGAACGTACTTGTTAAGAGGTTACACCGAGCCACGGGTCATCAACAATGCTCAGAGTTATCGATTCAAAGGATTTCTTTATTGACAGAGCAATGGTGTAATTACTTATTTAATTTCAGGTTGTTGCTGTTGTTTTGATCAAGTTTCCTCCTTGCTGTTGTAAATCAAGAATTGAGAAACTACTCTTGAAAATTTTGCCTTATACTTTATTTCTTTACAATTTTACCCTCTAAATACCCTTTTGCTTCACTCTCTGGTTTCCATTATGCAAGATGTCTTTAGACATTTAGTAAATGTTCTTTTTTTTTTGTTGTTGTTTTAAGTGATGCTGACGCTGAGAAAGTTCTCATTTGAAAGGGTGTCAAGGCAAAGAAGGAATTTGGGGCCACTCAAGGCCGTTCTCACTCGCAACTGCAAACCCACATTTCATCATAGCTGCTTCATACTTGTAAGTTTTACTTGGCTGGAAGTTCAGATGATTTGCAGAGGAGTTTTAGTTAACTTGGCTATTTGTCAGGTCTTCGTCTTCTTCGTCTTCTCTTTTGTTTCAGCGTTCTGGCTTGCTAAATTCCAGGAGGACAGCAGCTGTTTTCACACAGACCCTCTGTCAGTCCAGTGCTGGAACTTTATGTTACAAAGCTTTTTGTTTTGTTTTTTTTGTATTGAAAAGAAGTTTGACAGACAGCCATGTCAAAAAAAAGCCAGAGATTTTCTTATACTCTACTTCATTTTATTTTTTTGTTGAATATATATGATACTAAACAAGTAAAATCAATGTCAAGAGTAGCAGCAGTAGGTGTAGAGGCATCTCCTGCAGTTCAAACCAGGCCAAAGAAAACATTTGCCATCCACCACAAGAAGTCAAGGATGTGACAGATAAACATTATAAGCCTCAGTCTGCTGCTCTGATTATCCAGTTTTGATGGAAAATTGCCATTTTCTGGAGAAACATTGATCATTTCCACAGTTCTCCTCCTCCTCCTCCTCTCCTCTTGGAATAGAAACAGGGGGGTGGGTCACTAAGGGATATTTGTGTTGTCTCAATTAGAGGAGGTGGTGTTTTTCTCCCTGGGCTCTGCTCCAGGCCCAGCTGCGTACCTTCCACCGTGGGCTGAGCCTCTCCCTGCATACTGAAAACATTACTGGCCACAGGTCAAAGTGTGTGAATCTGCAGGATTCCTACCGCTTCCTGTACACGCCTATTATTCCCGGGATAACCGCAAACAGATGCCTGCAGATGGGAATGTAGAAAAAGGGTTCTAAACAACTCACATTGTCATGCCTTGTTGAATCAGAGCGTACGCATTTTCGGGAAGAAGTATGTTACGACACACAAGTGCGCTTAACACACTATTCACAGTTTCCATTGTCATTATCGTTATCATCCACTTCCCCCACTCCGTGTTATCATTAGGCATGATGATAATTGCATGCTTCAGAGTTCGACAACGCCCTATACACACACACACACACACACACACCGACACACTGCAGCACCATTCTTATAGTTCACCTTGAGCGGGGTATGAAAAAAAAAAAAAAAACTTCAACATTTCACCAAGATGTGTTCATTTTCATGATAAATGAGAATATCCACTTGAATACGATGTGTTTAGAATGGAATCGAATGCCGAAAGGGTTGAGATGGAACTTTACTGAGATGAAGCTTGTTGTTTTAAGAACAGTGGATAGAGGTATGTGCTGTATGTGCATGGCAGATCAGCTTCAGGGTAAAGATTGAGATTTCTGTAAATTAGAAAAAGCTATTTCAACATCAGAAGCCTCCAATTTCTCACCTCAGTTCTTATATTTGTTGTGTTTAATTTATGTTCTCATACACTGGTTAATACTTCACATTCATCCACATTTTGTTACACTGGTCACTTGATATTGGAGCACACACACACACACACCCACACTAACACGGCTTGTGTGGAATTGGTATTTCTGTGGCTCAGGCCAGTGACTCTTCCTCAGAATCCATCTCCTTTAGACAGGCTGGCAGCTCTCCAGTCACTCAATCCTCTGTGTGAGTCCCTGAGATGGAGGACGGGGCACATGTTTGTAGGCAGATTGCACATTTGAAAGAATAAATTGCCTTGTAGAGAACCAGACTCCACATTGTCTGTCCCACTCTGTGTTCCTTTGCCTTTAAATATGTTTGTTGAAGACCTGTCATCTGCAGTTTCTCTGTTATTTCTTTTCAAGGCCTGCTCACTTTCTGGTGTCTGGTGGTGGGGCTCAGCCACATTGTCTGTGTGTCCGGAAGTGAACATGTGGTAGTGTTTAGCTTTGTAATGCCCTGGGTTTTATGGACGTCTTGAGGGAGATATCACATGGAACGCAACCAGGATAGTGATTCTGGGCCAGCAAACAGACTGGATGTCCAAGCGTTGGAGAACTCTTGTTATCACAGAGCCTCCCAAGGGTATACCTCAGTCCAAGGCCTGCAGAGAAGACTTAACATGGATGCCAAGTCATCTTTAATAAGCCAAATGTGTGTTTTGCTCAGACATTTGTGTATGTTTTTCACTGAAACCTCTTATCAGTTTGGTGACTCCTTTTGGCAAAGAGTGATCTTTTCACTCCCCCTCAGTTAATGTAATGTGTAACAATTACACTCACCAGAGGCTTCTCTGCATGTGGTGGTGTTGGCTCATGCGAAACGCTCATGCGCTTTGTTTAAATATGATTTTGAAATACTCCCTCTTTGACTCTTTGACATGCTATTCAAAGCACATCACCCTTGTAATAATATGTTGCAACGAATCAATGTGCAGTGCTTACTATTTTTAATTCACTGGTATATTTCTCTCAATAAATTCCCCTTAGCCACGTCTCATTGAAAGACATAGTGCTTTACCTTTGAAAACTTTCATGTCCAGGAAAAAAAAATAAAATGTTAGGTGTTAACAAATTCATCCATGTTCTAAGCCCGCTTGGTGAGGGTACCTCGGGTCATGGGTGGCCTGCCGCCGATTTCAGCTGGCAGCGAGCGAAAAGGATGGACAGGTTGCTCTTCCAGGCAAATAAAACACGCGCATACTCACACACCAGATAACCTAACACATTTCTGTTTAGACTGAGGGGGAGCTGGAAGGAGGACAAGGAGAAAAAATAAATACAAACGTCCATAAATGAACCAGAGGCATTTTTCTGTGCTTATCACAGAACCTCCCAAATTCAATGCCACAACAGTAAAAACAACTACACAGCCTAGTATTATTATACTATTAATTACTATTTTTATCAATATACTCTAGTTTGAAGGCCTGGCATTGAATTATTGTGATGTGGTGTGTCTCAGTTTGACACGATAACTTCAAGGAAACCCGAAAACTGCCAAACCCTAAATGGGTTTTCAGTGGATGATTGTTCAAGAGATTTCATTAACAAATATGTCTGCACATGAGGGATGGCATTGTTGTCAGAGCATTATATTTTAGCCACTGGGCAGCAAGTAAAACACGTTTATATATTGGCAGGGGCTTTGATCAGCTGTTCTGGAGCCACACTTGTTGGACAGGCTAAGCTCTTCTGGCAGAAATTGGCATGTACACGAACATACATCCCATCAGTTGCATCGCAGTCAAAAGAAATGCAGAAAAACTTCTGTAAAAAAAAGAAAGTCAACCTAAATCTCAAGCCACCTGCAGAATGAAAGTTTCAGTATCTATGTGGCAACTCCTGAGTTTTAGATCCTTTTTTTTTTTTTTTTTTTTTTTTTTTTCAAAAAAGTTGCTTTATTATTGCGGCCAGCCATCTGCTTGCATGCCACCTATAGTCATCCTCTCCACTCACCTGGGACTTCCACTGCTGTGGCAGCTTGAATGTGCGCAAGCCCTCCAGGGCCCATCAGTCCACATGCAGCGCTCAGTGGAAACATGTGACATGTGGCATAATTGAGTCGGCCCAGCAAAATACTGCTGCAGCCTACTGGTGCCTCTCCTCAATGCCCAGCAGGGAAGCTGCGAGCTGTGCGGGATGGTATCAGAGAGAAACGGGCCTGTTCCAGATTATTAAAGGTACTGTTTTTCTATTTAATTTGACACACCGTGGAGGCCCAGGGGCGAGGGCAAAGAGAGCCAAGGCCCTGACCAAAGGGCCGAGAGCACCCTGCTGAGAGAGTAGAGCACCAAGGTGAGAGATTCAAGTGACGGTTGAGAAAATAGACGATGGAGGCTTAAGAGAACAATTTGGTACCAAAGGCAGCCAAAATCCCTCTCTCAGTTTAATTTGCTCTTTGTCTGTGGGCCATTCTCTGAGGGAGATCATTGTTTCCTTCTGTTTTATTTTTGCTGGCTCTCGAGTTTCTTTGTCCAAGGCTCATGGCACATAAGAAATCCAGCGTGGTTCCCTTGGACCTCACAGGTTTCTGGCTCAGTGGATGAGAGTCAGAGTATTGTGGCAGTAATATTGTTGTCGCGTCAGATTTATTTATGCCACGATTAACATTTATTTTGTGTCTGTCTCATTTTTTAGGATGTAGGAAGTGCTGACACTGAAATGTGGAAATCCCTGTATTTGCTAGTCTTGTTTTTTTCTTTTTTTTTTTTTTTTTCCAAAAGAATCAAAAAGGCTTGGATCTACAATTAAGGCCTGTGTTGATACATATCAACACAGACACAAGTGTCATTCCTGTTTCTCCATATTTTGCAATTAAAGCTATGCATTTTTTTGTTTTTTTGTTTCTTTTCTCTGGATGAGGCTTTAACCTTCCTGGAAATAAAGTTCTTGTGATATTTGTTAAACATAAATGAGTATACACTGGACTTGTGAAAGACAGATTCTCCCAAGATGCAGCTCTTTTTATCATGCTCATACTGAAGAATTTTGAGGACAATTTTCAATTAAATACAATTGTGCTTTACTGAACAACAATGAGACAAGTGCGTCTCAGTCAGTTTTGTTCAAACGTTTTAATAACTAGCTCAGAACTTTACTTTAATTTCTATTTTTTTTTTTCCTTGAAAGAAGAGCTATTATCTATGTTTGCATGGAGGATATAAGCTCCTGAAGGAACACCCTAATAATATTATGACAGAAAATCAAGCCACATTACTGAGTGCAGACTGAGTATATACTGACACCATTTTAAACCTATTTAATACTGTAAACAGCTGCATCCCATATGTCAAGCATTGACAGCAATGTACCGGAGCTAAGCAGGTGCCTTCAGCACTGCTTCTTGTGGCTGCCCAGGAGATGTTGCCTCTTTGATTCTTTCTTCAAATATGCAAGCCGGCTCCTTGGGAGCGGATTGTTTGTTCTAGATTTCCTGGGAGACTCCCACCTTGGGCCTAAACAGAGCAGTTGTGATGATTAGCAACAAAGTGTGCTGCCGCTCATAATGCACGGAGACACAGAGAGAAGGCTCTAAATATTCTTCCAGCTCTTGTCTGAATTATAAATTTCAGCTTTCTCCTCAGTAATCCAATTTAAGTTTAGGAATGTTGACCAGCTCATAGAAATGGGGTCTTCTAGCCAAACTGGATGTTATTGCCATGTAAATAAAGACAAATACATGTTGACATGTGGCGTTTCCACAGTGTGCAGACTCAATAATGTCTCCATTATGAAAACAAAAGTCCGCTCATTCGTGGGCCAATTTGTCTATTGTGTTCAGTCACACACTTAATGCCATTATCTGGGATTTGGGGGTGGGGGGGTGGGGGTAACACAATTATCTCCTTGGCACTTGGAAGTTGACAGGCAGGGCCTAAGGGAAGGAGATTGAGCCTATCAACCATCTACTCTCTGTCACAGTGACAGAAGTGTTGGCACGCAGGAACAAATGAAGATTGGAGAGTTTTTACAAGAGTTTTATGCGATACTGAGGAAGATGATGCTGTACATCATTTACTTAGAGTTTTTAATGTGAAATGGGGCTTAGATCAATCACATCTGACTCTGAAGAAGGCAAACCAATTACATTGTTATAGCCACAAAGTTGCACTATGGATTATTCAAGAAGTTTCTACACAGTTAAGATATGTTGCTCATTTAAGCCGATTCGAGGTTTATTTGAAAGGTTGTCCTGTAATAAACACAAGATGACTGCCTTTTAACAATCATGATTTGTTTTTGAGTCAATGAATGAATGATTTATTGTTGCTTTGTTGTGGATGAATACTGCAAACAGTATCTTTTGAACTGGCATTTAAAACTGCCTTTGTCTACCATTGCACAGTTCTAAATGTGTCTTACTAATTCTGAAAACTTTCCTTTTGTTTGATTTCTGCAGTGAGACACGACCTGAAAGATGAAACTGACAATAGAGTGCCACAGTTCAAGAAGAAGGCGAAAGAGCTTCGAATCTTGGATCCCAAGACTGCACAGAACCTTTGTAAGTAACCCAACTTACTGGTGTGTGTGTGTATATATATATATATAAGTGTTTAATCGCTCTAATCACATGTTTAACAGCACGACTCTCCATAAAGTACTTCCTCGTTCTGTTGTAATGCACTCGCTTCATACTGGTTAAAGTACACCCATGTAACCCATCTACTCAGACACATATATCAGCACTCCGCTGTGTTTAGACATGTGAAATTAACTAAAATGAGTTGCCATAGTTTAACCAATCAGATTGAAGGTTGAAGTTTTTTTTTTTTTTTTCTCCCCCCTAAGTGACTGAATGCCTTATTCTCTGGGATTTCCACTCATAACAATGTACAGGTTCAGAAAAAAGTGAAAAAATGTTGGGTGATGACTGAAGTCTGCGTAGAATAGGAATACAAATGAATAATGTCACAAAGGAAAATGAATCTCTACAAGGGCCCTTGTTTCAATACAGACCACCCAATAGTCTTCATCAGCAAAAATCTAAACCGTGAAATTGATTGTTTTTGAAATAATTCGATTAGAATTTTGATTCTCACTCAAACTGAGTTGTGACGCTAAAAAAAATCTGGTTTAACAAAATGAAAACGTGATTCCGTCCCGCCCTGTGTCAGTGGTTCATGCTGCGGCTGCTGGTGTGACAGTGTGGGGAAGACTATCTTGGCACATCTTAGTCACCTGAGTACCAGCAGACTCATTTGAATGTTACAGCCTGTATGCGTACTGTTACCAGCCAAATTTATCCTTTATGACCACAGTGCATCTGCCAAGTCACATACGGGGAAGCACTGTGTCACAGAGCGTAAAATAATCTCAGGGTGCTTTCTTCAACGTGACGGTGAGTTCACTGCACTCAACCAGCCCCCACAGTCAACAGATCTCACTCCGGTTGGATGTGGCGGAGGAGAAGATTCACATCAAGAATGTGCAGTCAACAGATCTCCAGCAACTATGTGACACTTTCATGCCAGCATCGAGCCGGATCTGCGATGAAGGTTTCTAGCACCCTCCACAGTTTGCTGCTCATGCTATTTTGCATGACGCGGCTCCCCGAACATCCCCATGAAAAGCTTAAGTAAGATAAACTACGCTGGTGGAAACAGAATGGCGTATTAAATGTGGATGAATAGCATTTAACTGATCGTTTTGGGGTAAATTGGGGGGATTCTTTGGCAGAAACATGGCAGCCACCAAGCCTAGAGAGACGTTGCATCCAAGCTTTTTCTCAGTAATTACGGCTGAAGGATCTCGTGTATCTCAGCTGCTGTGGTAGAGACGCGCCCTGAGATGTGTCAGAGAAATGTCGCAGACAGTGACATCTCATGAAATATGCATGTTGGATGTTAAGATTACAGGTCACCTTTCCTGTAACTCTTAAACACACCATATATTTATCACCTTTCTTCTGTGCCAGGCAATAAATAACAGGAACGAGTGTGGGTATTTACAAGACAGTCCACTGGGTGAGGATTGGACGTGATTAGCGGCATATTTCATGAACAGGAGCTGGATGAACATGTTCATCAGCCTAAATATCGCGCTCTAAAGGGACTCGTTCCATCAACCTAAAGATGATACACGGGTGTGTGTGTTTATGTCTCTGTGACTACGTGTGTGCGCCACTGCACATGTCAATGCACTTGTGTATGGGCTGTGACAATGTGGATAGGTGTCACCGCTGCCTTTGATCGCAGCGATAGCAGATGGGCTTTGAATTTGGCAGGAGCCAAAAATAAGTGTGTAAAACGTCACTTGTCAGAATGGCAGCGAGTGGAAGCCATGTGGTCTCACGCAGATGCACAGCTCCTCTGAGTTGCCTCGACACACAGGAAAGCATCATGGATCATATTCACTGCCTGCCCCTGAACCCTCTAAGCTCCCGTTGCAGCTTTGATGATGGTGCTGAAGGTTCGTTGAATGGGATTTTTTATGTCAGTGTCAGTATTCAAGTATAATGATTATGCATACTTCTATTTAAAAAAAAAGAAAGGCTTTATATGTCTATCTGAAAACCTTGGTCCAGCACATTTAGAAAGCCCTGGTTGGTAACTGAGGGCAAGTGATGGACATCTCTGCCTTTTTAAATAATTTATTCCATTTTAAGAATGTCACATATACTCTTCTCTGAAGACAATCATTTATGATTTATGTGACAAAAAAACTAAGTAAAAATGAGTCGTAGCTCTTTTAGGTCTTTCTTAACACCCACACTTGTGTTTAAAGTTAATTTAAGATACCAGCTTGAGATTTCCTGTATAAAGCATCAGCAACCCTGTGATCTGTTAATTTACACTCAAGTGAAAGATAATACAAGCCCAAACGGTGTGAATTGGAAACTAATTTTTCCCAGATTTATATGTGATTAATATGGATTTGTTTTTGTTAAAAGTATAAAAGTGAGACACACTTTGTAAAAACTAACAAGTCATTAATAACAGTAACTCTCAAAGCAGCTTTCCACAACACAAGTAAACTCTAATTAGCTGTATTATTTTATTTATTTCTCCAACAAATGTAGTAGTTATACTACTCATGCTCAACTCAGAAAACATTGATAAGCCGCAGCTGTGATGAAACAGCGTGTCACACAGCTTGCGTGCAGAATAACAGCTGTTTTATAAAAGAGGGACGTCTTTCTCACCTCACTCGCTAAATAAAGAAACAAAGGAACACATGCTACTACTCTGTCACATTACAAGGTAAAGAGGAAATAGTAACATCAGACGTACTATTTTTCTTTTTGTTTACATTGCTGCCATTTTATCCAGAAACCAGATTCTCAATTATAGCTCTGTGCACCTGAGGAGCATCTTAGAGCATCTGTCGGTGGGTGGATGTGCAGGTGCAGTTTTTTTTTTTTTTTTTTCTCCCCCTTTTCTCGCACCCAAAATTGCATTGTGCTGCAAAATCTGCATCGACACATCCCCGCCCACGCCACTTTGTCCGCTCTGGCACCGTCAGATCTCTGCTAAAACGGGACATTTTCAAACAGGTGCAAACCCAAAAGGCTCATACAGCAAAAAATAGAATTCTAGTTGCAGCAGAAGTGTCATTCGTCTGCTTTTTCATTTATACATACTTCACTGTGTGTGATTTACAATATAATCTGGGATCACTTTTGACAGGGCGGGCTCAAGAGATTCTTGTGTATCCATCTGTTAGTTCATTAAAAACTCATGAAGAAACATACAACAACAAACCCCAATGTCATGTCCTATTTGGTAAAAATGCAACTCGAATCTGGTCAAACTGATGAGCGGGGAAAGCAAACATGGCCAATATGGATTACCGATATCATTACAAGTCAGTTACTCTAAAAAACTGAAATGTCATTGCTGTGTCTGTGGAAATGAAATCAGTAGGAGATGCAAGAACTAGACCATGGAAAGAAAAAAAAAAAAAGATGCACTACCCCAGTTTGCCAGTTTGTTGCACGTCAAATACAGACATCAGGTCCCACTGCTTCGGTACGACAGCAGCTGTTGAGTGACTCTCCTCCAACTCATTACCAAACCTCCACCTGTGACTTCCACCTGGATACACCATCAGCTCCAATTTCCACTGTAGCCACCCCACCTGGAGTGTGAAACACCCACTTGGCTTTCCCCTGAGGCAAATTCAGTTTACCCCTTCAGGCCCACCCAAACAAAACCACATAGTCATCCCAAGTCACGCCATTACTGTTACCACTAAACCCGGTTCGCGTTAGTGTTGTTGAGGTTCATCAAGGCTCAGGTTTGAACAAAAATCACGTAAAATCTTTTATTTGCAGTTCAGAATTTAAATGTTGCATTTCTACTTCTTTCCAGTTTTTGTTGGAGTGACACAAACTGTCCTGTTGAGGGGCAGAAAGTGCATTAGTTTATCTTTTTCTTTTTTTCGTTTTCCCCAATAAGTGCCAAGTTAGGTCTGTGGTCATTTTATCTGCAGAGCGACAAGTGCTGAAATGTCTCTTTGAACCCTGCAGTCTAATAAAAAAAAAAAGGAGAGGAAATGACTCTCTTCTCTCTACATCACAACAGCAATTTTCTTGGGCTCGTTCCGTCTGCCTTATGAAGAGATCCGGGACATTGTGCTGGAGGTAGACGAGGAGAGACTGAGCGAATCACTCATCCAGGTAAGACTGATGTTCATTGTAGTGCGTTGGCTTTCTCTCGTGTGCTCACACACGCACACACACACACACACACACACACACACACATGCTCAAAGTCTCTGGTGAGTATGTAGAGAAAAACAAGTTTTTTTTTTTTTTTTCTTCAATGTGTTCATGTGAAAAGATATTCTCACATGAACACAAAAAAAGAAAAAAAAATCTGCATTGAGTATTGAGTTGGTGAGTTTTTTGACCCCCTTTCAACCTTTCAAACCTGCTATGTTCTTTGTTTGGCACAAGTCAACCTTCCCTCTCTCATGCGGACCACAGAGTCCCCCTCATTCATCCTCCTATAATGGATGATGAAGGACACGGCTTGGCAAAGCCTCCTCCGTTCCACCCTCCTTTCGCCATGCCTTTGTCTTAAACCATGATTGATGAGCTTCCTAAAGGCTACTTGCTTTCCTCTTGTTTTATTTCTTTTTGTGTGTGTTTCAAACCAATAATTGAAAATGGTAACTTCCTGGGTGAGTGTGTATCACTTTGCAACATGATTCTGAGCCGGCGCTCACATTTGTTGCCGTCTCTCCAGCTGAAGCAGACGTGTTGATTTCTGTTGCTGCTCTACTTCGGCATTAAGACCTCTGGACCTCTGGGTTGCAGAGCAAACAGAAGATTTGATTTCATTATAATTTTGGCAGAGATACACTGCATATATGTATGTTTTATGTCCTCCCAACAGCAGCAGGAAATGTTCAAGTGCAGCTTTCAAGTGTGAGAATCTTATATTTTCAAGAAGAAAAAAAAAAAAAAACCCTGACATATATAACATTTGTACTGCAATCTATATATGTTATTTCCCACATTCCCCATCAACAAACACTTGCACAGCATGTATCCTTCCTCCCCTCGCTTGGATCCCAGACACTCGTGTCAGGTGGAAAGGCAATATATATTTAGATAGGGTTTATCGAGAGAGCTGTCCCACAGGGCCATTATTTTGAGCTCTGATAACATTTAATTGGCTGGTAATCTGGCAGAAAATACAGTGTGTATTATGAGATCACTCACCCCTCTCTGCTCTGAGAAAGAGACAGGAAGTCAAGGTGTTGACATCCCACCTTCAGCCTCCCTATAGTAAAGTAGTGTATGTGTGTCGGGAAGGCAGACGTGCCCCCAGCCAATCCCATCAGAGTCTCCGCGGGCTGGCGGACTCTTAGTCTGGTAGGGTTACAGGAAGTAGGCGCGCACCAGTGCTATCTAACGGCTGAATATGAACTGACCCTGACCGATCTACTGACACCAGTAGCGTGAGTAGCCTTCTGTAATCGCAAACATTTGAAGTGCTCAAACTCCTCGTCTGAATTTCCAAAGCTGAACTCGAAGTCTCTGACATGGCGCTGAACCAGTAGAGTGCATAAAAGATAGCAGGCAAATAATGGCGCCAACGCCACAAAAGCGCACAGACAAGAAAGCAATACTCCGTCTATTCTCAGATTTCCTTGCTGATGCGTTTATTGAAATACTGACAGCTGCTATAACCTTCAACTTCCTTTTATTCGCAGTTTGGAAAATGCTTGTGTTACCAATATAACAAGTGGTCAGGGTTAGTCAACAATAAAAGCTGCTTTTTTTTTTGTTTTGTTTTTTTTTACTATTCCCACATGCAGGAGGCAACTTGCTACTGTTTTTGCGAGGTGTTCCATGGCCTCCTCCGTCCCCTTTATTCCCCCGTTTTGTCAAAATGAAAGATGACTAACAAAGGTGCGGAATCAGAACCGAGCTAATGTCGCCAAATCCAGAGGGGAGCAGGCACACTTAACTTATCAGTGCAGAAGGAGCTCACATCTGGCCAAAGAGTCGCTGTCAACACCGACTGAGAACCCGTTCACAAGACAGTGTTTTCAAGTGCAAGACTTTGCGGTGCTTTGAACGTTTTTATTACACAATGCATTCATTCGTAAGCCGTCTGCAATCTTCTGATTTACGATCTTTTACCAAAACCTCTGTTGAACACATTCATTCCACAGCAGCATTTCATATCGCGTTCTGAAATTCACACTATCTGAAGGCTGGAGACACGGGATTTGACAGAAACCATTATTTACTATTCGATAAGAGAGAAGAGCGAGCTAAATCATTCATGTATATTAAAATATCAATCATTGTGTTGTTAGATGACCAAAATATAAACGAGGTGATTAGCAAGAAAAATGTATCCAGGAAGTGCCAAAATTAAACAAGGAAGGAGGCGACACATGGTAGAGAAATGCAGTTATGACTATAGTTAAAGCTTCAGAGCGGCGCTGGAGGGGAGCAGGAGAAACCCTGCAGGGTTACACAGTCCTGAGTGTGGGCTCCATCTGCACCGTGCTCATCTACACTCATTATGCTGATTAATCACTCCACACCACCCACTTTCAGCCACACGCCAATCACCATTTATCCACACGGACAGATGCACACACATACAGGGGAGGAAGATGCATATGCACGGCTTGGGAAATAATGAAAGGAAATGTGTTTACCACCCCGCTAATAGTAAAATGAGTGGGTGATTGTGCACACCTAAAATAACAACGTAAATATTGGAGCCGAACAGACAGAAGAGACTGAAATAAGGGGTTCATATACAGCAGCGGGGGAATGCGAGGACGATTGCAGCAGGATTTTTTTTTTTTTTTTTTTTTTTTTCAGGAATTCGCTCTAAATACAGTGCAGTAAACACAAATCCTAAATCAGGTCAAGGTTTTGTAAGACTCCACTTTACTTTTGAAAACCAGAAGTAGCAACTGATTTAAGAGATACTCAAAAAGTAAATTGTTTGGCGCAACTTGAAAAAAATTGGACTTATTTTTTTATTATTTTTCTGTCTTTTTCTTCCCATTTTGAAATACTTGCCTTTTTAATTCATTAAGTGTGTTTTTGATGAATGAATGCTTACATTTTTTTTTTTTTTTTTGTTTGTTTGTTCATTTTTTTTTCCGCTGTGTAGTGTCCATAGGAGATGAATTCCATATTACTTTACCTTGGATGCACCCTTTGTGTGAACTGATGAGTTGGGATTGCAACACAAATCAGCATAACTATTTTGCATTTCTTTCTGGAAAATTGCACGCAAGCGGTTGAGAATTAGTACAGTGGAAGTAGAGCACCCCACAGTTGGAATTCAGTGCAACATTAGTCAGAATACTCTTCATTCCTGACAATTTTATCTTGCTAAAAAACATCAGTACTTTTTAAAGGAGCCTTTTTTGATGATAGAGTCACAATGGATGAGACCACAAAGACACTCGTTCAGCTGTGCTTTGCTGGAGGGGTTGTGTTGCTGCACACACACACACACACACACACACACACACACACACACACACACACACACACACACACACACACACACACACACACACACACACACACACACTTCGTTGCTTCCTTTCCGCTTTTAGAAACTCTTTCATGACTTTGACACCGTGGTTGGCTCATTATCAATCTTTTGGAGACTTAACCTCCTCTTGTTAGCCAGTGTGTTGGTGTATCTCCAGGTAGCCGCGGTGTCATCCATAAATGTCACCTCTCAAACACCTTTTGCACCCGTGGCATCACACTCCCACCTCGGTGTCTCACTGTTGGTAAAAATGCATTCACTGTGGTGGTCCTGGCCAGGTTCATGACAAACAAACTGGACCCCGCCTGAGCCAAACAAATTTATCTTTGCCTTATTTACACCAAAGGCATTCAATTTCATTATGCATTGACTTTTTTTCTTCAGTTTCTTGGAACATTAGCAGTAGAAAACAGCAAGGGATTGTTATTAATGCAAGCTTTTTTCTGTGTTTTTTTTTAATTCAGTCTTTTTTGTACAGTCTGAAACTTTCCCCTTTTTTGTGAAGATATTAGCCTTACAATTCTGTCTCTCAATTGTAGTTTTCACTTTTTTGCTACCACTGTTTTTTAGTATT
The DNA here is from genome assembly GCF_902148845.1 of Salarias fasciatus. Lineage (NCBI taxonomy): Eukaryota > Metazoa > Chordata > Actinopteri > Blenniiformes > Blenniidae > Salarias > Salarias fasciatus. Next base: position 19,547,095 of record NC_043746.1, on the reverse strand, counting down.
TCTTGGTTTGTTTCACATTGTTGATCATAATCATGTTATTGGTTGCTCCAGGGTTTGGGGAGCTCTGGGTCCTATATCCACATCATTGTGCGTATGATTGGGTTTCAGAGGGCCCGTGGTCTCCATTAGTAGGGGACTAAAATCATGGGATCAATATCACAGTCAGGGGTCTATATTCATGACAATGGGGTAATTGGTCTGACTGGTGGACACCGGGGATTATTCAGAGCCTCAATGGACACAAATTATTGCTTGAAATCAACACCTGCGTGTATTTGTTTTCCTTTTTTGCCACCGGGTTGTTTTGGACGCTGTTGATTTTGCTACCCAGGTTTTTTTTTTTATTTTACTACCGCTTTAAATTTTCATCAGTTTATGTAAGTTGTTGGCACTAATGAACACCCCAACCTTGAGAACATGGAAGCAGAAGAGAAAACTTTACCTGGCAGTTTGACAGAGCGCGTCTGTATTCAAGAGCAGTGATGAAGACCTCTTGTAAACACAGGCTCTGCTTTAACTGGTCTTCGAGGACTTTGTATAGATTTAGATAAACTCTTACAAAACTTAGTTCCTTTCAGAATTGAGCTTCAACTTGCCACCAAAGGAAGGGAAAAAAAATAAGATAAATGGGAGGGAAAGTGAAAATAGAAGGAATCAAGGAAGCAAGAGGTGTTCATAATGCATCTAAAACTCTGTAACTCAATCTTATTATCTTCCTCCGCTGTCGACATGTCTAATGTAATGATTTGTCAGCAGAATGTGGCAGTGCGCTGGCCTTGAAGTACCCCCACAATGTGTCACCCTGGCAGAGTGGATAGATAGGAGTTGATTGGCTCTCCTTATTCTGCATTAGGGCCCATCAACGCCGCGGAGATGATGTACACATCTCTGAATGCTAGCAGACAGTCCTTGCTCCCACCATTCATCCATGCTCTGAATGAATACTTGCAATTCCACCCTTATTTTCATCTCCATGCACCCGGCGTGCAAACACACGTACAGTACATGCAAATAGATCGGCGCTGTCAGTTATCCCCTCTGTCTGCCCATCCCTGTACAGTTGTGTCATCTATCATCCAACCAGTAAATGCTTTAAGGTCCACGCACATGTGCAAACACACACATTTGGATGTGATTGCTCACTCTCTCTCCCAGTGTGCCTCTGTGCCTTTCATTTGCCTACAATATTCATGGAGCCTGGTGGACAGAGGTCACTTTTATATATCAGGTCAGCTTCATCAATTTCAGATAGACATCAGAGTCGCCCCAGTACCAGAGTCGGTATAACAATGAGATGAAGAGGACAATGAAAGGCAACAATACGTGTTGGCTCGCTGGAAACAGGTTGAGCCTTAGAAAAGCCTGGCAAAGGTCTGCTTTTAAAAGGGCCGACTGTCTGACAAAGCCATTCATTGCTATTGTTGGCTGGTGAGCATCGCAGCGAGGGAAAGGTGCTGTAGACGGTGCCGGTGTGAGAAAGACTCAGGCACATGTGCTCCTGGCTCCGGTGGCCTGGTCGCATTGTGTTTGCGCTTAGTTTGGCACAAGAGGACCAGGGACTCTCCAGTCTGTTTTCGCTGTGCATAATTCTTCCTTACTTGCATTGTTTAAATCGCGCCGTGGCTGCGCCCTTGACCTTGCTGTTATAAAGTCAATCCGACCCCCCTTTGTTGTTTCTATTTCTCCAAAAGTCCCACTGCGGCGTTTTTGCCCTCGAGGGAAGACTTAGCTGGCTTTACGACGGTACTTGGTCCTACGCCTTCACTCTCCCTCCCGATCGAACACCACGAGCCAAACAATGGCCAGATTAATACTGAGCGCTTGTAAACCTAAATAGTTTATAGTGTAATCAACTGGTATAAATGCACGTAATGGCTTACCGTTAATGTCACTATAATGCAAATGTTTCCGTGTGTAATCGTATACTGTCTGATTATCTTCATTCATTATTAACTTTATTGTGTTGTTCTTTTTTTTCTTGAGAAGCTTTACAACCTTTCAAATATTTTTTTTTCCTTTTTTTTTTTTTTAAGCAGTGTTTTGAGTCTTTTGAGTATGTATCATTATTTTATCAGTAATGTTAGTTCTGCTGTACAAGGACATGTCTCACCGAAAGAATAAGTGAACAAAAGCTCAATAAGCACAATAAAAGTAGAGGTTGGCACAAATACAAATTAGTTTTGTATGGAAAGATGATATTTGAGAGAGTTTCAGTAAACGTCAGTTGGAGTCAGAGTAAACGTCTCATCATTGTGAAGAAGTTCATCCGTGCTTTGAATCCTTTCCGTGTGAAGTTTGCATGTTCTCCTAGAACATGCAAATAAGTGACAACTCTAAAATTTGTCTATAATTTGTCTCTCTGGATAAAGCAGTGGGAAGGTGAATGTAAGTAAAGTTAATTTCTGTACAAAATTATTTCCACTATTTGTTTGGGGATTTGGCAAAATTTTCAGATTCCCGATTGCTAACTTTTCTTTTTTAATATGGCTGAATATTTGTAATAAGCTTTCCCTTCCCAGAGGTAGAGCTCAGGAGGGGCAGCAAAATGTTATGGCTGCGTTTAATACTGGGCACATTTTGAAATGAGTTGAAGTGGCTGCTATTACTGCATTGCACATAGTTTCTCATCTCTGAGAGGAACAATTTTCAAAGGCATTTTTAGTAACAGTTTACTTACAATCACTGGGATTAAGTGACATCCGTTTCAAGGAGTTCAGATTCCTCCCGGATATATACTCTCCCGGCTCTCATAGCCCGCTCTTTTCCCTTGTCAATTTTTTTTTTTTTTTTCTTTTACACATTATTTCTGCTGAGCTACCTTTCATTCCCTTGTTGGTTAATTGGCACATCTTGGGAAATTGTTCTTTGTGACTACAGTGTATAAATCTGACGTTTCCTTCAGTACATGCATTCACTCTTCTAATGCGCCCACGGGCAAATATACGCTTTTTCTTTCCTTCTTTATTTCTTTTTTTTTTTTTTTTTTCTCTTTTCCTTTTTTAGGTCTAATCAGCTTTTCTGCCTCCATCAAGCAAAAACAGCCTGTGGTTCTTTATGGGCTATATATAGTACAACAGTCACAGAGTCCTTATGATGTCCAATTATGGCCCATTTCTAATTTAACCCTGCCACATCAAAGCTTATCACTGCATTGACCTCGATGGATCAGCTCTAATACAAATCAACAAAGGGTTGCATGTAGCGTTGGCAACTTTAGTCAGCTTTCTGAGTCCAAACGTTATCTTAAATGTACCTGGGGAAGTTATTAATTTTCATTCCCCACCTGCACTGGTATGTAAGTTGGTTGAAAATGACCCACATCCAGCCTGCCCCTTCAGGCTGGATGAGGATAATTTCCTTCTGTTGAGCTTTTGGGGAATGAGGTTACCCAGTGTACTTAACCCCCTATATCTGTTTAAAACCTGTATTTCCTTTTTATTTAATCTTCCAAAGCTTCATGTATTTTAAATTTGCGAATAAATGAAATTGGTGCAAATGATTGCTACAGTTTTCCCAGCTTTTATTGAATACCAAACTGGGAAACTGATATGAGGTTTAATCCTGTGGTCGGCCTGGAAGCTTGGTTAAAGCTGAGCTAATTTTCCATCTTCTGTAGCCCCGCTATGTTAACAAGAACTGGAGCCAATCCTTACTAACACTGGGTGAAGAATAGGATATCCCCTGGACAGGTCAACAGTGCATGCTTGAATATTTTTCAATGATATTTTTATATCGGGTGATCTCATAAAGAATTCATTAAACAGAAAGAAATAAGTTAATAATTCAAACCCATACCTGCTGAGAACAGCCTTAAAGGTTCAGCACAGATCCCTGTGTGCATCATTTGTAGTTATGTGGCGGGTGAATTGATTGTTTGAGCCATGTCTCATGTCATGCTGCCAATCAACGTAAGAATAGGGTCATCATCATAACCATGTCGAACACTGAGATATTTCGAATAAACCGCAGGAACAGTTTTGTCGAATGCTACAGATTTTTTTGCGAAGATGCCATGTGATCCGGCTGCCTGAGTCGAGACCGTCTTTACTAAATGTTTCAACACGCCCAGTTTTTGGTGTGTGTGGTAAGCTAACTTCGTCAGCGGATGATACGACCCTGGAGGCTTGTTTTGCAGAATATCAGAGTGGCTTCTTAATGTTTAATGTCTGCCAATGTATTTTATATTACCCCATCTTCTTTTCAAAAGGAAAGGCTAATGACTAACACAGCACATCTGCTATTAATTTGTAATTAGTATTGCCCTATGTTGTGTGCAAATGCACCGGTAGAAATATCAAATAAACGCAGAAAAGTGTCCAGCATGTCTTTTATTTAAACTCAGCATGTTCTAATGACTCAGTGTGCGCACATCATTTTTAAAATTCAATGGCTGTCATGCCAGTGCTTTTAAGTAAACAGTGGGAAACAATTGTTCTCATTTCATGATTTAGGATAAGTGGTGTAATGCCACTTATTATAAAACCCACATCCTAATTTACCATGGAAAGCTGTCTCGTAGTCATACTAATGCAATACTGCTGTAGTCTAAACAAACGGGAGCTTGACAGAAATGGGTGACACACCGCGTTAAAATCACCCATAGATGTGCAATATATGAAATGTAATTAAACTGTACATGTGGACAAATGGAGGAAAATAGCCTCACCAATGTATCTTAAGGTTATTGTGTGGCACTTCTTCAGTCTGCAATGATTTAATTTTCTTTACCCTCACCTGCCCCTTCAGCAGAGATACAATATAACAACAGCCTGGTCATAAATTCAGCCTTTACGCAGATGATAATGTTAAGTTTTTGCTTGAGGTCAGCAGAGGCGCTTTCATCTAACTCTCTGTTAATTTTCGAGTTTTTTTTTTTTTTTTTTTTAATTTATTTCTGTTGAAGTGCATTGTATTAAGAGCAAGGGCAGAAATAAATGTCATCTGTCAAAACAGCTTGAGACATGATTTTGAAGCTCACAAATGCTTGTTTTTGTGCATAGAAATTAAACTTGTTAATTTTTTTTTTTTTTTTTTTTTTTTTAAATCGTGTAAATGTTTAAAGCCCCCATGGGCCTCCCATTGTTTCTCCCCATGACTGCAGTGCTTGTAATATCCTGCCTTCTCATGTGTGTTATTACAAGTTCAGTGTGAGTGCATATGTTCACAGCTAGTGACATGAAAACATTGGCACGATCTATATACTTCCAATTACACATTTATGCAATTCCCCAATAATCAATACATCCTCAAGATGTCAGCTATCGTTGCAATTTTTTTTCTTTTATACATTGTTTTGCAAATCAGATTGTGCATAAAGTTTTGTGGCTTATGTTCAAACTAAAACTCCGCGATTTCACAGAGCTATTCTGTTTAGCATTTAGCATTATGAAATTAAAGGATGAAGTGTCGAATGGATGCGAATGTGGATATTGATTGAATACATTAAAACATTTACATTACTGTTTATAGGTTGTGGTTCAACTCTGAATTAATTCAATAATGAGCTGAATAACATTTTTAGCCCACCTGGTCAGACAATGGAGACAAATAGATAAATAATGATGCTCTGTTCATTTCTGAATCGTATGAAATTAAGAACTGTGTCAATTTAAATGCTAATACACACCGAGGAGGATGTTTGACAGTAAACAGCAACATTGTCAGCTTTTGGCTTCGCACTGCTTCCCCTTCGTCTCGCCATGGCAACAACCTTTCCGCCAGGTCTCGCAGGAGTCTTTCGAACTAGCCTTGCTTGTTATTATTGTTTATCTCTCTTGTCAATCACCCCGATCACCGGCGTGCTCATCCATATGCATGAGCCCATCATTACATGTAGCCGCTCATTGGCTGCAGGGTCTGGCGGTGCCGTGCCAGCCTTTGTTCACCGCTGTAACAGGTGATTGTAGCAGACTGGCACATTGTCGGGTATCGTTTTCATGGTGCAAAAATGCACATGTGGGGCAAGGCGATAAGTATGGGCCTGTTGGATTAGAGCTTAAGCAGGAGAAACGAGTCCCCCATGGGTTTAATTGTGGTTTATTTTGGCACACAGCGCACAACGCTCTTCTGCATCAAATGCTAATTTAACAATGAAATTTGAAACACATTATGCGAATTCGGCGAGGCTGAAAAAAAAAAAATAAGACGGGGAAAGAGGAGGGGAGGTATCGAATAAACAAAGTAAAAGGCAGAGAAAACACAGTGGAGGCTTAGTTTTGGTGCAGTGTCTGATGCGCTTCAGAAACCGATGGCCGGGACCCAAGGTTCAACATGTACTTTCCACTGATCATCACCAAGCTGCTGATCTCCCACCACAAGGACCTGGCCAGGTACTCAGGTCCTCAGGTTGAATATTGATTAAAAGCACACACACACACACACGCTGAGATGCTTACGCTCCAGCCAGTTCATGCTCAGTACAGCGCAGCAGTTAAATTTTCATTATGTACAGTCCTTTCAGCCCCTCCTCTGGCATATTGGGTGCTGTATTTTCTTAGCCGAGTAAAAATTAGTTTTCCTGTTTTCACATTCCAGCTCCGTGTCTTTGTTTCCGTGACAGATGGCACATCACTCAGAGAGGCACTCTCAGACACAAGACCCCACAAACAAATTAATTTCTATTACTGTTTTGCATGCTGGCTCTCTGCCTGTTTGATTGACAGACTCATCATATACCGGCTTTGTATTAGGACGAGTGTGTGAGACGCTCCAAATGTGCACAAATGAGAGGCGGTGTTTTTGCAGCGCCATAAGTTCACACACTCTTCTCCACCTTGACAAGTTTATGGGTGAGCAAATGTTCTGCATATAGTTTGACTTTATGTGCTCGGTAGAAATAGTTTTATCAGAATGAGGAGTGATCAGCAGCAAAGTTCAGTGTTGAATAAACATAAATATATAAAAGCTACTTCTCTAAACTTGCTGTTTCGCACAGTAGTCCTGTGAGGGTAGAACGATTTAGGAACATTTTGTTTATCTCTTTCTATTTCTAGTCTCTTTTGTTTCTCTCTTGTCAGGTTCCATGCATTTAAAATCTAAATGAAGCGGTGCTGTCACATCTTGCACGTCGAAAATAAAACTCACGATGCAGTTTAATGTTGGAATTCCTGTATTGTCACGTTAAAATAGCTTACATTTGTTGAAGTTACTATTTTCCTTTTTTCTCTGTTTAATTCCGGGGACTGATCGTGTTGCTGCACTGCCTCGGAACTTTGTATTGAACGTTTCTGGCCACTGCTGCACACTGAAGCGGTAATGCGTGCCCGGCTTTAATGGGTTAAATGAGATGTTTTTAGGTTTTCCGTGCTACAAAAAGATGTAATTACAGAGAGACAGCAATATGTGCAACATATTGCTGTGTTGTTATGAATTAACGGTAAGAAACTGAAAAAGGAGAACTTTTCGTAAGTTTTTTAGTTTTTTTTTTTTTTTATAGATAATGTACATATTTTACTATTTTAGAAATAATCTATATATATATATATATATATATATATATATATATATATATATATATATATATATATATATATATATATATATATATATATATGTACGTCTTTTGTTTGTTTGTTTTCATGATTGCAGAGAGAAGTCTGCTTTCAGTATGTCTTCAAATGTTTGTTTTTTCCTTCCTGCATGTGATCCTATACTTACCTACTTGGTTGCACTTTTAATCCGCTTTCATACCACTCATAATAAGCAGAAGTGCTCAGGTGTGCACATTAAAAAAAAAAAAAAAAACACCCCATATTTCATTCTAAAAGACAAATTTAATGTCACAGTAAGTCTGTCAGGTTTTCCAGCTCTGGTCTTCAAATTAATCCCTCCCCCATCGCTCTCTCTCTGTCTCTCTCTGTCTCTCTCTCTCTCTCTGTATGTATCTTTCTCTTAGATTGCATTTCTCATTTACTTTAATGTGATTTTAGAGTCTGTCACACTCAGTTTGCTGCCTGTCAATCTGTCACTGCATCTTCGCTCACACTGAGATTTGAGGTATTTGTATTGTTTGGCTGAGTATATATTTTGTACACCATGAAGCCTGCATGACTGATGTTCATTGTTGAACATATTTCCTTGAGAGACACGGTTTGATTTTCCCCGTTTTGTTATTTTGTTTGTTTTTACCTTCCAGTTCCTCCTCTTGTCACACTTGGTAAATACGTCATCTCACACTTTGGAAGACAAAAACGCTCATGTAGTTCAAAACGCAATCAACACATATGCTGTTATTCTTTTTTTTTTTTCAAAAATTTGAAAGAAAGAATCTGATTTTTTTAATTAAACTTAGCAAGCATTAAATTTTTCGCTGTCAAAACAGTCGCACTCTCACAAATCAAAAGTCTACTTGATTGCCTTTGTTCCACATACTCATTTCCACTGCTTTAGTAGTAACCTTTTGTTTGAGCTGGATGCTGTCTACACCCACCAAGTATTGTGCAGCTACTTTTTTTTTTCTCCCCTCTTTTGACACTTAGCTTTAAAAAAAGATTCCTGTAGTTTTTTGTTTTTTTTTTCTCTCTCTCTCTCTTCTTCTTTTTTCTGGAACTGTCACGGGTCTGTTTGAGTCGTGAGGTTTGCGGGGTGTTGAGACGTCTTCTTGTCTGTTGATAATTTGGCTATTGATTCGAGCTGAAGTCTTCACTGATTTGCCACGAGCCAGGTAGGGAGCCTGCTGAGGTGTCACGGCGGGGGGAACGGCGGTCCCGCGTTGCTCTTCAAAACAAAGCACGGGCAGAATACCACATGTTTCTCTGTCTCATAAAATTGAGGAGAAAATCAATTAAAAAGGAGGAAAATCACATCTGTCAAGCACATGGCAGACCTGGCTCGTCTTCTGTCTTTGTTACAGGCCTCCCATAGGCCTTTTAGAAAGGCGCACGCTTTACTCAGATCATCTTTTAGACATCAGGTGATTCTCTCTTTTCTCCTTTATTTAACCCAGCTTAATAAAGATTTTATTGCTCTGAGAAGAGCTTTATCGATTGACGTGTCTCAGACTGTATCTTAAGAGTTCTTCAGCTTCTTTATCATTTTGACATTACTGCTGGGAATATGCTTCTTGGTGCCCTTGCTGCAATAAGTCGTAAAGTAACTGCAGTCATTATTTGAGTCAAATTCAAAGTTTACCCATGACTTCTTTTATAGAACGCAGTATTTACATAATGTTTTCGCAGTTTTTTTTCAGCGTACATTGTAGCAGTGAACGCACACAGTCGCTGACATTCATGAATATGAAAGCTTTTGCTCCCTTCTTGTCTTGATGCTCCATCCGCAGTGTTATAAACTGTTTGGTTAAGTTCCTGTCTAATGCGTGCCCACTCCTGCCCCGCATTAAGTTGGCATGGGCTTGCGGATGCTGCGAAACTGTGAACTTGATTCACTGGAAGCCGGCTGACAGCAGCGGAGATCAAAGTACGGAAGTGAAAGCCCTACAGATACTGTCATCCTCTACAAATGTTTAGTGAACCGTAACCTGTATCTCATTACTTTAACACTCTCCTTTACCCTTGCTACTGCTTCATTCCTCAAGTACAGATCCTTCACAGCCTCAGATGGTACACTGGAAGTATTTCACCAATATCTGCTGCTGTTACGTTTTTTTTTTTCTTCTATTTTTACTGTGTACTGTGTGTGTAGACCTAGATGTATACTTCCAGATGACAGTACAGAGAAAAAAAAAAAACACCAGTAGTGTTGTGAGCCTTCCTGCGAAGTCCTTCACTTGACCTGCTGTCAGTAAATCTATAATAAATTGATTGAGCATTGTGCTCAATGATATCCTAATCTGTTTCCGAATTGAAATAACAGCCATAACAAATTTGCTGCATGTTCGTGTTATGGATGTTCCACAAATTAAAATGTAACATGTTCTGACAGACAGGCATGCGTCGTATGTTTTCACACTGATGGAAATAAATTGTGCTGTCAGTCTGCTGACGTCCCGCCCAGTGATGAATTGATTCTGCTTTGTCAAATTGGTTGTTGATTGACTTTTTAAAACCTTTTTTTTTTTTTTCTTGTCCTATGATTGTAACTGGGCATTAAGAGGTGATAGATATATATCCATCCATCGTTGATGTGTGTGAAACTGTTGCACTGGTTGGTTTGCATGAAGTTGAAGAGGAATCAAGATAAATGTAATGTTGTTTTTTTTTAATTTGTTGATGCATTCAGTATTCATATTAAGACAGGTTTCCATTCAAGCTTTTTTAACAGTATGCCAGGCTTATTTAGCAAACTGAATTCATCACATTGTATCTGCGAGCGTGGAGATAGTCTTGTTTTCCACTAATCTCTACCTTCACCAATTTTATCCCAAAACAATATCCAGTAAATGTTCAGTAAATATTTACTTCTTGTTGAATATATTTGCTCTCCCCACACATTCATCCCGCACTGTGTTTTTTTTTATTTTTTGTTTCTGACACAGATATACTAAGCAGGATTTATGGGGGTTTTAACCTGAACAACCGAAATTCTCGCTTATGCCGTTCTCTTTTTTCGCTTTATCTCAGCACATGTGCTGATATGTAGCGCCTTCATCCCCGCCCAAGGCAGTAAATGAATGTGTAGTGTTGCTCGCATACTTCCAGTAATCTCTCCCAGACTGCTGTGTGTGTCTGGTGGCCTGTGGTGAGAAGTCTGGCCCAGCATCATCACCCAGTCTCCCACATCGCTACACATATGGCGCTGCCTTTGTGTCAATTGTACTCGGCGGGGTTTCTGATAATTAACAAGATGACAGACAAATGAAATGACAAGAAGAAGGTGAATTCGGTTCTCCACCACCTCTCTGTTTTCCTCTGTCTTTCTCTTTTTGCTGCTGCATTCTGCTGTGTGATGTTTTGATGTGTGTTGGAATTAATTTAGCATTTTCAGATACATCCACTGATAATGCAACAATGATGTCTACTCAGGAGAAGGCAAGTAGTTATTACTTATTGATAAACTTCAGGAGCATAATATTATGTCTTGAGATGTTGTCGAAAACACTGTGTTGATTTCAAGTTAGTTTCCATAAATATGACTTGCAGACAGTGTTGTGTCTGAAAGTAGAGGCAGAAAGTTTGTTTGTTAATAACACTTCTCTGGAAATATGATATATTGAATGCTAACTTTCCCTTGTGGTGTTTTCGATATTGCCTGATTATTGATATTTGCATACCATGTCAAACCAGCTTACAGATAAATAGAAGCATTTTTTTTTTACAAGACTTTCTTAGCATTAACTATTGTAATGGAAATATAATTAACTTCTGCACTGATGCTGCTTCATTCAGAGCCAATAATACATTGTCAGAGAAATCAATCTGCAATTACTCAATAATCCAGTAATGCATTGCGAGGGTTCGGATAGAAACTTTCTTCGTGCTAAATTGAGTTCCTTTTCAGTTATAGAGAAGATGTGTGTGTTTAATGTGCTTCTTTGAGGTTACAGTTGTTTAGAGCTGAAGCCCATTCAAGCCAAAACAGCACACACACACACACACACACACATACACACACACACACACACACACACACACACACACACACACATACACACACACACACACACACACACATACACACACACACCTATGGCTACTTAGAGGTCACACGTTAACCAACATGTTGTTGAAGGAAAACCACTCAGACTCCAGGAGAACATGCAAGCTTCACATTGATTGACAAAGTCACAGATGTACTATTGAAATATTCCCGCTGTGACACAGCAGAGCCAACCAACTCACGAGTGTGCCACTTCGTTTTCTTTTTTTTTTTTCCTTTGTACAATGAGTCCTGAGTGGATCCGGCCAAAACTTCACTTCTTTTTTTGGTCTTTAGTAAATATGTACCAGCACAATAACGATTTACATTTCGACTATTCAAAAGTAATTTAACCTTGGTATGATTTTTACAATTTCAGGTGGACAAATGCTTAGTTTTAAAGACGCCATCAGCACCTCTCCGTGCTTCTTCCGGTACGATCAAAGGTCTCGGCGTCGTGCCGCAGCAGCTAATCGGGGATTTGGCAAAGCAGCGTTTGATTTAATGGCTCCATCCTCAGCAGGGTTGCATTGCTTGCATTATAGCTTGCTTTTTATACTGGCGGACTCCCCGAGGGAAGGACAGAGATGTCATCATTAGTGGGCAGTGGACGCTGGCTGTGTTGTCTGTCAGGGCTGCTGAGGTCTACAGCGTGGTCAGCCAGGCCCGTGGCCCGGCAGCAGTGTCTGCTCTCTGTGTTTTCCCTGTCTGTGCTCCCATCTGGCCACGTGATCCCGCGCCAGTCTGCTCCCGCTGAATAAATTTGGGGAGCTAATGAGGAAGGAAGCTCTGTGAAGATGTGGAAAAGGGCACCTCTTCCTCTTCTTCTCCTCTGAGGAAAAAGAAGGGGGGGGGAAAAGTCGCTGTGGTCAATTTTATTAACTTGGATGACCTTCACACAAACAATTAACATTTACAGAAAATGCAGCCCCTCCTGTTATTTCGCTCATCTCCATCTTAATCTCCGACCTCACCACAAGCAGCATTGTGTTATTATTAGTACTTTTTTTTTTCCTTGCTTCTACAAGGGAAATTCATCAGACGGCAGCAAATTAATGGCAAACTCGCCGCATTTTATAGACAATTGCAAGGTGATGTGGATTATGCAGAAGAAGGTCAGTCATCTGAAGGTGCCTGACATGTTCAGTAATTGGCTGAGGGCCACTACCGTCGCAGTAAAGAACCAACAGTGAGCAGCAATTATGTGACCTTATCTTCCCACTTCTCTCTCCGACAGCAAACCTCTGTGCATTCTGACTGAAATGTAGACCAATGAAGATTTACCTAGAGCATGAGGAATGCTCGCTTCGACGCTGTTAGAGCAGGGAATTCATTTTGCTGCGGTCATTTACTCACACATGACAAGTTTCCCATGGAGGGTGGGGTGAAAATCCGTTCAAGATTAAAGTGTCTGGTATTCCATCAGTGCTCAGACATATGTACATGGACACACACGTTTTGTTCCTCCTCCTCGTATGTAAACTTTGCTTTTTGGAGTTGGGCCGTATTAACAGTCAGTGTGTTTGTGTTTGTGTTTGTGTGTGTTCTTCCATTTGTAGAACCTGATAAAGAACCTGCCGGAGCAGAAAGATCTGAGCGCGCTGGCGGAACTAAAGGGTGAATATGAAGAGCTGGTGGAGTCGGAGCAGTTTGGCATTGTGGTGAGTATAATTTCCTGGAGCCTACTGGATTCCCGAAGGAAAACACACAGTATACACAATTATACCCCCGGTCTGTTATAGTCAAACACTTTCAAGCATGCACCGATGAGAAATTCAATATTTTCTTCATTACTTTCTGACTTTTTGTTGGAAAATGCTTGTTTTGGACATTTGGATGGCCATGACCAGGAAATTAAGCTATTTTCAGATTCAGAAGAATTCATCCCCAAGAGGAGCATCAATGAATAATTTAGGAATCCAACAATATAAAAGAGAATTTTTATTGCACAAAGTCCATTTCTGGTGACCCAAGTGCCAAATGACAGGGGGCTACTACGGTTGAAAGTGACTGAAGCAAAGAGCGGCTCAGTCCTTCTGATTAGGACCGAGCATCAAAAAGTTGGGAAATGCCATATTTTGACATCATCTGTCAATGTTGCCTCATGATAAAATCAAACCCTAAGGCTATGAATCCTGTCTGTGATGAAGTTCTTTGAAAAGCACACAGCTGTAGTCAGCCGGCTTGGTGATGTGTCCCAATCCTCTTATCAATTTACCATGAACAGCCAAAGTTTTGTCTATTGTAGCAGTGAGATAAACAACGCTGCGAGTAACGTATTATATGCTTGGATTACGACTCGAACAGCCTCAGTCATCTAATGAGCCAGATTTAAAACAGATTATATAAACATTTAAATTTCATTACCATATTTCCCCTTGATAACGGAGAGAAACATGCCTCCTTTGCATTATTGATCTGTCTTAAAGACATTATGATCACGCTCGGGTGAGTTTACCCCGTGTTCTTGGTGGGATTAGACTTAACTATTGAGGCTGGTTGAATAGTCAGAGCTGAATCCTCGATCATCCAGCTGCGCTGACCTTTCCATTTAGTTAAGGCTGTAATTTCTTTTTAATTAACTGGCCTTGCCATCCATTTACCAGCTGAATAACCAACACTTCAGGCAATGCTCAAAGGAAGCACTGTCTTTAAAGTCAACTTTACAATGGGATCTTAGAGCTACATTATACTTTCTGACAAAAGACGTGTTCAGCCAGGTCCGAGGGTCACAGGCGTGCTCCATCACACTGGTTATTCTCCTCACTCACCCCCCCCCCACCTTTTTTTTTTTTAACCTTTTTCAGAAGATGTAATGAAGCAAAAGGCAGCAGCTTCAATCGTGATTTCACCAGCGTTGCGATCATATACCTCCCCACTGATGAAGTAGCTCCTCATTGTGGAGATATCTGGTTCCCAAGGGAAATAAGCTCACGTTGAAGCTTTTTCTCTACCAGAGCTGTCACCACCGAGCCTGCTTTCAATGTGATTTCCACTTATTGTATACAAATCAGTTCAAGGAATAGGGGGACAGTGTGTTTGTGCATGTGTCTGTGTGTACGCACAGCCATCTGTGCTGAGAATTAAGGTAGATGGGAACGTGTGTGTGTGTGTGTGTGTGTGTGTGTGTGTGTGTGTGTGTATGTGTGTGCGCGTTCGTGCGTGCGTCGCCATAGGTCTTATTTGTTTTAATTCTCTCGTTTTCCTTGTTGTTTCTCCTTAATTCAGTTTGTTTTTATCTCTTTCTTTATTTATTTATCTACGTCTGTAGTGATTCAACTCCCAAGCCTGCCTGTATTGATTGGAGCTGTTCTATTATTTATGACAAATCTGTTTAATAGGAGATTCCTTTATCCATGTGAAAGTCGTGAGGGATGCAAAGAAAAATGTGTAAATTCCATTTGCTAAAGAGGGCAGTTGATTTTCTGTATTTTTTAGCAGCAGCAGCAGTAATTACACTGGAGATTCAACATGATTGTGACGGCAGGACGGTTTAATTACGATACAACTTCAAAGGATTTATTTCCTGTCTGCGCCTATTTGTCTTATAAAAACTTATAGCATGAAGTCACAGAATAATTTTGATCTATGCGTGCAATCGCAGCTTGCACAGTTCATGGCTTAGAGCTGAAACAGTTACGTTTACAAAGGCTTTTGCGCTCTAATGGAGATCATTCCTCTTCATAGAGTAGTCTTTCTAATAAGTGCACTGACCTGCGAGTGCTGCTTACTTGTCAAGAGAGCCACCAATTTATTGCAATTAACAAAGTGATGCTCTAAACTCCAGACATACAAGCATATACAGTATTTTTATATACAGTACGTACACACATGCTGTCTGTGTGCGTCTACGTGCACACAGACACACACTTAGTATTTGTATATACCTATATTGTGGCTCAGAATATACAGAATAAAATAACTATTTTTGTAAAACCAAACAACTGCCACCACTGCGGGAGCTCAGCTGTGTTTCATGGCAGCAGCACTGATATCATGATCGGGTGTCAGTGTTTGGTTGTCCTCACTACTTTTAAGTCTTTTCTCTGAAGTTTGTGCCATTTGCTCAATACACTCTTGAAAAAAAAAAAAAAGTCAGTCGTCAGCCTCTCATAGCGTAATGTTATTAATATTGATGGATTGTCATTGGTCACGTTGGGTTGCATGCACAGCCTTGATAAATGCAAGTGTACAGTAAAAGGGCAGGTGCAGAGCTCAAAATGATTCATGTTAGCAATAATCCATGTCCATATACATCTTTTTGACTCATTTCCTTTGTTTTCTCCCAACATCCACAGATGAGTTCGGTAAAACTCCTGCGGCCTCGTCTGAATGGCATCCTGTTCAAGCTGACCTTCGAAGAGCAGGTGAACAACATCCGGCCGGACATCATGAACGTGACGTTCGCCTGCGAGGAGGTGAAGAAGAGCGAAAGCTTCTGTAAACTCCTGGAGTTGGTTTTACTGGTCGGCAACTACATGAACGCCGGCTCAAGGAACGCCCAGACGTTTGGTTTCAACATCAGCTTCCTCTGCAAGGTAACACAGCCTGCAAAAAACACAAATGATTTCAGATATATTTGGGTATAGGTAGCCTCGTTTTTCTTTTTTCTTTGATCCATTATCCGATTGAGACACAATCAAATTAAAACGTTTTATTAAAGCGAACGACACAAACATTGGGAGGTGTGGAACTGCCTGCAAAGACAGCATCTGTGTTCAGTGCCAGGTAAAATCACAGCATGCGAACGTGTGAAAGAGAAGACTGGCAGCAGTGCACACTCAGCTACACAAAGCACAACAAAGCTGTCAGCGCCTCAGCAGACAAAGCCGGGGTTAGTCATATTACAAAGAAAACAGAGATTTAGGCTTTGATTTCACAGTGATACCACAAGAGGAAGGCAGCTTTTTTAAGTTGGAATTTAATTATGAAAATGATATGATGTCACTTTTTTTTTATTATTATTATTGAATAAACTCTTTCTAACCTCTGTACAAATGTTGTGTACATTTAGCCACACTTAATCTTTTAACAAGTTTAGACAAACTTAATTTTTGAAGCTACTGCATCAAAACTTGGATACAAACATCTTTTTTTTTTATTTTATTTTTTTTTTTTTTTTTAAGTCTTCACATTGTTTTTGAGGACGCTGATGGTCAAACTGTCCAGAGCTGGTTGTGGTTTGTAATCATGCTCATTTATTAGGTCTTTATTTTTCTTTCTTTTTTTCCCAAACAGCTCACTTGTTTGCTTGATCTGATCAACACTGAGAGATCATATGTGATGAATCAGCCAAGCGGAAACGTCAAACGTAAAAGTCTCATGCCTCCTCGCATGCATATTCGAAACCTGCGGCGTTGCAGGTTCCTTGTAGAAAGAGCCTCACGGTGGAGAATGTAATGCACCTTTGGTATTCCTGCGAGCTGACTGAATCAGTGTGGAGTGTCAGTGTAGAGCCTGGTAACGCCTCAGGGGGCTGATTGGGCCATTATTGATGGACAAGAAAAAAAGTCTGCTTTCTCACTTTAGTCAATCAAGTAAATGGCCCCCTGGGTGGCAGGTCTAGGGTACCTAATGGGCTCATCAGGGAGGAGGCTGATGATGGGAATGAGCAGCAAAAGGAAGGGCACAGGCTGACCCACCTTTTTTTTCTTCCACCTTGAGCCCTCCACCGCTACCCCTTGTTCTGTCAAGAAAACACAAATCCCCCCGGGAGCCCGCCTGGTCACATATATCCCGCAAGCTCAACTTCTGTGCCGTCTTCACAAGGTCATTAATGAAATGTGGATTTCTTGTCCGCGTGAACAATAAGTGAGCACAGGGCACGATGGTAAGACGTTCCACTGTAAATTCTCAAGGAATATCGAATCTGTAATCTGATGCATAATAGATTGGTGTTGACTGTTATTAGGATTTAAGAAGTTTGAATCCAAAATGAATGTGAAAGCTTTGTTTTTTAAGTTTAATTCCACCTTTGATTAAGATAATCTGCAATTACTCTCTCTGCTTGATAATTAAGAGCACCACCAGGCAATAGTTCAAATTCATCTTGAGGTGAAGACATAACAAGCGCTCTGTCAGGTGGTGAAATTGTTTTTGTCACCATGTCATTCTGCTACGTCCAGTTCACCTTGTGAGAAAAACTGTGAGTGTTATGATGCTCCTGATTTGTTTAGAAATGATCATTAAATATTTGCTGTGCATGCCTTTCCTTATCAGGTAAGCTACTGTAAGTCACACCTTGGAGAAGTCGACACGTCAGGTGGTACACTCTAGAAAGTTGGTGAACGACTGCTATCAATTGTAATGGACCTTAGTTATGTGGTACGATGCCTTTTTAAAGCTGCTGTGTGCATGGTTCACGTGAGTAGAGACCCGTTCACTCCACCTTTCAGTGAAAATTCATCGTTTTTGCATTTCCCCTTCAGAAAAGTTTTGTGTTTCGATGGCATACATTTGAAAGCAATGTCCATTTACATGGAAATGGAAGAAATGTTGAAAATGTTGTAGTGAGCGTACACAGGTGCTGCTGTTTGATTTGCACACACAAAAACACTCAGGGGACAGCACACTATAAAGATTAACAATGATGAGCACGCAGACATTTGTATGGACGCATAACAACGTTGGATTGCTGTTATGACTCTCAACTGTAAAACTACCAAGTCCCATCAGAATATGGGCTGGAGGTCACGACACTCTGAGGCAAACATTGTTATTGCCCAACTACCAACACACGCGCAGAAGAACTATTCACTACGGCCGTGGTGGGCATACATAATAGCAGCACCAAAAAAAAAAAAAAAAAAATGAAACAACTGATCTTCGGGTTGGAAGATGACCTGCTTCACCTGCCCAGTTACAGCAACCAGTAATATCCATGACAATGTACTTGACCTGGTGGGGCAGCTGCCACAACGTAACTTATCTGCATGAGTTTTTCAGCACAGTTAACAGCAGTGACCCACTATCTCAGAATTTGCCTAAATGCAGGAAAGCAATCAAGATTTTCAATATTTACTGCAACAAATTCAGCTCAGTACATATTCTGCACCAACACAACCATCAAAAAATGCAATGCCCAAACCGCTACAAACTAGTGTGATGGTATTTTGCAGCCTGAATACCGACCCCTATTCTCAGTAGTGGGTTGTTTTGCTCTCATATGCAAATAATGCCTTTAGTTTTATTCTACCTTCCTTCCGATTCAATATAATATGCAATTTTATGGGCAATTATACAATGTGTTTGTCCTTTCCTGCTGCTCCATCTGCAGAAGTTAAATTGAGCAATCAAGAATCCGACAATCCTTCTGTTAGTGTGAGAGTTTTATATTCCCATCGCCGCTTCTTCTGTTATTAGTTAATTATTGCTTTATTTATTTATATCCAATCAGGATATTTAAGTGGAAAGTTGTTTGCTTGTAGTACGTCGTGCCGCTTTAAATTCCCATATACAAGACTGCATTACGCCAAGCAGTGAGGGATTCGGAATAATGCTACCTCAAGGCAATTTAAGTTATGAAAGACTGAACGGTATCACTGCTCACAATTTGCCATCAGCGACACTGTAATGAAGCATTGTTTTTCCATCTACTCCAAATGAACACATTCGTTTGAAGTAGTAGCATTTATACTCACTCCATTCAGTTGCCCCTTTAAAACATAATGGGATAAGACATTTTGTAAGTAGCTGCTGTTTAAAAAAAAAAAAACAGGCATGAGGTGCTTTATGAGTATTAAAAAAAGGAGAGAGAGGAGGTAAAACTTAAGGTAGCCTATAAGCTCCTCAAGGAGGGCGTTTGTAATCGGGGGATCTCCGACAGTCAGTCTTTTCAGAAACTTTCTAATGGCGCGGCCCGAGATTAAAATGGACTTTAATGTAGACGAGCTCGCCGCAGCCCGGATACTCCACAACCCCTCGCACGGTTCTCACGATACCTCAAAGCTGCATCGACTGAAACTCTTGATGTGAACTAGCGGGGAAGTAACATCAGCACCTCAGGTTTTATGCGGATTCCCTCTGCCCTTCAAGAGGCCCTCGGCAGGGTGTGTTACTACTGCAAACGACATCTGTTTGCATCTCGCCACACTCCTTTTAAAACGTAGCGGACTCGCTCCAGCAGTGTACATCTGTCTTTATGCTCCATCCAGCCATTCACCTCAACTAATTCATCTACATTAACGGCACTTAGACGTGGGATTATATTGTTGCATCGTGACATAATTATGTAGAAATACACTGATGCAGTCTGACATTTTGGAAATGATCGTTTCAATCTTTTATGCTAATTTGTACAATTACCAAAGGTTTTTTACATATATAAAGGGGCACGCACACAACACACGCACGCACGAAACCTAATCTAACAGAAGTTTATACTGATGATTACGTAACAGGCTTTCAATGTAGCATGTTTTACTTCGCTAGATTTGAAGTTACACTAGTAGGAGTCGTTCATGCTGCAGTGAAAGGTCCACACTCCATGTGGCTTATTCATATTTGATTTATTTCAGATATTCTCTACGTTTTAATTGCATTATCCCTGAGTAGAAATTATGTCTTCATCATGATGAGAAGCATTGCCTCACTGGATCTTAGATATTTCATTTGTTTTACCCCAAACGTTCTTTGTGACAGATAATCCTCAGTATGACAGTTTTCTCTGATCTGTGATACCTTCTGCCACTTCTACATCAGTTTTTGCTTGTGGGGACTCAGGACTCCAATTCAATCAGTCCAGGGTGAATGCAAGCTGATAAACACAGAAGCAACACTGTCTGCAGCAGGTCGCGCTCATCTAAACAGGGCCTAATGCACACAAAACCCTGATTTGAATACCTCTGTATGTGCAGGATGTCACTAATGAGGCTCTCTTTAGACCATCACCCACAAAGTGCACTCAGATACAAAGCACGGTCTATTCCTGTGCAATTTAGCATGTTTCATGCAGTATATTAGTAAACCAGACCCTGCGGGCAGCAGGGTGCAGCAGCCGACACAGCAGCTGGAGGATGCATAGAGAGAACATGCAATCTCCACACAGAACGAGCCTCAAACAGGGGACAGAAGGGAGAGCGCTAATCACTACACCAAGCTCTCATTTAACAGTGCTAATCATTTTATTGAAATCATACATATTTTATTGAATGTGCAGTGTTGTTTTTTTTTCTTTTTCGAAGCTGTTACAGTAGCTTGTTTGTGAATCAGCGACGTCGCGTGCTCTGAGGACTGAGTCGTGTCTTTTTCTGTCAGCAGCATTCACCTCACAATGCTAATTTGCTTCCACTTTCATCAGATAATTGCCAGAAACCACATGATCTCTCCATTTACACCCACCGCACTTAATGAAACCCTGGCGTGCCCATCCTCGTTCTCTGTATGGACACTAGATTAGTTCAGGTTAAGGATTCCCTTCTAAACCATTAACACGTCTTGTCAGTGACGCCGTGGACGATATGCTACAGTCTGGAGATACGGTACGGCCTCCTCTATTGCGCCACATAATTTAAAATCAGTGCCTCACTCAGTGTACTGCTTAACATTCACAAATCAAATTATTATTTTACCTCTCCCCCTGTCTTTATTACTAATATTCGTCAGCAGATGGAATCAGTATGCCAGAGATGCACTTTTTTGCGGTAATGACAGTTTGGGGTATAACAATAAACAAATTAAAATTTAAAATCCATGAAATTAAATTGTGGTTACCCAATGTGAGAAAATGATTGATCCCCATCTACTGAAAGTGTGTGTGTGTGTGTGCAGCTCCAGACTGCTTGCCATCGTTTCAGGCCTAAATCGTGTTTGTGTGTGTGCGCGCGTTCCTACACGCACACACACGTGTTTGCAGTTGTACATGTGTGGGCATGTCCAACTGCAGGCTGTTTACAGGGAGGATATTATCAGTGCGAGTACACAGAGGTGGGTTGTGCTAATTAGCTTTCCCAGCATGCCGTTCGAACAGCATGGCAATCACGGTGGGGAATGAATATGGAACAAGATTTCTATGCACTGATGTGAAGAACCCCGTCTTCAGTGTACGAACACACACACACGCACACACACACACACACACACACACACACACACACACACACACACACACACACACACAGGCAGTTTTCACTGCCTTATGGGGACAATACACAGAGAAACATTCATTTCCAGGAAAGTTTCTGTAAAGCTCGCTAGAATTAATACTTCCCTCAGCTTTTACCCAACTTCAGCTAAGTAATACCTTAATTCATCCCCTTAAATATGCATTTACCTTTAATGCTGTTAAATTTTTTTTCCATTTGAACCTCTTTTTTTGTCCTCACACGAGTTTGGAGGGATGAATGTTTCGCTCCTGATGAGTATGAAACAGTAAACACACACTAGTCAAACACGCTGCACCACTTTAATTCAAACCGCACTGCTTTCTTCTCGTTGAAGTATCATCGTGTTTGTATGTTTTCTAAGATAATACCGTATGTGCTCGTGGCCACCGGTTTCAGTTCAGCCAGTTGGTAATTGGTTGTGATATTTGCTTGCACTCATTTATTTTACGTCTCTTTCATGTGCGGTGGAAAGTGTCACATTGAATTTTAAACCACGTAGGCTTCACTTTTCACTTGTTAGGGGGTGATTATCTCTGTTGAATGTGCAACATCCGTCTCCTGAGACGTCTTGCTGGGATTGCTGGGTTGGACTTTTTTTTTTTTTTTTTTAATGTGTGCTTTCTTAAGTTAGTTCAAGTTCAAAGCTTGTGCAGCCACAATATTTCAAGGGGATATTTACCGAAGTGAGAGTATAAAAGGACCCTTTTTTCCCTTTAATTTAATAAAATATTTATTTCCTAATAGCAGACGTGTTGACCTGTAGTTGTATAATTTGTGTTAAAAAAAAAAAAAAAAAAAAAAAAACAGCATTCAGAAACTAATCGTGTTCACTTTTACAAGGGATTGTTTTGATGTTTTACTTTGCAGCAGTAATAAACTTGACTGGACTCTGACTCTCTGAATAGATGGTCAAACTGAAAAAAGAAACTTCACCTGGAATTCAGTTAAAACCTTGTTGACAATTTCAAGCAAAACTGAACATTATTACTCTTTAGAGGCAGAATTTATGTGGTTGTTGTTGTAGTAAATCACATTAGATCGTGCAAATGTTCCTGATGAAGTGGCCGATGATTGCATATTCATCAACGTTTCAACGTGATTTACCTGACAAATTACTTTTTTCTATACTTTGAACAAAGAACTGATTAAATCTTTCTTCTTTTTTTTTCCCTGAAGTAAATGAGTGTGTGTGTATCAGCATTAATCACTGCATAAATACATTTTTTTTTTCTTTTCGTTTCCAGCTCCGGGACACTAAATCCATCAGTCAGAACACAACACTTCTTCATTTCCTGGCTGAGAAGTGTGAAGAACATTTCCCGGCGATTCTGAACTTCCCAGATGAACTTGAACATGTGGAAAGTGCCAGCAGAGGTACGTCTCTCTACCTTCACGTCTGAACACCGGGCAATGTTTACTTTTATATTTTAGATTTCAGCCTGTGTCGTTATACTTATTTCAGCACATTTTTTAACCCTGTGCTGGTCCAGCCCGGCAAGCACTCCGCCTGCGACAGGAATGGAGCCATTTCTCTGACCACGCTGTCATTCAGCCCGTCAATAAACTAATTCCCTTTTAATTCTATTCTCCAGCATTCGGTGGAATCCCTGCAGGCTTATTTACTTTGTTAGCCCCGTAATTGGTTATTTAATCTAATTCAACTAATTATGCACTTGACTGAGGCAGCCAGCCATTGTGTAAGTGGACTGAGCCGTCTTCGTGCACTAAGATGTCTATATGCGCACGTTTTGAATAAGATCAACTTTGTCATTTTATGGGAATGAATCATTCAACTGGATGCCAGTTAATTGAGTGAGACCAGTAAATAAATGACTTATCAAGTTGCGTTCAACGTAACTAACGCCGGCGCTGTTTCATTGATCGCCACTTACAATTTCTCTAGATTTCCAGGGTTAAAAATCAGCCTTTGTCTCTGTGTGTTTCTCATAGTGTGTGTGGAAGGCCAAAAGGAATAGGGTAGTGAAAATCTCTGCTGAAGATCATCTAACACTCAGTTTTATTGGAGTTGCTTTGAAGCAGGTCACAGGGGAGCGCAGTGATCAGAGGGCATGTGTTGGCCTGTTCTGTTTCTTAGGAGAGCTTTTTTTTTTTCTTCTTCTTCTTCTTGCCTGGAGAACAGTAGAGCATTGATTAATTATTTACTGCTATCTGCAGATCCTTTACAAGCGTTTGGTCTCATATCAGGTAAACTGGCTGAAGAAAATTAATTAAAGCTACTTTTGCACCTCGGTGCGCTGAATACACTCCGCACTCTTAACATGAAGTCAATAACTATTTATGCATGGTAGCCGCCTCTGATAGCCGCTCTGTGTAGCTTTCCCCTAAATCCCCTCTTTCTTAATTTTCACTTCAGTTTATGGTGGAATAATCTCATGCTTGCAGCTCAGTGTTTTATTATATTTCCAGGTAAAACCAGGTCTCTCTTTCAAGTAAATACTAACTTTAATAAAACTACCTTTATTGCTCAGTTTGAAACATACTTCTCATTTATTTGGAAACCCTGCTGGCTGGTAAACTAACTCAGTAATATAGTTGATGTTTGCTGCTGGAGCGCTTTGATAACAACACACAAACCAAATAAAGGTGGATCAAACCAATCACACGGAGCATAAGCCATACAGCCGTTGAGTATTAAATCTTTATCCTTCTTATTGGAGAAGGTATCAGAGAAAGCACCGTATAGCTGTACTTTCTTGGGTGGAAAAAAGTTTCAAGTGAGACGAACCCTGGAAAGCCCGTCGCTCAGGCGGGCAGGTTGCTCCTGATTGCAGCTGGAAGATCAGCGGCGAGGGGTGGGGGACTGACCTCAAGTGAGGCTAACATTGATTTAGAGGCATTCAAATGTAATCAAATGGTCACCTACAGTAAACGAAAGTTGTACAATTAATATTCCTCATTGATAAGTGCAATCAAGCGGGTGTGGGGGGCGGGGGTCGTAATTTTCCCTGCCTTGATTGGCCGCTTCAGACTCCACCAGCACACATGGAATTGCGTGATCACCTTGTTATTTCCATCTGAACAGTTTTTACTCCCATTTTCAGATTCTGTTCTTCCAATTCAAACGTCGTATAAAACAATGGTCACAACAAACAGTAATAATAGTAAGAAGAATAAGAATAGCTTTATAATTACCTGTCTTCCAAGTTTTCTCTGGCTATTAACATAATAACAGCCTGTCATGCACTCATATATTGATTGTGGTGAATCCAGTAACGATATAACTGAACGAGAGCGCTGCTTAGTTTATATCATTAGTTTAATGAATATGACGACTGTGCCCTCTGCTACGCCTTTTCAAAGAAATAACAATAATTTATCAAATTTGATGCTTTCACAATTGCTCAATCCTTATTATTATTATTAATTATTGCACTATTGAGGTATTACATTACTGATTTTTATGTCTTATAACACAACATATAACACTGCTAACTTGTTACAGCACATTAATAAGGATTTTTTTTTTCATAAGTGTTTTTTCGTTGCGTGCCCCATTTATCATTTTGTGATTTATTTCATTATGTTTTTTTGTTTACATAACTGATACAGTATGCTCAGAAAGCTAAGAAATGAGATTGCAGTTAAAGCAAACAGAATTTCTTTGATTCCCATCTAATTGAGTCTTGTATTAGGTTTTGGGAATAAATAGGCCATAATTATTTTGAGATCAGTTTTTGAAAGCCTTAGTCACCCCGAAACACACAAATGCATATTTTATTTAATCAGAAATCAGTGTGCTCAAAGACAAGCCCGAGAGCAGAAGTGGGTTCCCTAATGGAAACTAGAGGGTAACAATAAGTATTAAAAAAAAAAAAAAAAGTCCAGTACCTGCACATGTCCCCTTAGGATACAGCCTTTATCAAAGCCTACCTGTATCAAGGTCAGTTTTAATTAAAATGCTCATGATTATGTAAGAAGATGAGAGCATCAATCTGCTAACGTTCCGGTGAGGACCCTCGACCAGGAGAAGGGCCATCAGGGTATTTTTTTTATTTATTTTGTTACGATGCACTGTGGACACATGGTCTTAATGAAACGTACATGTAAAACAATTTTGGATAAAATACTCATCTTAAAATGAGGAAACTGTGGTATTCATTCAGACGGTTCTTCCATCCAGTAATGATGATCCGCCTTGATGATTTTTCCATCTCTTGATCAGGGGTGTCTAACATATGGCCCGTGGGCCAAAACCGGCCCACAAGAGGCTCCAATCCGGTCCGCCAAAGCACCACACAAATTATGAACATTTCAAAGAAAAGATTGATTTTTAAACTTTTTTTTTTTTTTTTTTTTTTTTTAAAGAGTAGGCGATACAAAGGTTATTAGGTTCTTATGGCACTGTCCGACCCACTGAAGATGACAAGTGAAATGTTTTTCGCCCCTGAACTAAAATGTGTTTCACAGTGTTGTTATAGATGGCTACACATTAAAAAATTTAGGATCATGGGAACCTCTCACTGTTATTTTCTTCCTTTTTAATCCCGTATTGAGTTCAGAAACGCTTGAAAGACACTGAAGCTGTCATAGACACATTGTCAAACAAGTCAAAATTTCAAGTTTGTCTTTCATGTGAGTTATAGTGGCTCATTGTTACTGATGTTTTTGTCTCTGACATTGGTCAACAATGGTGATTTTTTACATGCAGACATCATCAATGTTTTATAGTTTAATAAATACCTCAGTAACACCCTTTGTTTAGTTTGATGCAGCTTGAGATTAACAAGCCCTCCTAAAATCTCCCCCTTTTTCCAACCTTCAGTTTATCTTCCCCTTACAACATATTTAAATGACTGCTGCCTTTTTTTTTTTTTTTCTTCTGTCCTTGTGGGACCACACAGCCACCGAGCACTTTCTAGTTTGATGCAACTTTCATCTTTCAAGTGAGCACGTTTCAAAATAAATAAATAAGCAAACAGAAGTGCCATTAAAATGCATTTTCTTTAAAAAAAAAAAAAAAAAAAAAAACACATGAATGTGTCCACGTTTTATATTTAGCCCATTTAGTGGATTTCAGTGTTTCATCTCGGGCCTTTTAGGACCTCTCTCAAATCCCATCCGAAGGTAATTGTAAACATTCGCACATCTGGCTGAATTATGTGGCTCTGTAATTTCTAAATTAACACTTCTCCACTCAGTGAAATGTACTCTTCAAAAAGAAAAGCAACCACAAAAAAAAAAAAAAAGTGCTTGCCCTGAGGTTATATTTCTGAAAGCATTGATTGAAGAATGCTGGTAAAATCATTACAGCCCGAGGAACAGACAAAGACAGGATCTTGACTGTGTTTTTCATTCTGCGTCACTCGCACTCAAAGTGAAGATCTGCTCAAGTGTCACTTCAGTTTTTCAGGACGCAACATTTTTTTTTTTTTTTTTTTTTTTTTTAAATAGAGCTTGTGAAAAGATATGTATGGTGATTGTGAATTCGCTTTGGTTCTATATTTAACCCACACATCAATACATAAAGACGGACTCAAAGCTGTCATGTTGAGACGTCTCTGTCCTGATCACCTCACCACCCCCAGACAAAAGGTTCTGCCCTCATTTTTTTTTTTTTTTTTTTTTTTTTTCTTGTGTTTTTGCTTTGTATTTAAACTTCCAATGCTACAGTTCACCTCAACCTCTCCACCGACCTCAGCAAAAGATTAGCCACCTCTGATGCCACCGTGCCATCGCGGATCGCCACCGATAAATCACTTTGAGGGTTGCGTGATTTATGAGGGTCTCGGTATCTTAAAGAGACCCGCATCACCTCGCTGAATATGCTTCCTAACACTCAGTCCTCATAAAAATGTTGATAAACAGCAGCTCAGCAGTCTAGTTGGAGCTTCCTGCGACGCTCTCTGCCAGATCACAGGGATTCCCTGCAAGAATACATTTTAAAGCGGTTTACATTTTACATTGATAATGTTACGTTAGATCGTATCAAGCTGAACTCACAATCTGGAGTGACACAAAAAGAAGCAAAACATCTCTCAATTGAGTAAACGGAGCCTCAAATTGCAAGATGAGTTTTGTATTGGAAATGTTGCACCATGATAGAGTGTTTTAATCGGAAACTTTTGTCTCACTCTTGTTGATCTGCTTGAAAAGGTTTTTCTCTATGTAGTCGATGTTATTATGTCACATGTCAATGGTTTCAATGTTGTGGCTCATGGGCGCATGCTACACGCATTCATTCCTAAATGCACTTTTGGACTAATGTACTTCTATTGCAGTTCTAATCATTTCACATCCAGGCATTGAGTCGACTATTTTTATACCCCTGACCCCATCTTAATAGTGGTGGCGAAGCCTTGAGAGAAGTGTCATTGGCCAATTTTCCTTGTTAAAGTCCCCCCAGAGATGAATATGTGGGGCCTGACAATAGGAACTGAGTCTGTGTGGTGATTCCACTCAATCAGTGGTGCACTGACAATCTGTCTTGACAATCCGGGAAAAGACGAAATATGACACAAATGTTCTCATAAATCTATTTAGTATAAGGCATAGCCAAGGGCAAAGTACTTTGGAGCCTGTGAGAGGGAAAATGGAGAATGAGCGGAGGAGAAGAAAAAAAAAAAAGATGAACTCCGAGGATATTAATACCGCTGTGAATATATCTATTATCCACATTCATTTCAAGGCACTGCAGCATAATAAAGCAGAGCCCATTTCCCATTTAAACTCCTAGCAGTACTTGGCTCTGTATTACGTAGACAAAATGCCATTCTGGATGGGGTGGGACACAGAAAGGATCATTTGTCTTGTGGTTTCACTGCAGTTGCATGGTGTCATGGGGCTCAGAAAATATTCCCTCATGCCAGTCCAGGGTGGGGGGTTTATCTTTCTGAAGGCAGCTACAAAAGCTTGAGCCATGTGGAGAATGAACATAATTTTTCACAAACACCAAATTGCTAGTGTTCATTTATTTTTGGCAGAGAAACGTGTTTGTCTTTGAAAAGGAATTAAAAATGTTTTAATGTGACACTTTCAGAGGTACCCTCAAAGTATTCATGCACTTTCTTAATTTTTTTTTTTGCCAACAGGCCTCGACAACCAATTCACTGTTTTTTTTCTTCAATAAAATAATAAAACACGATAACACTTTAGCATTTTCTGTGCTTTTGTCAAACTAGTGATTAAAAATTGAATTCCCATGGCAACAAAGTCCAATATCAATCTATTTTTGTGAAGAGAGAAAATAAATAATCATCAGAAAGCTCAGAGCTGAGGTGACGTATGTGAATTCTTTCAGTAAAGGTAAATCCTATTTGATGGTGTTTTTTTTTTTTTTTTTTTTTTCTTTTTTAAAGATCCCTGTGGAAACATAAATATATCCCAAACCTAATTCCCGGTGATTTTGTAGATTGCACAAAACTATCCCATACTTAGTTGTGCATTTTTTGGAGCTTAGTCAAGGATAAAAATTTCCATTGAAATGTTTCTTTGTCACATGAAAAATCCTGGGTGTAAACATTTGTCTTTGTTTATGACACTACCTATTTAAAAAGAAAAAAAAAAGTAGCCTGTGAAATGCATAATTTAGTGCATCTCTGTCTCCACAGTAGAGGAATGCCCTATTTACCTGCTTTTGGTGGCTTCATCCATTGCCAGGTCTTTCTCCCTTGTGGGTAAAAATGAGGCAATCTACAATTATAGGTGGCACTTCTCTGAGGAAGTAGGCTGCAGCATCACCTGTGCCTCCTAAACTCCTCCACTCTTACTTTTTCTTTTTCGCTCCTGTGTAATTTCAATAATATTCTGGCCCCGAGAAGCAGTGATTTAATGTATCCAGTTGACACAGTTTCTGAAAGGAGTCTGCTGTGACCACCAACAATACCAACTTGTACACTTGAAGAAAATAACAATGATAAATAATGTATTTCACACTCAGTTAAGTTTCACCTACTGGATTTGCAGTCAAACTTTTCCATTCTCTCTTGGAAGTAATTGAATGACAATCTGACTTAGGTGCATATTAATATTCTCATTGAGAATTCCATTTGCCTTCTAATCATGGGAGTTAATAGGGTGTGGCATAGGACTCACAGACGTGCTGCATTTCAACTTTATTGTAATTTATAAAGTGAGAAATTGGAAGTAGGTGAATATAAAGGTGTGCTTTTTTTTTTTTTTTTTTTTTTTTTTTTTGCATGCATTCTATAAAGTTGTAAGCCATGCTTTGATAAGCAAAGGTACCAGTTGCATAAAGCCTGGTCAGAACTATGGCAAATCTGAAGAAGACAGGGCGGTAATACCAGAGGGTAAATAACTGTGAGCCTTAGGGGACACTCACCCATCAGTGATACACTGACTGAGACTGCACACCTAAGATAGCACTGGAGTGGCTTTGTCTCTGTGTACTTATGAGTCCCGGCCAAAATTGGGATTTAAAGCCTTTTGAAAATCTGTGGAGAGACATTGGAGATTGCAGCTCACTGATGCTGTCCATACAGCCTGGCTGAGATTAAGAGTTTGTGCAGGGAAGAAGGAGTGGAGAAGCTAAAACTCAAGCGGACGTGACTGATAGAAACACATTTGAGGTCCCAGACTTGGGCTCTTTAAAATTCCCGTATAAAGAATCAGGAGCCACACAAATTGACTAAATATATAAAGTTGTCGCTCTAATCTGCAGAGTTCCTGTGCAGGAAGTGACAGTGTTCGAGTCAAAACATGAGTTTGTGCAACACTGTCTTACCTTTGAGGTTTGTGGATATCCGAATATTAAAGGTTTGAAGTGTGTCTGATGGTTTTTGTTTACATTCCAGCAGCTGGGTGTGCTCAATCTACACATCCCCACTCACCATTCGTGTAGTTGTGGTACTTAAGCAGCGAGCAGCTCTCCTCTGCGTTAAAGAACTCATCACTAATACATCTAAGGAATTTGGCAAGGGGTACTTGTATTATTGAAGATACAGTCTTCAGCAATGCACAAATAATGACAGTCTTGGGAGTCTCCAGACTTTGTTCTCTAACTTACTTGAGTGAACAGTTGTGTGCACTGCTGGATGTACTTATTTGCATGACAGGCAGATTTTTTTTTAAAAACACAATGAATTACAAACAAGCACATTTGTTGATATCTGCAGGATTCAAAAGGAAAGTTGGCACTTTTCAGAGAAGGTGTGTTGATATTTAAACTCAATAACTTAAATACATTTATTTGAAATGATTTTTTGGGGAAAACAGTCTGAAACTTTAGGATGTGTGTTAGGCTTATGGAGATGTGACACCCTTGAATATTGTGAAAGTAGATCTATAGCAGGGAGGTCAAACACATTTTAGTTTAGAGTTGATTGACCTACAGTCACAGTGCCACAATAACCTTCCAATTTAAACTTTAAAGTTGTTTTTTTCTTTTTTTCGTTGTCAAGGAGCAGAGTATACATGATGGAAATATCTATACCTTCACAAAACCCAAACAATTACTTCCAAAAATGACTAGAATGTCAACTTAAAGTCAATTTTAATGAAACCTCCTGGTGCAAAATGCAGCGAAATGTCAAGAAAACTTACAGCTGTTTGATTTGGGAAATCTCGAGCACATACACCGCTTCCCAACACTGATGTTCACAGCTAATATTAGAGCAGCTGCATATCTTGGTGAACTAGAGAGTAGGTTTATTGGTAAAATATTGCTCAACTTACAAATGTGCCCCAGCCACACAGTTTTAGAGTTCCCTAGGACTCCGACGACATAAGTGCAACATTGTCACCTCTGCGTTAAACGTGTTTGATATTTAATCCACAGCCGTACGAGTGCAAGTACACTTGACCATCTTAACATTGTCACCATGGCTGGAAATGGAAACAATTTTCTCACTGGTTGCTTAAGGTATCCTCATCTCCAGCACTCTGGAAGTAATAGAGCAGGATCAGTGAGGCCAGCAGAGTAAATGGACAGTCTGTCATGAAGAATATTAGGAACAGGAAACAGACCTGTCTAGCTTCACCAGCGCAGGATGAGTGATGAGCTCTGGAGAGTTTTCTTTCTTTTCTTTCTTTTTTTTTTTTCCTCCTGTATTCACTTCATGGTGGATGAGTGGTTCATTGTGAGACCAAAACAACTCTTCGCTCCCTCTCTCTTTCTTTTTTTTTTTTCCCCTTCCGTCTTTTTTTGTTCTTTCTGTCCATCTCCGTTTCCCTGCACCTCTGATTTCTTACATCACCGCTTTGGCCAGCCGGTATGAATGTAGACAGAGATAGACACATGCAGAGAGGCCAGCAGCCCTGCTTAGCATCAGGCTGCAGTCCGTGACAGCAGATTTCAATGAGAGCTGACAATGGGACCAGAAATGAGAATAATGCTTTTTGCCAGCCCAGAAATTCAGCCTGTCACAGTGGACCATTTCCCGCGCTGGGAGTGTTCGATGAGCTGAGGTGAACAAGGAACTTCCATTTCAAAACGCAACTGTATTTTTCTACACGACACAGTTAACTGGAACCACATTAAAATTGCTGTAATATACTTAGAATTTGGCTGCAGCTCATCAAATGGATTCATGTATCCAGCCTCGGTTGCATGAGGAAATGTTAATGATTCGTTAATAAATGGGAGCACTTTGCATTTCATTTCATTCCAACTGATTTTTTTTTGCACGTCCACACTGCATCCAGCCTCATTCAGAATCTCCCGTGGGAACTCGCCATCCTCAGAGGAGAGGCAGCACCTGTTCCCCGGGTGCAGCCGATCGTTTATGTATCGAGAGGTACGGCGGCGATGCTCTCCGCTCTGACTTTGTTCTGCATTTGCCAGCCTTGCACATTATCACAGTCCTTGACATCTGCATTCTCCCAGGATATTATCATAAAGCTTGATACACAATATGTATTGTGCACCGATGAAAAGCGCGCCACACATAAGGCGCGGCGGAGACGGTGCCTTTGACCTGTC
Organism: Salarias fasciatus; assembly: GCF_902148845.1. Taxonomy (NCBI): domain Eukaryota; kingdom Metazoa; phylum Chordata; class Actinopteri; order Blenniiformes; family Blenniidae; genus Salarias; species Salarias fasciatus. The sequence goes on along the minus strand of NC_043746.1, from coordinate 19,514,563 downwards.
ACAACAATGGTTGAACAACAAAAGTGAGAAGTCATTCACAGGGCGCTGGAGTGAATATAAGGTAACTTTGAAGTTGTTTTTATAGGGAGAGAGACCCGTGATAGCATTTCTGTCAGGCTATTCTGATAAGTAAGATAATGATGGTGATTGTTGTACAAATGAGCAGGAAATTGAGTTTTCTCTGAGGTGATCCCTGCACCCTCCAGATAAGGGCCCCGGTGAGACAGTACAATAACAAGTACAGGGATTTTTGATATTGACTGACTGGGAGAGCAGAATCTACAGCACAATATGCTCACTCTACTCAGGATTTATGATCTGGGTATATGTTGAAGCAAAGCCCACCAAATAAGTGCTAGGGCTGTTTTTAATACTCATTTTACCCTTAACCAAACAGTCTTTCAGAGAACATCTCTCTATCTCTCTCTTTTTTTTCTAATTTTAATCATCCATTAGAAGTGGGATATGCCGTTTTATTTTTGATTCATGGATGACTGATTTGGTTTTCATTGACTTAATTACAGCTTGGGAAATGGTCCAAAGACTTTCTAAAATACAGAAATTATTAGAGTGACCAAATTATACTTTTCATCCCACTTTTCTCTCATGATCCAACTGTTATCTGAAGTATTTTTTTTTTCTGTCTTTCATAATTTCATGTCGATCAAATCTCAGCTTGTCCCAAACGCCCAATAACAATAACAATTTCACAAGCAAATGCTACAATGTAATTTTCAATATTAAAATCTGATCAAAGCAACATAAAGACTTTCCCACTTTGGCCCTTCTTTTCTTCGAAATAAAAGAAACCACTCCACACAGTGAACATGCAGTTCTTAGAATTCACAAAAAACAAAGGTGGAGGCAGGTCCCCGTGTATTGACCGTTCAGGAAACATGCTAATCATTCTGTTTGCAGTGTTTTTGTCTCAGCATCATGTAAGCAAAAATGTGCTTTAAGCATTTCATGAAGATATCCCAATGATTAGGCATGGCATGCCAAAGCGCTGGTGCTGCTGTTCATCTTGGTCTCATCCTCTTACGATGCCATTCTTTCATGACTAAAGAGCTCCTGTGAAACCAATTGCCAACAACAGAATCCTCCATTTGTTCCCTGTTCGAAACAAATGGAAAAATCTATTTGAAATCCCACCTTCCGCGTGGTTTCCTGAATGGAAATATGTTTTACAAACCTTCACTTACCACTGCAGTGGTTCTGTGCTGATAAATATTCAAATAAGGCTCGTGACAGTTTTTTCAAATAATCACTTGACAGGAGTTTCTGGCTGTTTGTGCCAATCTTGCTTTATTCCTCCTATTTGTTTCATGCACACAAATCACGCCTTGCCCCGGAGAAAACACACATCATAGCAGACCTTCTGTTTACCCAGAAAGGCAACAGATTATTTACTGACTGGGTGGTCACTGCCTGTGTTTTTCTCTCAATTCCTGCTCGCTCCTTGCGCCTCTATTGACCACCATTTGGGAAAAACGTGTCTTCGGATGAAACGCCGCCATAAGAATCCGGGCAGCTTTCGACGACCCCTGCGTGTCAGTGGGAGTGGGAATTGATTTTGGATACTAAATTGGGTAATTCTTATCATGGGCTGTCATCGATATATATAATTTAAAAGCGCGGCCCGAGGCGAGTATGGCAGCGCTGCTCATTGGAGTTTTACTGGGCCCGGGGGAGCGGGATCCCCTGTGCCCCTTTCAGTTAATCCATGCCACTATGTGTGAAGATTCCGCCTTCACTCGTGATTTATGAGCGAAGACACAGCAGCACATAGACATCCGCTGCCTGTATGGCGGCATTTATATAGCACTCGCGCAGGCTCTGCTTATCTTTATATGTCGTCTTTCATTCATACAGATACAGAAAGCCACACATGTTTTAGTTTTCTTGCCATACAAGGGAAATATTCACTGGCGTGAATTTCAAAGTAGTCCTTGATATATCGTGTGTAAATGATTGCACCTACACTGGTGTCATGTTTTATTTCCCAAGGATCCACAGACCTGTGCTTTTTGGAGGCTGCGTTTGTGTGTTTTGTTTTGTTTTGGGTTTTTATTTTTTAAGGTGGATTTAGCATTTTGCAGCTCACCTGTTTTTTCCTCATCTTGGCGTGTTTGGGAGTGTAGGTAGGATGAAAACGGGTAGCTCTGCCTGTAACACTCCAGCCAAATCCTCCTTCACATCAGAAACTGCCTTTCTTTGTGTAGTATGAACCATATTGTGTTTGTTTGCCTTTCTGATGTAAATCACTCTGATCTCCTCTAATTTTGTCCTCGGGCTTTCTGGAATGAGTTTAATTTAGCAGCCAGGTCTTTATTTCCAAAATAAATCTAACAGGTCCCGACTATGACCTTCTCTTACATGTTGATGATTTGCATTTTCCACCTTCTTCCTTTTTTTTTTTTTTTTTGTCGTACAGCTCTGTGATATGGAGTCACACTGTGTGATCCATATTCAAATATTATTTAAATCAGTTGCACCACATTTGCATGTGAAATTGAGGATTTGAAGCCAGGTCGCCTGCATACTGATCCGAGGGACAACCTTCATCTGAGGGAAGGTTGATATTACGAATAAATGGGACAGGGTATTAATAATTGTCATGAAAGGGTTGCTCTATATATTGTGCGCCGCCATACCAGAGTGTTTTCCTCCCATGTAATGAATCTGATATCCTTCTCAACCTTTCTCCTTTTAGCAGTGGGAATGATTATATTCCTTTTCAAATGGAGAGGCAGAGCCACAATGTCACTTTTAGATACAAAAATTAAGCATAAGATGGTGGCTCGTTCACATGTTATCAAAAGAAACTTTTTCATATGTCTCGTATTAAGTTTGGAAAAGTATATTTTGTGATGTTAAGGCCAGGTACACCTGAACATGGTGCTCTGCAAGCTACTCGATGCTAAATGTCAACACTATTATGAATTGAAAAACATAGATTCAACGGTTCATTGCTCAATATCATGCTGTTAGGATAAACATTTTTGAAAAACATGCATAATGCAACAGCTGTTGGAGACATTTCACTGTATTTTGCATCAAAATGTGTTGTTAAAATTGGTTTTATGTTGATATTGTAGTAAGTTTCAGTAATAATTGTTTGGTTCTGCTGAAATAGAAGCTTGTTTTCCCCACAAATATTCTGTGCCACAACAAATTAAAATTTTAAGGATTATATTATCATGGTACTATTTAACCAGTCCAACCCACTCAAGATGAACTCGGGCTGTATGTGGCCCGTCAGCTGAAACGTGTTTGACGGCCCTGATCTCAGTAAAGAAATAACTTGGACCTGGAAAATGTTAAGTGCTGCAAATTCATGAAGGCACTGCATCAACTTGAAGCAGAAATTCAAGAAAAAAATCCATTGTCTACCTATATTTGATGTTGACATTTGACTTTCACCATACCAGACGTGATTGCAGTGGAACATAAAGGCAGCAGTCTCAAGTGTTTTTGCTCCAAGAAACTTGAAGTGCTCCTAAAGTTTCTTTGTAAATTCAGCCACTCTCAGTTGTTTTGCTTCCTCATGTAAACTCAGACCGGCTCCACGATGTTAAGATTGGGGCTCTCCAGGGGCAATGCCATCTGTTACGCCACTCCTTGTTGTTGGCATTAAACACTGCTTCATGATTCAGCCTATATCTTTGCGGTCATTTCCGTGCCGCCGAAAGAATTCATCATCAATCCAATGTCTCCCTCATGCCTCGGATTTATAGATAAGAAGCAGAAACTTGAACTGTCTGAGGAAACTTTGAATTTATGCTGTGTTTTAATAAATGTTGTTTCTAAAGATTACCTTCAGGGATACACTTCACAAATCCATCATCTCAGTCTGTCGTCAATAGATGTATAATTAACTCATTGTATTATACCCAATGCTGCTATAAATATTGAAGGAAATATTTTGAATGGCCGATCCTAAATAAACAAGGTCAAGCAAAACATTTGCATGACTTTGCTTTCAAGCCGGAGGAGAAAGGCAGAGGTATAAAGTGTAGCGCGTTCCCAGCTGGGATTAGGCATGGAGCGCTGCCCTCTTTCAATGAACTGAATTCATCCACACATGATAGCACATATAGAGAAAAATCCGAGAACCCTTCAAACTTTCCAAGCTTTCTGCTTGAACGGGTCTGGAAATGTCATCTAAGTCACAGGTGTAGCCCGACACAATGTGTTCAATCCAACGGCTCACAAACAACTAAGTTTGTGTTGTTGTGTTCCGTTCGCAGTACGGCCGGAAAAATCTTAAGTGAACCCTTAAACCTCCTCTGACTTATAAGAACAGCTAAAACTTTACGAGTTTGTTATTTACAAGAAACACATAAAAAAAGATGTCTCCGAAAGACCTGCAATCAATTATTTATTGTAATAAGTCTGAAAGGGGTTACAAAGTGCTCTGAGAGGCAGATGGGATCCAGCAGTCCAGTTAGACAAACTATCCACAAATGGAAATGATTAAATAATGTGGCTGCTCCTGGCTTCCAGTCCCGTTGACTCCAACGAGTCCATTCAAAAGGCTCAGGTGGAAAAAAAACAAGAGCAGAAACAAAACTCGGCTTTAAAAAGTGCTGTTGGGAGAAGTTCTTTGACACTCTACCAGTGTGAGAACATCATTTCCTCGCGGGGGTTGAACGCTTCCCGATTGGGAGTTCTTTTTTCGCTACTTCAGGAGCTCGACCTTTCGCTCACCTTGAAGTCTATTTAGAAGTTCATCACGCCACAGGATAATGCCTGCTCAAGAGGTTTAAAGTTGCGCGAGGACAGTGAACCTCAGCGAAGAAATGAATTGAAATACTGAATAAAGAATGGCCCCTGAAAATAAAAACCCAACCTTCAGAGGCAAACAGTCAGAGACCGGCTCTGAATGATCCTAAAGGTGCTGTTTACAGCGGAATTAGAATGAACATGGCCCAGAAGAGGAGTCTGAGTTCCTCTCAAACTCGGCTACCGGAGGAGCACATAAGCAAACTGTTTGAAAAGATATAGAAATGGATTTTGGTTCCTTTGCTTCCCACAGCATTTGATACCCAACCAGACATTTAATCCATCTGTAAATGTCTTCATTTCAGCCCCATGTGTTTTAAAGTGAATTGTAGGTTCTAAAATGCTCTTAAGCACAAAATTAATCTTTAAATTTCATTACACACAAGGCTTTTTTTTTTTTAAGCACCTTTGACCTCCAGTTGTGTGGTGTTTTGTGATTCTTGTGTTGTTTTTCAACCTTTATTGATCTTACCTGAGTCATTTTTAAATCCGTCAACAATGGCGCTGTAAGCCGAGATGAATGCTACCACCATTTCACCGAAACTCAGATTCATCATTCATAAAGGCTAAAAGATGTGAAAACAGTTTTAAAAGGTAGGGAGGAGAGAGTAAATATATTTATTTTCACAATGATGCAGTGCACATATAAAAAGTTGTAAGAAAAGTAAATATTCAGGTGAAGTGGTTGATCTTTATCAGCGACACCATCAGGAAATCTGACTCAAGTAATGGCATCAGTGTCAAGTACGCAACATATTTCTCCACATGACTGTCTTCATCAAAATCCTGGAATAATTATAATAAAGGGAAGCAACAGGAGACTGATCTGACCTTTTTCTCTGATTTGTGAAATTTTGCTCGACCTTTTTTATGGCAATATGATGGGATTTTACCTCATAGCATGTATAAGTTGATCTCTGAAGGAGTGTACATGTTGCATTCCTCTTTTCTTACTCTTTTATGTGTTTTTTGACATCCAGTGTTGTGTCAAAAATTATTCAGCATCTGCATACCGGAGTGTTATTCTACTGAGATTCTAGTGTCTTGCTATCACGAGTTTTCCTTCCCTTTTCCTTGACATGGCATACCAGCTGAGACCTGCTCTTTACCGAAAGGTCTGTTTTTATTCCACGAACTGAAGCAGAGGTAAGGAGGGACAGAATCGATTGTTGCAGGCCAAATTGAACCTGTGTCGAGCTGCAGGCAGCCACGAGATAAAGCCTCTGACGCTGTCTGCTGTGTTTATCATCAGGTGGCCTTTTCTGTGTGTGCTATGCTGCGATTTTGATGTGTTAAGTCATAATAGGGGAGCCACCATTCTTTGGAGGGGCTGCCAATAAAATCGCAGACAGAGGGGATTATGTTTCATGTCAGCCCATTATTGTTTCCAGCTTCCCCTGTACAGTTTTTTTTTCCCCCCCACATGGAGAGGGCTTTGCTTCATTTTTTTTTTGGCTGCTTTAACCCTGGTCCAGTTTTGTTCATATTAATGATGCAAAGTTTTCCAAAGCGATTCTTTCAAAATAGTTAGAATTTTATCACAGATCTCCAGTCACACTCGAGTTTACTCGTCGTTATATCGGCCTGTTAGGTTTTTAATGTTTGCCTGCGGTGTGGTCTGTTTGCTCATTGGACTTGATCGCACCGCCTCTCACCCAGCGGTACTGATGCATCTTTACGACTGCAGAAATTCAGCCAGAAGCCGTCGGTCTTTGACCAGCTCACTCAAACAGAGAGACGTGTTCTGCGCAGTGTGTTTTTGACTGTCACTTGGACACACGCATTTAGTCACTTACAGTAGATATGCTTTAGTCATCTGAAATAAGTGAAGACACAGCTACAAAATAGTTTTATTACTTCAGACCCTGCCCTCAGCCAAGCCTTCTCCAGCCACCAAGCAGAGATAATTTCCCCCACAGTGAGTGAAAAAAGATGCCTAGCCTGTCGTTGACTTGAATCTACCCCGGCAGCAAAGTCTGCCCCAACTTGTGTGACTCTTACCTGTGGTCCAGTCTGCAGAATAGCCGGTCCCACCAGGACACAATGTTGTGAGTCAGTGAATTGTGCACCAGTTAGATGACCGACTCAATACTGCCCACCTTTTCCCAAACAAAGTGGGCAATAGGCCCACACCTAATCAGGCAGACTATTACCATAAAATGACTGGAGTCATTTTATAGGTACATTTAAAGCTTTCTTCTTAGATGTAGATGATGATAATCTCCTGTTTCTGCCCTTGGGCTCCAGTTTCCAACCTGACTTAATCAAATGCAGAAAAGAATCGTAGCGGCGTTTCTCAAGCATGAAGTGAAGATCTGCAGAATGTGTTTCAGTGCTTGCTGTTGTTTGGCCTTTTTTTACTGACATACTCTATCCAACAACTGCACGGAAAGCAAAAAGGGTATCCTAAGCAAAAAACCACCCACTGTTCTTCTAGAAATGCTCAGTAGAGAATTTGCACTTAAAGAGGTCACTACAGGCAGCTTTAAACCCACAGAGAGCCGGAATATGACTTCGCTCATATGAAGCAGGATGGGCATTACCTACCTGCCTCCATACAGGCCCCTTGTTGTCTGTCAGGTTTTATGACTTCTTATTGTCCCGCATTGCTTCGAAGTGCTGACCACCCGCAGCCAACAATGACGGGGGGGGGGGGGAGGGAAAAATGGTGCACATTTGTGATGGCAGCTGAAACAGCCCCTATGGGGTCATAACATGGAGATTTTCCCCTCCATTTGTATTTTCTTATATGAAAAGCCTTAACCTTTTAATAATACTGTTGCACAGCCTGAGCCTTCCTGTTTTCTGCCTGGGTCATCATTTTCTTTATTTGGTTTTATGAGGACAGTGTTATTCAGGTCAGCTGTTCAACAAACGATCCTTTTTAATTCTAGTAAGTAAAGGGAGGCAGGCCCGATGTGGTCCCAAACACCAACTCCATAATTAGCATGGCACCAGCCTTGGTCTTTCTTAGTAATATCCTGTTACAGATGCATGCAAAAGCATGTTGCCAACGACTTAATTTCACCCTGTGTAGAGGTGATGTTCATAGTGTTGTAAGCAGAGACTCTATAAAGCCACAAGAGCGTTTGTTGTCTTTTCTTGGTGATACTGTACACTCCCCACATAGAGTACATGCAAAGTGACATAATTCCTCAACATTATGACAAATTCTAATTCAGTTTTCATAGCATTGAACTTTATTCGTAAGTCAAACTGTATTCCAGTACTTGGACAACACTTGCAGTACAAATCAGAGCGCACCAAGAAAGATTGCCTGAATTGAATACAAAACCAGAGACAGCCTGCCTTAACTTAGTGCACAGAACAATCCCCTCGTGATTGGAGTCATTTTGCCATGATGATTCCCTCAGGGTATACTTTTCAGACATATTCCTGGCACACCGAAGGTTAAATTTTCATTTTCCTGGTGACCTATATTCATGCAGTGCTAGTGTACATTCAGGGCAATAACAGCTTTCAGCAAAGCCTAAAGCTGTTGGTTATTATAATAGTCTGACTGGCTGCAAGCTACAAACCCCCTTAAGTAATGGTTAAATGGGAGTGCACAATGAAGCTGCCTTGGGCTACAAGATAACAGCACAAACACCCCGGCACTGTATGCCTTTTGCAGTTTGAGGCGCCTCATGTTTTTTGGCAGTCTTCTGGCAGTTTGCATCTGGTACACTCCTCAAATGTTTTTTTGTTTACAATGCTCTTGTCAACCCCTGAATACCTGCTGAAACAAAACCATCCTAACACTTGAAGACGTAACCTTACGGTGTCACGTTCACAAACTTGCGGGGCGCAACCCAGCTTAGCTTCTTAAATAAGCTACTCTCACAGTGGTAGCGTGGCCATTGTATCTGACTACACAGTGATCTCTCCCCCTCCCCCCCCCACCCCGCAGGGATTGCCAGACAAACTAGTAGATGTTGCAGAGCGTAGCAACAATAACATGATCCTTCACCAGCTTCCCACACGTAGGCCTGCCCTTTGCATAAACCGAAGCATCACACTAGTCTCTCCTGCACTACACATAAATTACTCTCACATCGAGTTTGTATATTGAATTGTTTCCCTTGTAATAATTTCTAATTGTATGTATGCGTGTGCATGCGTGCTTTATATTGCATCCTTCACTGCCGTAGTGCCTTTCAGATTGCCTTTTTTTTTTTCTTTCTTTCTCCCCAGCATTGATTAATGCACACACCTGATTGTCTCATACTGTTCCAGCAAAAGCCAATCAATTTTCTTCAACTCCACTATGTCGCTATGTGGGTGCTGGTCATGCTGCATACATCACAGTCCTGGATTGCTCCCCATGCTATATTCAGCTACTCTGTATGGGGGGGATAAAAAAAAAAAAAAAAATCAGCCAGTTAATTCATCTCCTAGCTCGAAAGTCTCATTACCCTGCTGATGAGTTTAAGGATTGCCTGAGGTGGAAAGGGGCTGTGTTTATGGCTCGGCAATCGTGCGCGCCGAGTCTCGTCTCATGCGGATAGAAAACAAAAGACATGTCAACGGCGCAGCCAAATGAATACTGAACACATCCCTCCTTAAATACTTCATGATTGTACACTTATTTAAGCATGTGTTCCTGAAGGGATTCTCCGTCCTCTTTATACGGTCGCTGCTAAATGAAGACAGATTTCGTGGGTGTAGGAATTGATCTGACCTTTCCCATCACGTAAGGGATATGAATGTCTTCCCATCTGTTTTATTAGTGCAATAGAAGGGACACCGGAAATCCTAATTTAGGCAGTTGCATGTGGGTCACAGCGCCACTGAAAGCAGAAGTGGAACATGTGTGAGGCGTGTAAACGGCATGTGGACATTTTTGGATATTTTGAATACATCTACATATTTGTCTCGGTCTATACTGAGGGCATATTTTGAGAATTGAACTATTGTCAGAAATAATGCATGGTTTCACTGAAAAGTATTTAATACTTAATACTGTCAATATACGAGTCACGTCAAAACTTCACATATTAAACAGAATCAGATTGTTGAAATGTAATTAATCTGCTTTCAAAAGGCTGATCACTCCCCAAATCATTATCAGCAGTCACATACGAAATAAAAATAGAATATTTTGAACTAAGTTAGTGACATTAAAAATAAAAATCACATTAAATGTTTTTCAAATGCAAAAGAAGAAATGTGTTTATTCGAGATAACCACAAAAAAATGAAAATACTCAGAAATAAGTTGAAAAGTTACTCAAAAAAATTATCCTGCAAACTTGGCTGCATTCAGATAGAGGACTGTACCTTCACCTGAATAATTTAAAATGTATTCCTGCTGCCACCGCCAAATACCTTGTGCCCTGCTCCACATCTTCTCATCAGTGTGCCTCTTTAATGCATTCAGTTACCTCCCATCCCCTGCTCTGATTCTCTTGTAAGGGAACCACCAGAACCAGTCATCTGCACCGCAAGATAAAACCAGTATGCCGAGGGGATGTGACCCACCATCTGACAGATGCCTCTTCAGTCTGACTGCTCAGCTTAGCGCCAATCAAGAGGAGTCTGGCAGCCTCTCCTCTTCCCCCTGAATACATAATTCCCATCTAAATCTCATCAATAATCAGAGATGGCGATAGCAGCAATTGGCATGATTACCGGAGTTCACAGAGCAATACTTGGAGAATGTAAAGGATTGCTGTCTCAGAGGATGGATGGTGTAAATCAAACACGGAGTGATTAAGGGAAAACATTCCTCAGTGTTGAACCGCGGGGGCTCCTGGGTAGTCTGGTCCACCGGGGGCCGTGGCGTGAGACGTACTGCCAACCGACTGAGGAGAGATTCAGATTCTCCTGTTGGAGCGAGAGAGGGTGAGAGAGGGCTAAAGTGCCGTATGTCACCGAAGAGACACGTGCACAGATTCCTCTATCAGCTTTAAAACGACAGCTTGTCTCCTTTTATGATGCCTTTAATATGTTTAATGTTTAACTCTTTTTTTTTCCTGTATGACTAAAAACTTACAATAAATGCCTCTCATTGTTAACAGTAATATCCATATTTTAACCTGAAATGTCACTTTTTGTCAACATTTAATGACAAATTCAGATGATGAACAAAAGAAAAATGCCTGAGTCACGTATTGTGTTGCGGTATTTCTTCCGGAGTATACGCAACAAGATGTTTGCCTCTTCTGAACCACATGTGGTGGCTGAGGGAGCGCAGATCCCCCCCAGTGGTTCATCAACAGCAAGAAAACAGAGAGGCGAACGCGGCGCTTGAGTCATCTCCCACCCTCACACTCTCCTTATGAGTCACGCTCCACCACACATGTGCAGACGCTTGAGCATTAGAAAATCTAATTTCTGAAATTTGCTCACTGGTCAAAGCGATAATTGAAAAAGACATATATTTTAACAAATTGAATAACTACAAAAGAAAGGGAAAAAAAATCAGACATTGAGAAATGTGCTGGTTGAATATCAGTGACATTTACAAGGGAAGATCTGATTCTGATGTTAGCTCTGTTTGTTTTTTTTTTTTTAAAGCTTTGTGATCATGCACTGCAAATACTCTCAATAAGAAAATGCTGATTTCTTGTCAATTGAACAAATAGCACAGACATTTACAGTTGTAGACATTGCTGAGTGTCGCTAAGCAAAACATCACCTTAATGATTTACCTGGAGCTGTTTTCTCATTCTGATCCATTAAACACGTTTATTTAAAAAAGTGTATTGAACAAACACTGAAACCTGAATTGAGAAACACCACTGCTGTGAAACGTGTGTGTGTGTGTGTGTGTGTGTAAGACCGAGAGTCTGTGGGCCTCGTGAAGACTCTGCTCCGTCTGCTAACAGTATCTCTCACAGAGGGAGCTCTTGCACTACAAATGGCAGCAGAAGAGAAAGCCAAATGACAGGATGGGGAAAAGGGAGTCTGAGCAAAGAGGAGAACTCAGAGTGACTAAGATACAGGATGTGGGGGAGACAGGGAGTCAGGCAAGACGGGGTCTAGTGAATGTGTACTGCAGGAATACTCCTCCAAAAAAAGAAAAAAAAAACAACTTTTTTAAGACAATGAAGAACACGTTGTTCCTCTATTATCCCCCGACAGCTGACCTCAGTAACATTGTTAATGATAATCCTCCGTCGTTCCTCCTTTCACATCATGAAGAAACCAACTGGTTTTTTTTTTCTCCTGAAATTACATGAGCATGCCAAATGATAATGACTTTAAAAAACTGACTAAAAGGTAAAATAGCAGTAATCTGGGTTGTTTTATACGACATAGTGTACCTGGAAGATAAGTCACAAAGATAGCGCCGTGTTCAGATAAAGGTTATCAGAAGAATGATCAAAGTTGAGCATCCACTCCTGAAATGACCTCCGTCGTCGAAGCTTCTCCCACGTAAACAAGTGTTTCTAGAATGAGTCAGAATAACTGCAAACCACAATAATGCTGCTCATGCTGGAGGCCCTTTTGGACTCTGTGTGATAGAAACCAGAGGTTTTAAGATGAATAAATTATACTTTTAATCTTTGCAGATTTTTCAGTCCTCAGGTGATCAGTGATATTTGAACTTTTACAAAAATCCAATATTTATAATATGAAGCTCAAACGGGCAAACAAGACTATGAATTTATTACTTAATGCGGCAATACACGCACGCGTATTGTGTGTGTACTTATTTTTTAAATGGAGATGTTATTGGAATATATTTTTTTAAGATGGTGTTGAAGGTGATACTTAACCGGTTTTAATGACATTCTTAGCATCACATTTTTTCAACAGGCATTTCATAATCAATGTCATGATCAGATCTATCCATCATTGAAGTATATATTTAAAAATAATAATAAGGAACATTAATGGCGGTTCAGGGAGCTGATGTGGGTTAAGAGTTCACATTATTTTTACACGTTTCAAAATAAAAACTAAAAGCTTGTACTGATTTTGGATGTCCGTTTACACAACAATGGTGCTCAGAGCCTCTGAAAACGCAACTTTTGAAAACGACTACCAAAGTGGAACTTTTCAAAAACGCTCCAATTCTGTCAATTTTCTGAAAATCTGTCCCTGTGCATGCACACCATGGCCAGTTATTCTGCATGACTTGATGGGCAGTAACAACAATGGCTCTCAGTCCATACTCTCCTGGGACTTTGTGTAGTTTTATAGTTGACAGTCGCTCGTTATAGCAAACCAAATTTATTGTCTGTTCATACGAATGAACTCGCCATTGTTAACATTTATAACATACTGCTCTCTGCACGTGTGTGTGGTTTCATTTGCAAAACAACCGGCTGGGTAGCATGCTAACTATACTATTTTCACCGTTTCTGCCATGTCCGCGTAATCAGATGTTGTTTTAAAAACGTTGCAGCATAAACACAAAACTTTTTCTGAAAAGAAAACGCGACAACGATGCATTTTCCCTTGAAACATCAAGTAAACAGGACCTAAAACTCAGCACAGTTATACGGCAGAAACCTTCTCAGCTTTGGGGGCTCAGACTTGTGCATGGCCGTGGCCCTCCAGTCCCGCTTTGCTTCAGGAGATTGTTTGACGGTTTTCCCCATCACAGAGTGTTCTGTTACATAGGCGTTTCTTAAATCTGTCTTTTCCATGTCAGAGGTATATGTCCTCCTCGTAGCCCCTCCCCTTGCCCTCCCAGTCACACTCCCACTCCGACACCCCCTCTCACCCTTCCCCTCTCCCTGCACACTTTTGATTCGTCTTTAGAACGAGCGCTGTTGGCAAAGTCAGGGTCAGACCTGCAGATAAAGTTACACTTTATGGAAGAAAAAAAAAAAAAAAAAAACACCCTCTAGTTTTTGGGTTTTCTTTGAATAAACACCGCTGCTTCGGTGAACTTCAGATCAGTTATGATGGATTAAATGTGACAAGTTTTTTAAGGAAAAATGGTATCATGAGAGGTCACCCAGCAGCCCAGAGAGAGTTATCACTCAGCGCTGTGGTTTTCTCCATGCAGCGTTTTTTTTTTTTTTTTTCTTGTCTTGTTTTTCCGCAGATTGTTTTGGTTTTCTGTCTCACAATTTCTGCTCTCATCAACTTTGTTTTGTCGCTGCAGAAGCAGCTGCCAACTCTGTCTAGTCTGAAATTAAATTTCAAATACAACACATTTAGCATAATGTGGATTCCAGGCAGCGACGTTGTCAATCCCAAATTATAACCTGGATCTCCTTTATTCATTGATTTTGAAGCAAAGACCTCGTTACTGTTTCCAACACAAACTGCGTTTTAGCATCTTGCATCATGCAAATGGCACGTTTACGTTTTCCTCCTCAAGTTTCTCTCCTTATGCTTTTGCTGACGCTGTTGATGCTGCCTTTAGGGGGTTCTGTGCATCACACATTTAACTCTGATATTTTAGCTTCGATTACAGATTTTCAACACTTTAATGAAGATTATGGCGATCATATTTGGATTTAGATACTTCAGAGCAATATATAACTATCTAAAAAAGATCAAGAATAAATTGTCCATTTTATACAGTCTCTTCTCTGTGTGGCAAAGTTGCCTCCTTTTATACTTCTGATATCTGTCTTTGTGTGTGTGTGTGTGTGTGTGTGTGTGTGTGTGTGTGTGTGTGTGTCTGTGTGTGTGTGTGTGTGTGTGTGTGTGTGTGTGTGTGTGTGTGTGTGTGTGTGTACCCTTGAGTTTACACCCTGGTAATGGCTGCTTGCACCTACTGCATATTAATTGATGTTGTTGTACTTAATGTTAAATATTTAAAAGCCAGGTTCCTGTTGTTGCCTCATTTTGTGGATTTTTTTTGTTTTTTGAACATTGCAAAATATCTGTTTGTTCCTGTTTTCAGATCACTTCAGCACAAACACCGCGACACCTAATCAGATCTAATAGAGTGTGACAATGTAAAATTATGCTCGATCCCCCGCATTCTGCGGCTCTCGAGCCACTCGGCGAGTCAAGTACGGTCCTGCAGGTTTCTTAGATCTAGAAAAATGTCACATGAAGTGTGTCTCTTGGAGGTGTCGGGTGAAACAGCCTCAGCTCTGTGATAAGGTGCAACTTTGAAGTTGTGAATGGGGTTAGAGGCATGAGTAAACCTCTGCAGGCTATTATGACCGCCACTCCCCCATCGCTGAGCATCTTTTCCTGTCTGCTGCCCTCACACCAGTCGTGTCTCTTCCAAGCCTCCAGTATCTCCTTTTACCTGCCACTGCAGCCTTGTTTGAAGTAGCGAGTCGTGTAATCCAATTTTTATATGTATTGTTTTTTTTTTGTTGTTTTTTTTTAAATGATCTGCCACAGTATTTACTTTTTTAATCAGTGTTGATGTCTGTGTGACTGGGGCCTTTGAGATGAGGTGTTATAAAGCGTTTTTTATCTGTCATTTAGCCACATAGCGGTCATTAGCAAACTGTAATTAATTGCTTGTTTTAGTAACACTTGTCGCTCTGGCAATCGTACCAGAGACCCTTTCGTCTGGTAATTTACCTTGATGAGGACAGCGCTGAGTTTTAACTTCAAAATATCCTCCAGCTAAGACTTTTATTTCAGTCCAACAGCTCGCTCGTTTCCACAGCGCGCCGCTACAGACACGCGTAGCGACATACGTGAATGCAGGAAACCAGCTCACGGTTCAACTTCAACTCAAAGCGGACTGTAAAACCTCCTGGAAACACGTTAGCTCCACTCAGATCAACGTTTTTAAAGTCTAGCAAACACATACAGTTTGACCAGAAAGCCGATCTGCATGCGACTATTGAGACTTTAATTATGACATAGTGTACCCTGTTACGACAGGGTATGTCAAAACCAATAATGTAATAATGACCAATACTTTAATACCTGACAGTAATGTAGTAAATTTGGCATTTTCCAATGCAGTAAAAGCCCATTACCTAGTAATCTGTCAACAGTGTAAAAATGTACTTGATTCTTTATAATAATTACATTTTCTCAACATGTAATAAGTGATGGAAGTAGCATTAAAAAATCCCTGCAAAATGTAATAATTGCAGATAATACATGAGCAGGACTGCAGTTCTTGCAGTATTTTTGATATTTCATTACATTATTTTCAAGTTATTTTTTTTTTAAATGGTCAAAATGAGGATTGTGTTGGCAGCTATTATTGATTGTTGCTGGGTTCATCCCATCCACAATAAAGGAAAACAAGGAATTTGCGACTTTACTATTTGTCATATTTCTGTGTTGCTGACTTCCACGCTTGCAGTGATCTGTGATGTTGAAGGTCTACTGAAAGTAGCCAAGTACTGACAAGTGTGAAGAGTGCATTTCAAGGCGAAACGATTTCAAGCATAAACCTATAAAAACCTTCATGCATGTAAAAGGGCACAAAGATAACAGTCCATATAAGCGTGCTGACTGGTTCTTGTATGTTTTGGCCAAAAATAACTTCTCTGAACCACCAAGCTGTGTCTTCCTAACTATTAAAATAATGTTTGCGTGGTGTCAGACATGTAGCAGTATCACAGAGAAGTACTGGATGTCTCGGCAGAGAAAAATGGCCGTCTTCAAGTGAAGTGCATGAGAAGCATTCAGGTGGTCGGCTGCCAGCAGGGAGGAGGTAAACCAATGTGCCCCTGTGAGCTCCTTTCTCTTTTTACTGCGGAGCGCCGAGACTCACATATAGCAGTAGCACATCACCCTGACTGATTTCCCCGGCACTTCCCGGGGAATTGTCATCACCCCAGGTCAATGTCTAAACTTTCCCATGCATCAAAATATATTGTAATTGACTCCATTTGTAATTCCTCCAGAGATCTGGCACTGGGCTGGAGCTCTGATGGCTGCCAAAAGCAATAAAGTCTCATAGACATGACCCCCATTGTAAACAAGCCCTCCTTCCAGAGTGTGAGGTATAGTAAAGTGCACGGGTCTTTTTTTTTTTTTTTTTTTGTAGAGGAGGGGGTGGTCTTGTTGCACTTTTACAAATTGGCTCCACATAACACTTTCAATCCAAATATTGTAATTTTAAAATGATGTAGTTCTCACGTCCTGTTTTAATCTTCCTGGGTTAATGTTTCTGTGCTCACCACTCCTCTATTATAGATTTTACAATTATAGGATATTGGATAATCTGATGTTGCAAAATAGACATTTTCCCCCCTCAACACAGTGTTCGTGGGAGAGAAAATGCATTATAGATGTACTGTTATGCAGTATGATGTCGCCATGTTAATTCATAATACTCATAAATATATCAGTGCAGCTAATGAGCCATAAGTAATGTTAAATAATTGTTGTGGAAAAGCCATGTAACATAAAGGAACTTCATCTGTTGGGTTTTCGGTCATTATGACATTAAATCATACGTGTTACTGAGAGAGTTATATCTCATCTCCTCCTTCCAGATGTGAGTTGTTTGGATTGATAAGAATGGCTGCAGCTTGTGATCATAGCTGCAGTGCGGATTTGCAGATTAACCATTACAGATTTTAACCTTATGATTTTACTCTTCAGGGGGTCAGCAAACAGACAAATCCTTCATTATGCTAACAGTTCTGTTACATGAAGGGTTTAAGGAAAATGCAAATTAAAAGAGGAAATAGAGCAAAAGCAAAAAGGATTTTGCCTTTTATGTGCAAGCAATTACTGCAATATTGATGGGAAATTATACAGTTTTGATTTTGCGCACTGTGGATTTGGGTCCTCCGAGTGAAATTAATTGTGTCGCCTACCGAATGACATTCTGCTTTCCAGTATGAGATAGTGAAGTCTATTCTCTGGACTAATTGTGTCTTATTCAATGTAACTTGTGCACTCAATTATTTAGAAGCAAATGCATACCTTAAACCCGTCACAATAATGCTTTTAATGAACAAAACATGAGTAAGGAGTTTGCTTGTCAGCTAATAACTAAAAACGCATTTATTAAGTTTCTACTTAATACTAAGGTGTGTGTTCAGAAAATGTTTTCCTTATGCTCTCCATCAAAATTTATCTTGCACCTTCTCCTCCTGACTGCCTTTTCCTAAAATCTTATGATCCAAGGTAATCAGACAGAACGATGTGACTGCTTTCTCACTGCAACAATATCATTTTCATGACCACAAGTTGAGCTGCTTTGATTCCTGCTGAAAGGGGAACACACAGAGTCATGTTTTTCTTTTTTCTTTTCCTCTGTCTTTTCTGTTTCCTCTGCTGTACAGTCGGCTGTCTCCTGCTTCATCTCTCATTCACTTTGGGGTGCCACAAAAGACTTTATAACAAAAAAACAAAAAAAAAAGTGAGGGTTGTATTTAGGAAAAGTCAAATTCAGTCCAACAAGTGTTTCAAAAAAAAAAAAAAAAAAAGTCTTCCAAATTTAACAAAATGGTCTTAAGAAGACGTACGATCCATCAATGTCTTGGTTTCATTGGGCTGATCAATAACCAATTTTACCCTGATGTGATGAATATGCCCTTCAGCAGACATTATGCATAAGTGACCGAGTTCTCTGGAGGTCAGTCTCTACATGTGCTTTATTTGCAATATTGTTATTATTATTATTCGAACATTTGTAATCTCACAAGCTTGAAAGATATTTTAGTCACTAGACAATTTTCAAAGTATTGCAATAAAAAACATCACTAAATGTGAGAATAATATAAATATAAACGATAGAAAGGCTTTATTGTTGTCCTATGATGTGCATTGAAGTTGAATAGCTTCTCATCTCAAACGGCAAATGAACAAAAATGGTGCAATATAACAAAAAAATCATGCAATACAGCAATAGATTAATTGGTGTCTCACAGTAGATGTTTACATAATGATGTGTACGCATAAAAATACTATAAATGTAGGAACGTTTGCATATATGCATAGACAAATCATGTTTTTTCTTGCACCAACTAGCACACTACACCGATAATTTTAACTGGAAAATTATACAATATGTGATGAAATGCACTGTAAATGTAAAAGTGCATTTGACTGTATGGGGTAATGTGTTGTCACATACATAATTGTGGTCACTTCCTTTGTTTTCCAATCGCACTGCAGAAGTCCTGGAGGCTCTCTGGTGCAGTATGCAGTCCTACTGTTGGCTTTCTGATGCTTTATTTTTTTTACAAACCACATAAGTCATCCGTCTCTATTCTTATGACAAGCACGCACGTCAAGTGGTAAAAATATGAATGTAGATGCTGAAGACTGAATAAAGCTGGTGGTACATCATTTTTAATTAGTGTTTCATCTTGTGCCACTCTCTGAACCCACCCATCATGTAAAGGAAAATCCACTTTCAACCATCATGGTAAATTGTTTCTGTCTGAAAAAAAAAAAAAAAAGTCTAAAACTAAAATCTTTATGAACAGAAATGTAAGGTGAAATCTCAGCCATGGTTTAAATCGAAATATTTTTGCTGCCCCATTTTTGTTTTGTTTTGTTTTTTTGTCCTCTGTCACACATCCCAAACTCATAAACTCATTTTGCGATGCTGATAAACGTATTTCAAAATGACCTTCTCTCTCGGTTGTAATGTTGCGTTTGTCTTTGTTTTTACGAGTGTGTAGATTATTTAGAACTTGATCTTTTATGCCACGTTGGCAGTGACGTTCAGAATAAATCTCAATTCCCTTTGTAACCTTTGGCAGGACCGCAAGAGCACTGGTTGAAAGATTGGTATTATTTCTCCATAAATCCAAATGAAAATTGCCCCCTTCTCCAAACCACTGAATGGGAAGTAGACATCTCCACATTATAGCGGCTGATTTGGTGTCGTGAGCTGCGGAGTATTTCCCCCCTGGCAGTTTGTTTGGAGGAAACGGGGGGAAAACGGCTTAACGAAATATGTTTCTCCTCTCTTTTGTTCTTCTCAGTGAGAAATGCATCCTCTGCTGGTATAACTTAGCTCGCCTCGATAGATGGGAGGATGTTGACCACCGAGTTAGAGCTTCGCTTTCCAAATGGCTTTTGTCTTTCCTGCACTCCCTCTTGTCATTACTCATCCGCCGCAGGTATTTCTCCTCATTGTGAGAAAATGTATGTGTATTCAGACGCTCGCAGGTCTTCCTCACAGCCATCATTGGCACATACAAGCCCCCCCCGTTCTCCTCCGTTCCTGCTCTGATCCGCTCGGATTGTGTATTCAGAAGATGCCAGTGTTGCCACGTTTCTGTCCCCTGAAAATAGCAGTGTTATTTTTGTGGTAATTTTACTAATGATATCCCCAAAGAATCTGTGCTAGATTCCGTAGACGCCTGATTATTAGAGCAAAGAAGGATAGCAATAATAATATGTATGTATTTCTAAAAAGCAGAAGCTGGCCCATAGCATCAAAATATATAAATAAAAATGTGTTTGTTCAGTGCGAAGGCTGATTTATTATATACACTTCAGCTGCTGTATTTATGTGTGCCAGTTTGTCTCAGCGGTGAGCAATTCCCATGTAAACAGTAGTCTGTAGTGCCGTCCCTTGGCTTCCCTCTGATCCTGTAAATGGCTCCCCTGAAACATCATTGCAGTCGCTTGAGCCACAATTTCTTGGCAATTGTGGTTTCTATAATCAGCATTTCAGCCAAGTCATTATCCAATACTATCACTCAAGCCTCAAGCAGCCATCATAAGCCATATTAAATGTGGAAGACCTTCCCGACGCTCAATGCGAATGTAATTGTTTCGGCTCTTGCGTCACCCGTCCACTCCCCTGGCCGCTCGCTTGCCTTTTTCACCATTAGCAGGGCTGAGATCACAGTGACAGGAGCATGTGGATCTCCGAGGCCCCATCAGCAGAGAAACAGACTATGTGATAGTGTGGTTTTCTCACTGTCATTCCCAGGAGTCGGTTGTCCGAGGGATTGAGGAGGAGGGATTGTGAATCTCCCACTCTGTCTGCCCGGCTTGCCGGCTGAAAAGTCTAATAATGACAGTGACCTCACCTCCCGCTCCCGTCGTATTGCTCCCAGACCGATCGCAGCGGCCAGTTTCGGTGCATCTGTGAGTGCGCTCCAGAGGACCTGGGATCCCTGCGCGTTTGTGTTGGAGGCTGTTTCAACGTAATGGGGGGAGTGCGCGCGATCCACAATAACGCCATCCCATCTCATTGTCAGAAAATGAGGCAAAGGGCAAAGCCAAGCTGTGGAACTGATGTAAAGCACGACAAGGTTGACCCTCGTGTCGCCGAGGCCACATCTGATGACAGCTTGTCTATTATCCTACTTTTCACTTCCTTCGCACCTTCCTTCCACTCAAGTGGATGTTCTAACCTTGCGAATGTCACTCCGGCGTGAACCCGGTAGTTTAATTTGTCAGGGCTTGTCATTAAGAGTGGCTGTTTAGAAGCTCAATCAGGGTTTGCAACAAATCATAAAACAAATTAAAACAATGAGCTATAAAGACGAGTGTCTGTTAATGTGCAAATTCGGACCGTCATCATTTGTTCATAGACGTCAGTGATTTTAAGTGTGTGTCACAACAAGATTAGCCCAAACTGCTACCTGTCAATGGGCCATGTCGTTCATTCAGCGGCGCACGTTTATTGTTTATGTGTGCACTTCTGCCAAGTAAGTAGATGTATGATTGCCTCCATCCATCTGTTTGCTTGTCTGTTTGTCTCGTTGGGCGTGTTGAAGTGCCGGACTGGATGGAATTTGCTGTGCGCAGAAACACTCTCAAGGGGGAGAATCACAGAGGGTCTGTGACCCTTTGACCCCTCCTGTTGGACAGGTCTCACTATTGAGTTTCACATAAACGCAGCTCGTGACTCGCATCGCCTCAAAGAGGAAGATAAACCTATTCATTTTCGGTGACCTTAAGACCTCCCACCTGGCTTTTCATCCGTCTCTGTTGAACTTGATTGTGTTTGAAATGCTGTCTATTTGACTGCGTTTGTTTTTTTGGAGCCATCAATCTTTTTTTTCTCCCCCCCCCCCCCCCCCCCCCCCCGTCTCATTTGTGCTCCAAAGGCCAACAGTTTCAGCTTTACACGAATACCAAAACCAATTCTAGCTGAAAGTAAACAGAAAGGCTTTCAATCAAGGACTCTTTATACTAAATACCGCCAATACTGCAGTGAATTGATGAAACCTCTCCACTTACTGCGCCGTGTATCTGCAGTTCACGAAGATTTATCTACAAAGGATGATACATGTTTTAGTGACTGACTTTCTGCATAGCAGACTTTTAATGTTTTCCTTTTCTAGTGTGTGCGCGTGTGCGTGCACATGAATAAAACTAAACCCTTAACAGCAACCTAAACATGTTACTGCATCCATGATCCTGTCCCGACTTATCCCCTAAGACGCTACTTACTGTTTGAAGTCTTTACATGAAAGGCCTGATCTGAATACTGTGGATTCCACAGCAACTCTGCAACCAGTGATTACAGGCTGATTAACGAGCCACTACAGAAACACACACTGTACACACACAAATTCAAACGCACTTAGCTTTCTGGGCCATGCACAACTGGATTAAACCCAAGTCAGTATGTCACAACTTGCAGAGACCCACTTGGTTGAAGTTATTTTTTCTGCTTCTTCTTTAGGAATCTATTTTGTTTTTATCATGGAGAATATCTTGCTTTCAAAGTGCAAATCCGGCTAATCATCTAACCCTGTATCCTTCTCGTTCCTTTGCAGTGTCTGCCGAGATCTTAAAGAGCAGTTTGACCACCATGGAGCGCCACATTCAAAGGCTGGAAAACGACATTGAAAACTTTCCCAAAAAGGATGACCAGCAAGACAAGTTTGTGGAAAAGATGTCGATATCCTTTTTTAACGCATTTCCATGGAATCGCACAGGTCTGTACTTAATTTTGCTGTCCTAGAGACGGGTATTGTAGCATATTAGGACATTATCTGCAGTATTTTGTTGTCAGACGTGCCAAAGGTCTGAGCTGTTTGTGTTCTCTCTGGCAGTGGAAGGCAGTTTAAGTCACTTGGTGTGATAGGTGGCACCCTGGGGGATTTAGGGAATGGATCTGGCTGCCTTGCTGTGAGATGTTGATCAGATCTCCCTTTTTACTCCTCCCCGGGTCCCAAGAGGGAAATCATGCCCGTGGCTATTTTTACTGCACTCTGCCACCGCGGCCCGTCCCCCTGGGTACTCTAATAGGGGCTCCAGGCCCCCTCACACCAACTTATCGCCTATTCCTGATTTCATCTCCTGACCGGCCGTTAGCCTTCCCCCACAACCGTCCGCGCCTTTTCTCGTGGCGCCTCTCCTGTTTCGATAACGGAGTGTTTCACTTAAGGCCCGAGCGTCTGTGCTCCCAAATTGAATTACCCGTGTCCCCACATTTTCTCGTGTGCCCTCTCGGAAAGGGAAAGGTCCTCACCGCGTAGGTTTGATCAATGGTAAAAATCAAGTCTGTTGTCAATATCCTCGGGGAAGGGCGCCTTTCATGAAGAAATGAAAACACAACATAAGGAGTGAAGCAGTCAACAAGCTCGTCTTGTGTTTTTCTTCAACATTATTAAGAAAAAGAAAGGATTACTCTGGAGTAATCTCAAATGTGAGTAGGTGTTTCCATATGCTGGGTTCTCACAAATAAGGCAGCATTTAACATGGTTTTTGCTTCCTTTTATCCAAGATTTATGGAGGCTGAGTTTGCACATTGGGTGTTATAAGAGTAATAGCATTCTCGCACATTAACAATCTGTTCCCAGTCAAAGAAGGGCTTTTAAATTTGTATAATTACAAAAAGAAAAAAGAAAAAAAGAAACACTGAGGCAAAGACCTCCCTGGCAGCAGCTTGGAAGAAGAGCAGGCAGGCAAGAAAGCTGCTCTGTCCCCCAATGTCAGTATTGATTCCCAGGCTCCTTTGAGAACTAGATGCTTCAGTGAGAGGAAATGGAGAAGTGTAGATATACTGCGGTATGGCTCTCCTTCACTGTCTGGAGTTCCTCCCTCGAGGGGGGCTGAGAGAAGCTGGCTGGATGTGACCTGAAACACCTCACTTCCTTCTTTCTGCCCTTCTACCCAAGTTTTGCTGCCAGGAAGGAGGCTTAGCGGGATTTAACAAGACATATTTTAGCTTTTGCTTTATTTAAAGCACTCACAGCGGGAAAGGACTGACAGAGATAGCTATTCTCGTCTCCATCTGTGTTGTTTCCCATTTCCATAATTATTATTGGTACAGTAGTTTCATCTGCACTGTTATGATTAAGTGATAAAAATAAGACTGGTCCAGTCATTATAGCAAGTGCGTCAGGAATACCAGTGCTGCTACTGTGTGATTGGTGGCGGGGCCGCATTGTTTTTGCTTTCGTTGGAGAAAAAAAATAAATGTTCTCATTCCAGGTTGCTCTGTTCTGATGTTTATAGTACACAGGCCACTACAAGTACAAGTGCAATCACATAATTCTGCTCGATGCTTTTAGAGAGTTGTGGTGCCGCAGGTGTTTTTCTTACCCCGGGACATTTGTGTATGTTCGTAGAGTCGGCCCACTTCCCCGAGGTTTGTCATCTAGAACAATTTTTCTCCCGCTTTAAACCTCCTAACATATCAAATTTTGGGCTGGTTGTGTGCAAGCGAGCGTGGCGGTGGAATGAAACCACATACACATGGAGCAAACAGAGAGATTAGGAGATAGAAAGTGGAGACTGTTTGATTTGCTGAGGTTTTAGTACCCGTGTTTGCAATGAGCTTAGGTAGCACTCTAATCTGTGTTGCATAGCTAAGTGTTGGAACAATGACAGTGTGAAATACAGTGTTGTATATTTTGGGCTGACATTTCCTTCGGCGCACATAAGAAAGCCAAGTCAAGGCAAACATACCTTTTTAAACTTTATCCTGGGATTAAAAAAAAGAGAGAGAGAGAGAGAGAGAGAGAGAGGATGTTGGCTCCTTGAAGCTTGACAGATGGAAGAACAACAACAGCTAAAAGTCATGCATTTGATGCTTGAGCAACCCTGAAAAAGTTAAGTGAAGCCCTGTTGGCTTGACTGTTGGACACTGTGATGAATGAGCCGGCCTGTATGTGTGTGTGTGTGTATGAGCGAGAAACAGGGGAAGAGAGAGAGTAATTTACAGTCGGTGTGTATGTGAGTACATGTGCTGCTGTTTCAGCTCTTGTCACATTTCCCCGAGATTAATTTGATCAGGCCTGGGTCACTGCGAGGTATTTTAAATGTAATATGTGCCCCAAAGCGCCATAGTTTTAATTAAATCTTTAACCATAAATTATGGTATTTATTTATTTATTTATTTATTTATTTATTTATTTATTTATTTATTTATTTATTTATGCTTGTTTGTCACTTTTTTTGTTTTCACATGCATTTTTTTATTTAGGCTGTTTAAGCGTTTCCTCTTATTCAAAGCTCTGTTACATTTGTAACAGCTGTTGAATCAAGCTATTTTCCGAAGGATATTATGGTGCTGAAATTATTGGAACGAAAGAAAGAAAGAAAGAAAGAAAAAAGAAAGAAAGAAAAGCTTAGGGGAACCACTTCATTCGGCTTTATTGATACATTTTTCTCCTTCCATTACTGTAATGTATGCAAATGACTGAACGGGGTGTTTGTTCAGCAGTTTAGTGATCTCTATCTGTCAGAAGTAATGGGGGCCCACAAAGGCTGTAGAGTTGAGGCACAAGCCCCAGAGAGTCCTATTTCACCAGAGAGGCTATTGCTGTCACGTGCACACACTCACTCTCTCTCTCACACACACACACACACACACACACACACACACACACACACACTCACACGTTTGCTTCTGGATATGACAGAATAGAGTACTGTGGGACTATGCATGCTAGAATATTGATGTAGTGAGGTGGCTTGATGGGAGCGGTGAGAGACCGGACTGAGCCTTGATGAACGCCCGGAGACGTCCAATATATCTCCCTCAGCTGGACTCAACGACTCAACCCAACCTGCTGATGTCTCGCTTAACCTTTACTGGATGCCGATTTAAAAACACAACTTTTATTTTTCATCCATGCAATTAAAATTATTAATACTACTAAAACAGCTTCAGTAAGCTTTTTTTATATAGAAAAATAGCGTGTGTAACGCACTTGAATAATCTAAAATGCATTGTTTTAATGGTGGCTTCCCTGTTCCCTGGAGATGACACTGCGGCAGAATCGTTCTGTCGTTCTAACAATCAGGTAGCTTTTCATTTTAACACATACAGAAACTGAGTTAAAAAAAAAAAAAAAAAACAGATTTCTTGATGGTAGTAGATTTTCTATCATTCTTCTTGACGAAGATTTTTCTCGCTCGTCTTACTTTTTCTTGTCCTTTTTTTTCATGCATCCTGCACGATGTCATTTCCATCCTTTTAAACACTTTTAATGCACCTGTTCACTGTTTTTTTTTTTTTTTTGTCCTATTTGGATCCAAGTTATTTTCTTTTAGTTTGTGAGAAAGTGAGTCTGCTTTTGTGTTTGGTATTGTTGCACACTCATTCAGTTTTCAGTGTTCAATGCCCCTGTTGCTGCTGAAGACTTCCACAAGGCTGCGCGAAGAGAGCTGAGTGGCTTGACGCGATTCCTCACAGTCTTTCGTTTGAAAATAGTCACATTTACTCAAGAGTTCAGTTTCTAAAGTCTCAAGTTAGCCAAGGACTAGGCAGCATTGTCATACTAATTACTTTTGATATCAACCTGAACTCTTCACTTTAAGTGTTTATGCGAAATGTTTGTACAAAACTAAATTATGATGGGTTCATTTAGTTCTCTACTATTTTTACAGTGCCGACATCTTCTCTCACAATTTCTTTCAGATGGCTTGCTCTATGAGCAGGAATACTGTACGAAATGGTTTAAAGAAACATATCGCATCCACATTGGTGTGCACGCAATATGTGGATGACAGACTTACCATCTGTTTACACTGCATGAAAAATACAGAGAAGTGACATATTTTGTATGCTTCTTTTGATAAGTATTAATTTTAGTAACTCAGATAGCATCAAAATTGATCATAGTATTTGTGCATCAGTTCAATATGTAGGAAAAGATCTTAGAAACATTCATTATCCTTATGACAACAGGCGCGTCACCATGCTTAAAGCACCGCTGATAAAGATCACGGCATATTTGAGGAGTCTGCGTGACGAATACTATAGAGACAGCCGAGCAGATCTGAGGAATAATGTCAAATTGACAGATAAATCGTTATTGACAGTGCCTTTGAAAATACAGGAGGTGTACACTAAGAGAGGAGAACTGTACAGACAGCTGGTGACTCTGTGGTCAACACTTTCCTGTTATGGCTGAGAGTCCATTAGTACCCTAAAGGGATCTAGGCATTGACATTATGGCTGTCACACATGAGAGACAAACATCTCTATGATTGTCTTAAAATCTTTTGTATCATAAATGTCATGACCACCGCCTTGCTGCACTGCTGCGAGCCACATCTTCTCTTAACGAACAGGATCGCAGAAAAACACGGCAATCCAAGTAATAGCAGTGCTACAAACTTTTCCTGTGTCCTTCGCTGCTGTTAGAAAAGAGGTCTAGTTCTTGACTGTTCTTATCTATATAGATTTCTTTCTTTCATGAAGATAATGTTTCTGTGCGTGAATGAAGTTATTTCTGTGAACTGAAGTGCGTCAAGGTAGTTCTCACCTCTTATGCCTCGGATAGTGGCTTCAAGCTCCGGTTAATGAAATCCACACGTGATGAAATACTGAAATCTCATTGTGTTTAGAAGCCTTCAGAGAGAAAACCATGAATATTTATCATATGGATAATCATCTATATTTGAGTAGATGAAATTAGCCTTTGAATATGAGAGTGACCTCAAACAGGTGGAGGCGGGGTGGGAGGGGGGCGCCATGCATGGGGCAGTGTCAGTAACTCCTCGTCCGTGCCTTGAGGATCGACAGATGCGTTCACACAAGTGCCATCTTATTTACTTCACCCTCCTGAGGTCGAGGTTTCCTCCAGTGCGCTTATGGATGGCCCGTGTCAAACTGCAACTGTTGCAGACGCTCTTGGCTTCAGGCTAGGGTTGTGTACAGTTGCAGCAATCGCTTGTATTGGCACCAGGCACTTAAGGTCAAATAAATTGCTGTTAGTGAAACAATTGTTCTGTTTAGCAGGTCACTGAGTTTCTATCAGAGTTTCTTTTCTTTCTTTTTTTTTTTTTTTTTTGCCTTTTTAAGATAA
The DNA here is from genome assembly GCF_902148845.1 of Salarias fasciatus. Classification (NCBI taxonomy): domain Eukaryota; kingdom Metazoa; phylum Chordata; class Actinopteri; order Blenniiformes; family Blenniidae; genus Salarias; species Salarias fasciatus. Next base: position 19,486,740 of record NC_043746.1, on the reverse strand, counting down.
GTGCAGTGATCTTTCGAAACATTACCCTAGTTTAATACACTTTTGTGTATGAAAGTATTTACAGAACCATCATGTTTATTTCTGTATGCTTGTGTATAATAAAACTAGGTTAAAACATGCTGGTGGCACCCTGAATATCTCTTCTCTCTTTTTTTTTTTTTTTTTTAAAGCAAAAATACTTAAACGCCCACCCCCCTTTGGCACATGTAAGCTCACTCTCTTAATCACCACCTTCCTTCAAGCCCATAACCCCCCCGCCCCAACACACACCCCAAACCAAGTGTTTTTCTCTGCTAATGAAATTCACTGTAAACTGTGTGGCCAATTAACTAAAGCACAGATAAACCGATGGAGCCTTTTAATTATCCGAAATTCAGTGAAAATGTGCATTAAATAAGCAGAGATGCTTAAAGGGTTTGAACCCTTTACTTGAGTTCTTCCTCTGCGTTGCTCACCTCAACTGGAATGTCTAGAAATCGAAGAAAAACAACAAAAATAATGAGATAATGTAATCATTAGAACAAATAGTCATGGTTCAAGTTGCATTCTGTGTCTCAGAGGAGATAATTTAAATTTAACCGACTGTGTAGTAGTTGACATATCTGTATGAAACACACTGGAACATCACTACAAACAGAGAAAACTGGAAAAGACAGTGTGACACCTTGATTTTTGATTTTGCCATAGAGTGAGTCAGGTTACTTTGCCGTGCTGCGGATGTACAAACACTATGACTAATATCTGCATTCACAGCTTTAAGACCTCTTGTGTAGCTTATAGTACAGTCATGCTGATGCACAGTACTGCTGCCACTCCAATGCCAGGTGTCAAACTGTACAGCTCTTCTCCTTTTTTGCTAATTTGCCTTTAAACATCACTCTGACAAGTAAAGTCAATATGATCCCCTGTGGCATAGGACCAATTTCTGTATTTAAGAGACAAGCAGCATGTTTTCAGGATATTAAAAGGAAGACTTTCAGTTGGGAGTAAGTCTGCAGTCAAGGTAACATGATTGAAGTTGTGGGAGAATGAACTGTAGAAATTGATGTTTCTGATAGTTGCTGCTCTACACAGTATCCAAAAAAAGGGAAAAAAAGACCTCATAAACACCAGCTTGGATTAAATGAACCAAATCAAATGAGACTGAACAGCTTAGATACAAGCATAAACTGCAATCCATGGTCATGTATATGCAATATTCAGAATATATTGAAGTTTCTGCATTTGAAGTAGTCACACCAGAATTTTACACCTAAGCTCGATTTAAGTCTGAGAGGTCCAGTGGTCCAATCATGCATTAATTTAGACATTTTCAGAAGCCAAAATCTATCTTTAGTAGCCCACAATATAAATCCCGCTTTATGGGTCCTTAAATGTGTAATTATTTGTACCAGATGTCGTGTCCCCAAAAAAAAAAAAAAAAAAAAAACTGAGTGCAAGAAAATGACTTTGCATTCATAGAGAGGCTTCGCGACTGCACAGAAAGCCCTAGCTGTGCTTGATTATGGTTTTTATGTGAGCAGAATTTTGGCACTACATTGAAGCCATACCAGGAGCCAAAAACTAAAGATTTTATGCCTAACCAGCATTTTTTTTTTTTTTTTTTTGATTTTTGATCACCAAAGTTGGTTTTTATTTACAAATGGTAACCAACTATATTAAGCCCTGCTTTAGTAAGATTTAAGATTTTAATTAATTTGATTTATTAATGTGTGTGTGTGTGTGTGTGTGTGTGTGTGTGTGTGTGTGTGTGTGTGTGTGTGTGTGTGTGTGTGTGTGTGTGTGTGTGTGTGTGTGTGCGCGCGCTCCAGTCGTACCAGGGAATTTCTGAGAAGTTTTCCAATCAGTATGTTGTTAGGCTGTGACTCTTGGCCTGATGTGGCAGCTCCATTAACCAGTAGAGTAAGCCTGCCGACAGACTGCTGTGACTCCGGTCTCCAGCGGCTGGAGGGGGTGTGGCACTGAGTACACGAGGTACACCCATGATGTACTCTCGATACAGCCCTTTGCTCCTGAGTGAGCAACTGTCATATTCCACTGATAAAGCCTCCATGCCCTGCCAGTCGTGGAGGGTGTCCTCTGGGATCCACTGCGGGGATTCAGGTCTGCTCCCCTGCAATCTAAAATGTTTCCGTATGCCCCAGCCATATACATTTTTATGACTTCTTCTGCAAGGTTGATGCTCACTGGGTGAGCTTCTAATAGGCGTACTCTGCAGAGGTGATAAGTCACAACAGACACAGCTTTTGAATAGAAAATTATTTGTTTAGTTAATCTGTTTTATCTCCATGTTTCCATGCGTCGCTCAGCTGCTGTATTACTTTGCCACTATTGACCCAGGTCTCCGGTGATTATTTCTGCTCTACTGAAAATCAGGCTAAGGACCCAGTGGCAGAGGCTCCAATCTGCACCTCATTACTTCCCCAAAAGGCCCGGGCTTAGTGCAGGGTAATAGACAGAGGCCCAGTCGCCCTCATTTGTCATGGGCTCCTGGGTTTGATGCAAAGCCCCCCTTGAGCACTTGTTGCTGAGCTCTAATCCTGCAGTAGACACCAGCCACACTTCTCTGCTTAGCCATCCACTCTCTCTGCCGTCATGGCTCATGATTTCACTTTCATTTGATGTTTTAATGAAATCCCTGAGACTCAGGTGAATGGCAGGCCCATTGTTGGAAAATTATTCTATCAAATGCAAGTTGAAGGGAAACGTGACTGAAGTCGTCTGCCTTGTAAATATGCGGGTTTACAGTGTTTATCAGTGAACAAATCCATCAATGGAGGATTCCAAAAAGCCAGTAGGCAGGCGCACTGGTGCACACAATGCGGCTTCGATCTTCCCAATGACTCCTCACTGCTCATTTCAAGCAAGGACTAAAAGTGAGACTATTCCTGCTGTGGATGCAATGTTTAGCATTTAATGCTGGTAGATAATGTAAAGAGCATGCATTTATACAGAGGTGACATTTATGCCTTTGTATTCTAATATATAACCTTGTGGCACCATTTGTTGTGCGGTTTTTGCAAATCAGTGCGGTGAGACAGCACCCTAAAGACTGCAAAACCTCCCTGATGAAAAGACCTCAAGTATCATGAGCCCGAGTTGCTGCGTGCACCAAATGAAAGCCGCTCTACAATTTAAATCAACCAATGCCCGGACACTTCCCCTCCCTCCCCCTCGGTAGTGTTTTTCTTTTCTTGCCGAAGCTGTCGAGTGAATACGGCGTTGTTCTGCCGTTCGCCACCGGGCCTTTCTGTTGCTTTCTAACTTTGCTCAGTGGCGGCTATCCTTCGTCTCCCCTGACAAGGCCGACGGACGGATAAGTGCATCCGCATGACTGCGGGCCATCTTCTCAGCAGCCCTCTCATATATATGGCCCCACAAACGATTTGCCGAACTTATTGACTGGATTTGCTCGCGTCGGAGTAATTAGGCGCTTCATTATGCAAATAAAGTGCACTAATTGCCTCACGTCTGCTAATTGATTATAAGATATGTTATATGGTTGACATTAGGGGTCGAGTCTTTCAGAAAAGATTTGGTCTACAACGGTGTGAGCCTTGCACTTTGTGAATAAATTAATGACAGCAAATAACGCAGTGGGCCACTTCCTCGGCACGTCACTGTGCGCTCGGCGCCGCAAATTTGAGACACAATAGAAAAGTCGGTGGAGAAAGAGATCGCTAATTAAAATGAATCAGTGACAGTCAGAAACACTAACAGTTACAAACGGCAATCTGATGGTAGTCAACAGGGGATTCTCCATTAATTGGCAAAATGAGGCTCATCAATCACACAGAGGGGGGGGTGCTGCACAGACAGTATCCTGTCAGAGTCACCCACTGTGGGGGGAGCAGCATGACGTGTGTCTCTGGGACAGATTCATGTAGAGAAGAAACCGTCTCTTCTCTCTCTCTCTCTCTCTCCTCTCTCTCTCTCTCTCTCTCTCTCTCCCTCTCTCTCTCTCTCCTCTCTCTCTCTCTCTCTCTCTCTCTCTCTCCCCCCCCTCCCCCTCCCTCCACAATCCTCTTCCTCACCACATGTGGCTCTCAGTAGACATCTCTCCAACTCATTCTGACAGGCTTTGTTTTTCCTTGCCGCATTTCAAATGTGGATTGGCTGGCATTCTCTGCCAGTCAAGGCCGAGACAGAATTGTCAAAACACAATGTTGAATTCCAGCTTTTAGAGGATATTCTTTGCTGATGACATGTGCCGAGAGGCTTGTAACTCCATACTACTTCTTCACATTCATATACTCCCAAAAATACTGGTACCGTCGATTTTCTTTACAAGAAGAGACCTTGATCATTTTGTTGAAGTATAAATAGCTATTCTCTAACACTGACAGCAATTTCTAAAGATTTAATTGGTTCAAATGTATGACTTTTTTCCCTTCATTGTGAAACAGTCGAAGGGAATTCACATTGCAGGACAGAAATGTGTGAACTTTCCATGACCTCAAGAAGGATAGTATTATTCTTGTTCATTTTGGTGGGTAATGTGCTGCTTTGAGTCAGCAAGCCAACTAATGCCCGGGAACATAACATCCAGCGGTCTGCCTACAAGGCAATAAATATACCCAGGCAATGATTGACTGCTTCATCAGTTCAACCAATCAATGAGCTGCTTCTAGTCTTTATGTCACTCTCTGGGTGTAGGACAGTCACACACAAAGCGAGACTTGAAAGAGTTCTTGCTTTATGCTCTTCCTCTGCTTCACTGGTGCATCTAATTTTGCTCCTTCATGTATCTGTACGGTACAGACCGGAATAATTGACTTGCCACTGAGGCTGTATTGTTACCTGATAGGTGCTGGTATTGTATGTTGATATCCTCATTACCTCGTTCCAGGGCATCAAATCAGTAATATGTCAGAGCTGCCACGGAAAATAGAGTATTTACAATTAGCTTTACAGCATCCTCTAACACGGCTAATATACTGCAAGTCAAAACAAAAGTCATGCCTGTATGAGTTTGTATTGACAATTAACCTCGAATTAGCAGCATGGATAGATAGGTTGACCCCCAGAAGTGCCACTGGTTGTGTTGATAGCTCTTCCACAGATGTGATTACATGAGATTAGCCTGTTTGCACGGCAGAGGGACCGCTTGCCGGTGCGTCGACGCATTTGGTGTCAGTTATTACGTTAGTCCGAGCCCGCTATAACGGTGACGTAGAAATGAAAATGGATAAGTAACATAAATGGCTCAGATTCCTCTCTACCCTCTCTATTTTTGCTCTCTCTTTTTTCTCTCTGTCACACAGCGTTTTCAGTTGATGGCACTCAGCCTTGTCATTTAACAGCGACAGGGATGCGTGAGACACATCTGCTACCTGAACCAGCAGCTGACCTTGAATTGACTTTCTGTGATGAAGACTTATGGTTGATCCTTGGGCTCTTTGCTTTGATTCCTCCGTGCCTTGCAGCCATTGCCATTACTTTAAATTGTGGAGAACATGACTAGACGCTAGCAAGAGCCTTTAAATTTCACACCTTTGCTTCTTTGTGATATATTTAGTGTTGAATGAGAAAGAGTATTCCACATTGACTTGTTTTAAAATGTAAACTTATGTAACTAGTAACAAATAAGCAGACATATAATTATGCAGCGCTATAATTATGTAGGAAAAAAAAAATCTCTGTTAGAGCTGGTGCTCATCTGCAAACCATTCTGAGTTTCTCTCATCAATCTGTATTACTTGGAGGATTCCAAGTTCCTCGTTTCCTTTCAAGTGTCTTAAATTGTGTTCTGCAGGGACGAAGGTGTGGCCTGCTGGTCGTCAGTCACACTCTGTGAACAGCCAGTATGCCCACAGAACTTAACGTATGGCCTCATGCATTGTTTTGGAGATCCCTGTTTTGTTACTTTACCTTGTATTTAGGAACACCGACATATTGTATTTAAAGAAGTCTTTGAAATGCTAATTTAAAGGGGGGGGGTACATTTTGAACCAGCAGCTCCTCCCATTTCACAGCTCAACACCCAAAGCACTGTGTTGATGACACTGTTTGCCTTTTTAATTATTCTCCTCTGTTCAGACCTCCTGCGGTCTGAGAGGGAGCCTGTTTTACCACACCAGCAACTACTGTACATGCAGATCCAGGCACATTTCTGTTTATCCGGTTTCCTGATGTTGCACGTCGCAGCGCAGACGAAGGTATGAAAGCACACGTCCAGAGGTGCGTCTTTGAATAAGCCGTTAACTGACGGGTACATGCCGGCTGTGCTACGGCAGCTCATTGGTGATGAGATGTTGTTGTAGAGTGGCGCTGCAGGGATGCCAATATTAAACCGCTAACCTGGGGGAGATGTGCATGTTGTCTGCAAAAATGCAGGCAAACAAAATCTCCTCCTCGGCGGAGCAGACCCTGGCACCCGTAATTGTGATTGAAAACGGGTCGGGAAGCTTTCTATATTGTTTCTTGGAGCAAGTTGAAACACGATGTGGCAAAATAAATAACATTTTGAGCCATTTGAATGACTGACTGCACTTTTCATGAGCTCTGTAGGCCGAGTGGGCTCTTGAGGCACGTTTGTGATGGATAGTACAGCAGGGGTTATGATGCCTGAGGCTTGTTTGATGCTGTGGTCATATTCTTCCATTTCTGAGCGTAAGGTCATGATGCTCCATTTGAAAATTAATTCTATTTGCATGTACTCCGTCGACCCACTACAGCAATTTGCATGAGAAAGTCCGATTTTTAAAGGTCAATTTATAAAACTCAATGTATGTTGTGGCAGTCTTCATATCTTTTTTCTCCATTTGTTTAATCCCTGTAGCAATGTGACGATGTAGATATATTTGCTGCACCACCTGGTTCACAAGTGTTACTCAGTGGCAAATGGAGATGGAGAATCCAGGATGAATTAGTAAATGTAACCCTTCAGCATAAACAAAACTGTAGCAGTTATGCTTGCAAACATGACGCGTCTTCACAGTTTCACATTATAATTGGTCAGTGTTTGTTTAGGATTTTAGAAGGCGAAATGCCACAGTGGATCTATTATTTTCTTTCTTTTTTGGAGGGGGCTTTCGACAACAACAAAAATTGGAATCTACATGTTCAAGCCTTTCTGTGCAGAGTTTGCATGTTCTCCCTGGGCCTCTGGATCTTCTCCACATGCTCTGGTTTCATACTCCATTCTGAAAACAGATATATGATTATGTGTTTTCCCTGCCCTGGACAAATCCAATGAAATGTTGTGCCTATTTGTAATGTAGCTCAATTTTTGGTTCTTTAATTTCTTCACGGAGCAGCCTGTATTTCACCTTGTTACCGCAGTGTCACTGTGTTTCATACATTATTCGTGATTATCTTTTTTTCTGGATTGGTTTAATTTCTTATACAAGGATGCAAAGAGGAAAAAGGAAAGGTAAAGTCCTTAAATATCTTTATGTGTTGAAGAATCCAAATTGTGTTGCCAATCCTCAATAGCAGAGCATCAAAAGGAAGTGCTCAATTTAAGTAATCATTCACATTTTGAATGCCTATGTTTAACAAAAACAGTAGATTTTCCTATCCTATTTTGTTTGTTTATGCTTTTTTTTTTTGGCCTCTACATGAAAGAAAAATAATGATTTTTTTTTTTTCCAGAAATTATCAAATTAGAATTGCTGTGGTTTGAATTATTATTGTTCCACTTAAAACTCATGTTATTTGAAGCATGAAGGTCAACTCCAGTTTAAGCCTTACAGCGATACTACCATCATTATATCACAGGGCTGTTGCTAGTGCATTGTAGCAGTGCAATTACATGAAATAGATTTGTATTATTTTTTTTTTTTTCTCCAGGTAGTTCACATTACCTCCATATCCAGGGCTATTTGTTCAGCATCGGTGTTTGTCCTGTAATTATGCAATATGACAGTGAGCGTGATAATGATGTTTTGTTGTGTCGGCGCCATAAACCTGATGGTCTCGATGCTGTTTGGCTGTGCACAACAGTCAAAAAGGGGCCCGGTCACAGCACCAGGGGCATCAGGCTGAGACTCCATACAGACGCAGCTCAGGATAGTTTAAATCTACAGACTCGCTCTGAAACTGAATAAGTTTTCATGAACTTGACAATTATTTGACTGTTTATCAGTTATAATTGCACTCTGTCAAAAATAAATGGCATTAGTCATTTAGCTATCTGCGGGGGGGGGGGGCACGGGAGGGGACACTCGAGTGGGTTATGCGGTCCTCCAGTGTCACAGCACTCAGAACTATCACAAAATGACAGTCATTGTGTTTGTGCGCATGTGTGTGTGTATGTGAGGGGGGTGTTTAAGGGGAGTGCAGGAATGTGTACACATGAGATAGCTGCGAGGCAGCGCAGAATGATAGCTGTGAATGAGGCGTTTTCCATTGAAGTGATTAAAATGATTGAGGACAGCGGCAAACTCATTCATCTCTGAGCAAGGTGATGAGGGACGTTCTGTATGTGTGAGTGTCTGAAAGAAAGTGCGGCATTCATGTACGCGCGTGTGTGCGCGTGCGTGCGTGCGTGTGTGTGTGTGTGTGTGTCACGGATGTAGAACAAGTTGTGAAATGGGACTGGCATGGCGGCGGCTCCAGAGATGTTGAGCGATGCCCACAGGAGGGCCGTGTCTTTTCACTGTACATCTGAAAAGACAGCCAAATATTTATCATCGCCCCACCACGGCATCCACCCCACATTTTAATTTGACCTTCATCAGAATGAAGTGAACAATTCCTCATTGCCAGCCTCTGTGCCAGTTTAGGTTTTATTCTTATGTTTGTGTCATATTTTCTACAACCTCACGCTGTTTATTGATGCTCGCTGAATAGCAGCTCTTTGAGGTTTCTATGGATGTGATTAAGCTGGACTTTAATCAGTTTGTCTGTTCTGTTCAGGAGATCCTCTTTAATTACCTCAGTGAGTGGAGAGGGTTGATGATGTAGGTGTGTGTGTGTGTGTGCGTTTTGTTCACCTTGTAGTAAGTGATAGGTGGGTGGAGCAGTTATTTTTGATACTATTATCATTTTTGTTCTGTCTCCCCTTCAAGCAAAGGTTAAACAACACCGTGTACTTTGAATGTAAGCAGAGCCAGCCACACTGGGCTTGTTGGCTACACATAACCACTCTTAAGCACATTAAGTGTATTTCCAAACTCACTTAGCATTGGCAGCCCTCGCAAAAGTGTTGATTTGAGGTCCACAGGTTCATGTTTCCCTCCTCCTCCTCCTCCTTCTCCCTTTGACTCGCTCTGCCTCTGCCTCTCCCATCAACTCTTCTAATCTCCCAAATGCCATCCACACTCACTGTTCATCCCCTGCCTTCAGGATTGGTTTCACACAGTGATCCCCTCACTGACCAGACAGACGGCTCAACAATTAACCTCCAAGGCTGACCTGAAATATCTCAAACCCTCTCCTCTCAGCATCCTTATTGGCCTCTAATAGATTTCTAACAGGTGGGAAAAAGTGGATTGAATTTCACCCATCTAACCCCTAGGCTCTGTACAGAAACACTGTTCAGTTTGTTGTCTTTTTCTTCCTTTTTTTTTTCTTCGTTCTTGCTAAATACCACAGTCGTGACTGTGTTACAGGATGTTGCCTGAGCTGAATGTGTAATGCCGGAGTAAGGTGTGTGATAGATACGTTGTGCCAGTGTGTTAATAACGGCATAAGACTTTGTGGCACTTTGTGGAGAAACGTTCTTCCGACCGCTTCTCAATTTCCATAATGTTCCAAGCCGCTTCATTTTGGTTTGTGAGCTAAAAGCCAAAAAAGCACTCTGCTGGAGCCAGTTTGACTGAACCTGTATTCCCCATGACGAAGATTATTCCGTCTGTTATTTAATGTCACTTTAGCCATTATTGCAGAATATACAGCCGGTGTTTTGTCTGTTCCCTACCTTTCTGACGATTATCCCACACAGGACAATGAAAATGTACCGCCGTGCTGCGGACGTATTGGCAGACCACCGATTCCCATCTGTCTTTTTTTTTTTTTTTTTTTGTATATTTTAAACTGAAGCTCAGTGACACCCTAAGTGATCTTTGAGTGCACCACTTTGGCGCTCTGCGTTCGGTTTCATTGTTATGGCTCCAAAATGCGCCTGCCTGCTGTTACGCACATGGGTTTAAATGGGTGTGCGTGTGTGCGATTGCATCTGAGCATGGTCATTGTATTGGTATTTGAGGGAGAGCGTGTGCAGATCAGATTGTAACAAGTAAGGTAATGATTCATAAGACAGCCAGTAGGATTTATCCACTAATAGATCTCCTGGGAGATAACCTAATCCCCCAACAATATCTCCTTATCATATTACAAGTGAACTATGTACAGAATGGGCTTTTCTATCCACAAATGAATACTAAGCCTTATACTTACCTTTAAGCTTATTAGATTTGATCTGAAACAGAACAGTATCAAGTATCCTCCCTGATGCCAGACTGATCAGAGATAATAATCCTTTCTGAGATTAGTTGTAATTTCACAGTCTACTGATTACCAGGTCTTTTTTTTTTTTTTTTTTAACATTTTTGTTGTTGTTGTTGTTGTTTAGGGTTTTATGTAATCCATGCTGAAACATTTAAAAAAAAACAGCCATTACGTAACTCAGACGGAGTTCATTACAATCAGGGGAGTCGGTTTTGTATTGGAGGTTCACTACATAGTACAGTAAATACACTGTGTAATCTCTTCATTGAAGTGCTATTGTCAGCCACAGAGATCACAAGAGGGAGCTTGTTAGTGCCAAATGAAAGTCAGACTTCTTTTCAAGGTGTGGATCGGAGATTAGTAGTAATGCTCATCCCTATCTCCCTGTCTGCTTTCACAGAGATGGCATGATTTGCAAAAAGATGAGCCGGGGGCCCCTCCCCTTCTCCGTTACTCCCTCTGTCTCCTTCACCCATCTATCGCTTCCTTGTACTCGCTCCCTCGTGTTACCCTTCTCCTTTCTTCTCTCAATCCCTTCCACTCAGATTGACTAAGCTTTAAAGAGGTTTGCGAACACTTTTCAGGATTCTCAGAGATTGTATGAGTGAGTAGATATTCTGAACAGAGCCCCGGATGGCTTTGTGTTGCTACACAGGCTCCCAGGGCAGACACTGGATTTTCCACAGCCTTTTATTTTCCCTCCAGATGAAAACGCAGGAGATGGCCCTTGTCAGTTCCCAGTGATTAGTAGTGCTATTGTCTGTCTTACTTGTTCACTATAATGTGGGAATAAAGGTAATCTCAGGTCCTTTTTTTTCCATCAATTTTAATTTTGAATTTTTATTGCTTCATTTTTTTTGCCATCTTATAATTAACTGTGATTAAAAAGTGGCTTTATTATGTTTATGCCTCTGGACTGAAAAGTGTAGTGAAATGATAGGTAAAAGCTTGGGGGGGTGGATTGCAGAGGTGCGGCTATAATACACTTTCTGAGCTGCACTAAAACGTAGACATAATGCCACCACATCTTAATTCATTGCGCTGCATCCATTCTAATGTAATATCTCTACGATTTTATATATTATATTGCTTTACCTGTGTGGTTAAGAGGGACCAAAGTTGTAATTGCTGTTCTGTGTGTATCTGAATTTTATGTGTTGATATATTTGTGAAAAGCTGCATCAAGAACAGGCGAACTATAGTTCCTGCAACACCAGCAACCTAAGTGTGTATGTCATGTTCAGCATGTAGCATCGCTGGTGTGTGATACCTGAAACTCCTTGTAGCATGTAGCATAGCTCAGAGTATAATCCCCCCCCCTGGATCCAGTGAGCAGTTAAACTAATGAGTGACACCCAGCTAACTCTGCTGGTCCAAATGTCACCGGTGATTAACAGCAAGCTGGAGCGTGTCTGTGGCACACAGCGAGCTCCATCCCTCGGTCCACAGTCCGTAATCCGTCGAGCTGTTGGAGCCGTGCGTGGCGTCGACGCAGAGGCTGTGCAGAGGTAGTCCGTGGCAACACATAGCCTACGCATATTATTTGTGTATGGAGTGTAAATTAAGTCTGATGGCAATTAATAAGTACTTATATTGGTACTCAGTATTGACAAGTAGCTAAAGATTAATACGTGTGCTTGTCTTTTGAAAAGGTAGTTTCAGTTCAGCCCTCCTTGTAATTGTAAAAAATGTTATAATAGCTATTATTGTTTTAAAAGAAATACATGAAAAAGTTAATTTTTCATACTTCTCAATATAGCCACATGTGTAAGTGAATTGTAATTGCAGTAGAGCTGAGTATATCTGTTGCACATCTTGAGTAATAGCTGAACATTTCCTGCCAAACAGCTGCTGTTGATGTTAGCTCTTGTTTTGAGCTTTTGTTACCCACTGTGAACTTAGTTTCTGCTTCAGTTGGACTCATTTTAGAAACACTTTGTACAATCCAAAGCTTTTAGTATGAAGTTGCACGGTTTTGATGTATAAAAACATTTTATAAGTAAATTGTTTTGAACTCCACAGATAAATTATTGTAGCTTTAAGAAGACAAAACGCTCTTTTTTTTTTTTTGATGAATTCAAAGTGTAAAATGTATCAGATAGAGATGTTTATTGGATTAGTAGCAGTGATCTTTCTTTTGATACATTCCTATGTTTTATTATAAAATGATTGATCCAAATAGAAATGACCAAACTCGACAGTTCAGAGTGGAAAATGGATGAACAGATCACTGTTTTATTACAATGATGGAGTTACCTTACGAATCCTGCTGAAGTCTTATTCGTGTAAGGGGGCATTCAAGGTCACAGCTGACAACAGCTGAAACACTCTGGGAGAAGCAGAAAGTTCCCTTTATACTTATACATAAACAGATTAGGTGTTGTTTATTTGTGTACCTTATTTGACACAATCAGCCAAGAGAGGAGATCCCTATGTGTTACCTCGCGAGGTCTATCCAGCTGCATTGGATTACAATGCATAAACAGGTGCTGCGCCTCTATCCATATTTGTTTTCCACACCACACTAGCATTTCCTATCTGTCTCACTTGCAATAATCTTTAATTTAGGGCATAGAATCTAGGTTTCCTTTGAAATGCGACTTTGGAAATGTGCCAGCGTCATCTTGCGCCGCCTAATTCTCTGTTTCACGTCCTCAGATAATGACAGGATTTCGTATTGACTGCTGGAACTGCTCTTATTTCTGCTCTTGTTTCATTACATGGCGTCGGCGAGCGTTCAATAAGGTCGCTACACAACTTTGATTCATGATTGTTCCACACTGCTTGTTATTAGCGCGGCATCAAAGCTAGACTTTGGTAAACACATTTGCATTTTAATGACTGATATAGATTGTTCTCCTGCTCCATACCACCCACAACCCCACCCGACCCACACCGATAAGAAGTGGGCTGCATCTAGAGGAGTTGAAACCACCTACATTGTTATACAAACTCGCACGCATTTACTGCAAGCGACGGTTATGGATGCATCGTTTTAAAGCAGAGGTATTTGCGGCGCATCCGCTCTTCTGAGGTCGAGGTGACTTTCCTGACATGGTAATTAGGGAAATAACTGGGTTAATGTGACCACATTGTGGAATAGCGCGGTTAATGTTAATGGGGAGAGATTGAGCAGTTGGAAAAAAAAAAAAAAAAAAAATGTATGTCATCAGACCGGCAATCAGCCAATGACAAGTGAGCATTTGAAGTGGCGGATCGTTTTTGTGTCCCCAACTCACGTTTCCTTCCCCGCCACCTGTGTGGATGATGCTACCCATTAAGGAGAGTTTGCCTCCGTGGGCATGTAATCTGATGCAAATTAGAGGAGCAGACTGCCAAATGACTGCAGTCATGGCGCTATGGAGCAGTTGTAGCAGGTAACACAGCCAAGCAACCTACCTGGAGTGCCGCGGCATGTTTGTGTATTGCTCAAAGGCAAATCTTCATCATAAGAAAAAAAAAAAAAATCGGAGAAAAAGATGATTATCACATGAATCTCAAGGATGAGAAAAACTGCACACTAGTGTATTTTCAGAAGAGGCGTTTAAGCTTTTCACCAACAGTACTATCACTGTCAACTGTGAGCAAGTTCCCCATGCCAGTGCCTTTCTAAATGTGTGCTCGGAGAACGGCCTATGAAGTCTCCCTCTTTGAGGAGCGAGACAAAAAAGGAGAGACAATAAGGCTAATGTCTATTTTCTCTGCTAACAATGTGCTCTTGGTCCCTTTTTCCAACGCAGCTTCCCGCCTTCCTTTTTGGCTGTGTTGTGATAATACAAATTTCATGCAGCATTTTCCAGAGAGAACAATTTATGTGTCTCGGTAGAGATCATGTTAGCAAATGTTTTCTTCAGCAGTCCAGGCTCTGTTGAGATCCTGTTGTTGGATGTGTGCAAAGCATCCAAACTCCCTGTTTTTTTTTGTTGTTTATTTTTTTGCCATTTCACCCATAAACAACCAATCAAGCCATTGATTTTCCCAGATAGAATAATGTTTCCGTAGAGAAAGGAAAATATAATTGGCTGACGAAAGGGAAGTTTAAATGCAGGGGTTCTTGTTTCAAAAGTAGAATTACCTTTTTTTTTTAAGTATAATACTGACAATACCGTTGTCCCTTCACAATAGTAGACAGTCTGGAGGATGAGAGGAGGGCAGCTGGGGAGGCTCTAATTTATCTGTTTGTCTGTGTTTTCCTCCCCGCACTAGAAGGGGAAGGAGGCTGTAACAGTGCCCAGCTCCACAGGGGAGAGTTGTGTTTAGTGGTGGCATTGATTTTATAAAAGGTTGCACAGTGGGAAGGCTAGGTAGGCCTGTCAACCTTAGCTCTCACCAAAGCACGTCACACCGCCAAGCTAATTGTGCCCTCGCTCTAATCCCCAAACCCCGAAAAGGACACAGTATGCAAACATATGCTTGCATAGCCTTGCTTATAAATGCCCGACTATTATCTCTGCGCATAAAAGAGCAGATTTTCGTTTAACAAATGGCTGTTAGTGGTCCATAAACATTCTGCTCGTCTCAGTGGAAAGCGCTCTTTTCACGAGATCCTGAAATCTACTGGCAGGTAGGCAGTGCCCACTTAAAGCCCATTTTCTTCTCTCGGCACCACTCGACAGTGTTTTGCAATTAGTTACACACCATGAAGGTAATAGTTAAGGAGGCTTCGTGGAAAAGAGACGCAAGTAAAGGAAGGATGGATTGACAGGTCTGATAGGTTGTTCTATACAAATGCAGCAAATAGCTGTCTTTTTGGCTGTTTTGAACAGCGGAGCACAAGTGAATTATGACAGGGTCAGAGAGATAAAGACAGAAACACTTGGGTTGGGAGGAGATGAACTGGCAATGAAGGCCCTTTTATTTATTTTTTTATTTTATTTTATTATTTTTTTTTTACAGCTTGGAAAACACACACAGACACAAACACACACTCAGCCAGAGGCAGTTCATCAACTGTTTGTCAGCCTCCTCTCTCTTGTCAAGGTCAGGTGTGGAGATAACCTAAACTTAGACACAAAACATCCACCACCCCACCAAACCCACCCGAACTTTCAGTCTCCTGAAAAAAAAAAAAAAAAAAAAAAAAAAAGTTCTTCAACTCCTCTCAGGACGTCGACACTAAACCCATTGTGTAATCAATGGTAGTGTGGTTGTTTATATTTACATATGGATGCCTGATTGCGTGCATAAACATGTGACAAACACGCCGGAGACAGCTGCTGCACACATCCATTATTCCGCACACAAATACCTTGTGAGTGCCAGTTTGCTGTCAGTCATTACGCACTAATCATTGGCAAATCCACTTGCCTTCGAGCAACACACATCTTAGAGTATCCCCCCCCCCGTCAATTATTTCACCTCATTTCTCAGCGTCGTGACACCCAGCAGTTTTTTTTGACTGGCGAGTCGCAGAAAGTTCCTCGGTCCGCCCGCCGAGCCACATGACTTAAAAACTCTCGGGGAGATCATTTTATCTTACTCTTGATTGCCAGATAATTATCAGTTAATTATTTAGAGCCTTAAATTAATTTGCTAAAAATAGTGTCTGTGCCTGTGCGTTGCCCGTGGAGACGGCTCCATTATTCCTCCCTCCCCGCTCTGCGTCTCTCCTCCTCCTGCTCCTCGTCTTTGACAGCGACTTCTGCCACTCAAGTCTCACTGTAATCTAATAAAGAGCGAGGTTGTCCCTTCGTATTTAAAGAATCCCAATTTTCCAAATGCTTCGGCGGCGATTGTTCGGAAGTCTCATTGATATGTTTGTCATGCCTTTTTGTGCCAGTTGGCTGGAATTTAAAGCATGTCAGTCACACAGCACTGCAGCACAACTTTAAGATGCTAAACTTATCTTTATATTCGAGTTTGCCAAATTCTTTCCAGGCCTCAGCTTTGCGTTAAAGTCTCCATGCTTGCTTGCTGTCTGCTGTTCAACCCGACTCGAGTGAACACAAACTTTTTTTTTTCCCTTCTCCCACCACTCTTAGGACACTTCATTAGGCTGAAAGTGTTCTGAACAAAGAAATGTGCTGTAAGTGATCTTATAATGGGATTCATTGGCTAAAAGAATCGAAAACCCACCGCCCCTCAGCCCCACCACCCTCGTCCTATCCTCTTTGAACACACAAACAGTGAACCGGGAGCCAAGCGGGCTGACCCGCCGAATGGGTTTGTGCTGCGGTAATGATAAGGCTATTGAATGGAGCTGTACTCTGTCACGCTAGCTGCTGGGCCAGTGGTCTGACTGAAGGATTCTGATCAATATACAGTTTCTATTTGAATCCATCTCTCTCGCTTTCTATCCCACCCTCCCCCTTTTTTTTATAGCTCATTTTTTGTCACTCTTGCCACAACTCATGTCTCTACAAACAGTGGATATTTCGCCCTAAAATTCAATTTCAGCTACTGAAGAGTATCAGTAGGTTTCTGCAAGTGTTAATAACTTAACACTGTTGCCTCTAACATCACTGAGGCAAAATTTAATTAGCTTTAAATAATGCACTGAATTGTTTAGATTTGTTTTTAATGCCTAATATGCCATTAGTAAATGCGTTTGATCTTGTCCACACTAATCAAAAATTATTCAAAGGTCACATCAAATGGAGTCAGTCTTCTCAGTGCACCATATTTTACCAACTTTTATTGTACATTCATCTTGTTGACAGATTACATTTTGGTGACCAAGGCATAAACATTTAAGCAATGGTCACTCATCACATTTATGTGAATATCTATTATGACGTTTTTTGAATGGACTTATCTGTATAGGATTTATGTTTAGTTTTGGTTTCTTTTCATTTTTCTTTTTGGAAGGCTCCAACCATCATGCTGCTTTTCTAACTTTATTTCATTTGAGCATTTTAATAGAATCTGTGTAAACTGTGCAGTTAGGGCTTGCTCGATGTCTCATATCCTCCCCCTTTCAATTTCACATATTGATTCATTTTGAATAAATCATTCCTTGTTATGGAGTGTGGAAAGATAAACTGCACATCCAGCTTCTGACATTTGTTCTCGTCCCCATGTTTAGACTCTTAAAAAAAAAACACACACACACAGGATTTTGTTGCCGTGCTATTTAAAGTATATCATTGTGATTTGCATAATATCAAGAAATTTAGCTGTAGCCCATGTTTCGTTTGTTGTGCTTCATTGGCAGTTTGAGGCGGTCCGGCGTGGAGGCGGGAGACTCCGCTGACATTTTAAAACACTCCCCTACAGTCTGGAAGCATACATCAAAGGCAGCCCAACATGATGTCCATTTGCAAACGGCGCTGCCTGCCTTGATTGCCGGTGTGCTCAGGAGGCATGCATTAAGTGGCCACCTAAGAGGTCCCATTTCCACTGTTATGCACAGTGATCATCTAGAGAATCTGTGAACGTCTGTCAAATTGCATTTTTGAACAGCCGCCACCTCCCATGTTTGTGAAAGACGATGGGAATTGCAGATGGAGCACAGCAACAGGATCCTATGCTGATTAAAACTTATATTTGTAAGGCACATAGAAGTATTTACAATTTATTAAAATCATTTGTTGCAAAAACTCAGTCTGAAATAGTACAATTCAGTTAAAAGTTGAGGTTCTTCCATATTTTGCTTACTTGAATAATGATTTCAAAAAAAGTGCTGCAACAAAGTTATACAGCGTAACCCAAAGAAAGAAAGTGTTCATCCTGGACAGATGTAGTTATAAACAACTTAATACTTTATTGTCAGTAAACACGAATCACATCAGTACAACTAATGTGTTCTGGAAGTTGCAATGTTCAAGGCCCCTCCACACTGGAGATGTGGTGAATAAATGCTTTTAAAATGTAAAATGCTGGCCTGGAAAATATTTTTGAATCAAAACTATTTACGTTGGCAACAACGCAAATGTTTGATAAATATTCAGTAAAAGGTTCAAAGAGATTCGCACCCACTCACACCTCTCAAAGAGGATGAATTCATCATCATCTAAAGATGATGACCTTGCGCTCCTCAGTGAAATAAAGAGGGGGAGACTTCTGTGCACTTCCTTTCACAAGGGTAAGAAAGAGACGGGGAGTTCTTCTGTCTCGTGCTTCA
The DNA here is from genome assembly GCF_902148845.1 of Salarias fasciatus. Classification (NCBI taxonomy): domain Eukaryota; kingdom Metazoa; phylum Chordata; class Actinopteri; order Blenniiformes; family Blenniidae; genus Salarias; species Salarias fasciatus. The sequence continues at coordinate 19,468,283 of NC_043746.1, read as the reverse complement.
GCCGAAGCACGACTGTGACAAGTGCTGACCTGTGGTAGAGACCTTCCAGAAGGATGCAAAAGCCCTGTTCAAAGTGTCAGAAGCACAAAGCTCAGCACACCACTTGACTATTTCAGATATAATACTAGAGCAAAAGTTTGTACTAACGAAAAAAAGATGATTAATGACAGACATGACATACATACCATGAAGATTAGAACCAGCAAAACAGCTCAATTAAAGCACTCCTAAGAAAAGAGATACCAAAAAAAAAAAAAATAAAATCACTGTAAAGCCGCTATTCGACAGCGCAGATAACAATGTGTGACAGACGTACAGTTGTTACGATCTGTTAACAACAGGCTGGCCGGGGACAATGTGTATGGCTGTGGGAGAGTGAGTTTGCAGAAAGCTTGTTAGAGGGAGATAAAGACAGTTCAAACAACGAACCAGAAAGACAGAACAGTAAACAAAAAGTGCAGACCAACAATTGTGATTCATCACTGTCATCGCTGCATAGAAGCACACAGACATGACATATGCAAGGAAACAATTCGATATTGCACAAAGAAGTTTCTGTGCACTCCCCTCAGTGGCAAAGCTAAACAAGTCTTTTAAAAGGATCGCTCTGCAAGACAAATGCCGGCTGTCCTCCCCAGAAGAAGTGCGGCGTGTTGGTATAACGATATACTTTCCAGGAGTCAGTGAAGGCAGGTCACAAAGTGGAGCAAATGTAAAGAAGAGACAATACAGCATCAGTGATTATTATGTTTAGCACTGCACCAAACAGTGCTAATGAAGCACAACTGTATGTGCTTCCATCTTTCAAAGGTGAACAGTAACAGCATCTAATCTGGATGGTAATTAAACCCAAAGCATGGGCCTGATTGCTCCCATATCCTGCTGCTTTATAGTATCGTTGAACAAAATGCAGGCCGCACGGTGGCACGGTGGTTAGCGCTCTTGCCTCACAGCAAGAAGGTCCTGGGTTCAAATACCGGCCGGGGCTCGGGGCCTTTCTGTGTGGAGTTTGCATGTTCTCCCCGTGTGTGCGTGGGTTCCCTCCGGGTACTCCGGCTTCCTCCCACGGTCCAAAAACATGCATGGTAGGTTAATTGATCACCCTAAATTGCCCCTAGGTATGAATGTGTGAGTGAATGGTTGTTTGTCTATATATGTCAGCCCTGCGACAGACTGGCGAACTGTCCAGGGTGTACCCCGCCTTCGCCCACAGCAGCTGGGATCGGCTCCAGCCACCCGCGACCCCGAAAGGGATAAAGCGGCGGAAAATGAATGAATGAATGAATGAACAAAATGCGATTTTCACTGGACACCAAATAGCAAAATGCATTATTCTATGCATCAGTGACACTCACTTATTTGTTTTTCTCCCTGCTAATAAAGGGTCACTGATTCTGGAGGCAGTTCCAGGTGACATTGGATGAAGGGCAGGGTACAACATGGACGGGTCACCAGTCCATCACCAGGCAACACGTAGAGACAGACTGTCACCCCCACACACATTCACACCGACGGACATTTGAGAGCCACCAATCAACCTAACAAGCATGTCTTTACACTGTGGGAAGAAGCCACAGTTCCAGGGAAATGGGGCCAAATGGCAGCAGCCAACAATGCAACCTGACCAGTCACACTAACTACTGGTAGCTTGACTTTATTTGTATATTTAAAACAAACATGTAAAACCATTTTACAAGCCCTCCCATGTTTGTGGAGTGACATGCATGAGGCTTGTGTTCTCTGTCCCTTCTTTTCTCTTCGAGGAGCATCTTGAGAGTCATCGTACTGTTCGGTAGGGATTGATGTTTACCGATTAGATCGGGGGGGACGCCAGAGACTTGACCTTTTACAGTTTGACAAGTGTGAACATTGTAAACACAGTGGATTTGCATTGTCATGTTTCTGCTCTGTGAAAACTGCAGAGGGAGACGGCGGCCCTCCGGCATCGATGTGGCATGAGATTGTTTTGGATGAAGATAAAAGGATGACAACAGCCGTAAATGGCTATCAAAGATAAACGTGTGTGTGTGTTTGTGCGTATTGTGTGAGTGAGTGTGTTTCTCAGTCTCGTAATGGGCCTGTGTTGTGTTCACACTCATGAACGCCATTATGCTGGACACCAAATTATTTTTCTCATTTTATTCCTGCACTCTGACCGCTCTTTCTAATAGCCTATCCATGATTCAGCGGGTCATTCCCACGGACCTAATCCCCTCATTTCTAATTTATATCGTCTCTTTTCCTTTATCAGATGTAGTCATTACACCCACCAGTCTCCCCCTCATTGAGTTGTTATAACACCAGCTGGGCGCTGTAGCGGAGAGCTTTGAATGCTTAAGCAGAAGCAACCTTCTCTACACGTATAAATATTTCAGGGGCAGACGGGCAGAATAAATTGACAGTAAAATTGACATTAAATCCAGCTTTTAATTTCCAGTGATCAGGGAGGTAGGAGCTGCAGGTGAAATGATGGAGAGGATTATAGAGAGAGTAAATGTCATGACCCCTGCTAATATAATTCACCGAGCCTCTGATGTGTGTGAAATACATTCCTCACAATTACCATCTACACGTGTTGGGCGCTGCGCACATATTTGAGTCTCTTTAGATTTCTATTAAGCAAAGCAATACCATCAAAAAGGTTTTATTTTTTAATGATTTCCAAACGAACGCGTGGTGCCATCACGGTGATGCATACCGCCAGTCATAATAAACTATCTACCTTGACAAGAACAAGTGTTCCCGCAGCAGATGGCGTGGCCCCGTAGAGCCCTGATCTCAACGTCAGTGACACACGAGTGAGATGACCTAAATCCACACAACTGTGGCAAGTGTTGTTGTTGTTTTGCTTCTTTTTTTTTTTTTTTTTTTCCCTTTTGCAGCAACATTAATATTACATTAATTGGATTTAATACCCACCACCTTGTTATCACCTTCCAGCATCCAGGAGAGAGAGGCTGAGAGTGAGAGCGACGGGGAGGGAAACAGAGCCACTGTTTAGTGCGCAGTGATGGGGATGGATCGACAGGATAGCATTTCTCAGTGGCACACTGTTGATTCGCATCCAAGGTGTTGTTTTGATTACTTTGGACAAAGTCCAGCAGTTTTCAGGGAGTATTGTTTCACCGTGGCATTCAGTTTGCCACAGATTTAATTATTCACACAATGTAAAATGAGCCTGACTTGAATTCTTGCATTCTCATCAACAACAAACGGACTCATATTTCAGACTCAGACACCTAAAACGCTTTTTTTATCTTGATCTTTTTTTATATATATATTCAAGCACTCAGTAAGTGTTTTGTGTGAGTGGCTTGTTAAATAGTTATCAAGTGCAGGATGACTGTCTTGTTCGCAGACATTTCAACCTCAATTACTGCTGTTATAAGGTAATGAGCTCTTTTTTTTTAAGCCTCTGGTCTGACGAGTGGATTCGGTATGGCAGTGTAGCTTGGTCACTGCTTCATCAAGGTAAAACGGGAAGAAAAAAAAAAAGTTCAATTTCTTGCCGTGGATTTTTGTTCACCACTTATGTATGGTGACCCAGAAGGGTCACCACAAAGCAAAAACCAGACAAAAGTAACACTGTGAATACAAAAAAGGTGAAAAAGTGAAGAAGAGTATTTTATCCTTTTTTATTGGACTAGTTGAAGGATGTGGAGTGTTTTTTTTTTCCCTTTCTTCCTCTTCTTGTTCTGATTGACCGATGTAATGTTTTGTCAGGAAAGTTTGACAAGAAATTCAAAAAATAAGTGCACCACTTACCACAAATGTCCTTAAGTGCGTTCCCCTCAAGTTTTTGTCAAAACACTCCATCAGTCCAATGCAGAAACGGTTCTTTGGCAAACAAGCCACAAACACAGTCCGCTACTCACTTTTTTTGTTTGCGACTTTTGCATTTGTGTTGCAGCTTTTTTTTTCTTTTTTTTTTTTTCTTTTTTTTTTTTATTTTAGCGATGGCGTTTATGTTCAGGTCACCCATAATATTAATATCTGCAATAGATAATCTCCCCGTTAATTGTGCATTAATTGCCAGCAGCAGATTATCGAAAGGTACTGAATAACTCTGATTGAATGAATTGGTTCAGAATTTAATTTACAATTTGTGGCACAGCGTGTGACTGATGTGTTAATTTATATCCTAATTTTACTGGAAATTACTATGTGCTGAACATGGGAATTTCACTTTAGCTTTTAACTCAAAATCCAAGACATTTGTTTGAAGAAGAAATTCTAATTTCCTTGAAGTGAATTGGTGCGATACATCACATCGGACGGCCTCGACTGACCTTAATTTCACATTGCGATGATGTGGAAACACGATTACACATCACTGACAATATAAATCAGGCGCAGATATTTATAAATAGCACATTTAAAACAGCAATATGTGCCTTTAAACAGATAGAATAATGCCTCCTTTAAATGTTGGCAGCTCCCTCCCCCTCTCTTTTCGAAATCCTCCTTCTTTTCTCCTCCCACACACTCCCCTCCTCCCTCCCTCCCTCCCTCCACCCACCTCATCACCAGGTCACATCCCAAATTCCCGGAACTGGCTGCTCTGCTAATTCCCTGTGACAGAACCAGTGTTGGTGCCGCGGCCCAACTCAGGATACTGTCAGCCGCTTCCCTGCTTACCCTGCGGACCTCCTTTAGCTTGTACCATCACACACAACACAGAACAGCCCTGTCCTGCTCTGTTAAGAAGCCAGCTTACAGTGTGTGTGCGTGCGTGTGTGTTTTTCTGTATACGTCATCAGTAATAATGACTTTGCGTAGTCATTCAGCAAAAAAAAAAAAAAAAAAAAAAAAAAAATCCAGTCATTGATTCATTCACTCAATTACCTAGAATAACCTTTTGAAAAAAAAGTGTGATGCTTTCGATCTCCCTCTCTCTGGCTTCCCCTGCCTCTAAACACCATTCCTTCATCCCTCTCTCATCCAACTCTTGCTCTCAACATGATGGGTTATGTCCAGTCAGTGGGCAGCCTCGGTGTAATTTGGCCCACAGGGGCTGTTGGCAGTAGGTGTGGGGATAAAGGAAGCAGGGATGGTGGGGTTTGGAGAAAAGCAGGCTTAGTGTGGGGCCTTGGATGCAGGGGCCAGCGAGCACATAGGAAAAGCATTAAATAAACATTAATGGAACTAGGTTACAGGAGATTTATTAAGGAGGCTTTTTGGGCACCCACTGTAGGGTTTTATGCAGCACTTTAATAACTCTCTCATGCACACAGGTAAACAAACCAGGTAATTTATTGCCATCCTCATAGGTGGCCATTGTGGAAACTGTTTTAACTTTGTTTTTGCCCATAAATGTTTGTTTGTTTGTTTTTTTTTACTCTCTGTCTCCCCTTCTCTGGCTTCTTTGATGACACTGAATGCTCTGGCTCGATGACAGCCTTTTTTTTTTTTCTATCTGGGGTAAGTCTGACTTGGATATGATTTTGATGTCGCGCTGTTGTGTTAAAAATGAGCGCCCTTAATCGCAGCTTACAAATGTAAAATGTAGCCACTCTGGCATGTCAGAAACATAGATATACAGTGTCTGATTAAAGGCAGTAATGAGGAAGCCACACCAGGAAAAAGGCCTGGATGCAGTGGGTTTTTGACACAACCCGTGATTTGTCAAAGGGAGTTTTAAAAGCACCGAGCAGCGCTGACATTACATTTTACATCAGACATTGTCTATATCAGCACTGTTGGTACAACGCTGTCAGAAACTGAAACGGTGTAAGCCACTGATTAGTGACTTAACTCTATTCTGTGCAAGCTCTTTTTTTTCTGAAATTTCATTACAACAGTGAATGGGCTAGTTGCTGAGCTTGCTAACTTCAGCAGATATCCCTGCAGCTATACACTAGATAGATGTATTTGAGTTGATGTCAGGACTTTCCTCGCATCCTGTTTATTATTTGGGGATGGTTCACTTGTTTCTAAGGAAAAGGTATTTAGCGTGGTAGATCAAAATATTTTGTAAATCAGTTAAGCATGTGTATGGCTTTTTTTTTCAATTTGTGTTAAGTGGTCTCTATGTGTAGATATTCAGAAGACTATTCAGGCCCTGTTCACACGCTGAAGTGAAAAGTGCTTAATTTTTGTTTTCATTCCTGAAAACTTTCCCATTTACACAAAAACGGCAGAAACACTGAAAATGGGGAGGTTTTCATGTATGGCCTCTAGCGGGTGCTGTTCTTTGTTTTTGTAATGAAACCACACAAACATAGACATTAATGATGGTGAACATGCAGACATGTGTATGGATAGACAACAACGTTAGATTGCTATTACAGGTGACAGCTGTAAAACTACCAAGTCCCAGGAAAATATGGACTGGGACATTGTTCTGTCATTATATTTAAAGGAGAGAAAATCATTTACAAAGACAATAGTAAGTGCATCTTGGTCTGATTAGACTAATATTTATATAAGTAAAATGATATAAACTGCTACATAATGTCAGTATTTGAAAAATTAAATGCACTAATCTGACCAGTTGTTGTAAATCCACTGAGGGCTCCACGGATATCTTTGGCAAGATCAGCATTTGCAACTGTGGGCCCTTCCAGCCCTGAAGCAACGGTGCTGCTTTGGCATTCTTGAAGTTTAGTGTTCAGGAAGTGCAGGCAGGAGCCCTCCTCTGAGGACGGCTTGAAGAGGAGAGCAGAAACTGACAAACAGGGTTGATGCAACCATAGGCTGCATGATGCTTTACCTGGAGACCCGATGCCTCTGCTCCTCGCTCAGCTTCGTGCCCGAGTGGCACGGAGGAGCAGCTCTAACCGTACACTTCTAAAAGTTGACTTTGAGTGGGAGAGAAACGAGGGAGTTCTCTTTTTTTTTTGAGAGGATTTAATGGTGGGAATATCAATGAAAAATGTAGAAAGAGAATTATAAGGGGAATGTGTTTGATTGAGACCGTTTTGGACAGGGAGAAATGAAAGGGAAACGAAAGATTTATTGTTGAAGGAGGGAAAATAGAGGCTGCAGTGACTGAGAAACAAAGGGAGGAAAGAGTAACAGACAGCCTAACAGACAGAAGTACAAAGAATTGTGGAGTGCCTCTGTGTGTGTGTGAGTGCAAGACTTTCATGCTTGTGGGTCAGTTCTACTATATTAGGAACCAAATTCAGGTTTCCATTATGCATTATGTAGTTTTAAAGAAATGTATGATTGTCAGACTGAGGTTACCGTTGAGTTTTGTTTGGGTTATGCGCTTATTTTGGTTGGTGAGGATAAATAGGGTGTAATGGGGTCAGCGAATCCATTATGCCATTGAAAAGGCCCCACATGTACTGCCGTGTGAATGTGTGTGTGTGTGTGTGTGTGTTTGTGTGAGTGTCTGTTGGGTCTCTTTGCACACGGGATGAAGGCTCCACCGTACCGGTCGTGTTGCTGCAGGATAGTGTGCGTCAGGCTCCATCAATATGACATGTCTTTGATGTGGAAATACAAGGAGCAAAAGCCCAGCTAGCCTCAGTCCAGTCCCCAGTGGGACACATCTACCACAGTGCGTGTGCATACATGGGTATTTTGAGTGAGCGGGAGAAGGGAGGGGTGAAGCAGAGAGAAAGAGGAACACACAGAGCCACAAGCCACAAACAGGCATCAGAAGCAACCACCACTGCCTCGGCGTTTTCAACGGCCGCTCTGCAAGAGAGGCAACAGTTGCGACCTGGACATTTCCTGAGCCCGAGGCTCTTTGGACTCAATCAATGCTGCGCAGTCAATATTGTATGTAAATATTGTTAATAGCTCTGCCACTGTGCCACAGCTGAATAATATCAGCAAGCTGTTTGCTCCTAAATTGAGACGTTAGAGTTGCCTTCTTTTTGGCTCAGGGCTTACTGGTTTAATAATCTTAAAATCATCGCTTGATCCTCTGCAGTGTGTTTTTTGCATATTGACCAATTAGGCACCAGTGAAAGAGGAGTGTCTAAATTAGTCTCAGTCCAGCACTTAAAATTGACTGCACTGGTATTTTTAGTTTATGTACCGAGGGTACCCTTTCCCGGGTCAGCTGGACCAGAGGAACTGTTTCTCCTCACAAAGGTCATTTTGAGACTTTACCAAACAACTGCAATGCGGTAAAAAACTTATCGAAGTTCGACTGGTGAAAAGAAATCCTCCCATCGCAAAAGTTTTTTTTTTTTTTCTTTTCTTTCTTTTACATCTTTCCGGTAGGCCCTTGAGTTTTCACATACAAGTGGAGTGAGGAGGAGGAGGAGGTGTACAAAAGAAGAGATAACAGTAGTCTGACAGAAGCAAAAGGGGGTAAATCAGGGCCAGGCGGACATGAAGATGGAGAAAGGAAGAGGAAAGACGGAGGGATAAATCTGTCTTTCGCCCCATGTGTGGGCTTGCAGGCTAACCATTCACGGTGGTTTGGTGAAGCGCTTGTTTGCAGGGCGGTAATCCAACCAGCCTATCCTGTCCCAGATCCCCCACACACACAGACATATAGAGGCGCATGTAAATGTTTTATTTATATCCACACATAAAAAGACAAAACATTTGTAAGTTATTATCTCTCTGACAGATACACAATTCCTGGACCTGGATGTGGATGTTGGCCGAGATGACAGAACAGAAACACAAAGAGCAGATAAATTGCATTGTGTAAAAACATGAGCTTCCACATGATAATGGCAGATTGCTCACAAAGAGCAATAGCTTGATAGCTGTTTGGACCTGGCAATCACAGGCCACATGCTGCACCACCAGCCTGTGTATGTTGCCAAGGCGACAATATATGAGTACTAATTGCCTAGAACTGTACCCAGGATGCAAAGACAGCTTCTGTCTTGGCAAATCTAACAGGAGGCATAGCACAATGACTTTCTGAATCTCATATCACATCAGTCACGGTATCAGAGTATGAATTATCAATTGCATAGAAAATGCAGTCTTATTTCAAGTGAAATAGCAAAATGTTCTAAATTATTTCCATATCACAAACAATTCTAGACTTCTCACTGTAATTCATATCTGACCCTGCAGCCACCATGTAAATATCTTCTACTTAAACACTGACAGTCAGTCAATTTAGAGTCATCAGTTAGGCTACCCTAAGTTGTGTTTTTTGAGAACATGCATACACATGCATGCAAGGAATGCTCCTTACGCCCTGCCTCGGCTGAACTGAGGGCATTTTTGCCATGTGGTGAGTTTTAACCACCCACCAGGTAATCTTGACAAAAATATGATGATCAGCAGCAGTTACATGTTGGGATAAATGAGTTTACATAAAGCTTTATCAGATTAGCAACTTGATTTTCATTCCTGTATAGATGGCTGCATATACTGTTTACCATGCCGTTCCGTAGGCAGGATGCGTCTCCAGGCCCAAATCATACTAATGAATACACTGAGATAACTTTAAGCCATATAACACTCACACTTACTCCAAGGCCAGGCTGCTGTGAATCTAATTATGAAAGAAGCCATTATTGGTATGACAGGCCACAAATGATAGTAAAAGATATTGTTCTCTCAGAGCAGTGAACATTACTAACGCATGATTAAAAAAACAATTGAACACTTACTGTAGGCAATAGGAAAAACGTCCGTGATTGGTCATACACCTTTTTCTCACATTATTTATTAATTGTTAACAGGACGGGCGTTGATGTCGTGGTTGAAGTTAGTGAGTCTAGCTTGCTGTTGGTGTTGCTGTGTGTCTGTTAGCCATGTGATGGACTGGCCACCTGCTCTGGGTGCTCAACTCAGCCAATCTGGGCTGGGATGGAGTCCAGTTCTAGATCCAGTGATGAAAGATGGATGGATGGGTGTTCAAAGGGTGGAGCCGATCTTCAAAACATCCAAGCAGTTCATTCAATATGATTATTTATCCTGCAAGCACTGCTACCTTAGAAAAATACATTTGCCATAACCCTGTCGGTAACTTTTACTTTTTGTGACTAAACGTTTGAAGAGTCTCAGTGCAACGCAAGAAGTACCAGACTTATTTTTCCTTTATCTGTAGTTTTGTCACTGCCAGATGGCATTAATGCTTCTGTCTTACAGAAAGAAGGCGTCTTCTGAAAGTTTTGTGCTGTCGGCATGTGTGTTTGGAAAGCAGTCAGACACAGAGAGTGGTTAAACTGAAACACCTTCAGCACTGTCTAGAATTCCGTTGGACTCTGTATTGGTGGGACTCGTTAAGTTAAGACATTAGCCCAGATGGTCGGTTTGTGCTGGAGTGAGAATGTCATGGTAAGTCACTCAAAGGGGTCATTGCCTTCTAAAGTGTGATTCTCCTGTGTAGTCGGTGCTGGAGGATACCACCTGGGGCCATAATTATAATTTCAGTGAGGCTACATTTGATGTGGGAGGAGCATTCTTCCTTCCCATGTTCTTTCAACCTGCGCCACCCTCAAAATTACTGACTGCGTGGCCTTGTTTCTTCACAGTTGTTTTCATTGTGGGTCGGTCGATACATCAGAATGCATGTGCCCAAGCACTGAAAATGATTTTTCGTATGTGCTCCTCAATCCATATGGTTCAGCAGTGCATAAATTCAGCATTAACTTATTTGCGTGTTGTGTCCTGTGGGATAAAGAGACCTTTTGTATACAGTCCTTCTGATTTATGTCTCTGCTCTTCTGTCTAAGAACTCTTGATATTCTATAGATTGATGCACAAGTGTGTAATGTAAAATTTCTCTTATTTTTAGACTTGTCTGACTGTTTGACCAACCAAGTTGAATGGGACTGATTATCAGAGGCAGATATGAGCATTGAGCTTCAGTTCTAAATATACGTTTTCCTTGCACTTCATGGTACTTAGTTTTGTGCCACAGCAGACAGACCAACAATAGTAACTATAGCCTCTTAAGAGTCAAGATGAAAATTACTGAATGCACAGCCGCCATTTGACAACACTGCTCATGTATTGAGAGTGCAGTTTTTCAAGTGAGTAGTCTTTTTCCCCACTCGCCTTTCTGTTTGCTCATCTGTTTTTTTGTTTTTTTGTTTTTTTTTTTGCGTGTGTACAGGTTGGTATATGTGTGTTGTGTTGTACTCCCACCCAGACTGTGTGAGTCTTGGAGTGTCCAAGTGCAGTCTCTATGAGGTCAATGGCTGCTGTGATAATGCTTAACTGATGCCGGCTGTCAATAGTCATTCACCAGGAGAAAAGTGCTCCGCCTGTTCAGTAAATTACACAGTGCGACGTGAGCTGTGAGGTTCAAAACAACCTGACCCCACTGTTGTTGTGAGAAACAATAGAACAATGACTGCAATCAGCTTTTCCAGCAACCATCTGTGTCATGCTGCTGACTACAAAACACCTTTCCATTACTCCAGGGCCGCAGCTATTAGCTCACCATGCCATTGACTCCACAGTGAGATGGAGAGGTTATTGTAATGGCACATTAGATTGCCTCTGACCCTTCCTCATCCAGTGTTTTGTTTTGCTGACCTTGACATAGGTGGGCTTTTTAAATTCTATAAAGGTCTTGAGAGGGATTTTTTTTTTTTTCCCATAATGGCCTGTTTTTCATAGATCAACATGTTTGTGAGACTCATTAGTGTGTTCTGAGTACTTTTTGTGTCCGAGTTCCTTCTCACTTTTCCTTGACTCCATTCCTCTCACGGTTTCTGCAAGCATGCCAGGGAGCAGTACGAAAAGCTGTCCACCATGCACAAGAACATGCAGAAGCTCTACGAGAGCATCGGCAGCTACTTCGCCTTTGACCCCCAGTTGGTCAGCGTGGAGGATTTCTTCGGGGAGCTGGCCAACTTCCGCATCCTCTTCCTGGTGAGTTTAAAGACTTGTGGCTGGTGTGCATGCTCATGAACAGTCTCATGTTTGCCCTCCTTCAGAGTACACACACACACACACACACACACAGTTACTAACAGGAACCACCACCCACACCAACCACATGCGTTTGCACACACACTCGCCTGCACTGAGTGCCTGTCAGATGAGAACAGAGTTTGTTTGTTACACATGCACACATTTTCATCAGACTTTCAGCAGGTCCTGACAGATGGTGACGACTTGTACGAAAATCACAGTGTTATACTTTGGTGGATGAAACCGAACGTTAAAAGGACACGCCAATTATGTAGAACAGCATTTCCATAAAGTTGAGGGTCTTACGGGGACAGACTGCGAGCTGAAATGTCAAATCGAAGCTGTGGAGGCTGAAATGTCCCGAATTGTATTCCTCAGTATCAGTCCAGCTCCGAAAGCAAACAGCGTCCCAACCTTCCCTTGTCTTTTAAACGCTTGCATCTTTCAGCACTTCAACTTTAAAAATCAGGCTCAAACTTAAAAAGTCATCTTCGCTTTTTTTTTTTTTTTTTTTTTTTAGTCATCCCCAAAGACACCGACGCGACGTCACCTGTGTTAGTTTCTCAGACGTGACAGATTTCAAAAGCAGACGAGACACAACTTCACTTTAGAAGAGAACAGCAAAGGAAGAAGCGTTTCCTTTTTCAGTCATCTGGCAATGCTTTTCAGAGATTCATCTTTGTAATTTGAATAATTCAGAAGGTTTGTGGTTCAAGAGATTGTGCCATATTTTCTTGCCACTTTGGTATTGTAGTCTTGAGATTTCCTCAGCTGACCCTGACACACTTCAGTATTTCTTCTGCAGTCTTTGTTCGCAGCAAAAAAAAAAGAAAGAAAAAAAAATCACCGGCACTCACCTGTTGTGTGATTTCCTTCCACATGTCATCTTTTTTCGTGAATTGAAATGCCATTGTGCCTGACAGAGGTTTTCTATTCCTTTGTCGAAAATACATCGTAAACACTACATATCACTATATTTGACTTCGCCGTCACAGTTTTGAAACATTGTTCTTTGCAAATCTATTCACGCTTTTGATTTAACACATTTTACGTGAACACAGAACTGAATAAATGTGAGAATTATGTTATAGGCGTCAGCTGTCGGAATAGAAATGTTTCTAACAACATTTTATGCCTTGTACATGCAAATTTTAAACAGTGTTTGAGAGTCAAATATTAAAAACCGCACAATGTGACATGACTTTTTGTCAGGAGTAGACACTTGGGAACTTTTTTCTTCCTCACTGTGCTGCTTAAAAACTTCTAGTGCTCAATTGGGAGCTGAAAGAAAAAGTTATAAAACAGATTAGAATATATTATTCACAAGAAGGAATGCTAAGAATAGGAAAGTGTGCATGTCTTACAGATAAAAGAGGCTTGGGCAAGCTTCTTAACCCGTTAAATAAAGTTTTATTAGCTGGTGTGTGTGTGTGTGTGTGTGTGTGTGTGTGTGTGTGCGCGCGCGTGTGTGTGCAGGTGCTGTCACTGCAGGACACTCTCGATCCTACTGAATTTCGTTAGGGGTAATGAATCTCGGGAATACTTTGGCTGAGATTATTCGAGACGTGAAGTTGATGAAATTGCATTTTACTTTACACCTGAGAGTCGAAAATGGTTTCTTTGCGACTGGGAAAAGGTTTTCTCTCAAATATGTAAGATAGTGCTAAATTCGGGATTATGGGGCACTTTCACTCTATAAAAAAAGATGCATTCTTAAAATGTTTTCCCTGTGATAAATCAACACTCCACAATTGCCAGTGCAGTTTTTTTCTAACGTTGAAATGTTTGGCAAAGCAAATACATTATAGTTTTTACAGGTAAGGAATGGTTCACTTTTAAAAGAAATATAAGACACAAAATTGCTATGAAATAAACAAAAATGGAAGAAAACCACATGTTTTGCTGAGGTGAAAATTGCACAAAAAGGGAACTTTTAATAATTAGAAAAAAAAAAATCACCTCAACAGGCAGAGGAAGAGACACTTTTCTTTTTTCCTGTTAGTCCGTCAAACATTTATTCAAGTGTCTTTGCTTTTCTACTGGGTATAGTCGATCTCTTCCTCTTGGCACCGCCCCAGAAGCTCCCGGTGTCGGGATGATGACATGGTGTCCAGACAGCATACTCTCAGACTTCACAATCCATTACCGTGAATTGCAAGGTCGCCCCGTCTGAATCCTTCCCCTCTGTTTACGCCGACCCCCGTGCGAAACCAACATTTCATTCCCACTGATCAAAGTGCACGAGCACTCAACACAACGCTCTCTTCAAGGATTTTCAGTGTTGCAAATCACTAGAAGAGAAATCCACCCAAGAAAATAAATTATTCTCTCAAGCAAATAGCTGCGTATGAATTTTTTATTACTGATTTAAACTTCCCTGCCATGGTTAAAGGGAGGGGTGGTGAATGGGATGGAGGCGGTGGGGGAGGAGTGCGGAGTGTGGTTATAAGTTAATATATTCACATAAAAACAATCCTTTAATCACCATATTCTTCAGATATTATTTATAGTTTTCGGCTCTTCAGCTCCGCTGACAGGAAGGCTAATCCCATCTGCTAGCAGAGCACAAGGAATCAATGCTTGTTTTCACTTGCGTGTTGTTTTTATTTTCTTACCCTGTGAAAACAAGCGGGCTATCTCTTTTAGTGCTCAGCGAAAACCTGTTGTTTTTTTTTTCCTTCTTCTTTTTTTATCTCTATGAATGAATTTAGGAAGGATCTCTGCTATTTATCTATCTTTACAAAAAAAAAAAAAAAAGTCGACCTACATCAACCGTTCATTTGTTCCAAATGGCAAATCAAATGAAGGATATGACTGCTCATCAGTGGATAATTTAGCTGAGTTTAACTTCTTGATACGCCTCAAGACTTCCATTTCAATATTGACGCGTCGAGTCGTCCGACGCAGACAGAACATCTCCGCCGACTCCCGCCTGCGCTGCGCCGCCTTGTGTAATGCATTCACAGCACAAAGCATCGGCGGTATTAAAGAATCCCATTGCAATACAGTCACCCTAAATTGCTTTTACTAAAAAGCTAAGGCTTAATGCACCCGACCGACATAAGGCATTTGAGTAAACGCATTGACAGACAGTCCTCACAGAACTGAATGTAACTGATAAGAGAATCCATTAACTCTATTTTCCTTCTGTTTCATTCTCTTTCTCTCCCTCGCACCCAGCCCATTCTCTCTCATTTTTTTTTTTTTTTTCTCCTCTCCTCCCCTCCCAATGAAATATTATTTGATTTCACTACATGGAGTCAGTATTCCAAGAGTCCAACAATTTGTTAATTTAATGCCGCTGCCATATTCTGAAATAGAGTGTGAGTGAAATGCAATCGCAGGGTCTGTGTATGTAATCCTGACCAGGAGCATGGGGGATGAGGATTTTTTCATTAATGAGTTATCAAAGCGCAGCAGATGGGCTGGGATGAGCTAACAGTCTTCCCTGTTAATTGAGTGACTTTCTAATAAGACCAAAAGACCCAGACCGGGTTCGCAAAGTAGCAAGATCGAGCATCTCAGAGATTAGAATGATGATTTGTGTGTCCCTGTGTGTGGGTGCATCCATCCACTTCTGAGCCCATGTGATATTTCTAAAGCTTCCTAATTCCTTCACAATATGAGAATTTATCGTAATCACGCTGGCGATGCTGAAGATGCCCCCCCGCCCCCCCCTTTCCCCGGCTCAGTCACTCCCTCCACCGTCACGCTGGCTCACTGTCACTGTCTTTCCTCATAACAGTGTGACACAGTCATTAAATTCATTGCACCAGATTTTGGAGGTCACCTATCAATATGGGAATACATGTACACCGCAGAGCAGAAGTCTCGCAATCTGTAACCTATAACTTCTTGAAGCCATTTCCCTCCGCACCCCGGCAAACAGTGTAACAGATGGCTAATAAACACATTTGCTGCTTAAAGCCCAGGCGTTGTAGTGTTTGTAAAATTCAAATGAGATATAGCAGTGACACTCTCCGTGTGAGATCGGCGGTGCAGCCGAGCAGTTGGAGATACTTATTGCTCCCTCATTGGACTGGCACACTTGTATGCATGGGAGCGGAACCATGCTGTGGGAGATGTATTGTGTTGTGCAGGGTCAAGGAAGAACAGCAAACACGTTTCATGAATTATTGAAAGAACAGACCTGGAAAGGGAAATTTCTGCCTGGCCCTTGTTGGTCCGGTGGACCTGCGGGTTACGCAGCGTTCGGTTTTTCACCTCGCTATAGACACAGGAGTGGTTATAATCTCCTCCTCAGACACACCAGAGGCCACTAGTGTGACAGGCGCTCGCTTCATCTCACGGCCGCTGTGCGCCTGAAAGCGAGAATCTGCTCCTCGGTGGTCTTGTTGAAAATCCTGAATGTCATTTAAGAGCTATAATGCAAAACCACACATAATTCAAAGGTTTTGACTTTATATTTATACATCCGCTGATCTGTATGTGCCGCAAACATTTCCTGTGGTACATATTTCGCCTCAGTGTTTGGAGCAGCGAGGCCGGTCATAAACATGACATTGAGATATATATCAGTTATTCATATTTAATGAGGCATTAAAGGCAGGATCCTTACCCTAATACATAGCGACCACTACCCTATATAATCAAAAGGTAGACATCTTTACCATAGCATTTTCACTTTTATTTATTTAGATGAAGAAAAGTTTTTTTTTATTTATTTATCTCATTGCATAAACAAAATCCTCCCTTGCTGCATTACAATAATTAGAAACACATCTCTTTTTTCTTTCTTTCTTTCAGGATCCTTGTATTTCTTAGGCTTTCAACAAAATTATCTGCCACAGCAAATGATAAACATTAATTACAGAAGTAGTTCTTATCATCTTTTTGAAATTATGCTCTTCGCACACTTAAGGGAGGCCATGAAAGAGGTTCCAACAAAAAAAAAAAAAAAAATTTGTAAACTATAGTTCTGATAAATCTTCTTCTGCAGTTAGATGTTAAAAATACCTATTTTAAGATAAAAAGGGTTTTTGTATAGACGAATAGAAAGAGACCAAAATTCATTTTGTTCTTGTCTGCGATAGTTTTGTTGTCCCGGGCTGCTCCTGCTTAATGATGCCACGGACCAGAGAGATTAATGTGCCGTGTGTGCATGTGCGTAGACATGTGCATCCACTGTTTACCTCAAATCAAAGTTATTGAAAATGGTTTTCATTTGGAATAAATAATTAATCCTTTGTGCCACTGTAATTACAGTGATGGGCCTGACTAAGGAAGAGATGATGAAATATGAAGGCCAAAAGTAATGTGTTTCCACAGTAACCTAAAATCCTTTTGTAATTATTCTACCTTGATCTTATGTAGATGAGAGCGCACAGGACACACAATGTGAAGCCTAGATTTTTTTTTTTTTTTTTTTTTTTCTGAATTTGTACAGAATAACTGAGCTGCACAGATCTCTCATTTCACTGAGGTTTAAATGTGGTTTTCTGTAGTAATAAACACTTCTTTTGAAAACACATCCCATGAGGATCGTTTCCCCCTCGTATGTCGCTTCTTCAATTTACAGAGTTGCCAAGAAAATGAGACCCGATACAATCAGTTTTTGCCAGTGGCGAAACAGTGGCCTCCAAAGAGAATGGTAAAGCAATAAATAGGAGAACGGCGAACGCACATTTGGTGCTTTGGTAATTAGTGGTGCTGTTTGATTAGAGCAATGTAATTATGTTGCATAATCATGTTTACAGTCAAAATTAGTTGTTTGTTTAAAATAAGTTTTGCCAACAGGATTTTATTTGTAATCTGCATAATTTATCTCTCAACTTATGCCGTGGTTGTGTTGAGCAACGCTTTCTTACTTCCTGCAATAAACCGGGAACCCCCCCACTGCAAATGTACATCACTTAAACACAAAGTGAACCTTTTTCATTACTAAATAAACAGCAGAGCTTCCATTATTGATTCAAAACAGCGGTAAACTACTTGCAATTGATAGCCTGTATAGTGTTTATTTGTATTATTCACACAAGCCTCAAGACGTGATCAAGTTTTTCCAGATTAAAGAGGTTTTAATGTCGAACAAATGATCCATTATGATATATGCATGATGCATTTATATATTTTACTTTGTATTATTCTAACTCTTGACTTTTTGATTTTTTTGATTATTTCTCTCTCTCTCTCTCTCTCTCGCTCTCTCTCTCGCTCTCTCTCGTTCTCTCGCTCATTGCCCTTGTCATCCAACAAGGAGACAGTGACAATGAGGGCTCGTGTCCTTGGACGTGGAGAAAATCTCTGCTATTGACTGGCATGATGAGCTGCTCTTTTCTCGTTCCTTCTCCACAATCCCCATAATCCCTCTGTCTTAGCTGCCAACACGACACACACATCAGGACCACAGGGGCATTAGATGGGGGGGCCTACTGTCGCCACTTATTATATCAGTGCACAGTCGGGGCCATGCCTTCACTTACTGCCACACACACTCACACACACACACACATATGCATACACAAGGAGATGAGCAGGAGCGCAAAAATGGCCATTGCCTCCAGCCTGGATCCTCGCAGTCGTAGACATGTTTGCACGTGCGGTGTGACCTCTCACACATACTGTATATGCTAACACCTTTGAGGGGTCCCGCGTTTTGTTGCATCCGAAGGTCACAGGGATGCTTCTTCCTCTCCACTGGCACAAGAGCAAATGGACGCGCTTGTAAAGGCTGAATGCATACTGTTGATTGTCTCTCTTTCTCTTGCTCGTTCCTGACATTTCAGCTGGCCACGGAGGAGGAGGAGGATAATATCGCTTTCTCTCTCTTTAGCTGCTTTACTTCCCTTCTCTTATGAGAGGACTAGCTCACACTGGAAAATATACCAGCCTGGAACATACAAGCAGCCCTCCAGTGTTTCGTTTGTTTACTTACAAACAGCTACATAGGCGTGGTGTTGAAAATCAGCTGTTTCGGTTATTGGAAACAAATAGTTGAGTCAGTAGGAATCGGATTGGAAAGAAAAAAAAGAAGCATACAGTAGGCATGATGTGATGTGATGTTTATTCCAGCAGCTTATTTATCAAACCATCGCCGGCATGCTGACGCTTCCACACACTATACAGTAGGGAACGAACTGAGGGAGTGGTGGTAGTAGAAGCCATATTTTGATTTCTATCTGCGTGTGTGTGTGTGTGTGTGTGTGTGTGTGTGCACGTGTGTGTGTGTGTGTGTGTGTGTGTGTGTGTCCCTCATCAGGAAGCAGTGAAGGAGAACCACAAGAAGAAGGAGATGGAGGAGAAGATCAAGAGAGCCAAGCTGGCGAAGGAAAAAGCGGAGCGCGAGAAGCAGGAGCGCCAGCAGAAGAAGAAGCAGCTGATTGACATGAACAAAGGTACGCCACTTTCCCCAGTGTCGCCACCGAGACGGAAACCGGGAGGCGGGCGGGAAGTTTGGAGGACAAGAACAGACTGATGGAAAAAAAAAGGGGGGGGGTTTTTGTGGAATGTTGTTACACACAGGCGTGAACTGTAAAGGCAGGAGGATAAAGTGTGGGAGGAGAAGGAGTCAGCTGTGAGGGAATCTCACGTTTACCTCCATGGCTGAAACAATGCTTCCAAACAGAGGTTATTCATTTTTGTCCCGCGCACGATAGCTTATTCACTATTCGTCTCCAACGAGAACAGCATTTTCTCCCACAGACAACACTTTTTGAAAGAAAAAGTTCATATTTTCATAATTTTATGTGCATATTGTGCTCATTACTTTTACCAGGATTTCATCAACTTTGTCAAAAAAAAATAAATAAATGGCTGCTCTAAATGTTCAAACAATGTTGTGAGAGCTGGACAGAAAAAAATTGCCACTGCTAAATTACAATGAAAAACTTGGAACAATCTTAGTGGCCACTGACAGTTTTTCTGTTGGGAAGCTGTGATTCTGGCTAATTTGTAGTTCCAAGTATACTGACAGCGCATTTGTATTTAATATTATAGAAATGTGTCTTTCTACTGTCACATGTTATGTCCAGTTCTTTTTGTGATAGCACGGCGACAGGATCGTTGAACAAAGCTGACCTGCAGAGCAGCAACAAGGATGAGTAGAAACCATGTGCCAGGCTTAGAAGAGCTTTATTAATGTTGCAAATATTCTATTTTGTTCTTGCTTGGCGCTCCACCAAACACCCTCTTGGAAAATAAAACCAAACCCACCAAGGTACATTAGCAAAAACCTTCACTGAGCAGTTTCCCAAGTCTACTCTGAATTAAGTGCGTGATTGAGATTTTTTTCCTTGACATGAAACATTCCAACTTTTGACAACCACATAGATTTTTTTTTTCTCTCTTTTTTTAATGCTGCATGAAATTATTGCCCTTCTACTCATGGAGCTTTTTACACTTGCTGGCAGTAATGAGTTTACTTAACTGGCATAACTCCACGATCTTCACAGTAACCGTTCTGCTCTTTGTTGTTCTGAACTCACTGTATCTGACAGAACTCAATCATGTGAAACACAGGAAATGCTCAAGCCCTTCAAATCGAGTACAAATAGGAGGTTTTTTTTTTCTTTCAGCACAGACAGATAGGAACTTATGAAGATGTCCATTCAGAGCTGATGTAAACATTAGTAGAAAAGCAAAGTAGACACGCGTGAATGGCGTAGGACATTTTTAAAGTTAGCAAGGACATGCGAGATATAGATGACATGGAAGTACAAGTGCTTTTCTCAGTGCATGGTATTTCCAATATGGCTGACATTTTCATCTTTTTATGTGTAAGTGACATGAAAGAAACAACAGCTGAAACAGCTCTAAGGCAGTTTGCAGGCAGCATGTTATATTTATTGTTGTGAACTGGATGAACTGTTCTCTCGTCTTCCGGCGATGCCAGTGCGGCGCGTATTGATCAGCGTAAGTTTCAGTTGTTAACACATGAAGAATTACTGCCACAGAGCTGCATGTCTGTGTCTAGTTATGCCAATGACATTGAGAAGAAATTTTCAAGCCTGGGGGGGTTTGCAAGCAGTCAGTGTGGTCTTTTGTCCTTTTTTTTTTTTTTTTTTTGACAAACAGACTGGGATTTCCACAATTCACCAGCTTCTAAATGTCAGAGCCAGCCAAGGACCTCTCTGTGGCTCAGCCACATTGGGAAATGTGACAAGACAGTCTTCAGTATGCCACAAACTCTCCAAGATAATTGATGCATGCTACAGTTTTTCTTTTTTTTTTTTTTTTTTTTTTTTTTTCCTTTTGTCTCTGAGCAGTGACCCCACTGAAAGCTTCACTTTTAATAATCCAACATGGCTGAGCTGAAGGAGGCTGTCTACGCCTCACTCTCATTCTGGCTAACCAGATGGAGGAGGATAGAGGAGTAGGTATGATATTAAATATTTCTGCCAGAGCAGATTTTGATCTCCGTTTCTGAATGCCATAATATGACTTGTATGAATAAAACATAAGGATGACATGGGCAACGATGCCTGCAGCCTTGGAGATAGCGGGGTTGTCCTCCGCAGCAACACCTAGCTCGTCGGACTGTCGCAGCGACAGTGACCTTGGAAGTTATGAAATGCACACTTTTAAATTCGAGATGTAGTTAGCCCCGGCTGCTTCTTTTCTGCGGCAAGGTTATATACCTGCATTGACGAGCCGTTTTCATCGAACCTTGAATTTATTTTTCTTTTCTTTTTTTTTTTGTGTACTCAATAATATAAAGGACAATCAAGCGCAGAGCTTTTCAGATGGATCCTGTGAATGGGAACCTGATCATGAGCCATGGGCATGTTGGGGGTTACGTCAGCCTGGTGGTTCGGGTTTCTTGTTTTCTCCCAGTTTCTCTCTAAGCTGTTCGGTTGGAACTCGCATCGCAGGATACTCAGTGTTTTCTTGTTGCATCTTTCTTCTCTGTGCTTCCACCCCTCTCCAGTTGACAGCCTTGGCTTGAGAGTCTTGGCTCCTCTCGCCAACTCTGTTCAAAAATTCTACATGTGCTTGAGATAGTTGAAGGGCTTGGTTATTTGAGGAGACTTTTCACATCAATATTTCACACTGTTTCAGTCATGTTTTCTGTGAAGGTTGGGGAAAGTAAGGTAGCGTACGGCACAATGAGGCCTGTTTAATTCCTCTTGACATTAATTAATCATGGCCAAACATTTTCTACGTTAATTTTACATTGAGAAAGGTTGAAAGGCTAATTGAAACCCTGCAGTGATAGTCTGTTGATCCAGTTCTTGTCTTTATTGTTTTGGTTTTACATGTTGTAGATAGATAGATAGATAGATAGATAGATAGATAGATAGATAGATAGATATGTGTTTTTTGTTGTTAAAGCCATTAGCATTAGCAGATGGAGTAAACATATGGCCTTTGTATCATTGTAATTATTTACAGGCCGGCGTCTTATCTCTTTTGTGGATTTACAGATTTAGCCATTTTATTACTTAAAAGACCATTAGACGGACCATACTACTGCACTTAATGCAATTTCAAGAGGCTATTTTTGAGAAAGGATAGATTTTATGTCATTTCACAAATTGCAACCTAATCCTCTTCGCTTGCAAATGATTAACAATAAAATGCATATTTAATGAGAGTTTAATTCATTTAGCTTTTCCCAGAATGGCAGCAGCAGGGTGGGGGAGGGGGGCACCACAGAAAAATGCTTTTCAGAAACTGATGTGGAAAGAGGAAAGTCCCAGTTGATAGAATTTGAGTGTTCTCCCTCACTTCTTCAACAGACGTGATTGATATATGAGACAAGTGCAGCGCCGAACACGTTTACTTGGTGAAATATTAGAAATCCTAATGTAGGAAATTGCTGATGAAATCATTACCCAGTCACCCCATTTGTTTTAATTTGCTCTAAGTGGATTTCCATATTCTCTTCAACTGACCAGATGTTCAAAATTTACTAAATCGCTTTACTTCACTCGAAATAACTGTTGAACAGCGCGGAATAAATCCAAACTAATGTTTCTGTCTGTAACAGGGAAAGATCGTGCAACACAGTGGGATATTTTTTATTGCAGCATATGAAACAGTGTCGCTGGCAGCATGCTGAGCGTATCAAGACGAGGGCATGGTAAAGCATCTGGACTTTCCTTCTCCGAGGCGTTTGCGAGGAGCAGCGGGCCCCTCTGGTCGCCTGCGCGGCTGGCATCGGCGGGGTCAGTGCCCCCGTCTGGGGCAAGTGTCTGAACCCACATGTCAACTGCGTACCCCAGTCAAAATCACTAAGCTTTGAACAGAGCCGGGCAGCGCGCGCGCCGCTTTGAGCACAATGCAGCTTGGCATGAGGGAAATAAGAATAAACAAACAACCAGGAAATAAAAGTTAGCGCAATATTTTATTTAGTCCGGGCATTTCTCCCAGGTAGCACGGAGAAATGGAGAAGAACTTTGTATTCTGAGTGCGCCGACTTCTCCCCGACCCGGGAAACTATAGTTTTCAGAAAGTGAGTAGTTGCAGCAGGTTGTGCAGGAGCCTCCTCCACCGCATGAACCTTTAAAGAAAACATTTAATCGCCAAACCGAAGAATAACATGCCTGGGAGCCTTTCAGTTCCAATATTCAAGTTGTTTTTTGTTTTTTTTTTTCCCCATCTTTTATGAGTGTACCGACTATCAGCTCCTGTTATCCAACCTTTTGATGTATTAATTTTAGATTGCTAAGCAGAAATTTGATCTTATTGCAAAATTTGATTTTTTTTAATCTATCCCTAACAGTCTTACTAAAAGACATAAAACAACACAGAGGCTCCACAGATGCTGTTTTTACGATTAAGTTTTACTTGCGGAGCGATCATCTTTTTACAGACTGAATTAAAGCCCACCCAGCCACCTCAATCCGCTGCAACAGCTTGCAGCCACTAGCAGCGTGCAGATCCACACAAAAGATGACTCCGTGGGAATATTATGGAGGAAAGATACGGTTTTGGCACCGTGTTTGTGTCATAATGTAGCTATTGCACACATTATCATCTTTAATGTTGTTGCCTTTGTTCTCACAACATCTGGAAGTTGTATAACAGACACACGACATGCAAAGGCAACTGATCCCTTTATTATGAAGCCTAGGAGTGTTTTAGACATCTCGAAGGTACGCAGCTATAGAAAAAAATATATCAATTTAAGATCCTGTGTGTGAAGTGGTTATATTCACACGGTTTCTGGTTAATCCACAAATGGTGTTCCTGTAATATATTTTTCATTTCTATTACATTTTCCAATTATTATGTGCCCTCCTTCACTCCACAAAGCTCTTTATTTCAGGTGGTGGTTCTTGTTTAGGCATTTCCTTTTCTTTCCTTTCTTCGGTTCAGCAGGGTCTCTGTGTCTCTGTGATTCTCTGCAGAAAGCAGTTGGCAGGTTGACAATGATGGGCCTGCAGCTTCTATTTATGCATCCTCCTTGTCAACCTTTCACACTTTCCGAATGAAATAGTTTATGTTTACATAAATAAAATTGGACTCCTCTCACAAAAACATCGCACTCAGTGAATTGAGCACAATAAGTTAAGAAGGTTAGTTAGGTTAGACCCGTTGTAACATTGATAGGATCTTACGTTTTTCTACCAGTCTGTATTTTCCATTTGCCCATGTGACTGTTTGCAGAGCCTGATATAACATGCCCTCATCCCAGTGTGTCCACACAATCTCGACAGCAAGTTGTGATTTCTTATCTCTTTGTTTCCTCAAGCAAATTTTTCACATTCGAGTGTCTATTAGCGTGGCATGCTAAACTAAATTGACATATTCCTGTGCTGCCGGCTGCCTGTTTGTGGCTGGCGGAGCCCTGTCAGGAGTGACAGGAGAGGAGATGTGGATTGATGGCTTTGTGCGACACTGACAGCTGCTGGTAGGCCGGCGCATACCTGCGCCACAGCCTTGCCGGCCGGGGCGATCGCAGACGAGTGCTGACATGCGTTGGTGGAGTGGACGAGTTGGCTTTCTAAGTTTGCATAGTGTCTCGGCCGCTCGGCAGACATGGCAAACAATATTACCAGGGGAGATAGCTTGTAGAGACGTGAAGGTCAGAAACCCAAGTAGATAAAAGAAATGTTTCTGAGAGAGATTCTCACTATTCCTCAGCTTAGCTGGGAAAATGAAGGCAGTATTAGAGAGCTAAAGCTGACCTTCATGTTTGATAACGAACAAGGACAGACCTTTCCAGAATGTAACAATGATGTATGGTACAACGCTTCTGACTCTGCTGTTTATTCCCTCAAGTGTAATTTCTCTGGCTTGGCATTGAAGCCTTCAACGTCTGCGTACATATTTGTACTTTTTGATGAATTGTCTAAATGAAGGATCTTTGACTGCATCTGCATATAGAGATCATTGCAGTCTGATGCCCGACTTGGTGGAAATTACTTTGTGTGCGTGTCCTTGTGTTTGAACCTACGCGATCCAGAGTGCAAAAAGTACACGCAACGCTCTGAAACTCCAGCATATGGACTGGTGAATTCCATCATTACCTTGAAAGACGGGAACAAGGGCACCAGGATTATCTGCTGTCATACACCCATTCTAATAAATAACGGCATATTAGATTGTGCTGTATCTCCAGTCAGAATCACAATCTGCCTGGAGGCGACGACGGCACAGAGATTATAGATGGATGCATCTCGGCTCAGTCCTATAAGATCAAGCAGAGTGAAGTGCAACATGCTGAAAAAGAAACTTATTCATAAACAAGTGACATCCATGGATGAAATGCATTTTATTGACCGCAAAAATGTCATTTTCTGAGCGATACAATAAACAAGTCATTCGCCACTCTCAGGGATTTGTTATCTTTCCGGAACATTTCTCAAGATAAGTGTCAGCATAGGGAAAATGTCTGTGGTTCTAATGTATGCATACAGTGTTTTACGATAAAAATAATAGTTCATTAGTAGGAGAACCAGGAAATTGTTTCCCCCATATGTTTGCTATATGAGAGAAATTCCAATCTGTCTTTCCATCTTTGAAGCTACTTTAACTTGCTAAAGCCGTTCTGTAGATGGTCCAGAGTACAGTCTTGACTGGCCACTTGTCTGCCACAGGAAGAACATGAAAACTCCACACAGAAGAACCTCTAACATGCAGCCTACACAACAGCATGAAATCAAAGGGATTGGGGTTAAGGTTAAGCAGGTTAGGGCCTTTTGATGTGTGTCTCATATGCGTTGAGAGGCACATAGTTATACCAGATTTGGTCCTGTCTTGTAGTTTTTTGGGGGATTTTTTTTTTTTTTTTTTTTCCCAGACATGCTCAGACATGAATCTGTCTTTTCTGTTTTGTCTGTGTTATTCCATCTGTCTCTTTGTACAGCTTTCCTTCTCTGTTAACACACACTCGCTCTTGCTATCCCCTCACTTTCCTCCCTCCAATTGCTTTCATAAATGTTCTTTTTCTCCTTGGTGAAATCAGCTCAGGCACAGTTGAATCTCATTAATTTGTGGGTGGTTCAAGTGTCTGATCATTTCCCCTCCCAGATCTGGACCTCACCAGTCACTTTACAGTCAATCAAACCTAATTACCCTCACTACAAAGACCATCAAATCCCATTGTCAAATCCATTTAGCTTCCCCAGACGGCACCGCCTTTCACTGATGCAAACAGCCCTTGTGGGGTTTGGTTCAGATGTTATCTTGATCTGGATTCCAAAACTCTGCAACCGCTTTCCAAATGTGCCACTCAGTTGAAATGGACTAAGTGTGCTTCCTCTGGATGGGAAACACACAGGATGTTTGGCTTCAGATACATCCAAAGTCTCTTTGACAATCCCTCAGTTTTGTGACCCTTATCATGATAAGACTCCCTGAAATAAACAGTCATGTATGTTAAACATCTGTACAGTCAGGATGCATTTGTATCATACTTTGCATTAGTTGCAGTGATCGGAGCTTCAGATATTCTGTGACACTAGTTGATGAGCTTAATGAAGCTTTTGTCTGTATGCCTTCAAAACATAAGCAAAGGAGGCTTCTTCTAACTATTGAAAAACAACAACAACAAAAAAAAAACCCTTCATCAGCACCCCGGCTGCATCTTTATTTTACCACTGCAGCACTTAAAACCATTCTGCTAACGGCAATGAAAAAAACCCTTTGAAGTTGACTGATTCTGGTCCTGTTGTCATTAGCAATTTAGACTGCACGTCCCGACGCTGCTTCACAATAAAATCTATTTAGTGGTTGGCATATAAATGCATTTGAATGCGATGCGGCGGCAGGAAGTACGCAAAGCATATTAAAGCCATTTAAAGGGAGAGATTTAACCACATCTGATTTGAGCAACTCTCAGTGGTGGCCTTAAAGAAAGACAGCATTGCAAAGCAGAACTCTATGTCTGAGAAATACACAGAGACAGAGAACCTCACACACACCGAAGGAACCCAGACAGGCACACACGTCAGAAAGATTTGGATGCGGCCATGTCTGGCATTGTGCGGCATCAACCTTCTTGTTGTAGTCAGACAAACAACAGTAAATATTTATTAGATGTAGGGAACCGTTTCTTGATTGCTCTCTGAATAAATAGACCACTGAGTGGAAATATGACCTTCTTCTTTGCATTAGCAGTTGTTGGTTGCAAAGTGAACTGTGTTTGCAGACAAGCCCATGTTGCTTTGTAAATAAAACATGGCTGTGTGCGTGTTTCAGATTATTGCGTAACTTTTTATTTTTTTAATCTACATCTTACACATCTTCCAAACTTTGGTGAATTTAGGCAAGTAAATACCCTGCTGGGTGGTCGGTTCATAAAAGCATATCAGTGTGGATCTATCCTGTTGTGGCTTGAAGAGAGGGTTTTAAAGGGGTCTGCTCTGCTCCGAGGACAGGTTTCCATGGCCCTGCTGGCACCATGACATGTTGACCCCATGTGGCTCAGAGAAAGTGTGTCAAGTTAACATCTGTCAGTGCTGGGTTAGAGCTCTCCCTTGTGTGTTGGTGCTGCTACTGGGCAAGCTAGCCAAGAGCTGTGGATATATAATGATAGCAGCACAGTAACCGGGGGAGACCGCAGGCAGTCGGAGTAAATGATAGCAGAGGAAACAGAGTGTGGTGACGGCGATGTTTCAAGCCTCTCACTCCCCGCCTCGCCTTCCCATCCCCCAGCCTCCCCTCCCTACCGTTTCTCACATGGGGCCTGGCAGCATCCATCCAGATGGAGGGTTTATTTTTGTTTTTGTTTGTTTACTTATTCATGCATCCAGCTATTCGGGGCATCGCTGGGGCTTTCGTTCCACCACAGAATGCAAATCGCCACGGCGGCTAATCCACTTTCATCTCTCCCTTGTCGACATCCAACTTCTCCCCACGTTTCCCGCGGTCTCTTACAGTCGGAGACGCGTCCCTTTCTTTTTCACGTGTGAGATCAGGCCTGCGATGACCAGGCCAACATGGCTTCAGCACTTGTCTGTTCCTCCGCGCATGTCGTGCGTAATGCACCTTTCACCTCCAGCCAACCTTTTCTATCTTCAAGGCATCGTTCCCTCTCAGCACATCCATCCCCGACCCTGGCGCCACACAGGTCCTGATAGCTCCACTAAAGTAGCTCCGCTGCCATTCCTCCTGGAGCGGAGTGTTGCGGGAGACTCCCTAATAGAGTTAAGGGAGGACGTGAGTGGGTTTGCTCATCAAATTGTTACAGTAAAACAATCCAGATTAATCAGCCAGTAAATTTGTCTTTTTTATTAGCCATATTATCCTTCCATCTTCATTCTTCCGGCTTTTTTTTTTCCCTTTAACTCAAGTGGACTCTGAACATGCACCTCGTAAACATACACCTACTCCAAATTAATGGCAGAGGATGTACTGCAGAGAGCTGCAAGGGATGCAGATATGGAGGACGAGAGGAGAAAATAAATGCATTTGGGAGCTTTTGGCTCGTTGATTTAAGTTCTCATCGTTCATAGGCCTCTGTATTGTTAGAGTGGTGAGAATACATCTTCTGCGAAACTGGAATATTTCTATGACCTTGATATAGCGGGTATGTGAACTTTGGCCAAAGTATAAATTTCAGACTTCCCATTTGCATGTCTCTCCTTATTAGTGTGTGTTTTCTTCATTTAAGGAGGATAATAGCAGTCAGGATCATTGTTGATGTTTTTCAGTAAAAGAATGAATGAGAATGAACATTCTGAATCTCTTCATAGTGCATTGAAAAATCAGTTATTTGCAAGTGTTATTTGTGTTTTTTTTGGGCTTTCAAAGCAGCGCTCGAAGCCAGACAGTTGGAAATGTCTAACAGAACTGGGAGGGGGAGCATTCAGCAATGCAGGTGGTTGTGTATATCTAGGTGGCTGTGTCTGAATTCAGGTGTGAAAATAACACAAAACCAGGTGCACGCAAGTGAGAGTAGAAAGAGAAGATGAGATTAAAAGAAAGTGTGGTTGTTGTGTCTCCACCTGGCCATAAAGCAGCACCCCCCCCTCCCTCCACCGAGGCCTTTGTTTCACGGCTAATGGTCCAGGTTAATTGCACAGGTGACTTTCTGTGGGGGAACAGATGGGCTCAAATGTGTTCAAAAACAATCCGCAGCAAGCACAAAAAAAAAAAAAAAAAAGTGAGAGCGAGTTGTTCCTCTCCTCTTCATTCTGGCTGTTCTTTCTCATCTCGACGACGGGAGTCACGGAGGGTGACTGGGGTGAGGTTAAGCTCTCACTCTTTTCTTCTCTCGCAACGGTTTCAATTTATCAAGCGCGAGGCCTGTAAGCTCTCATTAGATCTCATTACAGGACAAATTAGACTCAGGAATTTGCTTGCAGATAGCGGTAGATAAGGAACATCTTTCTCCTGCCTGAAACACTCAAACTCTTTGATTTGTGGAAAGAATTTGATCACTATCGTTACAGATTCTATGGAAATTGTATGAAGCTTTCATTGATTAAAATATTGTATATCAGCAATTAATGGTAGGTTTGTCTTATTCCTATTCTTATGGACTGAAACTTGCTGCTCTTGGTACCGGTTTAACTGGATATTGTATTTTATTCCATGTACTAGACAGACGTTTTGGCATTGCCTCGATTTTTCTGTCATGAATCATTGATTCTGCATGTGAGCGATCGGAAATTCTCCATCGATCCGCTGTGTTTGTTCTTCCCTCGCACAATATGCAAAGGATGACAGGTAGCAAATTGAATTTACAAACTGGATGTGTGCATAATTATACGATTATCATGTCTAAGGTGTTTCAAATAAGCACGTCAAAACCACAGAAAACTAGTCAATTTTCACTTTTTTGAAGAGACAGTTGTTTGCATTGTGTGTTTCTGACCCAATCTATTACAGACTTGCACATTCTCTATAAAATATGTGCTGTTGCCATATGGAAACTGATTGATTAATAAGGATAAGAAGAAACAGATGCACTCACACAAATAAAATATTGAGCACATTTGCATTGATGAATGTAGAATACAGAATATTTGTTCCAGATCTCACAAAATATTTGTATAAATCATGCTTACTGAATAATGCACACTGGATTACATGGATTTGTGTTTTACTAACTCTGAAATGCTTCAGTTTTTTATTATTCACCAAAATTGGAAAGGTGATGCAAACTGCTTCTGCTGTCATTTAGATGAGGGACATTTCTTCATCTAGCCCCAATTTCTTGACCGATCATTCCCCACATTCTGTTTATTCATTTATTGGCGCATTGGTCATCTCTCAATAAGAATGTTGCAGGTTCAATACCCCCATCTGTCAACATTTCGAAGTGTCTTTGAGAATGACACTGAGCCTGAAAACTGCCTACAATAGGTGGATTGAGTGCCAAACATCACAGCTGGCTCCACTGGAGTGTGAATGGGTGAATGTGATTAAGAAAGTAAGGCACTTTGGGGCTGTTCTAGTGGTTAGAATTCACTATGTAAGATAAATCCATTTATCATTTGTTTGTTGTGATCATTCCCTGGACTTGTGGCTGGATGGATCTTTTCCTCTATCATGTCCAGTTTTCAGCTTTTGTATCCAGCTTTTCACTCCATTCAGTCACTCCATTGTGAACACAAGCAAATGGACATGAAAGTGAAGCTTCCAGCAGATTGTTCACATGCACACATCATCTAAAGCAGGCGAAGCCTTCATGTGAATAATCCTTTTTGTGTGTGACGCCACTCATCATTTCACTTTTAGAAAATCACCTGCAAAAAGCAGACAAAGTGAAAGCATAGCAAAGCCGAGATGCTTACCGCAGGATCCGAGTGAATTATCAATCTGTCATGAAAAATTGAATTCAGTTAACAGAAAAAAAAACAATAGATATATGTTGTCTATTGAAGTGAAAATACTTGATTTTTAATTTTAATTTATTTTTTTTTGATTGATTGATAATGAAGAATTTGTACGGAGACTACAGTGACACGTGATGGTTTTGAAAGCTTTGATTTGAAACCTTACTTGTCAAACAGAGTCCTAATCTACACGTAAACTTTAAAACACAATTTCCCCCTTTCAGCTATAGGTTATGAGAAATCCTTTCTACCCAAGCAGTTTCCAATATATATATATATACATATATATATATACATACACATACATATATATATATATATATATATATATATATATATATATATATATATATATATATATATATATATATAAAACATTTTCTACACAAAAGTGCTGTCAACAGCAAACCGAACCAGCTCAACAGCTCACTCAACAGGTGCCTCTTCAGCAACAAACATTCCATTTTCAATGCATTGGTCCCACCAATCAACCATCTGACCTCTCTAACATGTCAGCAGTGAAAAGGATCAATCAACCACCATCAATCGGATGCTGCTCCTCATTGTGTGAGCTTGGGAGCATGTCAGTAATGACATCTGTAGCACATTCTTACACATTTCTCAGTGCTAACGCAACTGTATGTGAACTTATAAAAGATCCTGTCAATAATGGTAAATCAGATGTAACTTTAGCCGAGTCTGAAAAAAGCCACACTCGGTTTTTCTTCTGCAAAAAAAAAAAAAAAAAAAGTCTATTGTAGAAATTCTCAAATTACATTGTTTTGGTGATGAAAGAAACAACATACATGTGTGCAAAAGGCTTTAAATCCATAAAATGATTCATAGTTGTTACAACTTCATTGACTTGATGATGATGGCGGGCTGGAGCCAATCCTAGCTGACCATTAACGGAGACAGTGTAGATAGAGCCCGAAAGGTCACCAGTCTGTCACAAAGAAAACACAAGGAGTCAGATCACTGCGCACAATCACACCCACAGCATTAGAGTAACAAAACCAGCTCACCTTAAACACTTATTTTTGAACTGTGGGAGGTTAAAGTACCAAGAGGAAATGCAAGGGAGCACAGAGGAGAACACCACCATCATGCGGCCACAGAATGGCAAACAGCAGTAAATTAGAGTTGGACTGCGCTCGATGATGCCATGGGAAGCCATGAGCATAATTCTCCCTGCAGAGATTAACTAGAGTGCACTTTGTCTTCCTTCCTCTCAGTGCCTTTGTTTGTCAAAGTTTTACTCACTTGACATCTGAGGAAACCACACTAAACAATTACAAAAGTTAAGTGGCGCCGGCACACTTGTAGTAGCTAATATACATTCTGTATTTGTTTTACTTGACTTGTGTAGGCAGGTTCGAGTCGTCTGTGTGCCTGTGCGTGCATACTGCGGTGTATGTTTTAGAAATAATTAAATGTCACCGGGCTCAGGTCGTCAAGTATTCAGGAAGGTGTTTTATGACCTTGTGTCTTGCCGTGCTTCACCGTTCGTGCTCAATAACCCACTCCACCGCTTCCAGTATGGCTCCCATAGAAAGTCTTCCCTTTTTCTCCCCCTGCTACATGCAGCTGGTGATATTTCTTGTGATGCCTTTCTTCGCTTTGCATCTTTTTCTTCTTTATGGCGACACTTACAGTATCTGTGCCTTTTCTTTTTTTTCAACCTGTCTGACTGCCGACATTTGACTGTTCTGCTCCTGGGATTTCTAAAAGACAATGCAGCCGATGTCTAACTGTTGATACTTTTTTAAAGGAAAAACTAATCTGACGTGTGAAGTTTTTATGCCAATCCTGCTGAGAGCACACCGCCCTTGTTATCCTTTCTAATTAGAAAAGGTGATAGTGCTGCCTGTAAATATAGTGCAGACGGAGTCAATCCCCAAGGCTCACTGTTACATTTAGTACAGCTTCCAGTTCGGGTACAACTAGATATCGAGGTAAAAGATGGGGAGGTGGGGGATTGGAAGTAGGCAGGGATCAAAGTGAAAGATATGGAAAAGGTATGCCATCTCTCTCAGGGAGGCAGAGTTTCACAGAGCTTTAGTTCCTGCTCTTAAAGGTTTAACTGTTTAAGAAAATACCTAAAAGTGCAAAAGCCATAACCATGTTCCACACTTCCACTAGCTCTAATAAGATCATTAAAGGACCCCAGGGCTGCCTGTTGAGTTGCCCACCAAGGTGTTTCATCACTGGAAGGGTTTGTCAATGTCTTGGGTCTTAGCCCATCTTAACCCATTTAGAAAGCAATTTCCTGTGAGCAGAGGGGATCTCTCCTCTTGAGAAAGATCTCTGGGCATAAAAGGTTAGCTTTTCTGTAATTCCCTACCATGCAATGTACCACCGCTGCTAATGAGAAGCAGATGAATATTTGCCTTGGGTTTAACAGCTCAGAAAAAAAGATGAGTGAATTGCAGAAAAGAGGCAGAAATGTCTGTTAAAGTGTGAAATGCTACAATAGGTAATGAAGAGCGTTTGCTTTGAGGATTACTCAAATAAGTGTCGTCAAATATTTTTTCCCCCGCACCGAATACTTACTTCCTCTTTTGCAGATTTGTAATATCTACAAATATGTGATTGAGTTTATCATTCATTCTGAAGGCTCTGTGGTAGCTTACTGAGAGAGGCCCTGCTCAGGTTTAAGCTTTGAAACGCTCAGGAAGTGCTTAATTGAGCACTGTGGAGTGAGTGGGACTCTGCTTCCCATTTCAGTTGTTGTGGTTCTTTGTGTGCGCATCCTCCCTCCTGAATCCCAGTCTACCCGGGCTCCCAAGTCCTGGCCATTACAAATGATGAATTGTGCTACAGTTAAGCTAGAAGTAGGACAAATTGATCAAAGTGTCAGGTGCCCCCTGTGATGTTTAGGTCTCCATGAAGAAGGCAGTGAGGAAGGAGCTGTCAAAAAGTTTCATGTACCAGAGCGCTTGTAGATAAATGTTTACCTGCCACTTAACACGTTCCGCCTCCTGTCAGATGCTCAATGTGTCCTTGCTAGCCCACATTAGACGGAGTAGCTAAAGATCCACGGAGTTGATATAGTTGTAGAAGCTGCAAGTTGTCCACAATATTGTTCTCGAGGTCCACAGGAGGCGAAACCCATGCTCCCCCTTTAAAACCAATGAGCTTGCTATCAGAGGTGTAGTGCTGCAATTTAAGATAAGCACTACTTGGCTCGGCTTTTGGTTTTGTTCTGATAAAGCTGGTCTAATTAAGCTTGATTTAATCGGGATTGCTTTTAAGCACAGCACACAGCCGGAACAGATACTTTGATTTCAAAGTAGCCCTTGGGAAGGACTTGAGGAAGAAAGAACAGGAATGAGATAGAGTAAAATTAGGGACGATTGAAGAGTTGCTTTTTTAAAATTCACATAGGATATGTTTCTATTCTTAGTTGCACTTTCTTCTTATACTTGACTGAATGTTTGCAGGTTGTGTGGTTTGTTGCTGACGGAGAGAGGGGGAGTACACATGCCCGACTTCGTTATTTGTGTCAATATACTGTATGTGCCATGTTCTTAAATTAATCAGGTACCGCTCTGTCTCAACATGCTGTGTGCACAAATTGAATTTTTCTGACCGTTGTGCCTCTTTGAAGACGCACAAGTAACGATAGATTGATGGCGGCCACCTCCTGGAATCGTGCAGTGGTGCTGAAAGTAGCATTTGTCTGCACTTATTTTTGAATTTTTCACTTCAATTGTAGATGCAAGCGCAGTGCAGAAACAAGACCTTAATAGTAAACAGTGGGGAAGAGCTAGTTCACTCATATATGCAAAAGAATTGATGGCCACGTCTCCAGCTCCACAATAACTCACCCTAATGATCCTAGTTTAAAATAATGTCTGTTCTGGTCCAGAATGATAAAAAGGGTGCCCCTCTGACTCATTAGTATTAGGGCATAAAGATAGATGACCCAGATATAGAACCTAAGCTTATTTTTGAACCACGCTACCACTGAGCTGTCTGCTGTGTGTGCAGCTGAAACTACTCCCGCCGTCGGTCTTGCAATAGTCTCGGTGCATTGTACCTGTCTCTGAGGCCGCGCTGACGGCCTCCACTTCCCTGGTTTCATGGATCCACGCGACAGCTGGAACGTTGGGCAGGGGGAATGTTTTTCGAAGGCCAGTCCTGGTGTCATTGACTGAACAATGATAGAGCGCCCGGGTATTGAGCGGCTCCACACTAAATCTTTGTAAAGAGCACTTAGCTCCCCTGCGTTAGCCACAGAAAGAATATCTGTCAATGACCATCACTGGATGCTTTCATCCTGAGGCTCCTCTAAACTCCAAGCGAAATTCTAAGTGTGTCTTCCTCCTTCCCAGCTGTTTGCTAAAAAAGGACAGGCCTGAGTGACAGCCCTGTGTCTCAACACTCATCCATGTACAGGGATTGTTTATAGCTCAATCACAGAGCACTCTTTCTGATTGAGCTCTGATGTCAGGTGATTGTTTTGCACCTGTTGTTAGAAGGGAATCCGCCCTACAGCGCCTACAATTAATTCCTGACTGAGCCATGCAAGTCTTTCTTCCATAATAACATACCATGTAATAGCTGTGGTATTATAAACTTCCACTCACTTTTTTTTTTTTCAAAAAAAGTACACACTGTTCTATAAACATCTCTCTCTCTCTCTCTTTTTTTTTTGTTATTTGTTCTCTTGCAGAAGGAGATGAAACTGGTGTGATGGATAGCCTAATGGAAGCTCTACAGTCCGGAGCTGCGTTCCGTGATCGGCGGAAACGGACGCCGCGCAACGGTAAGGCACAGGAGAAAACCGTCTCTGCATTTCTATATTTCTGTCAGTTGTACATTTTCGGTGAAAAAAATGCCTGCCTTACCCTTTGTCAGTGTGATATTTTGAATGTTAACACAACTGACAGCTGTCTGTCATGTTAAAAAATAGCTTTATGCAAATGATGTCCTTTTATTTACTCGTACCCCCTTTGACTTTTTCCAGAGATTTATGACAGGCATCAACTTATGCGCACACAAACAGAAAACAGGTGGCACGGAAAACAGGCGCCCATGTGCTCGAGTGCGAGTCATTACAAATGTATTATCTCTTTGCCATTTATAAAGCTCTTAGCAGTGGCTCCGAGGGTGATTCACTATAATCCTGTCTCAACATATTCCATTCTGCCTTGATGAATGAACCGTGCCCGAGAGAGTGCCACCTCGCAGGGGTGCCAGGGTCAATTGATATTCAAGTCAGAGTTCTGCAGGAGAGCCACAGGTGCTGCCATCGCCACACGGCTGCAATCATTCCTTAAGAAGTATACACTATTTACTGAAATCATTTCTATTCCAAAGCAGAGCGTCTCCTAATTCTTGAATACACTATCAATTTCAAATGATTTATTGACATTATTTCATCCACAAACAATTTTTCTTAATACATGCATTGCTCAGTGTGGTGATCAAATTCAAACTGACCTACTGTGATTACATGAATTATTATGCTTGTTATTGTGATCACGTATTGTTGACCACTGAATGCTATTTGTGAATAGTTTCTGATTTCATTCAGCAGTGAAAACAATTTTTTGCGTGGTAAGATGACTTGGTCATATTGGTTAAGCTCTTTTCAAACACTCACTTCACTAATCATATTTTATTGTTTTGCTCACTTTGTAACATAAATCATACAATGTATGCTAGTGTGTAGGACATTGTATGCATAAAGTTCTGTCTCGGTGATTGGTCATTTGGATCAGCCATGAGTCGACATTACTGCCCAAACTGGTGTGTGTGTATGTGGATGTGTCATTGCAAATTTCTGAAACACATTAATTTCAGAACGAAAATCACTACTAAAAAAAAAAAAAATCAAAGTGTTGTAGTTGCCAGTTTTGGGTTAACTAGTTCTGAATTACTTATGAATTATCTGAAAGAACTTTAACATTTTGACAACTAGAATTAAAACCGACAATAGACACACACACACACACACACACACTTCCTTCTGTTTCAGCACATGATGCCGTCCATCAACAAACATATCCTGCTCCATTCTTCACTTGCTCTCCTTCCATCTCATATTTGTGTGTGTTGGGATTAATGTGAGTCTGTTTCCAAAGCTTTGCACAGGTGTGTTAGTAAACCTGAAAGCCAGACTCTGTGGTTGTGCCAATATTTGACATGCGTCACCTCTGATGCCTTCTTCTCTTTTCCTTTTCTCTCCATTCTCCATTTCTTTTTCTTTCCTTCTATGTTTTTATTTTTTTTATTGCCAACATTGTCGCAGGTGATCAAAGCCCCTCCAGTCCAGCCTCTCGGTGGCCGGGTGCTAACTATGGTAACAGAACCCTAGGTGTGTGTACTTTGCTGCCTTTTTAATCCCCCCACCTAGCACCACCTCGCTTCTAACCGCACTTCTCCTGGCTCACATGTTCTTGCCAGAAAATGTAATGTGAGCTGGTCTACAGCAGGCAGAGTCCTGTGCTGAGTTAATGCAACTGCTTTGGAGAACAATGATAATCAATATGATGAGTAAACGTTACAAAATATATATATAAAGACCAAAGTTTTTTAAGAAATACATGTAGGCAATGAAAAATAATCAATTCATACCCAGTTTTGCATTTTATCATAGCACCACTGTGCAATTGTTGGTGTCGTATTGACAAAGGTTTTATAATAAAAAAATAAGATATGTGATTTCTGGCTCGCACTGCTTTGCCCTAACAGGTACATATTACACGTACTGCTGTGAGGTATTGTCATCTTTTTATTGACATTACACCATACAGAAGGAAAACTATTTTGGGAGACTGCCAATATAAAAGTGTCACATAGGATAGCGTTGCCCTAGTTTCTATGGAAACACATCATAAAACAAGATAAAAAGCACACATAAAACAGCTTTGTATCTATAGGAGATTAGAGCGGGGAAGGTTAGCTCTGACAGAAGCCCACAGAAGAAAAGGCATCAACACATAATAATGCAGATGCTGCCGCCTGTTTCATTGTAAAAAACAATTTGATCTGATCAAATGAATGGGGAAAATGGGCACAAGGGAACTTAAAGGACAGTAATGTTTGCGAGCTACAGTTTGTTACATGGCTTATAGATATTACAGTTGCAGAAAAGTATGTTCAACCTTTGAAATATCTGTTTGTTTTTTTTTTTTGTTGTTGTTTTTTTCCCCATCGAGTGGTTACAAAATGTGAATCTAACTACATCTAGTAATGTGCTGGTACAGACAAACTCGTTTTTTGTATTTCAACATATCCATTTAAGCTAGAACAATTGCTGGTGGGACAAAGGGAACTCGTAGATGAACAACTGCAGGTTAATTTGAAATCTATTATGATAAACTATTATGGATCAGATAAAAGTTTCTCCTAAGCTTGAAAACAAAAATATAATAATGAAATAATTTGTGTGATCATATGACTTGAAGGACATTCACTCAGCACAAGTTCTGTCTCATAGAGCAGCTACAGTTTTGTCTTCCCTCTTGTTAGCCTGAGCAGCCACAGCATGATGCCTCGTCCTGTCTCTTCATGATGTTTAGATTATGTGCAGGAGAATATCTGTGGCCCTCAGTGCTTTGGCCTCTCACCATGCGCTTGTGTGTGCTCACCTTTTTTTTCCCCCTTATACAGTTGTTTAACGTCAAAGGTATGCGTGTCAGCACAATAGACACACACTCTCTCTGAAGGATCCTTGCCTGTTTATGCAACTTGCTGGCTGACCTACTGTGATGTGTGTTTTCCTATTGTTGTTGTTAATGCTGCATGTCTGAGCACCTGTCACTGTGATGGTGGATATATGATTTCATACAGTGTATCCTTGACCTCTTAAACCAATTACTTATTCAATCGACCATGGCAAGCTGGACCCATCTTGTAAAGTTTGTATTAGAAGAAATGGGATTGTGTTTGTTCAAGCTCTGGTTAAGCTTGACTGTATGCGCGACAGCAGCTCTACTACTAAAGTCTCTGGAGCTGTGCAACTTTTTCCACAACGCGTACAAAAACACAGAGACTAAGGTAAGAGCCCTCATGAATACAAAGCAGCAATGCAATGCTTGATATTTTGAAGAATATGGCGAATGACAAAAGCTCTGATTTTTTTTTCCTCTGAGGCATGCTTCAGTGTAGCCTATGTTGGTCGTAGCAAACAAATGCAAATGTTCTTTAGAGGGAAGAATAATTGACTGATAGTTATAAATAGGTTTTAAATTCTGGTCGTGCTCTAGTAAAGTTCTTTTATGTAGAGCTTCTTAAGAACTTGGACCAAGTTGTCAACTACGACTCTATTAGGGTCTCGTTTGCTCCAAAGAGTTCTAAGATTGAGAGAGGTTTCGTTGAAAATCAGTGAATTTTACTAGTATAACAGTGTCATTTCATGGTAAATACAGTGGTAGATCTATGGGTAAAGCTATTTTTAAGCAGTGTGTGACATACCTGTGACCCCAAGACCTCAAGGTTTTATGGTTTTTATTTTTTCCATGCCTGTTACTGTGCATCAGTTTTTTCTCAGCACACTTGTTTTTTCCTTGTGCCTAACATTGCTAAGCTACCAGAGTGTATTATGCACTGACAGCTCTGTATTTATTGATATTGAGCCCGGGAACTCACTTGATAAACAGTTGCATGGTTTCTCTACTCTGAGTTGATGAGAGGGGAAAATCCTTTTGACATGCTAGCTGCCTGGATCTTTTTTTACTTTATTTTATTTTTTCCTCTAAATGGAATGGGGAAGTACCCTATAACATGGGGGGTATTTGTTACATCTCTTGAAAGAGGAAAAACAGAAATCTTTTCCAAAAAAAAATAAAAAAAACCTCGTGGAAATATTCTTTTTTGAATGCATACTCTGAGGAAAAGCCTTAAAATTTCCCTATCAGTGGACAATCTGATGACAAAAGGCGTATCAGTGACTAAAAGAAGTGTTTTGTTATTATTCTTGTGTGTACAATGTGAAATGACGATGTTTTTTTTATCAGTCTCTAAAGAATGTTTGTGTTATCTGTGAGTAAGTGTAGCAGACATTATGTATATGCTATTCCATTGTGTCTCCATGTTTCATTCTTTCTGACTTGAGGGACTGACAGCAATTCAATCTTTGAATTTACTGGTAGATAGCGTTCTCTGCGCATCCATATCAGACGGCACGCCAAATCTATTCAATCCTGCTTGTCATGTCTGTTGTAATCTCATGCTTTAAAGCTTGATTAACCTCCTGTCATCGTTAAACGAGCAGCGCGTACCAGAGAGACTCCGTCTGAGTCGCACAAGAGTCTCTCCTTGCGTCAGAAAGGGTTCATTTAAGCTCAGCATGTTGTTCTTCGTCGTCCTTAAGCATAACTCCGCTTCAGCAGACTACCTCCAGTGTTCGGCTGAGCACAATTCTAGGCGCTGCCAGTCACAATTACACCCAATTCCAGAACCATTTCCCATTTCCTTGTCTCCACTTTGTGTAAGATGGAAAATGTAACCCAGGAGGCCATACTCTTGTGTTACACAATTACACCGGCCATTCCTAATTCAACTCAGGGATGGATTGATGAGAAATGGAGAAGTCATGTTTCTGTTGCGGGCTCAGTTTCATACCAAGAAGGTGTTTTGTTACGCTGTTTGGTCCAGTTGCTTCAACAAAGTGCGCTGCTCCGGTACCTTACATATGGAACAACACAGCGTTAAATGCAGCGCAATTGCCTTTGTTGGTTCTGTGCCGTTGCAGCTGTCACCTTCATGGCTGGTACCCATGATAGATTAACAAGAAATGTATGCCCAGTGGAAATGCCCGTGGTCTGGTGGGTCTCTAGATGGTGTGTGTTCAGGCTGCTGTTCTGACATAAGGTTGCAGGAAATCAACTTTATTCCATTGGTGTAATATTTTAAATGACAAAATGCTTCCACATGCAGTTGCACAATCTGTTCCATTGTCTGCACACACATCGGGACATGCAGCAGTATGCAAACGTGAAGTATTTCTTACGGGCAACATAGCTAGCTTTTGAAGGGAATGGTAATTGATAAGCGAAGACTAATTAAATTATTGTTGAACTGTGTGTTGAAGTTTGCACTCAAAACAAATTTTGGTATTTTTGCAAAAGTTCACACTAATACCCACACCATGCATCCCAAACTATGTGTTAACATGCAGTCCTAAATTCCAGTTATTGCTTCTCTTCAGTTGTTTTCATTTTTTTAGATGGAAATGAAGTTTTCCCCCCAAAAAAATATGTTGCTCTACTTCTTTTCCATCTCTCATTCTTTTTTCTGTGAGACAGTTACCTGGGAATCAAGCAGGAGATTGGTGGGTAGAGAGCAGGAGCCTCTCATACATCCTGGCTCATCGATTTTCGGTCAGGGATGAAAGCCACAGACTCAGTAGGTCTTTCATACTGGGGGGCATCCCAAAAGACACATCAATCAGATTTCAAAGAGAACCAAGCCAATCTTATTTATTTACTGCCGTTTCAATGTCATTACAATCCCAAACCAGAGCCTCTCTACTTTTCCGTTTTCTGCCCCAGTCTCCTGCTTCACCTTCACAGGTCAGTCCATCAAAAGTTCCCCACTCTCTTCTATATAGTAAGTGCCTTAAAGACTTTTTGACATTGAACAGGGTTGGATCATCACATGCCCATTAAACAACAGAGATGCAATGATGTAGTGCTTGTCAGTGTTAAACAATTTCAGTCTAACGGTCTAATCCCTTGAAGCCCAGCGGTTAATTCAGCTGGTCAGGCCAGAGAGTGAGCCCCCTTGTATGTTTAATGAAGATTAAATTACCTATTTTCCCTCATGAAATTTTTAAGTAAGAAAAGGGATGCATCTGCACAGGGGCAAATGAAAAGTCAAAGGGATCCTGGTAAAGATAAGGAAAAAAAATAAAAAAAATAAAATCTGCTTGTTCTCTTATTCACCTAAGCATAATTTGTGACACAAATAGTATTTTATTACTTGTTTTCATTGTTTGTTTTCTGTACACAACATGGTGTAGACAACCGCGATATGTTCGGCCTGGCAGCTATTTTCTCGTCTTTGACACTGATCAGGGGGAAAATCAGCCATTTGTTTCTTAAATCACATCACAGGAAGTGATACTGATCGTAATT
Organism: Salarias fasciatus; assembly: GCF_902148845.1. NCBI lineage: Eukaryota > Metazoa > Chordata > Actinopteri > Blenniiformes > Blenniidae > Salarias > Salarias fasciatus. The sequence goes on along the minus strand of NC_043746.1, from coordinate 19,426,204 downwards.
CCCTTAGCAATTAATTTGCTCACACATATGTCGTACCCATCGTTTTATCTCACTTTGTTGTCTTTCAACCTGAGTTGTTCTCCTGTAAGGTTATACACACACACACGCACACGCACACATACACACATACACACAGGCGCGCACACACACTCGAGCTTGTGTCACATATCAGATAGGCACTGGTGCTGTAGGGAGCCTCTGAGTTGAGGGCTAAAGCTTTTTGCCTCCACAAGCTCCTGGCCTCGACTTCAGGGTGTTGATAGATGTTATTCATTGGGGCAGCCCTGGAGGCGATCCTACAGGAAGTGGAGCTAACATGATTTGGGGCAGAGAGACCCAGAGGGTGTCGGTGCCTCGTGCTAAAGCTCGGATGGCTTAGTAGATGTGAGATATCAATAGAGTAGATGAGAGAAGGGCTCTGTAGAGACGTGCTGCTTGAAATCTATCACCTGTTTCTTATAGATAAGGATATTTATCAACAGCCAACGGGAAAGGCAGATGGGAAGGAGCTGAGGCATGGTAGGCCACTCCATTTAAGATTTGATGTCCTTCCATATAGACAAAGCCATTGTCCCTCCTATTGACCCTTGGGGCATTTATCTGAACCTGATCATTTTTCATTCTCAGCAGAAAACCCATCACGGAAATATAGATGAAGATTTTATGTACCATTTGAGTACCCTTGGCGCATAACTGATTCGTAGCTTGACTCTGCCAAGAGAGGACGTAAAGTAAGTGAAGTGTGACGTGGACCCATTTTGGATGGATAAATCAAATCTTAATAAAGTGTCTTCATGAGTGGACACCAGGGGTCTCTCGCCTTTGCCCATGCTCTTAAGTATCCCCTAAACCGTTTGCTGGTTGAATTACACTGAAGCTATCTACCTGCATGCAGGATATTACCAGGGGGCTATCTCGCTGCTTCTTTGATGCCATAAAGCTTTTTTTTTTACAACTCCCTGTCGAAGGAGACTCATCATGCACAGTCAAGCTGGCTGTGCTTACTTTTCCTCACTCCTTCTTTGACCTTTTTCCGTCTTTTCTGCAAACTGGAAGCTGGACGTAGGGCCCTCAAGACCAAGTGCATCTCGAGTGTAGTCGCATTCTTTAGGTACAAGACTACTGATGCAAGAAATGCTCAGCCCTCCCACCTAGTGGGCTATTAGCGAACGACTGCAGAGGGAAAATGTCTACTAATTTATCATATTCAATAACATCCTGGAGTGTTTGCGGTGGGCTGTGTGATTTTCTTGCTCACTCTCCAAACAATATTGGCTTTCAAGTATGTGGGCAGTTATGAAAGGTCACAGTAAGTGTAAATTGTCAATAGTAGATCAATTTTGGAGGGCAAATGTGCTTTGGAGGCCACATAATGGAAGGTTTTATCTTATTTTTACCCAAGGCACATTCGCACAATAAGATTGATGTCGTTCATTGTTTGATGTATTCCTAATAGACCTATAAACTCGCAGCGCTTTAAGCCAAAGGAATGCCTGCGAAAGCCAAATATAGGGGCGGCAATCGGCCCATCCCACCAGCTGAAAAATTGCTCTCATATAATTTCAATGGAATCTCGCCCAAGCGATCATGCTTAGTGTTGAAGGATGGGCAACTTGTGTCGTTTGAATTAAACCTTATTTCTTGCTCATTAGGCATACAGCAGGCCCAACTGATGATCAGCCGTGGAGCAAATAATGCGCGGTGGAATAGGATGCCATCCGGCATGGTTATGTGTTCCCCAGACAATAAGACACGGTGCCAGAATAAAATGCCTCCTCCTGTCCGTCCCATCTCATCCTGTTTTTTTTTTTTTTTTTTTTTTTCAAGTCCTTAATATAATGTGGCTATTATTCAAGGATAAGATATGCTGTCCATGCTGATGTTTGCATTTGAAGTGTCAGCCACCATCTACAATCTGTCAGCCAGAATGAGGTGGAAGTAATATTTTACTTTCCCATTAGGCTGGCTTAATGTGATGATATGTAATATTGAGGTATTGGAGAGAAAGTACATACAGGCGACGAGGGACAATGGTAATTCCTTTAAATAGAGGCAAAGAGAAAACGTGTCAAAGAATGCTTAATGTTGCGTTCAGTAAGACACATCAGTAAAGGTGGTGCCGTGAATGAGGGACTAAAAGATGAGTGTGTGTGACGATCTCAGCTCGAAGTACCAGGATCTCGCCATGCTCCCTTCCTGCCGTTTTCACATCCAGTGGTGTTACAAAGCAAAGTTGACAAGTTTTTTTCGGTTAACATAATCAGGTCCCACCTTCCATTTTGGTTTATTTGTAGCAATTTGATCTTTTTTTTTTTTTTTTTTTTTTTTTTTTATTCTTTTTCCAAGCTTAACCAACGTCTGTACATCAAAGCCAAACAATAGCCAATTTGTTTACAGTGCTTTTAAAACTGCAGTTAAATTAAAATCCAAAATTACAGTAGTGATTTTTCTCTGCCGTCTGTCCCATCTTATGAAATTGTGCAAGATTATTATTATTATTATTGTTATGTTGGTGGATTTGTTCAGCAAAAGTTTTATTTGTTATTTTTCAAATAAAAAGACAAAACCAACAAACCACTTAACTTTGAGAAACTTGAGAGGAAGAAGAGCGAGAGCCAAAAAAAAACAGATTTCTTGAGATGTTTCTAAAGATAAATTCATTTCTGCTATAACTGAAAGTAATTTATAAGAATATGTGCACACTTAAAAGAAGATCTTCTTGTCTGAATCACTTTTGGTTCGCTCATTTGCCGCTAAATCAAGGTTAAAGGTTAATTATTTCTGAGGCTCTTCAATGCGGCAGTGTGCAAAGACTTGAGGTGACACCAGTGAAGAGAGTGTAGCGTTGTTCAAGGCTCCCACATCCTGAAAGTGATGCAGCCATGTACTTGTTTTGTTTATACATCACGTGCACGCGTCTAGTTCGCTGTCTGAACAACAGGAAGCTAAAACTTACCAGTGGGCTAACGTTGGCTCAGATACTGATAAAAGAAAGTGACTCATAAGCCCAAAAGAAATCTCTGGAAACATCAAGTAACAAATACTGCTCTCTCCATAAGACATGCTCAAGGATAGATGCAGTCTGCAGATCAGTTAATTGCCTTTTAAAAGAGGAAAAAAGAAAAAAAGGTTATTTCCGAGACACAAAAAAGGAAGCTAGAGGAGTTAGTAGAAAAGGTGCAGATGTGAAGGACAGAAAGCCGAGGAGAAAGACATCTGTGAAGTGGAGTGAGTAGGCGTGTGGCACACTGATGGGAAGATTTATCAACAGTGATAGCAGCAAACAGTTACAGGCTGCAAGGGAGACAGAGAGGTTAAAAAGAAGGCACAAAGCTAAAAAAAAAAAAAAAAAAAAAGGAGAAACAAATGCTGTGATGTCCCCATAGTCTCTCACACAAATATACACAAACACACACACACATACACACACTGTTAGCGTGCAATCAGCAGAAATGCTCCCCACTCTCAGGCACTCCCCCTCCAGTCAAGCATGATTGTGCCTGACATGGTTCCGTCACTAATGCTGACTGATGCCCATTTGCTTCACTCTTCACATTTATTTATTTAACTGTTTATTTGTGTCAACTTTATTTATTGATGGAGCACAAGGATGCAATGTCAAATCCCCAGTTGTTCATATAGGGCAGTTGGGGGAAAAAAAACCAAAGGCTATAGAGCTTTTTACACATGAATGAACAAAAGACGAAGGCAAGACAGAGTTCACCTTTTTTTTTTATTTAGATCCAAGCAGTTGAAATAGCTATTCCTCTCTGGTAATGGAAAAGTGATATGGCCCATTTAGTTACTTAGCACTAATCCCAATGGTTTAGCTGTTTCACTACTTTCTCTTCCCCTCTATCATTCTTTTTTCGGACTTCCATTTGGTTAGTGTCTGATGGACGGCTTCGAATGGGTTCAAATTACTCCCTTGCCTGCGTGAGTTTTTCAGAGCTTTGGCAGCGCTGTCAGACATATTAAGTGCGTGTGGCACGTTGCTGTAGTCGTCAACCACCAAATTCCCACGAGGCCTTTAAATGCATGCTCTTTTTCAAATCCCAGCGTTCCCATAACCTCACGTCTGTTCGAGTCCATTTTTAAAAGTTATTTGGACACAATCCTCCATTATTGTTTAACTTTTTTTGATAGCTTTTGATAAGATGCTGCTTTTGCTCGTGGTTATGGTGATGCAATTAGCGTGTAATGAGTGTAAGTGTAATTGTTGTTTATTCTCACAATGACATATTTGCTGTTGCAAGCTACTAAGGGAACAGCGATGCTTAATTACCCACAAGTGTACAATTTGAGATCATTAGCTTTGAAAGCCAATATCTCTGGCCAGAGGTCTGCCAGCGGACTTTGGGTTTACTCTTGTAGTAACACAAAGTCTGCCAAGGTATAAACTGCTTACTCATTGCCATCCTAAATTTCCTTTTCATGATGACATTATATTAATTGTGACACTCTGAAGAAGAAAAAAAAAAACTTTCCTGCTATTTAAAATTTTGATTAGGAGCAAATTTCAGTTCTGCTGTCACAAAATATGAATTAGGATTTTTTTTTTGCAGCTGATCTAAAAGTGGCAATGCGTCGCAGAGATCGAGGAGAATTAATCAGTGCAAGTGAACAGTTGTCTGACTTGACACTGAAAAACATTTGGGTTGAATCCGGGTGGCTCGAAACAGACAGAGAAATTGTATTTGGCCGCGCGTCTTTTTAAGTAATTGCAATTGTAACCTCCTGTCAAAGCGTGCAGAAATCTGCACATCTTTTCACCACCTGCCCAAAGTAGAGCGACGTGCTACCAAACTCCCACTTTAGCAGGAGCCGACTGGCATCTGTGGATTTAAGGAGCCAGGAATCCTAACCAAACGCATCCACGAGTTTATCTGAATTCTTCCAAAAGCAGCTCCGCTGTGCTGAGAGGGAGGGGAGAATAAACAAGAAGGGAACACAACAGCTTAGTATTCATGAATTCCATAAATTACAGTGTTACTCCCCTAAGAGATGAGTAATATGTCAAGTTTAAAAATAGACAGTTTGCCACAGTACAGACCCTCGGCCTCCAGTGTATGAGGATTAAGCAGATAGTTTTTTAAAGGGTAGAGATTTGTGACTTGGTCTGTGTATGCTGATGAGACCGCTGTGTGTGCGCATGACTAATTAGGTCCATATGTCAGACTCTACATGTGAAAGTGGGTGACTTGGAGATGTTGGCCGACAGGAAGAAGTAATTGAACTGTATAGGGGTCATGTATTAGTCGAAAGCCAATCGAGGTTGCTGACTTTGTAACATCTCCACCCCGAAGGCATCGCCAGCGAAGTAAAGGATGAGGCTGCACACTGCATCACCACAACTTTTTTTTTTTCCTTCCCACTGAAGATGAGTTTCTTCCAGTGGCTCAGGTCAGTGTTGCCCCAGGGCAGATTATGGCAGATGGGAGCTGTGATGTTTCTTTAGATTCTGACAACTGGAGGAAGGAGTGTGAGTCTGGGTGTGTGCCCATACTTTTGATCTTTTGGTGTGTGCATGTTGTTGTTGTTTTTTGCTGGATTGTTTTGTAGATTGTGTTTGTGTGAATGTTTACTGAGGCTTAGCATTCCTTGGCAGGCCAGCGCTTGACCTGATTTCTGTGTCACAGCGTGACTCACACAGGTTTGCTTTTTAAGCAGAACTGAGGTCAGTGTGAAAGATAAAGCCACAAACATGTCACTTCGATTGTATTCCACACATACACTGGCTGTAACAAAGCTAAACATGCACACACACTCACACATTATAGTACACATCTGTATAAATGTTCCGCATTGGCTAAATATAACTTTCCATCATTGTAAATATTCAGCCCCCGTGCATTATGATTAGTGAGAGAGCATGTAAAATCATTTATGGTCTGCATTATTAAACTCTGCTACATGGTTGGGCTCTTTCTTCACTCCTGATACCGCCATTATTATGTTTATGCAATGGCAATGGTCTGTCTAAGAAATTGATTTTTCTTTTGCCAATTGTAAAAGTTTTATGACGGTCAATATGGCTGAAGAAGCAACCCTTTCATTATTTTACTGGTTGTGCTGCTCGCCGAATAGATGGTTCCTGCTTATAAACCTTGAATAATTGAACAGGAGAATCAGTCAATGAAAGAGAGGGAAGCGCGGGGTCCTGATGGCTTGGTGGCCGAGATGACAGCTTGTGAAAGAGAATGACAGCAGACTGATTAGCCAATGTGTCATATTGCCCCATCACTGTCTCTACACCACGGTCTCTCATCTCTTTTTTTTTTTTGCCCTCTTAGTCTTACTGGTCCCCTTTCTTAGTCTATTACTTTCCTCACATGCTCCTTCTCCTCTTTTTCTTGGCTCTTGTTTCACTCGCACCCATTACTCCACTTTCTTTCTTATAAACTCCACTTTGCCCCCTTCCATGCCATCCCACTTTTCAACCTTAATGCCCTGTTTTCTTTAAATGCTTTATTTTTTCCTCACATCCTGTCTCTATTCATCCTGTTGACCCTGTGTCACTCCAGGCAGAATTATTACTCTTGGATGGAACATCGTCTCAGTGGCGCCGTACTCTCCACCCGCATTATCCATTTATGGAGTATCCCCTTTTGTGGTGAGCCATCTTCCTATAGCCCAGTAATGGTAGGAGGCTTGGCGACCCTGTGCATTTGCGCTGTAATATAAGACATTCTCATTAGTCCAAAGATTGTGCTCTCTCATGTCCATTACATTAATTGCTACACATCACTGCCTGCTGTGCCTTTCAGTATTTTGTTACATTGCTGGCATTCTCCGTACTGCATCATCTAAGTGTGTTGCACTATCTCTTTGCCCAGGAAGGTGAGAAAGGTAATTGAAAATTGTTACATCGAGGATTGGGTAAAATGTTTTTTTTTTTTTTTTAGTTAAAAAAAAAAAAAGAAAAAGAAGAGCGAGAGATAATCGGAGGAGTCTGTTTGTGTTTTGTTACTCAAGTGGTTGAAAAAATGTTTTTAGATCAAATAAATTGAAGCCAAATGCCCTCCACCCGCACACCAACTCTCTGTTGTCAGTCATCTCTCTTCATAATAGGGAAGCAGGCCGCTACCATAATTGCTTTGATGGTCCAGCCTGAACAAATCACTTCTGGGCATAAAGAGAGGCCTTGGAGATGGCAGCCAGAGAGAAAAGGTGCGAATGAATTAAAGCACTTTGCGTTCCTCTGGGGCATGTGGCCCAGATTTTTCTTCAAAGAAAAAAAAAATATAAGGAAAAGAGGAAGGAGTGTGGGGGTGGGGTGTGCCTCTTTCCTCCCAGAATAAGTGGCAGTAAAAGCAATAATACACATCCAGCCTCCATTATGCCAAACTGGAGAGCTTTATCAGGGAAGACACAATGGCGCTGACATAGTTAACTGGCAGGTGGAGAAAGGAGGATTTCACTGGAAATAATCTGATTTTGAACGGGGCTCCCATCTATGAGAGAACCTCTGGTCAGACCTTTTGTGCGGGGACAAAAGTTTGGCCCGTTGGAAGCAAAGCTTTGAATGTTTCAGTGGAGCTGGGTGAATAGGCCAAGCGGATGTCCCAGGGCCCTCGGTGCTGAGGACTGCAACAGGCAGACATCGGAGAAGGTGTTGTGCATTGCCTTTCTGCTTCCTTTGAACCGAACGGTGTCAGAACCAAGTCCTTTTTGTCTGTCTCTCCTCCTTCATGCTACTAAACCCTGAACCAAACAGAAAGGTTTTACTTCTTTGCTCTTAGTCAATTGTACCATTGGAATTGCATTCATGCTGCTGCTGGCAGTCGCAGGCATGTGCAGATATCCATTGAATGAACCGCCGTATTATGTCACAACTGCTCAACTGTAGTAATTCCTCTGTATAAAGAAACTGCAGTCTCATATATCTAGACTTGGGGTTTGATCTGTAGAACAGCAGAGGTGACAGAGAGTTACAGATATGGCTGAAAAGACAGATATTGAGTGAGCTTAGTCTAACATCACTGTTCATATCTCAAAAGGCTGCGTAACAGTCTTTTGAAATTGCATTTCACTGCCAGACAGAAGTCTGGTAGATGTAAGGTAAAACTCCGAGCTTCTTGTGACGAGCCGACGTGCAGACGGTTCAGTTATTTTCATTATTCTATTTTGAAGCCAAGCTGAAGCTGGGTGGATGGCGCACGTCTCTGGGATTCTGCTGCTTTCAGTGAAAGTTCATTTGAGAGTACACAGGGTGCTGCGCCGGGTGAGCTGCCTTGACTGCGGTACAAAAGCTGTGGGGACATTTGACTAATCTTCCTACAACCCTGCGAAACCTCCAGGGGTCACAAGTGCCTTAAACAGGGCTCCACGGGTGTCTGGACCATCATTCTTTTCCAATGGCCTGTCCTTTTTTTCCCATGCAGGCGGCGGCACGCCCCTTGTTAGTTCCACCATCATCCTTTTGCTTCTCTTTAAGTCACCCCACCAGCTTGGTCTGCATCCCCCAATTTCTTGCTATCGAACCAAATCTTTGACCCCCTTTGGGAGGAGAACTGCTTTTGTTTGTGGTTGACAGCCCATTACAATCTTTCACAGCTGCAGGTGCAGCGCTCTTGCAAAGGATCACTGGTCCACGAGAATGCTGACAGTTGATTGCATTAGATAAACGCCCTTTAAACTCCAGATGTACGGAGAAGAGAAAAATTAAACATGTCAAATATTTGCATGTTAAATCCATTTAAAGACCAGGATTTAAAAAAAAGCGATATATCTTCCCCGAAAAGGAACATTCTGATAGAAGCCCACATCAATGCCTTGTTTTCTTCTTGCGGATTTCTTTTGTCTGCCTTGACAATCACTTTACACATCATCCTATAAGGATGATCACTGAGCGCAACTGCCTTTCATATAATTTCCTTACTTTATTGTCGACAAGAGATGAGTTTTCCTTGTCAACTTGAGTTAAACACCTTCATTTTATCCACTTACTTGAAGCATGTTCTTCAACAGAATTGAGGTTGAGCACATCCACACGCAACAAGGACCAACTATTATCAGTACCGACTAGCTAATTAAGGAGTCTCTCTGACTTGATACTGCCAAGAAGTACGCACTCCGTCCGCAGCCACGTATCCAACCATGTGTTTCAGAGAAATGTCTAAGGCATTATTTCTGCACTCCCTCCATCTATAATTAACTGCCTCCCATTCATTATTCAGATGTGTTCTTCACACATCTTCTGGTGATATGACATTATTGCGGTGGCTAAACAGACATTGTGGTTCCCCTTGTGCATGCATAACAGCAAAGCATTGTGTCTGCGTGACACACTTTTGACTGGCAAGGCTCCACCCCAGCCACAAGTGCCACGTGAAAAGCAAAGCCGCTCTCTCTCCCTTTGTTTGTCTCATAAAACTAGTCCGTTTTGGGGGGAAATAAAAAAAAAAAATCATGTTTAGTTTGATTATTGTTATGTTTTGTTTTATTGTTTGGCATATAGTAAGCATTCGCAACAGCACCAGTCATTTGAGCACCATATGAGAAAAACTGAACAGTTCTTTTCACCTTTTTTTTTTTTTTTATCTTAACAATGCCCTACCTGTGCACCTACTCTTTCAGCTTCAACCATAATGGCTTTATGCTAAAAAGAAAAATGATCTGAATGAAGGCGGCACATGCTTTTCAAATTGCACAGTGCATGTTTGTCTCTTCAAGGACAGAAGAAGGAGAGCTGCAGAATGAAGAGAGGGAAAGAGTGAGATACAGAAGAGAAGGAAATGGATGTATGAAGGCGTCAGGTGATGCAGAAAGGTCATGAGAGAGAGGAGCAGCGACTTAGACGGAGAGGGACAGAGAAGCAGGAGGCATGCCGCTGCCAAAGCAGCACTCAATATTGTGTCCAGTCCTGAAGGATGTGACATATTTCTCCAGTCTTTGTTGGCTGTTTTAATCAGCTTACATATGTCCTGGATGAAAATTGAATTTGTCTGGAAGATACTATTGGCTCTTCCACTGCCTCTCGATGGTGTGTGTGTGTGTGTGTGTGCGTGTGTGCGTCCATTTTTTTGTGTCCCTGCGAGTGTGCGAGCATTGTCCGCACCAGAGCCAACCAATTCATAACAGCAATGGATTGTGTTTCTCCCATACATCATTGTCAATGCAGCTCACCTCTGCAGTGCCAGCTTATTTAATGGCCAAGACCTAAACTCAGAGTGCACAAAGGACCCCCACACCCTTTTTCTATCCATTTGCCCTCTGGCATTTCAAAGTGTGTTTGTTGCTTGTGTGAAACTGCTGAATTTTCTTTGTACTTGTGCATGTGCGTGTGTGTGTATTAGTGTATTTTTGTTTTTTTTGTTTTTTTTGGGGGTGTATAAAACTCAGTTTTATTATGAAAAAAAAAGATTTCCGTTGCTGTTGAATCAAATGCAGTCCAGTATATTCAGCATGTGACATAAATTTCCCCACACGCCGCCTCCTGTGCTTTGAGTGTTGCACTCAACTTCATCTAAGGTTTAAGACGACTACTGTATATGAAGGCACACTCCATTAATCTGTCCGTCTACTGGGGCTCTGAACAGTCTGTCTAGCACAGCTCGACTTTCCTCTGAGGAGTTCATCCCTCAAAAGATCACCACTTTATGGATAGGATCTTTTTTTTATTATTTCGAGCCAGAGCAATCTTTTTCTGCAGTTATGATTGATCACAAATATCACACAGTATGCTCCTGACTTGCAGCTGAGATTTTAAATAAGGAAGTCTCGTACCTTTGAACTGCGGAGTGTGCAGGAGTGAGTCAAGCATTCTGTGAAAAGCCGGGCCAAGATTATACGCGCTTTTCTATGATGCACGCTTGTCCTGTCTTTTGTTCATGGAAGTAGGGCATGTCAGGGGAAAGGGGCAGCGTGAGATACAGTGCAGATTCACACATCCCTTTGAAAAATAAATAAATAAATAACATTTTGGAGTGAATAAATCGAAAAAACAGCTTCTGTCTGCAAATGTTTTTTAAACCACATCTAGATGTGAGAAACATGCCAGCGGCCTGATGCTATCTCTACAATATCATCAGCACAATTTTACACGACCTCCTAAGTGAGTGATAAATGCACACAACTAAACACAGTACCTGCTCTTTTTGGGTCACTTAATTTGTATTGGGGTGGCTTTTTTTTTTTTCTCTCTTAATTTTTTTTGGGAGGGGGAATGGGTGGGTGTTATAAGGCATTCTTGATTCAGATGCAAATGGGACAGTTATCTGCAGCCAGGACCTGATGAATAATGGGATGTACAAAACGCTGGGCCCTGCATAAGGAAATGAAAGAGTGCCTCTTTTCTGCTCCACTGATTTCATTATAGACACTATTATTGGCTTAGAATGGCAACATCTATTATCTGGAGTCAGAATGTGACCATTTTTTGATGCAGACAGTCTTTTACCACTGTCAACTCTCATCAAGTACAGCTGCCCCAGATAGGGCAACAGGCAAAATGTGTAGACTGTACGCCTTCAGGCGGTGGTCAGATATAGGAACGGCTAATGTCTCTGTAGCCTTGAGATGGAGCTCTGCCCTCATGACGGTCACTCGTCTTCCCAACCTTCCTTTTCCTCATCTGCAATATCTCCCTGTCGTCTTCATTATAATGTATCGAAATAGATAGATAGATAGATAGATAGATAGATAGATAGACAGACAGATACCTTCATTGTAAATGTGTTGGTGAACACTTTGATTCTCTCTTGAAAGCCGAGCAATAATGACAATATACAATGTGTCATTCTCCTCAGCGTTCAATACATGTATCCGCTTTGAAGTGCAGTGTTGTATCTGCCAGACTGAATTGCCCTTAAATTGCCTGTAATACCATTGCACACAAAAAGTGAAAAGTAGATCATTTGGAGTGGAGGATCTAAGAAAAGAGGAGAGCCTGCGACAAAGGGCAGAGGGGGAAGAAAGAAGGCAGGAGGATTGGCTGTGAATAAGACTCTGACAATGTGATAACACCGTGACTAACCTCCCGGGATGTGTAATGTGTTTCTTTACTTTAACTAATGCCGCCCTTTGACTTTTTCATTGAATTATTACATTTTTTTTGTCATGTTTCCACTTTGGAGCTTTTCTAAAGAGAGTAACTACAATATTTCTGTGCCCTTTGTTCAGCCTTTTAGTGCCCAATACCATGCTTCAGCTCCACTTGAAGTCACTGAAGGTTATATTGGTGGTGAGACAAACTTTATACACATTCATAGGAGCTTGTGGTTGAGGCACTCATAACAATATAGTCAAAGTTGTTGTAGATAATGTAGTACCCATCTGTAAACATAAAACAGTGAAGCCTAAAAAGGAACTAAGTTGTGTTTTTACATTACTTCTTACACTAACAATTTCCATTGTGCTTCTCATTCAGTTTGAAGATGCTCCAAGTGTGCTCTCCATATAATTTTTCCTCACATCAGTGCAGTCACAGTAAATGCTAGCACTATGAAAATCTTAGTCTGGGCATTGGCCTGAGGATTTCTAAGCACCTTTGTTTCAGATAAGAGACAAAAGGTACATCTTGGATAGTCTTAACCATCCTGCATCCTAAATGACTGTCTTGCTGCCACAAAAGCATGTGATTACAATGCACCTCCAGTCTAATCCCTAAATTACCCCACCACGATTGCTATCTGCCTTGCAAAAAGTGTGTAAGCTGGCGAGGTGGCAAAGGAATAGAATGGATAACAATATCTTTGCCAACCACTGCATAGGACAGACACTTTTATCGGCGGGTCCCTGCATGTTGGGAAGTTAAGCAAATCGGTTCTGCTTTCTGTGAAGCGCAGTGTACTTTAGGTACCTTATAAAAGGGTTTATGATGCCTCTCGCCAAGCGGGCAGAAACACTCTTTTCTTCACAAAAATATCTGGCTTTGGTTAGATTATGTCTGTTTCTATTCCGGTGCTCGGCGTGTTGGGGCTCAATTTGCCAGGCCCTTCACCTCTCAGAGCTTAGCCCTAATCTGCATTTAACAGAGGCCTGGAGCAGACAGGGACGATTGTCACATTGTTATGTACTCTAAGGCATTTTATTTTGTTATTTGTTTAAATGTGTTTGACTCCGTTTGATTATTTAATCCAGACAGGAGACTTTAGTGACTTTAGCTAATTTTAGTGTCTTCTAATTTTCCCATGTAAATTGTGTTGTGTTGCATGCAGAATTGGTTTGATCTGTGAAGAAATAGTCGGATAAAGAAAGGGTACATAATGCAGTTAAAGAACACAAGATGGTGATTTAAATCGCAGCAGAAACTCACTCATAATTGTGTCCCTGCGTCTTTAAATGTTGAATGTTATAGCTAAATCCTTTTTTTGGTGCAGTCCACTCCTGCTCACTTCCACTTTCATTTACCATCATATTCAGGGATCCTTCAGGCACCTTCTTCTACACACACACACACACACACGCACACACACACTCGCACACACACACACGCACAAACACACACACACACCCCATCCGCTTTCCTCTGGCCCTGTATGTAGCCCAAGTGATTGGATGAATAAGTTGTGCCATCCCATATGGTGGGCTGTCCTGCTGGATCTGATCACAGTGGTGAATGGAGCCCATGAGTCACCACCGGTTTGTTCTGCCGCACTTGCCACGGTCTGCTGTCGCAAACCTCCCTCAGTCCCTCCGTCCATCCTGCCAGCCAACAGACGCCGTGCCTTTTAAACTCTCTCGCCCTGTCGTTCACTGTCTCTCTCTTTCTCATGCGCATCATAGCTGCAGCCCCTCACATGCGCCCTCCTTCATCCTTCATCCTCCTCCTTCCTCCTCCTCCTCCTCTCTCTTCCTCTGTCACACTCTCTTCCCTCTTCTTCTCTCTACCTTCCCAGATGAGATGAAGTCTGTCCCCTGTTCTTTGACAGTCGCTGTGTTCCCCAAGCTCTGCACTTGTTTCACAGTCAGTGCCAACATCATTGTCATTTATAAACATTTTATGCCCGCTCTGTAGGGTAATGGCTAATTTCTCCCACCACACGGCTCTTCATTAAAAGTTGATTTTCCGTCAAAATGTATCCCGATCAAATTAGGTGCAGCTACTTGGACAACTTTGGTTTTACGTCAGAATGTTTCCGAGTTGCACACTGATGCAGTCCTTGCTGTATTTATATTCAGCGAAGATGCTCACATATTTGTTTGAAAGGACCTAGTTTAATTTAAGCAAACATGACCCTGTTAAAGAAGAAGCAAGAGATTTCACCTTATAAGAAAATAATGGATGACATTGAGGGGATGATTTTCAAAACACATAATGGAGTTCCCTCGACCAACTTCATTATTTTCCTGGATCGGGACACCTAGGAGGTTATTACTGTGACTAATGTTATGCCACTGCCACTTATCAAAGAACATAATGCAGTCTGATAGCATCATCAGCGTTAGTGCTGCTCACAAAGACTCAGCTGAATTGGCCATTGATGAGGGCAACACCAGAACCCTGAACTTCCAGACAAGTTTAACAAGTTGGACAGCGATTCACACACTTAGATGTGACTCTTACTTTAGTTTGTTTGCCTCAAGGTCTCCACTGCAAATCCCTATGTCTTTCTGTTATATCAGACATGAATGTCACAACACCAGAAACCTGTGTTTCTGCACACCTGCACTTTCCACCACAAATTCAGGCTATCCTCCCGTGCCTGTATCCCCATCGAAACACGTTTATTGTCAGACTCCTGCGTCAAGTCATTACCGAAGTGTCAGGACTCGTACCACCCCTAAACTGCCTTCTTGTGTGTGTGTGTGTGTGTGTGTGTGTGTGTGTGTGTGTGTGTGTGTGTGTGTGTGTGTGTGTGTGTGTGTGTGTTTTCTGCAAATATAGAGAGGTAACTAAAAACAGACTGCATCTGGTGTAAATGATAGAGAACCACTTGAAAGGCTTTCTCTTGGATTTGTTAGTTTTGGAGCTTGGACTGCAATGATTAAGCTACAGTAGATCAGTGATCTCAATGCTTTACTGTCCCTTGTGTCATTCAACAGAGGGATGGGGGTGGTGTGTGTGATGCATATCCAACTGTTTCATTGCACCAGTCAGTCTTGCAAGAGCACTACAAAAATTAGCTGCTTATTGTAATAGTGTTCACTACCATTCACCAATAATGTTAAAAAAAAAAATCGTGGTTTTAAATTTCTTCTTTCCCTGAATACCTTCTGCCCTCACTTCTCTTCAACACAGCAGTCTCAAGTTTTCTTGCCTTTATTTATGTTCCCTTCTTCAGTATTATTTTTCTGAAAAGAAAAATCAATACACTCACTTTCTCAGCCATGAGAAGCAGCTGGGCAAGTGAACATTTACAATAAATCTGGAGTGGTATCATTTTGTTCTTTTTTTTTTTTTTTTCAAAGTTAGTAAAAGTGTGGCCAAATGCTCGTCTTGTAATTATCTTCTTTTTTTTTATTGAAACTAATAGGTAACGTCTGATCTGGTGCCAGTGTTAGCAGTGTCTGGAATTACTGATCTCTGAGATACTGGCTGCCTTGACTGTCATTAGCACAAGCATTAGATAGATTGGTGAAGGAAGGATGCTGAGGTCCTGGCAGGAGACCGGCTGAGTGTTCCTCAGGCTGGCAGGGTCACTCAGAAAGTGTTGCACGCTGCTGCCACACACACACATAAGTGTGATAAGTTGTTTATCTGTCTTGGTTTAGCTTTTGTTGTGGTAGGAATTAATCATTCAAGGTACTGGCATCATAGGCGAAATCTTCATAAAGTATGAGAGTGTGTTTGTGCAGGAGAGAGGAAGGGGGCAGTGAGAGAGGGAGGGAGGTCGAAGTTGTTAGTGCAAAATCTTGCCTTGGGCACCAAATGCCAGCCCTCGGGGCAGTGACCAGTCTAGTAAGACGGCTGCCACTTCTGTTAAGTAACTCAACCATTCATGGAGGAAGAATGACCGGCGCTTCCTGTCGTCTCCCGTTACACGAACATACACTTGGCAGAAATGTGACCTGCGCCTTTCACATTACTTCGTTAGCAAAAGGTGAGGGAGCCGCTAATTGACGCTGAGCTCCATGCAGAACGGCACAGATGACATTTCACTGGAGCAGAGCGGAGTTATGAGTGATGACTTTAAATAGGTGTGTGAGCCTCGGTGACAAAGTGAGAACGATAAAATAAGGCACGGTTCCGTGTTTAGTCGATTACAGGGTGGATATGGGAGTGAGCCTGCACAAATCCACACAGAGCTACATGAAAAACAGAGGTTGGAGTGGAGAGAGTTCACCTTGCCAATAATGTGGCATTTTCCACCAACAATAACACCGGCTTAATTCAGCTCCGCAGAGCATCTGGTGCAAATTAGACATAGTTGCTCTTTAGGATCATTGCATGAACGATAGGCCTGCTATTTTTATCCTCTGCGATAGATCATTATTTCCTTTACGTGAATGGGTTTCACTTTTACACTGAAAGTCATCGACAGGAATAGCCAATACAGGAAAAGGTGTTTGGTCACACTTGCGTACAGGTACATGCACCTGACTGTGTTTGTGTCCATATCAGCGTCAGGATGTACCTGTGCGTGTGTGTGTGTGTGTGCACATGGTACCTGGGTGTGTGTCGTCCGGGGCCACCGAGGAGGAGCATGTTAACCAGCGGAGCAGCCGGTCCACCAGATGTTGCAATTCCCGCTAGGCTTGTCACAAGTAGACCTTTACTTCCCTCCCTGCAGTACACACAGTTACACACACACCACATTCTCTCAGCAGACTATACATAGTCACACACAGAGCACCACAGAATGGAAAGCATCCTCGTGCTGTTCCAATTTGCATATATACACAACGAGGTCCTTCAATGCGATGAAAAACCTGTAAACCAACCTCGCTTTTACGATAAGGCCTTTTATTCCACAGCGTTTCACATATTGTCCTTGACTAATTTAAAACATTTCTGAACAACACTTAAGTTTGCATTATGAATTTGTTTGATCGAGTATTCTTAAAGTCAAGTGTTTTTCACATCGTGACACGGCATGTGAGGCACGCGTAGTCTCAACCAGCAGTGTTTCTATATGTGGCTTTGCATAGACAGCACCGCTTTTGGCAATCAGTGAAATTCCTTAATGCCTATGGTTTATTTTGTCCCTTCTTCCTGGCACGGCGAACTCGTTCTCATCTTCATATACCATGGTTGGGTGACTTTCATGGTGCCATGATCCTAGGTGGAGGATGTGGCCATTTGGAAATGTCATGAGAAAGGTCGAGACCATCATCCCAGCCCAGTTCAACAGGCTGATTTATGAGGTTCTAGCAAATGAAATATGGTGCGGGGCTCATGGAACAAGCAGGTCCCTATAGGCACCCCAAAGGTCACCTAACTTAATTTCAATTAGGCCCAGGGGAGGCCAGGTAAATATGTCACTGGTGAAAAGATTGCAGGGGAAATGGATTTACTTGTAAGGACATTGTGTTTATGGGGATTAAGATAAGGCTTATCATCTGGGAAGGGTGGCAACGTTAGTCTTGTATTGATTGAAGAGTTTAGAAAAGACATGCCAAATAAAATAATCATTTTCATCCCAACAGTCACACAAGTGCTGTGTATTGTTTATTTCGTACAGTGGGAGAAAAATGCAAGCCTCAGTGCTTCCTCTGCTCCCTATCAATCATGCTGAATTGTGCCGGCATTGAATCCCATCAATTATTGCCTTCTTGTTTGACACACGCAACACAAATTCTGATTAGCCAACAATTCTCTGGAAATAGCAGCATTGTAAAGAACAAACTTCTTGACATTTTTAATATATAAGTAAAAGTTTACCACCAAACCGCGCTCCCCTCATTCCACCTCCTCACCGCCACATACGTGTCAGAAGCACCCCCACACAATGCACTTCAAAATGAGTCACAAATTGCCAGCAAATGATTTCCTGCTTGGGGAAAATAACATGGTCCCCACTCTGCCTTTGATTTAGGCCTTTTTTTCTCCTTCCTTTTTTGTTTACCCATGCTGTCTGGCAGCCGCTCTGCTGGAATCCCTATTGATAGCTGTCTGACGGGAGGGGGGCTGGGTGGTTAAGCAGCCTATAGGGGGTAGCGTGGTGTGCCGTTTGTGGTTCTACATCACACAGATGCTTTGCAATGTATGGCTTTTTATGTATGTCATAATGTTTGGCTGTTTTATTATTTTTTTTTTTTTTTTGTCTTGCTTAAGCTATCATGCTCAGTCTGATTTAAAGCATGATGGCAGATGCTCTCTAAATCTCCCTCCATACCAGTGAGTTATCAGGTGCATATGTGTGTGTGCGTCTTTGCCGGGTGGTTGGGTGCAGGTCTGTTTGTGTGCCTTGCGAGGGTGATGTGGCATGGAGGTCACTTCTGTCAGATCCGATGTCCAGGCCCATGCTGTGATGTGAAGGGCACTGTCAAGAGACAACCACAAGGCAGCACAGGTACAGCTGCCCCCGGTGCTCTTTTTCCTCCGCGGCACAAACACACACACACTGACGGGGAGACGCATCCAAACACGTCCACGCTTCCAGTAAAGTGACACACGGCGGTGGGAAAGCCCCCCAAGGGTGAAAGCTCCGGGATTGTACGTTCCCTTCAAAACAAGCCCAGCCACCTACTTGTTGGCTGTCTGCTTGCTTGTGACGGGCCAAAATAAGCCTCATTTGAATGGAAAGATGAGACAGTACGGCTGACTCCGCAGCTTCGCCGAGAGGGTGGAGACATGTACGCAACATTTTCAGCCTGACGCTGAACTTTAAAAAGGGGAAGATGGAAAAAAAGAAATAAACAATCATCTGTGAGTGAATAAGTTTGGACGAGAATATTAAAGATTTAAACAGCATTTTCAAATAGTTGACCTTTTCAAAGTCCAGGTGTGTTAGCAAGGCTTGAAAATCAGCCAGAAAAGGTTGATGTTGTAAAACCAATATTACAGAAAATTCACATTGTCCCCTTGTGTGCTTGGAATAATAAAACACTGAATAAACACAAGTTTGTTTTACACAGTTTAAATGGCTTCAGAGTGTTTCAGTACACAGACAGCACCAGAATCCAGTCACACCTTATAATGAACATGACTAGAAAGTCAAGATATCCACAATAGCATCAGTCTTAAGCGGTCATTTAAGGAGTCTCTTTTTCACCTCGCATGAAAATTACACTTCTGTTTTATATTTCATAGTCTCTAGGAATTAATTATATACTTGAATGTTCTTGCTTAAGTGTGTGAGTCAGTTCAGAGCGATAAAGGAGTCATCGGTAAAAGCAGCTGTTATATTTAATACAGGCACGGCCATAGCAGACCCTTAAAGGGGTGATGTGTGTTTGACAGGATGTGTGTAAATGAATCTTGCGGAGATTTTTACAGCTCAGACGTGATAAAAGTTTCTGTGGCCTCGTTTACACAATGTGTTCCAGGGAAAACTTTCATCGCAGTTTGAGTGCGTATCAACAGTAATGCATGTTGATCAGGTGGATTCCTGAGTGTTTGTGTAGGTCACTCATTTAAAAGTAACCATGCAACGATCATACGTATCGCATACAGAAACATTTATCGAATACTGAATGGGCCAATACGTCTTTCATTTTTGCCCTTGGTATCATCAGAAACACAGGATGAAATCGAAACATGGCGTAAACACTATATAGTTTCCAGTGTTTCTGACCTTTCTGTGTAGAGCGGTTTTATTAAAAACTTTACTGAAAAGGAAAAGCAAAAAAAAACACAGTTTTCATTCAGTCTTTGTTGTGTCGCGGTTCTTCACATCTGAACCACAGGAGCCGAGCCAGGAAACCTTAAGTGCGCAGGGTTAAGACTGGAGGAATGATTGTCTGTCGTGACTGCAGTGGGTGTGTGTGTGTACAAATCTATTCCTTTTCTTCACGTCTCTGTCAGTCTCTTTCTGCGGCTGTTCTCTGGCTGTACCCCTCCAGTGTACACTATGTCCACACTGCGGGAGAGCAGCTCTGAAACTTTAATGCTAATTGATCCCAGTGAAGAAGTGTGGACACAGGTGTGTTGCCGCAGGCCTTGGCTGTGACACGGATGCCAGGGGATTCTGGGTAACCAAGGGGCTTATAGGGCCAGAGCAGAAAGTGCCACTAGCCAGGACACTAGTGACCCAGTTCCTTTTTAATCAGAGCAGGTTTGGTGTGCACCGTTTGTGTGTGTATATGTGCACACACTCCATTCAGACACAGAAAAGGTAAAATGGACTTCTTCAGCCAGAAAGTCCCAGAAAGTAAAAGGCCCAAGGAAGTGAATCTTGAAAATTAATTCGGAGCACTTATATCCACAACGAAACTTTGAAGCTAAAATATATTGAGAAGTGCTCTAATGAAATTGAAAGCAACTCTTTTTTGTTTGAGACGTAATTTTGCTAACTTGAACCTCACAGCTTGACGATTTCCTTTCAACCAAATGGAAAAAAATGACAATCGAGAGTTTTTGAAAAAGGTTTAGCTTGTGTGTCTGAATAGGCCCGCACGAGGAAATCTTTGAGAACATACAGTATCATGTTCTAGCTTCCCATCATTCTCAGTTTTGAGTGGCACACTATGTGTTTCTTTTTTTTTTTTTTTTTTTCTTTTTTGAACAAGTATGATAATTGTGAGCCTTTGAGCCACAGGAAAACCCACATCTAAATCAGACTCAAGCTGCTGTGTAAGTTTGCAGTCTTGATTGTGTGGGTGTGGGTGGGCGGCTGCATGTCTCAGCTCTCGTGTGTGTTGGTCTGGATGGAAAAGGAGACTTGGTGCTGCCAAGACGCAGGTGTGTGGATTAGGTGTGATCCCTTCTCATATTCTCAGTAGTATATCTTATTTGATGGCTTTCCTGCCATGTAAATCTCATCAAAAACTAGCTAACAATAGCGCCACGTTGACAGACGCCCAAGCATCTGGCGAGCCACCACTCTGAATGTTCAAACTGCTGTGAACAACCTGTCTCCAGAAAGGGAAGAATAACTAAGAAAGTAACTCAAGGAGTTTGTGTGTGCTAGCGTGAGTGTTTGTGCTTTTTTGTGTGTGTGTGTGTGTGTGTGTGTGTGTGTGTACATAAAAGAGATGAGAAAGAAAGAAGGAGGGAGCAGGGGGAGGATAGTGCATGTTGATAGCCTCATAAATCATGAAGGAGATAGCGCTGTATCTTAACCAGTGTTGGGCCAGGTGAAGGCATGATGATGATCTGAGCGCATCTCTGCTGCTCCCGTTCCAGCCTCCTCTGACTTTGTTCCTTCACTCTGCTCCGAGATAGAGAAAGACGGGAAGAAGGAGCGAGGGAGAGAGGAGAGAAATAACTTTGGCCGGTACAGGGCCCCATTAAAGTGTGATGAGTGGCCTCAGTGAGGGGCTCTGTGTACAGCACTTTATTCAGGAACGATCACTTATTTATAGGTGTTGGAATTGTGTTGTTTGCTTGTTTTATTGAAAACCTTGTGGGTAAAGTGGCGGCAGGCCGCCTGGCATGTGAGCGCCACATCTCTGGAGGGCATCCCTGCAGAAAAATCTTCCTCCTTGATGAATAAGTGAAAGGGACAGATGAATTTTTCATCCACACAGAATCCATTGTCGTTTGAGATGTCTGGTCTGTGGGTGTGTGTGTGCTCAACCTGCAGCCGTGTCGTTTGATGCCGGCACACAAAGATACATTATCACATAATGTATATTCACACACACACACACAGCCACTCGCGTGTCTTTCAAGTAAGCACACTGTAGTGCTCTAATAGTGTTGAACAATAATGAAAGTGTTGCTTTCTGAGCCATTTGCTGCAAAACTGTGTTCATGTGTGCGCCTGTGATGTGATTTTAATTGCCAATAAAGATCTGTCTGTCGATCTAGATGTAGTTCAGAGACATTTCAAAAAATTTACTTTTTGCATAAAGCTTCTTAACATAGGCAAATCTACAAACATATTTTGAAATGTACACACATTATGATGCTTCATTCACAATTCTGCAGACCAAACAATGAGAAAATGTGACCTTCAAGTTGTTTCTCAGTCAAGTACTGCGATTTTTGAAAATTTACAATATGATAAGATATTTAACTTCAAAGAGTGCATGCTACTGCTTGTTCTTCAGGCACCTCGTCTATATGTTCTGCGTCTATCACCTCTATTTTAAGTCTTGTACACAGAAACCCTCGCTGACAGCAGCACAGGCGATGCACAAGCAAAAACATGAAGGTAGCAAAGTGTAGCCCATCACAGGAAGAGTTGTGGTGTTTTGTGTACATGAGGGAGCATCTCTCAGTATGAATGATTTATATTAAAAAAGAAAGTGAAAAGTCCTTCTGGAAGAACACCCCACCCCGCGCCTCCCCCCATGCGAACAGACGGGAGCATCTTCACATGGCCAAATGGGTCTGATGGCGATCGCATGGAGGAAAGAGCAAGGCTGCTCGCTCGCAAAGCCTTCTGTGATCTCAAGCGCTACTCTCACAGTGCGCTGGGACACATCAAAAAGGAGATTAATAAATAAATAACATGCAACACCATGTTTTATTAACTTGGGTGAGGCATCAGTGGTGAGGAGTCCTAGAGAATCCTGAGATTGGATTGCAGCTCAGATTGTTACTAGAAAATTTAGTAGCTGGCTCACCAGTTGCAGATTTTATTTTACTTTCTTCTGGAATAAATCAGACTCACATCTGTGGAGAGAGCTGTGTAAATACCTTAAAGAAATCAGCAGAGACAGTTGGGCAGGAATAGAGTATGGGTGCATGAAAGAAAAGATTTCAATGCAGAAATGTTTGAAGTTTGTTCTTATACAGTGTGATACAAAAAGGCCTGAGCAGATAGAAGGTTTTGCCGTCTTCATAATATGACACCGAGCAAAAATGTGTGATTAAATAGTGGGAAATATAAACATATGTCGACTTTAAAAATAACAAAACTTCACTTTCCAACAAACCTGAATACAATAAAATATGTCATCATGAAGATCTGCACTGGGTACGACGTTATGTGAATTATTGTTTCTCTATTGATTCTCTGGGGTAAATATGTTTTCCTGCTTTTGACCCGTCGTGTTCCTAGTTAACCCGAACAATACACACAGTGGGCTTTAATGCAGTGCTGGCTGCATTTCAACAGTCAACACATGAAACATGCAGGATTCCTTTCTTTTCTTTTCTTTCTTTCTTTCTTTCTTTCTTTACATCGGTTCATGAATCCATTAATAATGTGTCAGATTTTTTTTTTTTTTTCCCATTACTGCACTGTCCTACCAGCTGATGACGCTCCGCGGTGTGTTTTCTCATGTGATTAGAGAGCTACCTGCTGTGTCTTGGTCGAAAAACTGTGGTTACTTCAATCACCTCCTATGAGCTTTTGACAAACATTCACCACTATTCCTAGATATAGAGCTTTAGCTAGACTTTTTTTTTTCTGTTTACTGCGAGGGAGTTGTACTGCTTTCCTTAGCATGGCACAAACAGATGTTTGTTTCCATAAGCCCCTTCTTGGAGTGAGTGCAGGATGTTTTTATAGCCTGGCTTGTTTTATGAGTATTAATACTGTCAGCATGATGCTGAGATTCCACTTGTCAGGTATTATCTCCAGATCGAAAATGGATTTATGTGTGCGTGCATGGCGCGCGCTCGCTGGCTGGCTGGCTGGCTGGCTTGCCCGCGCGCCCGTGTGCTGCCAAACTTATTTGTGTTTCTGAGACTTTGTGTGAGAATTATGCACCTGCGAGTGTTTGTGTGTCATCTTGAGCGCACTGTGAAGGTGTCATTGCGAAGCCTAGACCCTGTAAGCTGTCAGGCAGTGAGAGATGCTGCACCTCTAAAGGGCATGCTTTCTAGGCCTTTCCTGTCTATTATAAGCCCTGCAACACTCATCAATGCTGTTGCAGTGCACCCCCATGTCCCTCAAGCAGCCACGGAGAGAAGCCACCTTTCTAACTAGGAGAGAGCCCTTGCCTCTAAACTCCGCATACCCTTGTCTTCTATTTTGACATGATAAACGTAAGCAGCAGTAATGAGGCGTCGGGTTGTCAGGGCATCCATTTTGTTTTGCTCAAAACCAGATCGAGGGAAGGAATTCTCTCCTTTCTCCATTTTGAGACACAAAATCCCGGTTTGCTCCAAAAGCTCCTGCTCCGTACCCGTTTGCTTCTTTTTGTTGGCGTCTCGCTGGTTAATATCAAACCTCGCGTCGGGACTGAGTTTCACAGGAAATCCCACGTTTCACGGAGCGAAGCGATGGCTGCACTGGAGCCGGTGCGAGCGGTGCGGCGAGGATCGACTGCCGCGAGGCTAGCCAAAGATTGAGATGTGTCACTATCTCGCCATCTGTAGCAGTCACGCCTGGTGTCGTCAGAAACAGATCGCCTTGATACCAGCCACATCAAATCTCCAGTTTGCCAGGCAAATAGAATAAAACAATCTATCGATCTTGCCCCACCTCCGTGTGTATCAACACAATCCATCTGTGTTTATCAGCCTATCTGGCTTCCTATCTTTTGTTGTCTGCAGGCGGGCGTTCTTTTCTTCTCCCCTCTTTTATTTTCTTCCTTCCTCCTCCCACATTTGTTTTGTGATCCATCAGCCTATTTACCTTATCATGCTGCCAAACCATCCATTTACGCTCCCATCTGTCTGTCAAACTATATCTTAGCTTCCATTTGTCTAACTATCTCTCTGTCTACTCATTCACCTGTCAATCACGCGGCTCGCCTTGGCTGCCGCCGGTTCCAGCTGCTCGTCTGGCTGACGCCGTCTCTGACCTCGCCTGCTCAGAGGACCGTCGGATGAAGTAATTACATTCTTATCACTTCATCTGAAGTTTCATGGCGTATCACATACAGTATCGCGTAATTGTAGTCAAAGAGCCGTGTCAGTTTCAAAGCATTAAATAAAATATCTGAAGAGGTGACATTAATTGTTCAGAGGGGAGCACTGGCGTGTCTTCACTGTTGTGTGTGAGATTTGTTTTAGCTGAGATGTGAAATATTGAAGTTTGGAAAGTCTCTCTCCACCGAGTGCATCCAGCATGTTCAGAGCAGACTGTTATCTTTGATCTACATAGCCGCCTGCGCAGAATCCAAATGGAAGCAGGTCACTGCCTCGGCTCCGTCCAGCGCAGATCAAGCCTCGGTGGAGCAAGCCAGGCACTGATGTCCATGCAGTCGGGGGGTTTGGCCTCCCGCAGAGGCCCAATCAGTCTTATAGGATCACTGACTGGCCCCCCCGAGGCCCCAGAGTGCCTTGGCCTGATGGATTACTCTGTCTCCTGGCTCCCGCCTATGAAACCCGGGCCTTTGCTACAGGCCCCATCTGTGCTCTCCATGGCTCCTGCATGCCTTGTGGCCATAATCTTGGACTGCTGGTGAAGCACCGAATCAGAGGCGTCTGTCCAGTGTGCATATTTTGACACTCCGAGGCGCCCCTCATGCAGAAAGTCTACTCGAGTAAATTAAGGACTTAATTAGACCTGCGACAAGGGGTCTATGACGATACGCAGATATTCTGATAACTACATTTTAGGACTATTTTTAATGGATATTTTTTGAAACATAAGGGAAAAAAAGAAAGTCTTTTAACAAAATAATTTAATTATTATAAAAGAATAATGTTGGAATCATTAAATCTGACGTTATTGTTTTGAAGAAGTTGATGCTAAAGTCTGCACCAGCATACCAGGCGCTCCACACCCCAGCCAAAGCAAAGAGGCAATGTCAAAGTTTAAAGTAAATTCAAACCGTTGCAAACAGGTGTGCAGCGCTTAGCGGTGTCAGAGATTTGCTCTCAAGGATATTTGTTTTCTTTCATGGTTATACTTGCATTGAAGCCTGCCTCCTGAAACTTGACTGCTGAGAGGACAATCATGAATGGGAGAGTTGCCTCAGGCACTGATCGATCGCAAAAGTGTTTTCATATAACTGTTCATTTGGGCTGTGTGTGCCTCCGCCGCATCCCAGAAAGCCGTGAGGCATTGTTCCGTGACTGAGGAATCAAGTCCAGCAGAGAGATTTTAGGGAAATTTCTGAACCTGAGGGGCCCGATGAGGAATCCATGCCACACCAAGTTTGTCAGGCTTGTTGTTTTCGATCAGAAACTAACAAATGTTAGCCAAGCTTCAAGCACAACCATGGATCTTTTTTTGGGGGGGCGATTACCACACACACAGTCTCTCAGAGCCTTAAGTGCATGTAGCGCGTACAGGTTTTACGTGCACAGAAACACACAAAAAGAGCCTTTCTTTGTCTCTCTTGCTGTTTTGTTGCAGACATGTCAAACATTCTCCACTCAGTCAGAAAAGTAGCAGTTTGAATCTGTCTCTTAAAAAATAAATAAATAAATAAAAGCTTTCATATACAAACTTGTGCAGGGATGTTTGGCTTGGAGACATTACTTTCCCGACCGTGCACCTTTCACAAGTTTTAGTGCTTTAAAGAAAATGCTCCTTCTAAATTAAGATAAACGCAATTTAATTCTCAATTTGAAGGAGGCAAACAACAGCCAGAGGTGAAAATGCAGTGGGATTTTTCTCTATATAAGGTATAAAAAAACTTTTTCAATTTATTCTAATCCTATTTATAAAGTGCAAACAACAATACAGGCAAACTGTAGTGCTGAAACAATACGCGTCCTTGCATTTCATTGAAATCAGAAGCAGAATATAATTTATTGCCACGATTTAAAAACAAAGAGATAATCTTTAGTAGCTCGTGTAGCCAGCTGAAGAACAAAAGGATGAAGAATTAGCATAAATAATAGTGCACAAAATGAGAGGAATGGGATATTATTGCAGATCAAGAAACTGCCTTTTAAGAGTCTGTTTCTTCTTCCTTCTCCAGCAGAAGCTGGGTTAGTTCACTTCTAATGCGGCTGCCGCTCTTTCATATTCTCCCAGCTCTCCCTCCTCGCTGCAAGTCCTTCCTGTTCTCCCGCATACAGACACACACAGGTCTCCTCTAACCTCATCTAAAGTGTGAAAGATATTTGAACTGAAAACTACACAAATATAGTCTTCAAGATGCTGTATTTTCTTGTGCATGTGTTCGTGTTTTTTGTAGTATATTTAAGAGTGAACAGTCAAACAAAGCATATCTGACCATAAAGACGGCGAAGCTATTGCCTCTGGGACAAACTCTGAGCTTTGAAGGTGAACAGCTCAGACGCCGTCTGGCCTTGAAGCGAGTCCAGGTAGGCATAGCTTGGAGAGGCCACCGAGGGAAATAAAGGCTCTTTTCACTATCTGGGTCGGTCACCAGTCAGCACTGCCACGCATGCACACCGCAGTGCCCACAGAGATAGAGTGGTGATAGAGGAATGGAAAGATTAACCGCGTCCCGGCGCTGTCAAAACCAATTGCATGTGTTATGACCGCCCCGCTCTCTGCGAACCTCTCCTCGTTACCGTTTATCTCAACAGGCTGTCAGTTAAACTCACTTTGCCTCTGAAATCTGTATACAAACTGTTAAGCAGGGCCGCACGCCGGTGTGTACGCCAGCCATATCTGAACGCCGTGAGACGCAGTGTCCTCTGCAAAATTGAAATTCAGCGGTGAAGTTTGGATTGTTGCTTTTGCTTCCTGGGCATTTAGAAATCGCAAGTGGCTCGCTCTTTGCGGCAAACATCGGAGGTAAATTCTGTAATAGGAGGGGGATTAAAAAGAGAAAAGCAGGACGGCGCGAGAGAAAACAAATTGAAAATGTGAAACAAGGAAAAGAGCGTGCATGCGTGTGTGTGTACTGTGTGTGCGTGTGGAGTGTGTGTACAAGGCAGGAAGAAACAGAAAGTGGGAGAATTTCAGTATCTTGCCTCAGCGTGTTTATCCAGGCCTGTCTCAGGCATTTCCCTCTGTCATGCCATTGTGATCGCCTCTGCCTGCTATGGCATGCTGAGAAAACACACCAAAACACATCGAGCACCGGATTGCAGCCCCCTCGCTCTCAGATCCCCTGACATTTGTTCAGCCCCCCTTCATTTATGTGACGCTCCCCTTCGAAACATCTCTGGTCTTGAGGTTATTCACACTCAAGTTTGACTCTAAGCACATTTAAGCATGACAGTATTGTTTAATTTGAGGCGAGCCGGTGATAACGCGCCGTGCTCCGACTGGAAGGACACACATTTGTGCTCTCATACGCTTGGCACGTTTGATATCGAAGGAAAAGTGATGTGGAAATCAATAAATATGAATATTTGTGCATGAATGATTGCACATTTCTAAAGAATTACACAGAAGCAATTGCCCAAATGTGAACACGTTATCACTGGTATCCTTTCCTTAAAAAAAAAAAAAAAAAAAAAAAGGAAAACAACTGTGTTTGTATTTGCATCAATGTAACATTCATGATATTTTAACACACTGTCTGCACTGATGACAAAACCAGAGTTTCTATGAACAACATTTTACTGTGAATTGAAACATTGTGAAATGTCAATTCAAAAGGTTTTCTTTTTGTGTTGTTGTTGTTGTTGTTTTTGTTTTCTTTGTTTATTCAGTCCCTTTCTGTGCTTTGAGAAACTCAGCAACACCTTACAATTTGTTGTGAGTGGCTTCCAGAGGCACTTTGACCTTTGCCGACTTCAGTCTACGATGAAAAGTGTTTTTATTGAAACAGTAGCAGAAAAAAAAAGTTTTAGGTAGAAAAGAAAAATCTGAGGGAAACCGTTTCAAATCACTCCGATTTTTGGCAAAAAAAAAAATAAAGGTATTGTTTTTCATGACAAAAAACAAAGCAGTGAAAAATCAAGTATTTTTATTTGGTTAATCTGATACTGTGGATTATTTTTTTGTACGTTTCAGCAGATCGGGTCTAATCTGTGAGTGTCGTGGAACATCACAAACTAAAAAAACAGCTCTCTGACACTTTCTTTCTCTGACCTGCCGCCATTTTTTTTTCTCCTCACCTCGCCTCGATTGTTCTCACCTTTTCCTCAGCCGCGCTGTGTTTTCCTCCCCGGCTCCTTGTTTGGGGTGATTACTCTTACCGCTGAACGAGGGGCTGTGTTTGCCACGACTGTAGTTTTGCGATACCCGGCCCATAACTTTCAGCGGGAAGAAATAGCTTCTCTCCCTCTGCATCCCATTTATACGCCCTATCTGGTTTCCGTGTAGGGAGTTCCATTACTCTGTAGCTCGGAGGCTGGTTGAGGGGGAGGGCGCGGGAGGGCGCAGCGAGGTGGGGGGGGGAGGGAGATGAAAAGGGGTGATAGGAGGTTGCGGCTGCTCTTGCCTCTTGTGCTGCGAATGCTTTTTTCCAGTCGGCGGAGACGCAAACATTACATGTTGATGTGCGGCGCGCAGAGATTTAATCACCTCCATTATGTTTTTGCTCATCAAACTATGAATTGCGGAGACAGTGTCGCTCCTCTCTTCACAGTTTAGGCTCAAACAAAGGCATGTGAGACACATCATGTCATTGCTCACTCACTCATCACAATAGACAGCCGATGCCGCATTTAGAAAGATATATCCGACAAAAGCGGCCTTGTGATTCACCCTGTTTGCCTTCTGCTTCCATGCATCTTGACCTTGTTATTGTGACCTTGATGAATACGAGTGCCATGCTGAAACATTGCACCAAAGTCAAAATCGCTAACTAAGTGATATTTACCCAGCTCAACATACCCTCTCCAGAAGACTTCCACCTAATACTGCCCAGTGAGAGGTAATCCCTCAAAGTATCCCTTGCTGAAAGCACTTGATAAATGACTGACAGCCTCTTTTTTTCTTTTTTTTTTTGCACATCATAAAATCCCATCATGATGTAATTCCCTGCAATTAGCCAGAGATGACAGTAACATGCAAGTCATTACGATGTGTAATCTCTGAAGGACTTTTTCTAACATATATCACAACATAAAAATGACATCTCAGAGGAGGCCCTGCAAACATCCAGAAGCAGGTTGGAGTTGGCTGCACCGGCTTAAGGCCTCGGATTTAGCTGTTTAGTAATCTTGGCGTCCTCTCCTCCTCCTATTACCCTTGTCTTATTCGGAGCCTCTCCCTTGTGGCAGGGATCATCATGATATGCACGCAAGGATTTGCCTCTGTGTGTTGGAAACAGAGAAGCAGTGTGTGTGTGTGTGTGTGTGTGTGTGTGTGTGTGTGTGTGTGTGTGTGTGTGTGTGTGTGTGTGTGTGTGTGTGTGTGTGTGTGTGTGTGTGTGTGTGTGTGTGTGTGTGTGTGTGTGTGCGTGCGTGTGTGTGTGTGAGAGAGATTTCTTCAAAGCAATGTGCTGAGCCATTTCTCCATGAGACGCTTTACTACTTAAGGAACAATGTATTTCTCTGTGTGTAACAGAGAAAGAGACAGTGTGCATTTGTGCGTGTGTGTTGGTGACTTCCTCTTCCAGCCGCCCTCCCCAACCCGAAACCCTCGGTGCATTTAGCAACATTTTGAGAAACAGTGCCAGCCAGCATTTAATTAAGTTCTGGTATGCCGACATCTCCCCGCTGTAACATGGAATACCTGCTCTGCTTTTGTCAATTTCTTCTCCCGCTCTCATGCTGCTCTGTGTCGCTCCTACTGTAACTCGGAAAGATGTCGCCTTTGGGAGAAGCAGGTAAAGAAGCCATCAAAACCAATGCGAGTAGAAAGAGTCTCAATCAGTGAACCCCCCCCCCCCCAACAAAAAAAAAAAAAAAACGTGGAGTGTTCCTTTTGTGCAGATCTTTTTCTTCTTCTCCCCAGTCTCACTTTTGTTTCCCCCTCTGTACACGTGCGTGCGTGCGTGCTAGATCCTTCCAATTCAGCGGAGGCTAGTAGTAATGTTCCCCTCCCAGTAGAAATGGCGGCTGTTTGTTCAATTGTTGTGATAGATTGATGCGGGGCGGGAAAAGATGGGCTTTTATGCACCTGAAGACAGGAACAGAAAAGTCTTTATGAGAAGCCAATAGCTCTCCATTCAAGGTTCCTCTGATGGGAGATGCATTTTGCTGGAAGTTTTTCTGCCTCCTTGCAAAGTCTTTGGCGAAAGCTTTCCAATATATTCAGGCAGTAAGGGGAGACACAAACACTCCCAAAAGGACACTTTTCATTTGTTATTCCACAAGAAAGGCTGCCTGCTATATGGCAGTGTTCCTGTAGGGCTTTCTACAAGTGGCCACACTGCGAGTCTCCATTGTTTTCCGTTTGCTGCAGCGTACAAAGGGCCTGCCTCAGTTTGCGCCTATTAAGTGCACAGTTCTCATATCAGTATCAACATACGAGGGTTAAGAATAGGTTGGACTGACGTCCTGGGTGTCGGCAGGAAACACTCAATCAAAGCACTCAGGCTTCATTATACTCTGAGAGAGATGGCGTTTGACAGTGAGAATCCCGCATGTCACTCATGATGTTGCGGTCACGTGTTGTGCAGCCTGTACTCAAGCCAACAGTAGCTGTGATTTTGATTGATCTGTTTGTTGACTGTTCTAGTTTTATATATATATATATATATATATATATATATATATATATATATATATATATATTTTTTTTTTTTTTTTTTTTTTTTTTTTTTTTTTTCCTGACTTGACTCCTGGTTCATATGTGGTCCCGGTTTTGTATGGTCTCCTTTGATCCTTCCCTCCATCTATTTTTCCATTCTTCTTGTAGTAATAAACGTAGCTCAAGAAGCCCGCCATGGCAGACAGAGCGCTTGTGCTCTCCCTGCCCTGTTTTTCATGCTCCTCTTATAAACTGGGGGTTAAAGGCCACCGCTTCTGCAGAAATCAGGTTACAGCAATTGGGCTTGCAAATGATTGGCAGGGACTGACTGCGGATGAGCTGCTTTTATTTCTTTATTTTCCTTTTAAACTGCCCCCGTTTCTCTCTGCCTGTGTTGTGCACTGTGCTTGTTTCTGAAAGGGCTGCAGGTTGTGTGAGTCGTGCCTGCAGAGTGAAGCGCGACCTGTGGACAGAGAAATGAGTGCATGGATAAGTAGTTGTGATGTGTGTGTGTGTGTGTGTGTGGACACGCTGCCAGAACATGTTAGTTCTAATGATCGCCTACTGTATATGAACATATGTCGGACCGAAAGAAGCGGAGACTGCAGAACCTTTATCGATTCTTCTTAAACATCTCGATCTGTCTTCCTTTTTGGGTCCTTCTGTTCCTCCCGTCCCTCTCACTCCCTCCCTCTCTCCTCCTGTGCACCATCTGCATGATGCTTTGTGTCCAATCTGAAGGAGCGCTCTCTGTTCTCCGCCGTGAATGTGCGAGTCTGTGTGACTATCTTATGTGTGCACATGTTTGTGTATGAGTTCCCAGCCATCATAGTCACTCTCAGCTCATTACCTGACATGATGGATGGAGTGAGTGCCATTAAACAACGCCCAGCCTGAGACGCCTGGCACCCTACAGCTGGCACTGAGTAATGGGCACACTGGCGGCGGAGCGCCTGGAAATACCAGGGAGTCCTGTGTGGGTGTGCCTGCAGTCATCTCCATGGCTGCGCTTCCTGGGTCTGTCCGGCCCCACCTGCCACCTGGCTGCCCGGAAACCCCACGCCACTGGCGGTTCTGGGCAGAAGTGGTTGGACGGGATGGGATTTAGTGTTTGCAAGATTCTGTCATTGAACCCGCAAGAAAGAACTTCAAGGATGAAGTGAAGCATCAAACATTTCAATGTATTGTTTGTATTTAATTCTGTTGGCGGTCCATATGAAGGCTTCCTTTGGCCTCCCAGAGCTGTGCCGTAAACTCCCAGGATCATCTGAATCATGTGGCTTTGTTCAGAAAGTCTCTGCAGCTGTGCAACAACTGATGCATTTAACATTACCTGTGAGGCTCCACTATCTCTGCAAACAAGCCATAATTTCCTGTTATTGTTATCTTAACAATGAAAGCACCCCGCTGGTTCACAGTAGAAGGCTTTTAACAAAAGAGGCAGCCGATCATAAACAATATTAAGCTTCAAGTATCGCTTTATTTTGTTGGACCACGTTGAGAATTCTGATTTGATTTGGAACTGTTTTGGAAAGGGAGCTTTTCATTTCAGAATAGAAATTCAATGTATCATCCAGCCCTGCTCAATTAATTCTGCGTCTTCAGCCACCAAGACTGTCGCTTCGACACATGCTCTGTCGATTGAAACTGCTCAGCAAAAGATGTTTTCAACTTATTGCAAACTATAAGCCATACTGTCAGGGTGAGGATGTGAAAACATACATAATGCAGCGGCTACAGGAGACGTTTTGTGGACATTTCACTATATTTTGCATAAAATATTCTCATTAAGATTGAATTTATGTTGAGATTATAGTAATTTTCATGATGATTGAAAAAATATAGACATTTTTATTATGTATATTCTCTACCACAGCAGAAAAACTTAGAAATTTCAATTTAAAGGTTATTTTGATGCTATTTTACCAGTCCGGTCCACTCAGGATGAAGCTGGGCTGTATGTGGCCCCTCAACTAAAGAGTGTTTGACATTTCTGTTTTAAAAAATGAGTTCAACAAGTTTACTGTAGCTCAAAAAAGCAACAACCTTCAAATCTGTTTTGCACAGCAACACACCGAGTTTATTCATTTTTTTTTTTTTTTCTTTGAGGTATTAGCAGCTCCACCAAGGCTGATGCAAAAGCGTATACATCCTTCTCTATCGGTCTTAATATCCATCAGCCACTGTTTTCATTTCTAGTGGTTTGTTTGTGGCCCTGCATGTGTGCATTTACCTTGTCCACTGTGCATATGCTGCATCTGATGTGAGAACAGTGGAGAGGCTCTTGAGCAGAAGCCTGGATCAGGAGCTGAATGGAGTTACTATGACACTAGACACAAGCACCTCCACTCCAGCAGTTTCTTCTGTTTCTCCAGCCTCCCCTGCTGCTCTGCTCTCAATCAGCCTGGATTTGCTTCATGTTGTTTTTCCTCTCCCCTTTGTCTCTCTCCTCCGTCTCCTTTAGTCTCTCTATACAGTCTTTCATTTGGTTGAGCTCCTGCGCCTGTATGGATCAATGTAACAACACTTTTTCGGCCTTGTTCTTTCCCAGTCTCCACGCCGTTGTTTCTGATTCTTTGTTGTTTCTTTCTTTTTATTTATTTTATTTTCTCCCTCTCTCCTTAAACAGACAACCGGCGCGCGGTGCTGGAAAGGTCTCGCTCACGCCACAACGCAAATCACCAAGCTCGATGATCAGCCGCGCCTACCACAGGACGCTAGATAAGTGCCAAAGAGGCCTGCGAGGAGGAGACCAGGAGGACGTCTGAAGGAGGGAGCGACCACTTTCGTCACTGTGGTGCACACACACACGCTCAAAAAGGACTCACACAAACACACACTCATGCAGGACCAAGTACTGAAAAAGACGCAGCAGAGAAGTGAAGAATCCGACTTTTTTAATTTTCATCCTCTTCACCTTACATATTTATTCAATAATTTCTCATCACTTTGAATGTTTGTGTCCTCCCTCCCGAGTTTGATTGAAAAAAAAAAAGCATATTTTATGCCCAGTGCTTTTTGAAAATGAAAAAAAAAAGAAATTCATTGTTTGAAAATCCATTTTAATTTTTTCAAGTCCAAACCTTCTGCTTTAATCATTTTATAATCACAACGCTACATTTCACAAACAGTTTTGCCAGAAAACATCACGGCGAATTGAAGGCATTCTGCCTGAGGGGACGAGCGGAGCGTTCGCCGTCCATTCACTCGTTCATCTGTCCTTCGAGCGGCGGACGGGGCACCGACCTGCCGACGACGAGTCGCCGTTTCTTTACGCCATTCACGTCAATATCCCTCACTTCAACCAACATCAAGACAATTCCCAGCGCCAAATCTGAAAAAGAAGCCCCCATGAATCATGTCATCACGTACCCCCCCCCATCTGCGCCAGTATGTCAGCGCATGTGACTCACCGATCTCCAAACTGTAATCTCCCTTTTTTGACAAGATGCATTTTATTTTTAGTTGTGTAATATCTAGCCGGACCCTCAGGGCGCTGATCTCTGTCCCAAGGTCGCCTTCGCTGTTAACATGAGAGACTGACACATTTTTAAATGCATATAACAGCCTGCAGGAACCAACAGGAACTCTCCGACCTCTGCCGCGGTCACACACGGCTTCTCGGCGCACGGCGTTTGATCAGGCAGAGGTAGTCCTACACCTCTCTTATTAATCTGTTTTAATCTGTGTGGCTTTTTTTAAAAAAAATGTACAGACTCTAATAAAAGACACTGGGTTATTAATCTGCCTGGAGACCAGTGGTTAGGAGTTTGCTCCTTTGTGAATTCCCACTGCAGATTTTCAATTGATTTTTTTTTTTTCCCCTTTGGGTTCTTAAATGCTTAATAAAAAAAAAAAAAAGCCTTTGTAAGAAAATCAGAAACTCAACAAAGGGACATGTTTCACTACTTTTTAAATCTTTAATTAATTTAATTGAATCAATACAGAGCTATTATTTCACGTGGTTAAAACTGAGATATTAACAAGTGTAATTTATGTCGTCAACTTTCTTTTATTTATAAATGTAAAGCCCTTTAGGGAACAAAAAAAAAGACATTCATAATCTCCTGGAGGAATCATGGCTCAAAGACTAAAGGGTTTAAAACAAACAAACTGATTAAAAAAAGACTAAGTTTCTTGTCGAGAACTGTGGAGCCACAACAAACAACTTCTCCCACCTGGAGGCGGATGGACTGATGCTTGGTGTTTGCTGGTTTCTCCACCGTCGCTGCGGTTTCACGTGAACTATTTATTCATGTATTCATGCTCGGGGGCGGCTCTGCCCCCCTAAACTGTAAGCAGATGCGACTAAAAACAGCCACTGAATCCACACGGAGACTTGGCACGCCCGGAAAACTCCGCAGAGTGTCCCGACAATGCCCCGCATTTCCCCGGCGCTAATGGCAGAAGTGACCCTTCTACCGTAACACGAGTCGCTCTCCAAACACCATAACTCTGCTCCGGGCTCCTGTGTGTGTGTGTGTGTGTGTGTGCGTATGTGCGTCTGTGTTTGGATTGGGCGGATTGTGCGCGCGCCATGCCAGCGCAGTAATCGGAACAGGAACCCGGGCAAAATAGGATTCAGTGTGCTTGACTCCCGGGCTGAATAGACGGAGATTTTTCATTTAAACAATCTGCCAGCGCTGCTTGTGATGAGTCTGTTTCATGATGCCTCCTCTTCCCAGCCCGCACGCTTCTAAAAATGCAATTTTACACATCATCTCGGCTCAAGGTGCACCCACAATGCTCCGAGAAGTCGGCATATTTAGGAAGACAATAATTCTCCTCTGAGTGCGAGGCTGGAGCAGCCGCACAGAGGAAGCATAGCGAATGAGTTTTTCTGCATAAGGGATTCTGCACTGATAGGAGTTTTAAGGGCGTGTTGTAACAGCAGAGATAGAGATGTGCCGTCTGAGGCAGTGATTTCCTCTTTCTAATTGCTGCTGCACCACAACTGTTTCAAACACTGAGAACAACCACTTCTGTTATTATTGTAGTTTCCGCACCACTACCTGCCAGGCTATGTGGTGTATTTTTGCCCCAGGAAAAGCGTTTCTTTAAATAATGTGACAAATATTTTTTTTTTCTTTCAATTAATTAAAACAATGGCAGTTTTCTTTCATGTGTGCCAACTTTTTTTTTTCTTGGATTGTTTTTTCCAGTTCTCAGATTTTTCTGCAAAATTACAAAAAGGATTGTAAAAAGATTAAAAGAGGGAAAAAAAAAACTTTTTAAAAAGTTTTATTTCAGCCATTGTTTGATAAACTTTGTTCCCACTTAAGAACTGCTGTCATTCAAAGTAGGAAGCTTGATGTGATAGTGACGTGGTATTTCTTATCTAAAAAGCTCTTCCATCTTTTGTAGGATGGAGTTTATTTGAAGTTCTAGACGATAAACTTTTGTAACGTTGCCATCGTAGAAGTTGACGATTCTCCCTGAGAACAGCCTCTCTGACGTTAAACCCATGCGACACGAGGCTGAAAAGGCCAAAATGAATCAGCTGTTGGATTCAGCATGAAAAATGGAAGAAAAAAAAAAAAAAAAGAATTTAACCGAAACTTCTACAATGACAACATTCCTCCTCATCCCTGTACATGGTTGTCGTGTTTCTCTCCCATTCCATTTTTTAGGATAATCTGAGCTAAGTGTGTTTTTGTAGAGAAAGTAGTGAGAGCTTCCAGGTTGGAGGAACCTGAAGCGGCCCATCATGTTAGTATTTAAAAAAAAAAAAGAAGAAGAAATAAACAGCTCATCCTCCTTGTCATGTTTTCTGCTTGTGACTAACAAACCTCGGCCGGCGATGCTGATGGTGATTGTAAAAGCGAGGAGGCAGGGGTATGAGAGGCTTCCTCCGGTTCTGCTGGCTCCCTTTCAAAGTCAAGGTTTGCAGCGATACTCGTCTGACTGTGCACTTTACCTCACCAGGCTACTCTGCTCAGGCAGAGAGAGAGAGAGAGAGATTTAGGATTCATAAATACAACATTGCCACTAACAGAGTGAACTATTTGCAAAGTATTTTCTTTTAGTAAATAGTTCCCAGCTGCCACATATCCAGTTCTCTCCCGCTTTGTTAGCGCTCGCTATTGATCTGCGCGGCCCGATCGCGGCTGAATCAACAAACTGTTGACAAACCCTGCCCGGCCACGATGTGTAAGCTGCCATATCCCTGCCTGCCCTCTCTGTTGTCATCCAGTATGTTTTATTGTCTTAAGAAACATTTATATTTGTTACAAGTTTATTTGTATCCTTAGAAACATTAAAAAAAAAAAAAAAAAGCAAAATGGTTATGCACACTGTCCTTCCATAGACTATGTAATGGAATATGATACTAAATAATAACCACTTTGTTATATAAACTGATTTCTGAACAACATTTTGTGTGTTTTTGTGTCTTTTTTTGAAGTCTTCACCTTTTGTTTTGTGAAATGCTGCAGTTTGAAATTACATCCTCACCTGACTTTATGGCAGTGCGGCGGATTCCTGCGCCGTGCTGACTTGTGGACAGGGATTACGGAGAGCTCTTGGTGTTAGCACATGATGAATGAGACAGCTCCTACCTATAAAAGCAACATATTTGGACCTTGGTGTCCCCACTGCTTTATCTTGTGCGGTGTCAAAGGCAAAGTGATAATACTGTCATGTCCAACAGCAGCTTAGGGAAATTACTGCAGAGTCAGAAAATACATTTCCACAAAAATTGTTCTTTTTTTAATCATTTTCAGACCTTAAAATCTCCCCAGTGATTTTTTTTTTTTTTTCTTTTTCTGTGTGAGAGGACAGCGGGAAGCCGCACAGGAATTCAATAATTTGTTTATTATCCGATGCTAAAGGATTGAATATGAGAACTGAAGCAATGTTTTCTGTGGAATTCATCATCTTTTGGAGACGGTTTAAAATCAACACTAATTTCAGATTTTGGGAAGGTGGGAAAACGAAGCTGTCCTGTTCCTCCCTGTGTGGCTGTTTGATTCCCAGCTGCGCAGAGATGCTCCTGTCCCGGCCCCTTAGCGTTATTCCCCCACCACCATCGCCGCCGCCGCCGCCACCAACTCAGATCCAATGGCGTGCGCTCCCTGCATGTGCCATGTCCCACTTCCCGCCGCATCATAAAATAAGGGCTGACACAGGAAAGTAACCCCGTGGCCACAGAGGCCTCTCTCACCCCCTTCCTGTGTGTACACACACACACACACACACACACACACACACACACACACTCTGAATCATGGGACGGATCTCCAAGTGTCTCCTCCTCCCAGCGAGCAGTCAGACAGATGGAGATTCATCTCTCAACAAGCTGTGATCTGTGTTTAGAGATGTGTGCTGCAGAACACAACTCTAATTAGGTTTATTGTTGATCTTGGGAGGTTAATTTGTACTTGGCTGCAAGTAAACATGTTGAAAGAGGCCAACCCAGTTCCGTACGAGGCACCGGCACTGCAGCGGGGGGAAAGAAGGGCGTCTTTTTTTATCTTCCCGACTCTTCCAGGTGATTCAGAAAGATTAGACCCCCTCGCTGTATTTGTCTGAGGTGGTGTAATTGTGCTGGGTTGCAGGGTGAGAGATCCGTCTTGGCTGGAATGGCAGAACAAGGAACGCGATACTGGAAGTGTGTTTCTCTAATGAGCTTAGGGCTAAAGTTGTGTGTATGTGGCAGGTATTATTTATTTATATCACTGTTTATTTATTTATTTCATTCTTCCGACCGCCAAGTAAGTAGCCTTGTCAAACTCTTGAGAGATGAGCCGAGCCCACACAACTTCTCCGATAATTTTTTTTTTTCTTCTTCTTCTTCTTCTCCTCTCCACCCTCTTCCTTCTCACACCGTCGTGTTTCTAATGCGTGCGGTGACAGATCAGTCGTCAGCGGGAGAACAACATAATTATGTTTCATTTTGCATTTCAACCTAATGGAACAGGCAAACATTATGGAGATGAGACACAGCAGACAGTAACGATCCCCTCCTTACCCGAGCTAATTCTGCCTGAAGAGGAATCTGCTCTTAAACATGAGACGGTGATAAACCTGTGTGTGTGCGTGAGTGTGTGTGTGTGTGTGTTTTCGGGGTGAATGGGTGTCTCGATAAGGATGTCTGTGAGGGAATTTCCTTGTTTTGCGCTCAGGTGTGTTAAAAAAAGTAACATTTTCCACAGTTGACTCTTTAATCAGCAGTGAAGGTTCTGCTCTGTGTGGGAGCCACAAACAGCTCAGTGTCACCTGGATTTAAAGATGTCAATGGGGGTATTTAGTTCATGGTTGTTGGATTTTGTTTACGGGGCTTGTTTTTCTCATTTTGTCAGAAATTCTAGTGGGGATTAATTGTAGAGACCACACATGTTTTATCCTCAGATTGTAACGGATTACTTCTACCTGTTCCATTTTTTCAACCAGTAAAACCAGTGAAAATAAGTGACTGCTTATCTGTAATGTAATTGTGCCTCGAAATGACTGTGTTGTATTTTGTGCTATGCAAATAAAGTTAAAATGAATTCAGTTACGTATAGATTTTGAGAAACTGCCTTGCAAAGAAGGAATATTGGATCCACAGTGCAGAGTGACGTGCACAGCTGTAAAACCCAGTTTCCCCCAAACTCGGAATAAGAGTGGATGTTTGGAAGCTCCATCGCTCCAGTCAGAGCGTGAAAGCTCATCTGAACACGTCTCACGAGGAGAGGAGCGTCCGCATGCCTTCCCGTCAGCGCCGCCGCATACAGTTTACCATTCAGTGCACCTCTAAATGTGAGCAGTGTGGCGTTGTGGCGCTGCTGTGTGTGACCTACATGAGTAGGCCGGGGATTAGCAGACGACAAGCCTCTCAACCAAGCAACCGCAAACTCCGCGGCGCCGTGCAGGCCCAGTGGTCGGATCCAGACACCGAGGCACACGCTGGAGCAGGAGGACTGTTTTCCAGTAAGACAGGGATTGGATGAACTTCTTGGAATGATGCAAACACCATCAACTGTCTGAAAATAATCAATTTGATTTGAACGTGATCTGTGGAATCGTGATGGAAGGAAATGAGTTGATCCAAACTATAAATGCATTTATCAAATT
Source organism: Salarias fasciatus (assembly GCF_902148845.1). NCBI lineage: Eukaryota > Metazoa > Chordata > Actinopteri > Blenniiformes > Blenniidae > Salarias > Salarias fasciatus. The sequence goes on along the minus strand of NC_043746.1, from coordinate 19,385,801 downwards.
ACTTTATTGTGTTTCAAGTGCAACAGACCCAGATTATGAATAGAAAAAAAAAACTTTTAATGCAAAAGCTTAATGCTTGTATGATCATAATAACACTTAGCTGTGTGGCTTAGCTTGAAGAACGTGTAGAGACGAGTCTTGTTCTCTCTGTTAATGGAGCTATCTAATTAATCTTCTTCTGTAGCAGTTAATCTGACTCCGAGTCGTGGGCGTTTGGAATTGATCCCAGCAGCCGACTCTGGATGAACGTTGGATTCAAAACACAGAGAAACATTTCATTTCAACGTGTGAATCCAGGAACTACACGTGTTTTAGGATTATGGGAGGAAACCTGGGAAAACTGGTGTCTGCACAGGGAAAACATGCAAACTCCAGTCAGAGAGGCCAAACAGAACCACAGCAAATGAAAATCATGCATTTGATTGTTATTAGAAATAAATTCGATATGAGAGGTTGTTGTGTTGATCAAAACTACTCTAAATGTAATGATGAGTCATTTCCTGCTTTTTGTTTGAACCGCAGTCATATTTCTAATGAATTCTTTTGTGATTTTAACCAGAGAATCCTCAATCCAAAGATTGTTTTTTCATGACGCTGTTTCAATAACACAAAGGGGGAAAAGAAAACTATTTCAGAAGTTTAAATGGTAGGTTTGTAGTTCTTGGAATTTTTGGTTTGCCGTGTTGCCTCACAGGCCGTGGTTTTGCTGGGATTTTTATCTGTATTTCAATTTCCTCCTCAGTCAAAAACATGGATGTGAAGTTAAACAAACACTTTTACACGTCTTGCACGACTTTCCATTCGGACGGACTCTCATCAGATTGTTTCACTTCGACCGGTTAATGCGTTTCCCTGGCTCTACATCCAGAATCTGCTCCACAGACGCCTTTAGCCGTACAGCTGTGGCACATTTTCACCCCTGGACATTCAAACCAAGCCAATAATTTACCCTCTTTGTCTTTATTTCCTCGGCCCTAAAGTCACTTATCACCATGTTGGTCCACTTTGCCCCGCTGGACTGTTACCACTTACAAATCAATACACTTCTCTCTCTCGTTCTCTCTCTCTCTTTTTTTTTTTTTTTTTTTTTTTAGTATATGAAATTTTAAAATGATCCAGACAGGAAATGTGTCTTCTGTGTCACTACTTGAAGCAGTGGACAGTAACACCGTGTCCGACACGGCGATGTGACACTGAGTGATGGCAGTATTAACCTAACCTGGGAAATCTGATCCTGACGGATTCCTGCAGGAGTTTGTGCTCCGACACGGGACGAATTAATACACTGCATGCGCGCTGGTGATTACTCCTGCTGCTGCTGCTGCTGCTGCACTCGCTGTGGCATTTCCACCATCACAGTTCATTGCTCCGCCTTATAGCTCCCTTTTTTTTTCTCCTTCTTCTTCTTCTTCCTCATCCTCCCGCTCCACAGCCGCATCCAGGAGACGTGTCTTCCAGCGGGTCAGCTCAGAGGAGACTTCAACCTGTCAGAAAAAAAAAGCTTCACATCCAGCCCCCTCATGCCTCCCTCCGCCATGCGGCCCCTCCGTCTCCTCGCGCTCCCCCTCTGGCACCCATCACTCCTCTTCTCCTCTCGCAGCCTTCCTCCTCCTCGCCATTTGATTCAGATCACTGAGTTAGCCTCCCTCTCCTTTGTCTGAGGCCCCGTTTTGCCAGGCAGACGGACAGGAGGAGAGAGGACGGAGGAGTCCGCACACCGCCGTGTGTGTGTGTGTGTGTGTGTGTGTGTGTGTGTTTATAATATGGAGGGATAGGAAGAAAGGGAGGAGAGCGGCTGAAACTTTTCTGAGAGGTAAAATGTCAAACAGCAATGAAGTGAAGAGACTTTCATCTGTCAAACCTGTGTGAGGTCTTGCCTTTCAGGCTACTGAGTGACAACGCCGCAGTTAAAAGCGAGCCGCGGCGCCAAAGCGAGGGCGACAGAATGAGTTTACCTCGTCTTCAGTTAGCTTGTCATACAGTATCAAGCCTTATCTGAACACTCCATGCTTTACCTCAGCCAACGCCTGATATCAAAAGGATGTTTTTCCCTCTAAAAGTAACATGAAAAGTAGCCAGTAAACTTTGGCTTAAAAAACAGTCAACATGAGCAAGATTACTAATCAGATATGATGTCTACTCCTTTTTTTTCTTCTTCTTCTTCTTCTTCTTCTTTTCTGGCTGCATGATCATTTGAAGTTACAATATGGCCAAAAAGTGGTTACAAATGACTGACTCAGTGTATACTCACTGACATGCCCTACATTGCTTACTACTAAGCTCATGCTCTTTGCCCACAGCAGTGCCTGCACACACAACGCAGACACTGGCCTAAGAATAGAGGCGGGATTGATGGATGTAAAAAGGGAGGAAGGGAGCTTGGTAATTGAGTAAGTGCCCTTCTGGATGTGGGAGCCTGAATAAAAAGTATTTTTTTTCCCTTTTTTTTTTTTTTTTTTTTATAAAAAGCCTTTCTTAGGATCATTTCACTCAAAAGTACATAAAAGCTCTTTCAAAGTTTCTCTGTGTTCTTTGCCCTCAACTGAAATAGTCCCTGCGGAGAATGCAGAAACACACAAACACTCACGCACTCCATCCTGAAAGACGAGGATAAAAGGGTTGACCCAACCAATACAAACTTACATGCATGCACACCACACACACACACAAGCACTCACGCGCGCGCGCACACACACACACACACACACACACACACACACACACACACACACACACACACACAAACACACAAACACTCATAAAAAATAGAGGGCATTCCATTCAGGCCTCCCTCTCTTTCTTTTTTCTGCTTCCCTTTCTCCCCGCTCCTCGTCGTAACCCACGATTATTAATAATGCTCTAGTTGAAACACAACAACTCATTTTGCACCGTGACGTTTAGAGTGTGCAAGCAAGCAAACAAAGTAGATTTTTCATCTCTGTTGCCCTTGGCAGCAAACAGCAACCCTCAAGCAGGAAGGAACGGCCATCGGAGATAAAGACGAGGAGGAGGCGCGAGATCTCGCTCAGGAGAGACTCCTGCCACTCGTCTGTGGAGGAGCGAGAGGCAGCCGCCAGACGAACCGACGCCATGATGTCAAACACAAGACTGCAGTGTCAAGGCTCACTGGAGAAATAAACACGGGAGTTCAGAACATCACCGAGGCCCCGATCAAACCTTTTCAGGTGAAAATGGGAAACTTTTGTCACGTTCTGGGAGTCACGATAAAGATGTTCAAAGACAATGAAAACACTCGAACTGCATCTGCATAGAGACACAGGAAAACACAACTTTTTGAAAACGCCTGGAGCCTGTTGCTGTGTAAATGAGGGAAAACACAGTCACCAGTTCACTGTGTTTTTGACTCATACATATAGAAATATAGAGTATCGAAAGAACACATGCACACGCGTGTAAGCAGCAGAGGTAGAGAGTCTATCAGGATTTAATGCCACACAATGGTGAAATGATGATTTAAGTTTGAATTAGTATAAATCACAATGTATTTCATATAAACTGATTTAGAATTTTATGTCACAAATTGTGAAAATCAAAAATAAGAACAAATGATATCTATATTGTTAACTGGAGGTCAGAATGATCACAGCTGAAATTCATAGAGATGCCTTCTTCTTTTCCCATGTGGAAATAAGTCAGTGTACAATTTCATGCAGTTGACATAAAGATGGAAATTCTGCAGCATTTTCTCTGTTTTGACCCACTGTCTCTGCATTTTGTAATGGAAACACTTCCGTCCATGTTGGATTCTACCTTTTACCGAAGGTTGGCCGGATCAACCACAGCTCCTGTACAGACGGTGAATGGGTTGATCTTTAGCCATCGTGAGCTTTCCTCACCCAACCTAATGTGCAACTAAGCATTCATTCTATCAAAGTAATATAAGTTCAAGGCCACAAGCACAGAGTCCAACTCAAAGTCTTAAATATCAGCCTCAAAATGTTTCTCGGAACGACGGCCAACATCCTGAACAGCCTCTATCGAGAGTTTAATTCACCAACTTCTAAGAAACAACTTGCTTTCAGACATGGGGGTCATTTGATAAAAGTCTGGATAACGTGTGTTAAATGTTCAAATCGATTGAGTTTTACTGCTACTAATAATAATACCACTTGAGGACATACAGATAGGAGTTTTCAAATGAGTTTTTTTTAAGAGTGTTTTATCCATATCTTTTATCTATACACTTATCGATAGATCTATAAACACAGAGCCATATACATCCCCGTCACATTAATGACAACGAATGTGGTAAAACAGTCTGTAGGATGAACGTCTCTCTGAAACAAAGACCGGGCTTGAAAGAAAACAAAACGTACATAAAATGCTCCTGCCCATATTTATTTTTAAATGGAGGTGTTCAAAGATTTAGTCTTGCTGTTGTTGCTGCTGTTTTGTTTTTTTTTTTTTTTCATAATATAAACTGTTTTTCCAGCGGGTGTTTGAGATTTCAGCCAAGGGGATGTTAATGCGTTCCTTGTTTTTAACAGCTTATTAAGCATCTGCAGTATTGGTTTATCAGATAACTCAACTCCAGCAGTTTTCTTTATTTCCTTTTGAGTTTTTGTGGAGGATGTTATCAAAAATATCTAAAATAATTACAAAAAAATAAACTTGAATTTGGCAGCAAAAAAAAAATAATAATAAAGAATTATGAAAAATTAAGGCACAAGATAGAAGTTAATCTGTAACAAAAATAAAAGTGAGGGAAAAGCAGCAAACTGTAAGACTCGAGAAGAAAATAAAATTTGACAGCAAAGTCCTCAAATAAAATCCATCAAACTGAGGAAATGATGCTCCCCAACATATCAGCAGCATCTCCGCTCAAAGCTCAGTCCATTTTCAAAACCGTCTCAAACACATCCATTCATAAATAAAAATATCTTCAGACATTGTAAATCACGACATGCAGATGAAGCACTGAGCACTCGATGGTGTGTGTTCCTCCTAGTTTGCAATTTCAAGTCTGCGCCCATTTTTTTCAAAACGCAAACCTTTGGAAGAAAAGGCCCAGAGGATTTTCAGGAGCATGGAGTCTTTTGATGTTTTAGAAATTTTGGAACAGAAAGTTAGACTTCTCTACATCTCTCATAAGAAGAGATCCAATTTCTCACCCGCTCCAAAACCCGATTGATTCTTAAATGAGTGAAGCAGGAGTGCAAATATGTACACCTATTTCTGATTTTTCCCGCATTATTTGAATGTAACGACACAATTTAATTTAGGGGGAGTTTTAATTAGGTTACAGTGCGCTCAAGGTGGAATAATCTGTAAATCCTTCGGTTTCACACGAGGAACAAACAACTTATTTTGCCCTTCTGTTTGATAAACGACTGAAATGATCATAAGTGTCAGCTGGGTGATTGTTTATGTATTAGTCTGGTTTTCACACGCGCCGTCGTCTGTGTCACAGCGAGCCGCTTTCTCACCGAGAGTCAAAGTTGACTCACTCTGTCACACGCCGAGTGACAACTGCGTCTGAGTCACGCGCGCGCTTCCTTTCCTCTGACCCCCCTCTGCGACTCAATATGCGCGCGGCGTGCCGGCGCACAGGTGACGCTGACGGCGCCCCCCCCTCCCTGCCACTCCGATGCCACGGTGGCGTGCCTCCCGCATTCACCTGCCCGTGCCCGCACGCCAACGCCGGGCTTGTCAGTGTCACGCGTTCAGACTGTGTCCATGATGTGTCCTTCTGTGGAGCGGAGGGAGTGACACAAGGTGACTGTTGATATTAGGATGTAGCATTTGCCACGCTGGGACGCCTCCCTCATTGGTATTTCGTGTAGAGCGTCCCGGCATTCGTCACGTTTCATAAACTTCCTTATTATTCACTGGCGGGGAGTAATTTTGTTCTGCCGCTCGCAGAGAGAGTGAGATAGCAGGAGAGAGGGAGGGATGACACTCAAATCCTTCTAATAATCATTTTCGCTCTTTCTCATACATGAACTTGTTTATCGGAGGACCAGGTGGTTGAGTGCCACTCGCCTCCCTCCGCGGCCCCTGAACGCTCTCACTTGTGCGGATCCTAGGGGGGCGATCGTCTGTGAATCCCCACCCAGTCGCGGCACCTCCATCCAGTGCGTCTCGGGATAATCAGCGGGCTTTCTGGAGCTTAGGCAAACAGAGTTGTCAGAGGAGTGACACATACAGTGACGCCTAGGGGAAACATGGACTCGCCGAGGAAAGTCATTCATCAGTGGGTTCATGAACCAAGCAGAGTCCCCCCGGGGACCCGTGGCGCTCTGGAAGCCACAAGGAGCCGAGAATTTGCTCCCGCCGACGCTTATGGCACCGATGAATTGCTTAAGTGCACACCATATGCGGCAGGCGGCTCTGCTCGCTCACGTCCTTGTATATCTTTGTTTCCATGCAGAACGTGCCCATAAAGCCCCGGCGTAGCAGTCAGGGTTTTTACGCCAAGCAGGTGGCCATGTTGTACTCGGCCAGGAAAGCATAAAAAACAGCCTGCCCCCGGCAGCTGCTTGGCCATAAAACACATTTATACTATGATGTCCATGCCTGTCCCTAAAGTGTGCTTCGAGCTACTGAGCCTAAAAAGTAGATCCTGATATATCAGATGCACCTGCTTCAGCTCTAGAAAGCAAAACCTGACCAACTCTGACCTTTAAAGAGAAAATAATGCAGCAGATTCCAACGCCTATATGTATACATATATATATATATATATATATATATATATATATATATATATATATATATATATATATATATATATATGGATATGTGGCCCTTTACAGCACATTGTTTAAGGAGAAAGTGTCTTCAAACTTTCTTTGTGACTTTTCTTTTACCTCTCGTCTTTCCTGAGGGTTTCTTTGTTCCTGGACCCCGGGCCTCCTCCCTCTCTCGCTCTGTTCCAGAGTAAAGTGCCAGTGAAGTTGTCCCTAAGGCGGCGGACGCATTGGAGCATAAAGTGTGCCACAAGGTGGACCGGCGTATTAATGGAGTCCGGTTAGAGCGGCTGACCTGTGAAGCAGTACGGTCAGCTGCTAGGTGAGCACGCCGCCGTTGTAAATCCCAAACAGGCGTCCCCTGTCTCTCTCTCTCTCTCTCTCTTTCTCTCTCTTTCTCTTCTCCGTCACGCCTATCAGCCACCACTTCCCTTCCATTCAGCCGCCCCCGTGCCGCCGCTAACAGAATGTCAAGTCAAGCTTTGTTACCGAAGGCTGACAGAGTGGTCAATAGGGTTTGGATGTTCGAGGTTAAAAATGTAATCGCCAGTGTTTTCACCCTCCTTTCAGCCCACAATGACAAATAAAGAATAATTTCAGTATTAAGGATTGTACTCGTGTTCCCAGGCGGAGTCAAGAATCCGTTGTGTTAGATTTATGACCAATATGAAGCGGGTGACTAATGTTATAGCCCGCTGGGACGCCATGATCTCTCTGTACCCTGGATTTGTAGCCCTGCAGGTTTTTAACCTTTAAATAGTCAGTTTTCATGTCGATTTCAGTCCAAAAGTTTAAGACCGGAAAATATATACAAAAAGGAAAAAAAAAAAAACCAAAAGCTCACTTTCCACAGTGATGTAAATTGAACTGGTTAGTGCTGGACAAACATGAACTCCTCCTCTACAAACAGTGATTACACACGAGATGGGCGTAAATACACCTTTGTATTTCCATCACGTCTTCTTCCTGACAGACAGTCTCGGGTCACCTCTATACACGCTATGTATCAGTCCCCATGCCCATGTCCAACCTGACCCACCTCCTGAATTTGCCTTCAATAATGCATAAAAAAGGGCAGAGACTTTGCATGTATTGCCAGCACGAAGACATGATCCCTGACATCTGAAGCCCACACAGGCCTCATACGGAATGATAATGGCCTATCCCCCCTTTTTGATGAATTATTAAATTCAAATTGTTTTGCTAACAAAACATATTTGTTAACACAATGAAATCTGGGGTGAAAGCTGGAGCTTTATCAATATTTAATTTTAACTGTAGACAACAATATAGCCTTTGGCCAGTTTCTGGTACATAATTAATGAAAGGCCAATAGAAGTAACAACACACATTAAAAAAAAAGACTGCTACTGTCACATACGTGCAGGTTTTAAACATTACTGTCCCACCACTTTGATGCCTTGCTCATATGTTTGAAGCGCTTGGATGAGTTTAGATTTACAACAAAAACACACAAATTAAGAAGAATCCAGAAGAAAATTAGAGCCGGTGCACCAAGGCGTTAATATTTATGGCCTTTATTTATGGTCTTTAAACCTCTTTTTATTGCGGATCCCATTGTGATCTCTCCGTATTGAGGATATCAACGTCACATTGTGTTGATATGCTGGTGATTGAGCTGATTAATATTTGATTACATGTTGAAGGGCTCCTTCCATCCCCTCCTTCTTCTTCTTCTTCTTCTCCTTGCTCTCGTTCCACCTTGTCTTTGGCGTCAGGGTGAGCAAATGATAAGTCGGCACAATGAATATCAAGTGGCTGATTGGGGCTGTCACTGCGGACCCTCGGTGGACCTCGGTTGCCAGATGTGCTTGTCCGTCGGTGTCAGCGGCGCACTCCGTCTCCTGGGTTTGTCGAGGTGGGCAGACGGTTCGGAGGAGATTGCAGAGTGGAGTGTTGTCCCTCACCGGGGCCTGCCACTCATTCTGTCTTTTTCTCTATTCATCACCGCCGGCGAACTGCTGACGGTGGTGTCTGATGACTGGGCCCAATCCTATGGCGCCATCTCCCTCGCCACATGTTTCGCCTGAAATAAATCTCCCATCATTTCCCTGGCCTTTGATTGACAATATTCAATGGGTTATTTTGTAATGATACCGCAAAGCATCGGCTCGGCTTTCCATGGACGGCGAGCTCCGTCCCTGGTGGATTGATCCCCGAAGAGCACACTGGTCGATAAGCGCGTGCGGCTCAGGAATTAAAGGAAGGCCTTTTATTTTTGGTATTGATTGTGTTGGTGAATGCTATTCAAATGAGCTGCAGTGTGGGAGACATACAAAACAAGGGAAGGTACTAAGGGGTGTGAAGGCTGGAGCCTTGAGCTTTTTTTTTTTTCATCTTTACTTTGTCCTGTAACTCTGCTTTCCCTCTGGGTAATGAATAGAAGCCGCTCTGTTATGAAATGAAGAGGAGCAGTTTGCTGCTGCATTTGAGGGACACCTTCCTACATTTACTTGCGCGTTTCAGACCTTGGAGAGCTCATTTAGACCCTATTTCATTGTTTCCACTCAGAACCACCGAGGTGGTGCTTGTTGCCATGGAGGGAACAAGAAAGTGACGTCGCCGTGCAAACAGGATATGGAGAACGAACGCACGAGTGCATGCATGAACATGTGCGCGGAGTCCGACGCCGACATGCATGCGTCAGAGAAGGTGTTGCGTTAAGTGTTTGCTCCATGTGTTAAATCACCCTCTCTCCAATGTTTGCGCATTGTGTGCCTGGGTTGTGTGTTCTGAGGCAGCCAGCAGAGCAGGGGGGGGGAACATCTGCACACAGTGGCACAGGCCTTCTGCCTTTACACACGGCTCCTGCCGAGCAACGCTTCACGGCCTAGCAGGCTGTGACCTCCCAGAGGCTCCAGGGGAGCTCTTCCTCTTAAAAGCCAGCTGTGCCTCATACTTTCTGCCCGCCAAAATATTCCACAGTCCAGCTGTTCACCTGAGAGGCACGGTGCACAACCCTCTCACTTCCACCCTTTTATACTTTTGGAGAGCCGTTGTGCAGGTTTAGGGGAGCGTGGAGTATAACACCTGTGATTCCTTTGTAGTTCCTGCCAAAGCAACAAAGTTGGCGTCTCACTTTGCGTTCAAAGCCGCGCAGTTGAGATTTTTCATATTTCGGTAGCATAAAGGCAAAACACAGCCTGCACATTTTGTTTGATGAAATACAAGATGCAGAATATTTTTTTTTTTATGGCTCTATATTGCAATATTTTCTTTACGGCTTCTGTGCTGCAGTGTCTGACCTCTGTTTATTATTTAGATGTTTAATCAATCTACCTGTCTACAAACAGTTGAGATCATTTTTTACCGTTCTTTAGAGTTGTTTTCTTTAAAATGTCACTTTCTTTGAGTTTCAGATATAAACAGATGACCTTACAAAGCCTTTCCATTTTACTAATCACATGAACGCGTTAGTGCATGTGACGGAAATGACTGCTAAATTAAATAATGTGGAACTTGGTTTTCCGGAGCATGCTAAGTGACACATTGATGTACTTCAGAGACACGTTAAAAGATTCACTGAGACCAATAATGTTTAGCCAGAGATAAGAAAATACAACTCACATTCAAGAGCAGCGGAAGTTTCTTTGACTGTTCTCTCAAATGAATCATCTTATTTGTGTCTTCAGTGAAGACGCAAATAAGACGGCGAAGACTCGTCACTGTCTGGCTTCAGTCAATAAAGCAATAGCATAGACTAGAAATACTTTATTATTCCCCGGGGGAGAATTCTTAGCAGTGTTGTTCCAAACAGGGTAGAAAATGACAGTTATATTAGAAAAAACAAGATATTAAGTACATTGAGTGCAGCACATACATGTGAGGTTTGACAGTAGCTAAATATAATATGTATTTATGGTCAGTTGTGACTATATGCTTGGTGTCCGTTTAAAGATTTTAATAGCATATCACCAAGTGCAATAAAGAATTAAAGTGATAATTAAAAGAATGTAGTTGTAGTTTAACAGGTTAAGTCGAGAACTGATTAAGGTTGGAGGTCTAATTTAATAAAAGAGTCAAAGCAGCCTGCAAGCTATCAGGTTTGAAACATCGAATCTTATTTCCAGTTAAACTTTTCCAATCATTTGTGCTCTGACACAGATTTGAAGTATTGGATATTTTTGTTCCCAAAATGGACACACACTACAGGAAAGAAACGCTTTACCTGCTGCTGTGGAGATGTGCAGAAAGTCTGTTCAGCCTGTTTTAGGTGTCTCCTTCATAAATGCCTATAGGGCAGAAGACAGCAATATGTCCGCCATGAAACAGAATCACAACTGTGGGACATCGTAAGAAATCTGTTGCAACAACTTGCTTCTGGCCCTGCCTGTGATGCACAGTGCATAAGGACTGAGGAATAAATGCATATGCGTACCCGTATATATACGTATATACTCACACAAAGCGCTCAAGTCGCTACTGGCTATTCACCTCCAACCTCTCTGATCAGCAAGGCATTTCAATCTGCTGAGCTGCCACTCAATGCACAGCTTTCTTTCTTTTCCTTTTTTGGTACCACTAAGAGTAAGTTGTGTAAGCTATAGATGTGTGTGTGTGTGTGTGTGTGTGTGTGTGTGTGTGTGTGTGTGTGTGTGAGGGAGAGCGAGTTCACAATTTTCCCATTCAGATATCTGATACAATTGACTGCATTACAATGACTGCAGATACGCTGCCCTACAGCCCCATGACTGGCTGAGTGAATAATTGGCAGAATGCACATATATGGATGCGCAGAGGGTTACAAAATACCCAGTGAGTGTGTGTCTACACGAGAACAGCTATTGGTTTAATCATTAGAGTCGCCCTGTTTATCCACTAGACTCTAATGGACGAACAGAGCAACTTGGGTCTCTGTCTCACAAAACAACGTTCCCCATATGATAACACATAAAACACTTTAAATGCTCCATATAACTTAGTATTTCAATACCTTAGAACTCGACACTGGTCAGAATGACACAGATTGTCTCTTACAGTCCATTTTCAATGAAGTATTGCAAACCAATAAGCTGAGAATATTGATTGTGTTTCGAAAGCAACAGATTAATCAAAATAACTGGCGGACCACCATATATTGATGGTTTTGAAACTGCATGCATCCTTGAGTCTACAATCAGCCATATTTCAGAAGCATAATCATGCTTAATTCCGCAGATCAATGACTAAAAAAATTATTTCTCACCTAAATAATCAATTTTCACAGCTTTCCAGGTGAAATCTTTCTTGTTGCTGTCTTTGAGGTGATACAGCCGGTGGTCAGAAACAACTGGCCTCCCAACTGTTTCAGAGGCATAACAAGAAAGCAGCAGGAAAAGGTAAGGAGGGGCAAGATTGAAGCATCAACCAGCCTCTCAGGAAAATGCTTATTCATTCCTCAGACGCAGCGACCACAGCGGAGAGGTTTGACGAGGCCGTAACTGCTGTGAACGAACACAATCCAAAACCAGCATGAGGCTGCACATAAAAAAATATTAAAGGGTCAGCCATGTTACCACCGGGTCAACGGTCAGTATCCATTAAAAAGAGGACCAAGGAAGAAAAAAAACCTGTGAACTGACAGCAGGGTCATGGGCAGCCGAGACGTATTGATGCACATGATCTATAGAGGCTCCATCGTGCAATTTGCGAGACTTAAAGTGAAATCTCACAGCACACTGTCCAGTGGAGTCCATGCTTTGACATTGTGGCCTCAAAAAGGGTTAAAAGGGAATAAAAGAGTGATTGTTTTATGTATTTTTGTCTTTACAGACTCACTAGATCAAAGTGGTCGTCGCCTTCCTCTTCAAGATTTCTTATTATTTTTGTTTGATATCCTTACGGCGATGAAACCTGTTGTTCAAAGGTCCAATCAGAAAGTAGGCAGCCTAATGAATCAGGTCAGCAGTCACCTGAGCAGTCGGCACGGCCCTGACACCTCGCTTTCATCTGTTCATTTGAGAATAAAGCGAGGTTGGGATAGACGGGGAGAGGAACGCTCACAGTTATGCATGAGATGGAAAGTTAAGAGTTCCAGCCTCGCGGTGATTGATGAGCGCTGTGGCGTTGATATATAGGGTGCCCCCATCCTTGTCCTGTAATTTATGAGCGGGCTTGTTTAATTTGTCTGTGGCCTAATTTGGCCCATATATGTGACGTACGGACGTTTTCGGCAATTGATGGCTGTGCGGCAAAGCGGCGGCCGAGTCTAACATGTGTCCTTTACCATGGACACCTCCGCTGTCATCTGTCCCAAAGACATGACCCGACAATTAAGCTAATAAGTGAAAATGGCACCTTTAGCAATGCAATTTTAATGAGCACCATGTTGAGCAGGGGATTCTGTTCATGAAGAATTGTTAATGGGCTGTTTCTGATTCGCAGTACTGAGGAAAGAAAAGTTAATGCACTTGAACTACAGGCTCATTATAATTGCTTCACGGTTCACGGTTCAACCAGGCCTAATTGTGATCTTTCTATGTCAGTCAAAGTTTTGCTGTCAATTTGTAATACTTGTAAAAAGTGTGAAAACCTATCGACAGAATAACCTCCACTGAAGCAAAAATGGGCTTTTTCATCCCGATTCCTCCAATTATACTTGTGAAACAATAACAAGGTTCGAGATGTCATGAGGGCAATCATTTTGCAGTTCAGAATGAAATTCAAAATCTATTTACCTCTGCCATTAAAATGTGCTACTTATACACAAAGGACACGAGTTAATGTCTCCGGAGCTGACATGAAGATTTGATGGAGAATTAAAAATAAAGATCCTCTAGTTTGAAACTTCCATTTTGATGGGACTTCTGGCCACGGCTATTAGTGACCGTTTGCTTAGTTTACTGCGTTAGGTTCAGACTGATGACAGATTTTAAGTAGTCTGTACCACAGTCGCACATCATTAACTTTGTGAGATGTTGTTCTGTCGTCTCTATCTTCTGTATCGTCTGTATTTTCAAATCATCATTTCTTCCTGTGGAACATGAAGCCTCTGATCCCTGCATTCAGTCCCATCAGTATTTCGATGATTTGTCAGGTGATCAGCTTGAGTTTGCCTCTGACGGTCCTTTGAGGGGAGATCTGTTTTCTATATTAGATCAATCAAAAAAAACAAACAAAAAAAAGAATCATATACTTTATATATATTTGGTCTTTCTGTGACCTCATTGACTTATTTTCAGCATCCAGTTTTTAAGTGTACTGAAGTCTGAGCATTTTCAAATGGCAAATGCCCTATACTGACCTTGTCATTGAATGCATCATGGACAGTGCATTTACACAGCTGCTGGGCTGAATCTACTTTATGATGGGAAATAATAAATGTACATAAACATTCAAGATGGAAGTGAAATATGACGACTTCCATTCTGAAATCAGAAACATTTCATGGAAATGTTTTCTAGTTCTGCACTTGTGGCCTCACTTTGGGCTAAATATTCATTTGTTAAATATTTTTCTTATAATTTTATTGTTTTTATTCATCACCAAATTTGTAAATCCGATGTCACTACTTCTGTTCAGTAACTTTTAAAATGCTTTTTCTTTTTTCAAAGCTATTCAGTCACCTGAACACACTCAAGATCTTGAACATGATCAGATACATATAATCCATGTATGTCTATGGTCTTTCGGTTTTGAGTTATCTACAGAATCTATAGATGAAGGTATTGCGCACAGTGGACAGATCAATGAGTCGTTCCTGCATATTTATTTTCCTTTCTTCGATTCAGTTCTGATCTGAAAAATATGTAGAGGGTAAAACTCTCCATCTGTCTCCTGTGATGCTCTACGGCTGCCAGTCCATCACAGGGCAAACACAAATAGAGCATCGCAACCACTTATAGTCACACCTGTGGTTTGTGCTGTGGGAGAAACCCAGAGCGCATAAATACCAAGGCAGGACTTGACTCGGGGATATCCTCACTGCAGAGCTAACCACTACACCACGACGCAGCCTCATGTATTTATTATAATGCTGAGCAGGTGGAACTCTGGTTATTGAGCTGGTGTCATATATCCATCGGCTGGATGGATTATATCTGCCAGAAAAACAACTGACTGAACAAATGGACTGCCTTTTCTGTTCACTTGCATGTCACTTGATGATTAAACCAAAAAAATTGAATTGATTTTATCCGGGTTAAAAAAGAAAAAAAAAAAAAGTTGTGGAGTTGTGTGATTGAAAAGCTGGATAACTCGCTTCAAACGGAGAATTTTATCTGCAGTCTGTAGGAGCTCGTGCATGTTTTCCTCTGCAGCCTTAATATCCGTGCCGTCACAAACTGGAGGCTTTGCATTGTTGTGAGGCTTGGAAATTGGTGAGACTGCCATTGTATGTAAAGGCTCACTAATAGACCCCAGTGGGGCATCATTCTTATTCTACTCATGATGAAGACATCCTCTCTCTTCCTCTTTTTTTTTGTGTGTGTGTGTTTTTTTTCCCCTCTTTCCTCTCACTGTGTCTCTCAGATTTGATATTTTTCTCTTGGCTCTTCTGTGCTCTGCCTGTGGGCCTGTGAAATGTCTCTGTCTGTGGAGAAGGCCCCCTCGTCCCTCTGGAAGTCATTAGAGAACCTTTATGAATATGTGCTGAAAGGGCACTTTTTTTTTTTTTTTTTAGGGGTGGGGACTGAGTGGGTGGGTAGTTGAGCGGATTTATATGCTACCGTTTGCCATGGATGCTCTTGCGAACCACCCATGGATGTTAGCTTTCTGTGCGTGTTTCTCCAGCATCATTTCATTTTGAGGCACTTTGGTTCGTCTTTGTGCGTCACTGGCGGAGCGACGGCTGCATTTAAGTGAAGATTCACCGAAGATGCCTTTTTTTTTTATGTATGGGAGAAGTTGTATTGCTAAAAAGTTTTGTTAAAATTGCTGGTCTTCACAGACAATGGATTCCCCTTTCATGCTTTTTCCCAGTTTATCCTGTTCATATCCACTTTTTCCTGCCTGTACTTGTGACTTTTCTTTTTTTTTTTTTTTTTTTGTGAGTGGAGGAGGGGGTTAAGTGTAACTTGAGGCACAAACAGAGTGAGCGCATTGTGTTGGTAAAGTGCAGCTCAATATAAGTGCATTTTTGAAAGCGGGGAAGACGCAACAAGGTTCAATTTTTGCAGCTTTTATGCATTCTGTCCCCATGAAATAAATATCACATATTTTAAAAGCTTGTATGTAAAACGACGCCACGGTTAAATATTCAACGTGCTCTTGGAGAGATAGTGGCCAGGATGTACTAAGTGCACCACTTTACTCGTAACATCTAGTCCTAAATCTGATTGGTTTGACTATGCACCCCTACTGTTTCGCCTGTGGCGGATTGTGTCTGCATCTGAACTGGAAGGAAAACCTTCCTTCCGAGGTTATCGCTACCTCTTGTTGATCTGTGCTCGGCGGTAATAAGATCGCACCAGGAGTCGTGAACGTGAAAACAAGAGAACGAGAGCAGGAAGGTGGCGGCAGTGCTGGTTTGCCACCGTGCTTCCTTCGCTAATTAATTGTGGAGAGGGCAAGCGTTCTGAGTGCTACCTGATGCTCCGGACTGCAGGCCCGCCCGGGTCAGACGAGCGCTCCGGCGCTCATGAATCAAGCTGCTGGGAATGGGAGCCCAGCTGAGGTCCACAGGAGGAGGGGGGGGGGGGGGGGGGGGGGCACAGCGTCGCAGCAAAGGCCTCATCCGCGCCGCAGAGGTGCTTTGGAGGTCCTGCTAGCTCAAACAATCAATCAGAGACCACTCTATTGTAATTACACCCAGGGAGCCGTGGCGCTGAGCTGTCCACACCTTGCGGCACATGCGACTTCCCGCCATTCCTTCTGTGCCAAGCGCTTAGTCTTGGCGCTCGCTTCTATTCCCACCAGCATCTCCATCATCATCATCCTCCCTTCTCCTCAGTGGTACCCGTCTCCAGTCTCCAGGTCTTTGTCTGAGCCCCTTCGATGGCCATCTCCGTTGAACTTCCTGTCAGTGTTTAATACATTGTGAACACATGAATATGTGCGTGCGCCACACCGCTGTGGACCCCGCAGAGGAGAGGATAGATGGGAAGGTGGACTGATGGCGTCTGTGCTGGAGAGAGGGGAGTATGTAGGGCACAATGTGTGGATAAAGTAATGATTTCTCCTTCACTCCCCCCCCCCTGCTAATTAGTGCAGGCTGCCTGCTGCCTTGAAGGGGGCTGTGTCTAGGGAGCCATGCTATTTGTCTTGAAGAATTACCGGCTCCTTAATCCCACAGATACTGGAGCAGAATTCTGCGTTTACCTGACTGAAATCACCTGTCAATTTTGATTCAATGATTATAGCCTATCCACATTTTTAGCCTCCTCTCCTGAGTGCAAGCACACAACAGGGATGTTGCATGAGCCGCGGCAGACTTCGCCTCCCCTCACACTCTCATCCTGCACACTATTTATACGTGCCTTCATGTCGGAACATCCTCCACACAGATGCACCCACCATATTCCCCCTTCATATCTTATTTGTCCTCCCCGTATCTCTCCCTACATCCTTTCAACTCTTGTTTCTCCACCCCCATCATTTGGAGAGCTGTCAGCACTGCAGCGACATCACTTAGCCCGGTGTCAAGCTGCTCCGCTGATAGCAACAGTGTGCAAATACCACATGCATTTGAAGGAATAAAAACATTTTCATTAAGCTGTACACGTAGCTCGAGTCAGCAAGACACATTATCATCCATAGACAATAACATCTTCAGCTCATGTTTGTTTCTTGATTATACTGATGGATGCCCTATATGATCTGCACATTTTTTGGCCATAATTAGCTTTTCAAATCAATACTGGTTTGGAATTAAAAGTAATATTTCCACCTGAGCAATTAAATCCTGATCTTAATATGTCTGTTTCACCTCTGATGAACTGAAGCAGGATAAAAATTGCCATGTGCACCAGCTGAAGCCAGTATAAACCAATGGATTATATATATATATATATATATATATATATATATATATATATATATATATATATATATATATATATATATGTATATATATATACATGCAAGAGGGCTATTAAGATAAGAATGAACTTAATAATATAAATTCTACAGCAAGAAAACTTTATATCCTCATTCCCATGAAATGGAAATACTAAATATGTGCAGATGAGGCATAACAGTTGGAAAATAATGCAATAAATACAATAAATAGCGACTGAAATGTTTAATTTCAAAGTTAAAGAACCAGTTATGACCTTTTTGAGAGGAATTTGGAAATCAGAAAGTGTTAATAGTGGCAGTATCCACTTGTATTATTAACATAGGTAATGGGATCAGTTAAGAACGCCATGCTTTAATATTTTTTGGTGTTGGAATGCACTGAGGAGGTTTAAACTGCATCAAGAGTTCATGGACAGAAAAGTACTTGTGATGGATTTGCAGCGAGTTGCTGCTTATGTTAAGAAAAGAAGAAGAAAAACTAAAACGAGGAAGATGTGCAGCATGTTTGAGACACATGTGCGGGGTGTTTATGTGGGAATCCCATTAACATTTTCCAGCCCGAGGAGAATTTCATCTCCATAGCAGCTGCATCTGACAAGTTGGCCACTGCATGACAAAGAAGCCAATCATTAATGTCAGCTAGAAGAAAAAAAGAAGCATTACGTTTCCCTGGAACTACGACTCAGTAATGATGTCCATTTTCCTGAATTCACTTCTTTTTCCCTACTGGACTAATAAGACAAGCCTTTAATGATGTCTCCGGGTGTACTATTTCCTAACTTCACTCGATAGTAATACAGCACAGAGCAGGGGTGCCATAATTCAGAGTGGAGGCAACATAAAGACACAAAGTAACAAATAAAACATTCACCCACACAGTATTTAGAAATAAAAAAGAAGGAAAAGTTAATAAAACCTGACTTCTTCAATCTGTTGGACGACGTCGTATTTCCAAGTGAAACCTAAACAGAGACTGTCTGACTGAAGTGGTGAGTCAACAATCTTGATATCAGTTCAATAAAGCTGTTTTGATGAAGTAGAAAAACTTTGAAGTGCTTTATCAGTCACATCCAGTCATTCAGAGAAGACTGCAGTGAAGGCTGCGGTTAATTTCATTTCAGTTCTGTTCACTCTTCTGTGGTCCGATCCAGTCAATTCCAGTTTAATTTCATTCGTGGGATGAAAATCACACCACAGTTAATGTCGGGACTTAAGATGGCAAAAAAGCATATAAACAATATTGACAATAAATCTATATCAAATAGTAGCACAGACAAAAATGTACATCTGAACCAAAGATATCTTTGGCAGATGTTGACTTTCTACTTTAGGATGATGAATGAAAAGAAAACCCAATGATACTCAGGGAGAACATGCAGACTCCACACAACATGCACTTACTGTATATCCACTCTGATGTGACAGTACAAACCACTACACCACATCGACAAGAACAATCATCAGATCACCATGAACCTTTTACAATGTTTTTGCAATAATTTCTAAGTCATTTCGTTTTTCAAAAATGTTTTTTTTTAAATAAATCGTGATCAACTGAGTAAAATCGATAAGCGTTTCAGAAAAAACACCAGACGTTGTGTTTTTCAGCTATATCACAGGAAAGTAATGGTTTGATTTGAGTTTGTAAACCTGATATAAAACTTAAGTTTTAATTGACTCAGTTTTGTCAACATTTTTTGATGCATTTTTCCTCGTAATGTCGTTGATCACCTCAGTGAGGTTCATCAGTTTCCTTTGTGTTAAAGATGCACAAAGTGCCACAATAATGTCTTTAACACTTTAAAAATCACAAGATAACTCAAAAATAAAATCAAAGAACACATGTTCTTACCTAAACAAAGACACAGTTTATTGCTGAACACTGAATTAGGTAGATTCATGTGTAGGTGAAATACGTGCAGTTAGTAAACTGTCAATTAGGACCATGGTTGGTCAGTATAACGGGATCTTAGCTGATTTAATTGCGTAGGGCATCTTCCTGGCTTAGTTTACTTTACCAGATCAGTGCATGTGCCCTGTCCATAAATTCTCCCAGTAACAAGAGAAGAAAAAAGTGACAGCCAGTTAACTGTCACAGCTGACGGAGCGCTGATCAATCTGACACCCACACTTCAGGTATGCCCACCCAAAAGAGCACCAGCACACAGCGGTGAGAACACAGCACTGCAAAAACTAGAAGAATACGATTGTATTTTTAAGGCACAGATTGTATTTTTAAGGCACATGTGATTGCAATTTGTTTTTAGTTCAGTGTCCGACTGTCTAATATTTCCCACATTATAGAGTATTATCTTTCTGATCTGCTGAGAGCCATAGGCAGTAAAAACCATCACTGTTAACGAATGTTGTCTGGAACTGTTGTATCTCTTACACTTTTCTATTTTCATTAGGGTTATTTTGATTCATTTTATCACACCGTGTAGCAACCAGCAATTATAACAGCCCCTAATGTAATAATTTAGTCTTTTTAAATGTAATGAAGCCAATAATATTTTGACTTGCCAATAGTTTAACAAAGTGTTCCAGTCAATAGCATAACGTTTCGCCAATAATTTAACAAGTTATTATATTACTGGCAGGTTATTACTGTTAATTTTTTTTCAAAATTAATAACTCAAGCCAGTACATCATAAATATAATGAAAATTCTGGGGAGGATTTGTGCAGTTTGCTCATCAGAAAAAGGTACAGTGCCTTTAATGAGGATACATACAGTAGTATGAATCATTCTCTCATTTATTGGTTGACTTACATCTTTACAGTAAATCCAGCTCAAAATATTTGTGTTTTGATTGAATAATTATTACCTGGACTTGGGGATTGTCCTGTCCAGGGGGATCGGCTGAAGCTCCCTGCAGCTCCTCAGTTGGATGAAGTGGAACAGAAGATGGATGGATGGATAGTTTTACCCTTCACATCTCTCTCTCTTTTCAGAAAAGGCATTCCCCGAAGTACTGTGGCCCCCCAGGGGAGGACCGGCCCGGACTTTGAAGACCACCGGTTCATAGAAATGTGCAAAGTTTCCTCAAACTGCAAGAAGTTTTTTTTTTTTTTTTTTTCCTCCTTCTCTATAAGTCACATGTTCTTAAGAGCCAGAGTGTGACAGTAACCAAAAGGACATTTCTGCTCAAGGGAGGCGTGTCGCCGAGCACACACCCTTCTGAAATGTAGCAGTGAGGAATGCAGCACATCAATGCCCCGGTGCCAGAGCCATATAAAATGGATGACAGAGGCCTCGGCTAAGAGGCTTTGCCAAAGCTGTGGCTTACCAGTCTCACAGGTGTTAATGTGCACTCTGTCTGCCACCCTCCCCGAGAAGACTGGGCACCTCACTCACTTTCAACAACCCGGCAGCTGGCACAAAAGTTACCACCTCCAGCCCATCCAGCCATTTTTTTGTTTATTTTTTTGGAGGGGAGAGGGTGATGTGAGTGAGATACCCCCCTCTCGGTAACAGACGTGGCAGGAGAGGCTGGTGGCAATCATCCTCGTGACACGCTGAGCGAGGCTACTGCCGTGCAATGAGCGGGCAGAATAATTTATTGTTGTTGTTTTTAATAGTCGCTGTGACCGTGTGGAGGAAAAAAAAAAGGGGGGGGGACGAGACGAGACGAGACGAGAGCGGAGCAGGGGAGGGGAGGGATGTGCTCCCGTGCTCATGGTAACAGTAAAATGAATGGTTCCTTAGAGATCGTCTTTAACAAAGCAGAAAAAGAGCTGGGAGGATTTATAGTCAGTGTTGGCTCTGCTGAGTTTTGATTGGAAGCTTTAAAGGAATCCAAATATATAATCTCAGGTCACATTCATCCATCTGCTTAAGACAGGAGAGCAGTACGTCTCTGAGACTTCATGATCAAACATGTTTACCTGTGTCTTCTTCAGGTACAAGCAGCTTCATGGCCTCGTCCCGTCGCTCTCTCTCTGAGTGCAGATTGCTTTTGGGCTTTTTCTTTACAGCAAGAAGATGCTTGGAAACACAATCACTGATGCTGGCATCCTATAGGCCATCTCTTGTCTCGTGTACATAATACGTGATAGTGAAAGGAAAAGGTCTGGAGTAAAAGCTGCTCATCTTAAAACACGTTCGGGAGAAGATGGAGCAACATAAAAATACAGGTTTTTCTTTTTTATTTGAAGAAATGGATTTTTTTCTCTCTCTCTCTAGGCTTATAGACTCAACAGCTTTTCTTTTACTGAAAAAAAAATCAGCTCGGGGAATTGCATCACACTTACATCAGGCCGAGCTGTGAACCGAGTGTCCAGTGTTGTATCATTTGTTGCTTCGGTTGCAATATTGAGGTAAAATAAAAACAAAGTTAAGCAACATTTTTTTTTTTTTTTTTGTCCGGATGGATGTGATGTTAGTAAGCCTATTAGCAATATGTAAACATTTGAGACGTTATTAACTTCGAGTGAATTAAAAGCAAATGGTCATAAATCATCCAGAGTGTGCATGTAAGCCCGCTCCTTTCTCCACAGAGTAGAATTTATTCTTCCTTAAATGTTGCTAAATCTCTGGCTGCAGCCTATAGATACTTAGCTTTAAGCAGGGGAAGAGTGAAATCCCCCCTGTGTCTTAGTGGAAACGTGGGTCTGAGCAGACTGGATTTCAGCTCAATCGAAGCTGTAATTAGTTGTAATTTACGGGGCGACTCCTCCCCAGCGACCCCGCTGTGCCGAATCCCCCGGCCACTTGGAAAGATCATGTTTTCTTGCACAGTGCATGGCACTCAAATGAACCACAACACCGCCGTAATGGCCTGCTCCCCACTGATTTGCCCACCTTGTGTAAGGTAGCTGAAAGTCACTTCTCGTGATGCTCAGTGAAGCGTACGCGCTGCTATTTCCATCTATTAAGATTTGAAGGCGCGAGGGTGCCCAGAGCCTCCATAAACACATCAATAACAGACGCAATTGGAACGGCTGGCAAAGCTGGTGGTGATGTGAAGGTGTTGGGGCTCTGTGTTCCCGCAAAAAAATCAGTGGCTGCGGCTGACAATGTGTTTTTAGATCTAATGATGCATTTACATGTAATTCTGTGTGCTTGTTATTGTTCTGAAATCAGCCCAGATGCAATTTGAGTGCATCAATTTAGAGTCCAATGTTACTCAAGCAACTAATGGACTCTCCGACAAAATGAAAATTGCTTCCTAATGATCTGACTGAGCTTGATGGGTGAATCTAAATTGATTAGTGCGCTAACATGAATGTAATGTGGAATTAGCCTTTGAGGAGTGTGATCACATTTTCCCGCTACATGCTGACCTTCTGACATGCTATTGTTTTCTGCTATATGCTCCCCAGACCTTTATTATCACCCTCTCTTTGTACCAATTAGAAAATATGTGGATGTTCTCATAAATACTTGTTGTTATGGTTATAAAGATCTGAGAGTGGCTCAAAAAAAGGACATTAGAGGGTGCTTGAGTGTTTGTGGGTGTCTCGGTGCTTAATGCACCTCAGCGAGCCTGTTTCCTCAGGCACCATGAAAGTGAGAACATACTGTGTGTGCTAAGATGTGTTTTACAAGACACTGGTTGAATCGGTTCATTTGAAATATGAGTAAAGTAATAAATTAAACAACACGGTACCGCCACTGCTCATGTCCTGAACTCACTAAATATTAGCTGATTATCATAAGAACTGATGCTGCTATGAGGGATTTATTGCCATTTCTACAACAAAGATTTAGGGAAACTCTAATATATTCCGGCAAAACTCTAACAGATCCTCATTCTGTATGTCTGCTTTTGATACATATCTGTATCAAAAGGTTAAAAAGGTGAGAATTGCCAATTAAAAAAGGACATGTATACAGAGGCGATGTCAAACAATTCAACAATTTAAAACAGAGCAAATGTTTATGAAGATATGCCTTAGATTTAATAAGCTGAATGAACATTTGATTCGCTACTGATCTTATAACTTGGTCATAAATCATTCAATAATCCATTTGGTTGGTGTTAAAATGGATTTAATAAATGTAGACATGCTGCAGGTGGTAAATTCAAGTTTATAAGTGCATTGTTTTTTTGCAGTTTGTGGCGGAGCCTTCCTTCTGCTCCGAAACTGGGCGCCTGCTCATTTTTAAAGGGTTCGGGGGACGAGGGTTGTGGCCTACAAAGGGTATTTACATGCATTTAATGGACTTTGCTTTAGCACTTCATGGTTTAAATGCAGCTCAAAAAGATGCGATTCCCTCCTGGGCGAGGCCATTGAGCACAAAGTGAATATTTTATTCCATTTTCGTCGTGTGGCCTGTTCAACATGCCACTTGCCACCGTGTTCAAGGGCACTGTGAAAAATGCTGCACTGTGAACATTACTGATGGCGGACAACTTTGGAGTTAAAGGGTTAAAATGTACTTTTTCCATCCACATTTACACACGTGTACACAGTGCTTTCCAAAACCCCATGAACTAAATCATTTCCTATTTTTGTTAATTGGTGATTGAGCCGACAATACTTGAAATCAAGCAAATGTAAATAAGAGCTCTTAAATTAAGCAAAAGGAAAAACAAGAAGTGTTGAAATTAACTGAAGCACAACAGAAAAAAAATAAAAGTTTTGTGGAGGGCAATTTTCAAGAATAAAATCAAAAATGGTTATTTTTTTGGAATTGGTAATAAACACTCAAAAACAGTCATGCTGTTGAGGATGATTAAATAGTTTGTCCTGAGTTGCAAGAAAAAAGCAAAAGCCATGCGGAGGGTATCAAGTGTGAGATAAAAAGCAAACGACCACCGTGTGTTCTAGAAAGAAGCCCGGAGATTCACTTGAGTCCTGGCCGAAGCTTTTAGCAGGAGCAAAGCTCAGAAGCGCTCATCACCCACCCTGCATCCTCTTTACCTCCGTCTGCTCAGTCTCCAAAGCGCTCTCGACCCCTTACAGCAGCTCACCTCTGTGAGAATGAATAATGAATGTGACTAGACACCCGGGTCAGAGGTGACGTGTCTGTGAGGGAGCAAATTCCTCCTTGATTAGTACATAAAAAGCCGAGCCCATCTGCCTCCTCTCTGAGATTTGACAGGGGTCTGGCTAGGAATGCCAGGAGCCGAGGGACTGCCGGGCAGAGACAAGAAGGAGACGTCAGGAGGGGGGACGTCAGCCCTCTGCACCCGGCAAGGAGAGACCCACAGCAAGGGGACCTGTTTTATCGCCGCCTCACATCACGCACACTCTGCAGCATCGCAGTGTGCAAAGCCAAGGCTTGCCTTTAGGCATGTTATCTTACTGCAGTGTATACAAATCAGGCAATCAGCCACTAAATGGCAAAAACAGCTCTAACTGTGTTGTATTAACTCATAAAACTTGAAATCCCGAGCTTTTGTTTTAGGCTACTGGTGCACAGAATAATGTCTCCTTTACAAAGTGGCCATTAATATTTGAAAGAAAAAAAAGATGTATAATATTTTTATTCATCAAGGGCGGATTTAAAACCTTTAACATTTATAAAATGAAATTCTCTTCAGTTTTTACATTAAGGTGAGCACAGCGTATTTCATCTCACTGACCTGAGTTACCAATCCAAACTTTTCTCTTATTCAGGCACCAGATCTTGGCCCGAGGAGTTTGCTCCCGCTGGACAAAGGATGACCACAAGCTTTTGTTTTATCCTCTATTTCACTCTCACAAGGGTCTTCAGGAAAGTTCAAGGCCGTCTGCAACTCCACCAAGATCTCTCTGAACCCGCTGACCTCCCACGGGGGGCATCATTGATTTTATTAGTCTTTATAGAAGGATTAACGGTGGGAGTTTCTCTGTACACTCATCCGCTCATTTACACCGACGGTCCGTGCTGCAGGGTGGTAAATTACCATACAGTTTCTCACTGAAACAGTTCAATACATATATACACGTCCTGACCGAGGCCGGAATAAAAGCACACGTGCTGGAAAAAGGCCGACGTGGACCAGGTTCACCTCAAGTACAGAGAAAGAACATACCCTTTGGCATTGGCTATAATTAATATGCTAAATTGAATTGCAATAATCGACGAGGGGACTGGCCTTGTGCTCTGGAGGTAGGATGATTAAAATGTTAGGCTCCAGTGAAGGGGTGATTGGGACCCTAGTGAATTAAGGATTGGATTTGATGGGAGACAATACGGCTTCTATTTTTCATTAATTAGCTTCAGATCCATAAAACCCGTGAAAGACTTCAATTGTGTATTACTCCAGCCTCTCAATTACAGCCATTCATTAGCTCTGAATGGCCTCCACCAAAGCATTATAGCACATGCATATGAGAATAAAGCAGTGAATGAAAGGCTGAGTAGACTACCCTAATGCCACTGGCTCCCATTATTATATTGAGGGAGTTTATAAAAAATGTTGGGGTCCTTTGTCAAATGTCAAAGGATGGATGTTACATGGCCAACATCCAGCACAATGAACATTTGTGTGGGGTGTCAAGTCATAATAAGTTTCTATTTAAAACTCCCTGCAATCATATCCACACGCGGAAATTGTGCCCTCGCAGACATTCATCAATATCAGCTTTTGAAGTTGCCTGACCAAACCGCGGCTCTTCAGTGTTTTTCCACATGAGGCTGTGTGGTGCAGTGATCACGCAAGAACAGATGAAGCGTAATTGGACATAATGAAGTACAGAAAGCCTCTCCATATTATATCTTTCTGCAATTGTAAAGGGATTGTATTTTTACCACAGCCTCAAAAAAAAAAAAAAAAAAAAAAAAAGACGTCCACAATACGAGGCTTCTGAGATTTCAAACACTTGTTCCGTGCAGACTGCAGATGCAAAGAGCTTTTAAATGAAAAGACAGAGTGCAGGGAGTCTTGTTGTACCTGTCTGTGAAAGCAACTCTTTAGGCACCCAACACAATCTGCGATTAAAATCTCCTCTGACATTTCATTCTTGGAGTGTCTTTGCATCACTTAAACTTAGTATAATTCTGTTTTTTCATGCATCCAAAAAGCCCGAGGATTTACTACACTTTGTTTTGGTGTGTATATTACCATAAGAAGATTACCAAAAAAAAAAGAAGCTAAATGTTGTTGCGTATCCTGTTTGCAGTTTGCTTGTCTCTTTGTCTCCGCTGCATGTGTTTGCAGCAGTGTGCGGCCGCTGTGTGTGCCTGCGGCTGCACACTCACACACACACACACACACACACACACACACACAGATAGAGAGAGGTGTAGTGACAGCATGAGAGAGGTGCATGATTGTGTAATGAAACCCATAATTGCAGGGCGAAAAACGGGTATTGTTCATGCGATTGACAAGTCCCTTTCAGTCATGAGTGCAGTTTTCTGTCAGGGCCTGTTTTTCCTCTCCCCCACTTCCTCGAAAGGCCGTGCACCTTCTGCATGCGGCATCAGAACACAAAGGCATCACTCTCCTGGATAGGGACTGTGCTTGTTGATAATGCATGATTTGCATTTAATTCTTGGATAAGACAGGCTCCCTTATAGTGCTGTAGAGCCCCAGGCCTAATTTACATTGTGTTCTTATCCGGCGCCACAATGCTTTGTTAAGGGACAAACACTGGGAGCGAATGACATTTATCTGCATGATACGGCGCTGATATTGTTGGCCGGTGTACATGTGTATTATGACAATAAAAACAGGTAGCAGATGTGCTGTTGGGGCATTGTAGAAAAGGTGCACCTGTGCACATGTACTTTGATAAAGCCATGTCTAGAGGTTTTTCTTGTCTGTGTGTTTGTTCACAACGGAGCAGTATGAAAGGATACCTGATGCTCCAATAAAAAAAAAAAAAATGGATTTGGGAAAGTCAGAGATGTTCCCTCATTTATTTTTCTCAAGAACAGCCTGCGTGTGAGGTGTCATTCATGTCATGACATCTTGGGGTATTAGTATTCACACCTGTGTCTTCACACGCTCTTCACCGCTCTTCTAATATTTGTAAAGGAAAGAAAAACATCTTGTACTGCGAGCACAATATTGTTCAAACTGGCTTTTTGTCCTGCGGCACAGCCCCTCCAGACAGTGTAAGCAATTTTACCGAACACGGCTTTTTTCCCTGACTAGTCTTCCAGAAGAAAAGTTCCAGACAGGAGAATCCAGAATGTCACATATCAGGTCAGTGCGTCCGGCTGTGTGATTCCTCAGATATTACACATTTTTAATTCCTCCTTACATGCCACCCGAGAATAGTGTGCACAATGGCTGGCTATAATTGAGCCATATTGTTGCTGAGCTTAGGATCCTTTTGGGACGTGAGGAGAAGGAGGAGGAAAACACAAGCCTGACCCTTGAGATGGAGAGGCACAATCTGCTGTGCATACCTCCAGCTTGCACCCTCCCTTCTTCATATCAATGAAGCCCCCCCATGCTTCCTCTCACTGGTCATTTGCTCCTCTCCGCCTGAGTGTGGTAGAGACAGAAAGCACCAACCCGTCGTAAAATGTGTCAGATCTGGCCTGCTACCATCCCCGCTCTCTGACAAGTGATTAAAAACGTATGGAGCATATTGGCATCCCCAATGAGACCCTGCCAGACAGCATAGGGATATGTGCTCACACTCAATTGCAGGGCCTCATCTGCCACCTGCACCTTTTATAAAATGAATTTGTCACATATTTGAGGCCAGGAAACTGCCCGGCTGAGTGCCACCTCCATTTGAGCTCAGTGGTTTGAACACTATCAGGAGGGATGTGTCAGAAATGGCACACTTTGAATCATATGTGAACTGTTTCGCCATGTGCTACTACTTGTTTTTTCATGACAGGAAGACAGGCCCTCAAGCAAGGATTCACTTTTTTTTTTTTTTTTTTTTTGTGAGTGTTATCCTGGCGATTCGTCTTTCACACCAAAGATGATTGGAAGTGTTAACCGCGTTTCCGGTGTATAGCATGTCCCTTTGTCATGTCCTCCTGTCAACACTACATAGCAAATTAATTCCCTCTGGATGGTATGCCAGTTCTGTCTTACATTCACTTTTCTCCCAACGCTACTGTTTAAGCAGTGTAATAGCTGAAGGCAGAGAAGGGACGGCTCGTCTATTAACACTGAGACGCAGTGCAGGAGTTTTAGACTGGGTAGAGTTTGGTCGTGGCAAATGATTTGGTTCAACAGAAATTCCCAAAGGAATAACAATTTGCCTCACCATTCCCTGGCCCTTCACAGTTTAATAACTCAATAGATTACCTGCCGCACTTTCCCAAGGACATTAAACTAAGTTCTCCGCAGGATCGATGGGAAAGGGCTTTTTGGATATCAACACTGCTCAATACTGCACACTTCATTTCCCACACCATACAGGCTCCAACATTTAATTACACATCCTGGAATGATTTTAATCCCAATTTGTACAGTTACGTAAAGCAGTTGTCAATGAGAGGAAGACAGGGGAGCATCACTGTGAAGAGGAGGCGTCAATTTCCCAAAATAACATAAAGCGATGCTGGAAAAGGCTGAGCAGAAAACTCAGCAATACAACGCAAAGTTGAAGGCTTATTTTAGGCAACTGATTCAAAAAAGCTTTTTTTTTTTTTTTTTTTTCCAAAAGAGGAGCGGCTTAAGTGGAGAATGTGAAAAGTGGGTACTTGTATTCCAGACAGGTAGCAGGTAGGGAGGAGTTATTGGTGCCCACTTGCTTTGTCAAAGGCAAGAAGGTCTTTAGAAGGTCTTTTTCGAGTGTGACACTCATTGCTGCCGACTATTTACCCACACTTGTGCTTTTATTTATCGCATGGTTCCACACCATGAATTATCTAATGTCTTATGGACTGTAAATTTCCCTAATGCGGTTCTGCGTCCTTCCTCTACACTTACCTACACACAAACGCGTGTGCACACAAACACACAGAACAATCAGCCTCATGCGTGCGCAACCATAATACGACGGAGTCACCTTTTCGTAGGACTACTCCCTCAACTTTATTGAGGCAACACCACGCCCGCGTTTGTTTGTAAAGGCGGGTAAGTGATGAAAACATCTGCTCGAAGGAGCCCCGGTGTCCTTTCGAGGCCCTTGTGGAAAGCAGTAAAACTGCTGTCACCAATCAATCAGTAAGAGTAGCACAATATTGTTTACCAGCGCAGCTCATTAAGCAATGTAGCAGAACATGCTAACTTAATTTAAAGTGAGATTTATTGTAGCCCGGGCAGGAGGGAACTGTTGTCCCGCAGCTCAGCTCGGTGCTGTAGTAGATCTGGGTTGCTAAATTACAACTAAGGGCCCCTGATAAATTGTTGTGCTCCGATCTAACCTACTTACTGGTTTGGAGATAGACAATAATGAAGAATCATTTGAGGTTGAAGTGGAGCACACTAGAGTTATTTGTGATCACAATAACAGGTCTGAATGCCCCCCAAAAAAACCAAAAACAAATCAACAACAGAAGCAAAAATAACATTTTGTGACATGAAACACTTTCACAGACAAGATGAGGCGAAGGTGAAATTACAAAACAGCTTTCATTTTACAGTAAACTAAGGTGGGAGGCACAAGCAATCAAGTACAGAATTAATTGTTTTTTTCTTATTTTTTTCTGTTAAAAAATAGAAAAAGACACTTTCCGAGGACTGAGATTGCCAGGAGGAAGACAGGTTTGTGTTATTTTGCCCCCCACAGCTGAAAAACACACTGGTATGCATAATTAGCAACAGAATTGTGAAGGTGTTCATAAATAACGAGAAAGAAACACAAAGTGCTGACAACTTAACTCCTTACACACACACACACACACACACACACACACACACCGCAACACATCTGCGGAAGTGACACCGACACACAGACAGGCGTCCCACTGAGGACGAGGTCACGCCGGAGCCCGGCGATCAGGACTCTCCACGGGGCGCTTCAGGCTCCCTCCCAGGTACCAGATCCAGGGACATCTCTCCAGCAAGTGCCTTCTGGGAGTAGTCACACTTTTAAAAGACGGAAATTAAGTGGAAAAATGTCTGCTCACTCACTGATGTAATTATCTGTCCTGGATTAACATCTGTTCGCCGAGCTGAGTGCCAAGTCCACTTCAACATGTGCCAGTACCTCGTGGCTGCGGCGGGTATGTGTACCTGTGTCTATTTCCAAACACTGTGTATCTTGGCACCAGCTGCAGCAACTTTTCACTCTGACATCCTCCACCCATTCAACATCTGTGTATTTATGTGAACATCTTGGCTCCAGTCATTGAGAATACTAACGCAGTGACACCACCTAATCAGTTTTTCCAGTTTAGCCGCGATACTGTGATGCCGCTTAAATTAGATGGAAATTATTATACGTGTAATTTCAGCTTTGTCAAGCTCAAGTAATACGTATAATCATGTCTACAAAGCAGAAATAGACAATAACGATAAAGGGAGTGTTTTATTCTTATTTCAACGTATGAGACTTTGCCATATTATCATATTTCTTTTCAGTCGTCAGGATTTTTTTTTTTTTCCCTACCTTTTCTTCCTTCATTATAAAACTAATCCAAGCAGGGACAAGTCCTAACAGATTATCCTTTCCTGTTGGTAGGAAGCCTCTGGAAAGCTCATTAGCATGCTTCATTTATCTATATCGTGTGTCAAAGTGAGTGTCAGGGTGGGCGTTCACCCAGTGGCTTATTCACACCTTAACAACTCTGTTGTAACAGAGCTCAGGTGGCCTGTGTGTACCAGAGGACCTGCTTGATATTCAGCTCGCAAACCCGGGCTAATCCATTATGCATTGGCATTGTTATACTCCTTTTTACTTTCCCCCCTTATTAGAAGGGCTAACTTTCCGCGGCGCCGCTCTAGGTGTGAGCTAAACGAAGGATTCCAGTTGATTTGTGGTTATTGACATGCAATAACCGAAGGATTACGCCTTACTTACGCCTCGCTGTGGAAATGTCATCCAGTGTAAGCGGACGGGATATATTTGGATGACCCTTGGGTATACATGCTGACTATTCCCAAGAACATTAAGCCTACTGGGAGCAAATTATAATTGAACTATATCATGGAAAAGAGAATTTGCATCTCCTCTTGTTAACTGAGCCCTAATTATCTTTACTCTTTAGTTATTGGAGCAGAGGGGATAGAGCACGGTGTCCTCTCTATTAGATCAACTGTCTGGGGAGTTTTTCAACTATAGGTTAATGAACTGCAGAATATCAGGCAGAATGCAATCACAGCTCAGCCAATATTACCAAGGATATGATGTTTCTGAGTGTGTGCATCTGGGCCGGGGAAAGTCGGCTCTCGGGGGAGCATGGCCCCCGTGGTTGGAGAAATGTATAATTAGCAACAATGCCACGGTGGATTTCTGTTATTGAATGCTCAATATTTCAAATCATCTGCCCTGGTCGCCACACAAACGGCTCTAACCGGAGGATGTTATCAAGTACTCTCATTGCGATGCATGACATGCTTTACAGAGCTCAGTCAGTATAAGGTTTGTGTAGCCTTTGACTTGTCAGATGATTCTGTAATTGATTAGATTAATACTGATCAGTGCTAGCATTGAGCACAGGGTGGACTGGTGTCAGAGCAGATCAGATAATTGAATACACTGCACTGGTGAGAATACATTAGTGTGAATACATCAATGATTAAATGGCTACAGGAAAGCTATTAAAGTAATAGAGCATTCACATATATGAGCTTCCTCTGAGGGGGAAAAAAACATTGATTGGCTTATCTTTCAGACAAATGTTCTGGTGCATTCCTGGTGTTGATCACGATACACAGTCAGGATGTGTTGATCCACGCTCATAGGAGTCACTTCAAGATAGGTGGATAATCCTTTAAAGGATTTACATTTTGAAACACAGTCAAAAGATTCTTGAGGACCGAAACAAGCGTTTTGAGCCTCATCATGCACCCCAGGTTATCCCATTTGCATAATACATAGGTTTATTTCTCATCACACAATCTTCACATGCTGATAGACTTGGCCACTCATCCTGGAGAGCAGAAGACTGAACATTTGCATAAATATATTCAATCAATTAGACTGATCCATTTTAATTTGATCTCCATTTAACTCGTTCACGCTACACTGGCAGAAGCAGTGACAACAAAACCAAAGGTGGCTTGAATCAAAGGTGCACAACACAAACTTGCAAGACTTTCTACCAGAGAAAATGTGAGTTATATTTGTTGGGTTGCCTAAAGGTAAAGAATTGTTTGTGGGCTGGTGCTGGCATTATTCCACCAATTGCTTAAACCGAGGAGTGCTCTCATAGGTTAACTGTATGCTTCTTCATCTCTAATTTAGCAGCAAGAGTGATTAGCACCTAAGCTATGAGGAGCTCAGTCTACAGAAATGAGCGGATTGTCCATCCTTAGCTAATGTTCTCGGAAAATGGACTTTATCTCATGCAGCACCGGAGCCCTCAGCTTTTCTACTTACAGTGGAAGGAATGAAAAGCCTTCTCTTGTAGCTCCCCTGCTGGTTCTGCTTCACTGGCAAGCTCAAGCCTTGCAAACCATCCCTTCTTGTACTACGGGCTTGCTCTCGCTGGTTACACCGGGTCATGTGTGTGGGAGGAAGCATAGCTGATGGTGGTTTCCCGACTATCTGCTCGCCCGATAGGGGAGTCGGGGTCATCTTTTGGTTTTTCCTCAATCAGAGATAACTTATTATGCACTCTCACTTGTTTGAAACACGGTATTACACTGAATATACTGTCAGAGTTAATTTTAGCTTTTTATTAGTATTTCATTTACAATCTCTGCTCATTTTATCAATCTGAGTAACCATAGATACTCTAATCGCAGTTTATTCAAAATAAATATGCTCCAACTCTTTTTATCTACACATGTACAGTACATACACACATATGAACTACCACTTTTATGATGGACAATTATTATTGTGGTTATGAGGTGTTTAGACGTGTGAAGTGGGCAGAGTGTACCCTGGCTGTACTCCACCCAGCTGGACTGGGATTGGCTTCTGCCTCGGGTCTGGATAAAGCTCCTGTAGAAGATAGATGAATAGATGGATAACTGGTGTTGTTCCCGTGTTTTACAAGGTTGGTCGAAAAGCCACTGTTTACTCGTTCTCACGCACAGTATCAATGTCGCTCTGCTTTTACAGTGAAACAACAGACCAACTCTCCTCACTAAAGCCTGTAAGGATTTCTAAACTCTGCCTGTTTGAACAAACCCGCTCAGTCTAATCTGCTATCTCATCATCCCAGCACGCCAGACTCTACCACGGCGACACGTTCCTTCAACTCACTATCTGCAACACTATGTGGTTTGTTACGATTTTTTAAGTTATTTCTTATTGATCGAAACATTGCACCTGCCTACATCAGCATTGCACATAAAGGAATAACTAATTTGTTGATTTGGGGCTCACATTTCACGGCAGTGCCAGCAGCATTATTCTGAAAACTAAATTATTAACTTAAAACACTTCCCAGTAAAGGCAGTTGTGTGTTGATCTACTTCAGTTCCATTCTCCTTCCTTTACTCTGGTGTCAATACTGAACATCACCATTTGTCGCGGTTATTGCCCTGCACTTATCCATTGTAGAACAATTTCATAATGAAACAAAACCTCAAGAGAGCAATTTACAACCAGGCTGTTTTTCACCACTCTTTGAGGCACTGTTTCAGCCCCGGATAGGTTATCGATTAGACATGTCTGGTCAGACGCATTGTAAGTGAACTGTGTAAAGGCACACGAGAGATGAAGACGACTTTGAAGATTCACACAAATTTTAACATTTAACTTATTACAACTATTAATAAGTTGCGCTGTACATCTCGCAGTATAATCTGTATGCGACAGCTGCGATGGTCAGATTTACTGAGACTAATACATCCTAATCAAAGGAGCCCACGCTGTTCATCAAGTCGCAGATGCCTTGACGCTCTGCGGTAGAACCATTCATTAGTAATTCTGATAAAGGGTCCGGATAATTTTCTGTGCAACAGCAGGTCCAGTGCTTCTGTTGTTTTCATTCATTTTGTTCATCAGACTGAATCTCCCAGGACCCGGTGCCATCTTATGACCATCTCCTCTCCAGCTGGTTCACAGGTGGCTAAGCACACTTTGCTCTTATTTGTCTGGCCTGCCTGTTCAATATTAGTCTTCTCTCCATCCACAAAAGGGCCCCTGATATTGTTATGAGAGGGAAGCATGGAATCAAGAAGAGCAAAAAGGCATTTGGCTGGCATTTCCCACCTTGGCTAAACCTGGCTCCTGGTGCCTGGGCCAAACTGTTTCGTTTCTGAGCGAGCATTGATGATGACACTGTTCCAGGTCTCCACCTGTGTCCTCCTCCTCTGATCAGTGCAGTGGCCATGCTGGGAAGGGATAAGCAACAGCAGGGCACTCTCATCTTTCCCCAGTCTTTCCGCGCTGATAAGCATAGAGAGATTATCAGGATTGCAAGGTGTTAGAATCTCGATCTTTTATGCTTGACCTGAGATCGATGTACATATGTCTGTTTAACTCAAGGATTTCAGCCTTTGCGATGGAAGAACTGCTCATCAATTATCTCTTCATTTAAAAATAATTTATTGAAAAATATTTTCTGTTGAAGGGATGTACGTATTTCTGCATGTTTTCTCAAATCAGCATAGCTTGCTCTGTTTATGTTTACTGCAGTATTGATCATTTTAATAATGGTTCAGTTGTTTCAGTGTGTCGGCTCATCTGTTTGCTCTTAATGGTTAAGGCGTGGGGATATTAAAAGTTGAATGCCACTGGGTGCTTGAAAGAAGAAAAAACATATTTTTCATGGGAAAATTAGTGGTAATGATGAATTGCGAGCACGCCCACTTTATTATCGCACAAAAGGGGCGTATTCTCTTTGTGCAAGCACACCCACATTTGGGGGAATACTTCGCACCAGCAAATGATTTATGCTTGTGAGAAAAGCACACATTCGAGGAGGAATTGTAGCCACAGCACACACAATACCTTCAGACAGACACAACAAAATGAACAGATGTGGGGTGAATATGTATTAACTTTTTGAAATTACTGATATGAAAACAACAGCGCGCTGCTTGTATTCAGTGATTACGTATCACCGAGGCCGGCTCTGTAGTCGTGCGGACGTGTATTTTCCCGTTCCCCTCCCTCTTAAGCCTCAGAAAAACTCATTCTCAGACTGTCTACACATGATAAGCAGTCTGAGCAGCACTCACGACTTAGGTGGCGCACTGGGAGTTCAGTTCAAAGCCTATATGTTGTTTAATTTCTATAGATGTTATGTACAAGAAACACTCCTTTATGCTGGGGAACGCCAGTGCGCACTTGCTCTTGAGCCTTAATTTTTACAGTTTGCTCAGGTGAGGATCACGAACCCTGCAGTATGGTCTTAATGCAACAATATTCTCAGTCATTCTTCATTCAATTATACAATTAAAAGACAAAAAAAAAAAACATTCATACAAGAAACCAGCAAATGTCCTTAAAATGATGCATTTCTGCTTTAAACATACAGCATAAACTTCCCCGCAATGCAACGTTCATCTTCTCTTTTCCCACCAAATGTGCCTCATGTGCAGCTTGCATGGACCCCCAAAGCTGTGTGTGCAACTATTAGCTCGCTGGCTTACTGGTTTGCTACCTAAGCGTAGTCATTTTCAAAATCCAGAAGTGCACTTTTCAAAACCTCCAATCAGCACATGATGACACGGCAAGAAGCAAAATGCATGACAACTGACCTCAGTTACGTGACACACGCCGTCAGTAAAGCTGCATTTACTGCCGGTGTGGAGCGGAGCGTCCGTCCGTCAGTCTGCCTGATTATATGCATTCAATCAGACACTGACACACATTATTTTAGGACATCTAGTTTGGCCCCGAAATTAAAGGAGGAGGCAGAGGGAATAGTCGGTGTTGTGGATGGGTGTGGGCGGATAGATAGATGAAAGGATGCAGGAGGAGATGGAGGCATGGCATGCTCTTAGGGGTGGAGGCGGGAGGGGGTTGAAGTACCTGGTCCAAATAACAGGGAAGGCCAGCTGGGGCATTTGGCAAACATATTTAGAACCAAGTGGCAGACCCTGAGCCCCCGAACTAATCCTGTTGCAGGTGATTATGTGGAGGGAATCTGAGAAGTAGGCAGAAGACTAAACGCCCTGCGCCCTTCCCTTTAACGTCCCGCATCCTGCTCCCATCGCTATTTGAAGGACCACATATGTTTACATACAAAATAATTACAAGAGCTTATCCATTTTGTCTGATGAGCCCTGCTTTATAAAGTGCAATAAAATAATTTTTTATCTCAACAAAGGCATGCTTTTAAATCAATATGAGCACTACTTTAATATGAATCTTGTTCAATTGCAGCATGGCATTGAAAGCCAGTTTCAAACAGTGAAACAAACACAAATTCACTGAATAGGCAAATCATCCTGCAGTCCAGGCTTTAAAGCAAAAACACAGCAATATATTTACCCATGAGAGTCCTACAAATGAACTGAATATGACTGGAAGTGTTGGATGTGAGTTATTTTTTTCATAGCATGCTATTTTTTAAGCGCCCACACACTGGAATCATCACCTGCCGTCAACCCTTGTCTGTTTAAATTAGGCAATCAAGAGAGCAATGAAAGAGTCACAATTTTTTGAGTTTTTGCCAGGAACAACTGACCTACTTTGGGTTAAAAGGACTCACAAATGTAGCATGAATGCATAACACTGTTTAGAATTATTCAAATTGCATCGCGCAGGTGTGCAGACTGCTGGTACACTATAAGCCAGTCCAGTCTGTCCTAGCTTCTGCTTTTGTTCTGTTTTACGGGTAAGTACACAATAGAAAACATGTTTTCTTTTGGGTAAAAGTAGTGGGTGCCAGCACTGATTGTCCTAAATTATTCAATAGAAAAAAAAGCCATCTCAATTTTTGTACAGAATGCATGCAGAAGAAATAGGTGGTTGGTGACAATGTGACTTTACAGCTCCTTCCCACAGAGCAAGCCAATCATTAAGATTTCAATCACAAACTATAGAAGTTTGAGCTGGTAATTATCAGCAATTAGTAGAAACTATGGAATAAAGCTGTCTTTTGTGCAGGTTGCACAGCTTTTGAACAAAATCAAGGCATGCCATTTAAACCCCAGGGGGGCCTAAAATTACTTCTTTCAGGTTACCTAAAGATATTCAAAAAGGTAAGTGACAAAATAGTCTTTTTTTTTTTCTTTTTAATCATTTTCCGGCTTTCTTTTCTTTCTGTTGCAAGTTGAGTGACAGGTACAGCCTGTGACAAACAGGGCTCGTAACATGCTCCAAATCTGTCAGAACTGATTGCGGTGGCCTCATTTGACTAAAGGCTACATTGGAGGAAGACTTAAAAAAAAAAAAAAAAACAGACACCACGCCCAGTTGATGATGAGATTATGAGCTGAAATGTGTGATTAAAGATTAAATCTATTTGGCCTCCTGCAGCCATATGGGCTTTCACAGGATTGTACAGTAACCTTCCCATAGGTTCCTAATCCCTCAGAGGATTATAAACACTATATGGGCAGCGCGGATATTTCTGTCCACGCCGTTAGACTGATGGTGTATACAGTTGTAAATATGATGGCTTCATCATCAGCTTATGCTTCTCTGTCTGACAGCAAAACAGAGGGTTGTGCTGCCAGATAAAACCCTCTGTTTTGCTCCCAACAAAATGCTCTTCATCAGAGTGCATCTTATTGGCAGGACAGTCAGTAAATAAACATGATTTCACTCTATATTTACGTGTACTACCTTATGTTACTATCTTCTTTTAAAATGTTTGCTGTTTGAATTTCACCATAATGATGCAATTGTTTTTTTTTTTTTCTCCTGTAAATGAATTTAATGTGACAAACAGAGTGTAAGTATATTTGTCGTTTGTTTCTTGGGGTCATAACATAATTGCAAGTCGCAGTGATTATCAATCATGCTAGCTGCTCATTTAATGAGATGACCTGTGCTCTGATGGTTGACAACGGGAGCGGACACCATTTTTGAGACACATGTTGAGTTTAGAAACTATAAACCATATTATTATTCTCCAATTATCGACTTAAACTGCACCGAAGATATCTGTGTCTTTGTAGCAGTGTCACTGAATTCTCTCCTCTTTCAATAAAAACTGTGTTCCACCACAGAGGAAGTGAAGACCCAGTATTTAACCCATCCTAATCTTAATTATACATGCTCGGGACAGTCTGCTGTCGTGGTGCGGCACCAGAGGACCAGCGAGCTTAAGGGGGACTGTCAGCAGTGGGATTTCACCCTGCAAAGTTGTGATCTCAATCTGCCTCTGAAGTAGACTGACATTAGAATGCCTTCGATTAACATGTCAGCATCTAATATCCAACGTCTTTGATGGTTCATTCTCCAGATAAGCAAATTTTACTGCAAAACTACTGGAAAGAAAAAAAAAAAATCACTTGAGAATTACTTATTAATTGACAAATTCTTCACACAGGCACACAACAATGGCCAAGCCAAACATCTACCTAACAAGCTTGTTGGATTTTAGAAACGCTCAGGAAGAGGAGTGAGTGGTGGGACGATCAGTTTTCCTGGGTGATAATCAAAGACATCACCTCAACACAGCGATAACTCGGCCCAGCACATGAGTAGGCAGGGTGCGAGGATACACTAGATCTCTCTCTCTCTCTCTCTCTCTCTCTCTCTCTCTCTCTCTCTCTCTCTCTCTCTCTCTCTCTCTGTCACACACACCACAAACATACACTCTGTCTGTCTCTCTCCAATTATTCCAAAATCACAGAGTAATGATTTCACATCTGTCTATAATGAATAAATTCATCATCTGCAAAATCATCAAAACTATAAACGTAGATTAGCTGATTGAACCCAGACAATAGCGTGTGTTTTAATGAAATGCCCCCGTCTGCCAAAATCAAATGTGGGGTCTGGGAAGAATGTCTCGGTATAATTGGTGGGGTCAGCCGTGCCTCTTTATAGACACAGTGCCACATATCATCCCTCCTGGAAGTAGCTTAACCAGCTAAACATTCTCGCGAGCTAGCTGTCACTTCACTCAGCAAAAATAATCCTCTCCAGACCTCAGCCAACCAAAACTCCCTGCCAAAGCATTTTACTCTCAGAGCTATTAGGGGATTTCGTTATGTGACTGTTTGACTTAATTTTTGTGGCACTTCCTCTTCCTCACATTACTTTTGTCTTGTCTGTCAAAACCCCTCGCGAGTCGGCCACATCTGATAAAATACGGAGATGAAAAAACGAGGAAACAAACAAAACAATCATGGGATTATAAACAGTTAATGAGATCTTACCATAAATGTTATTCAGTGCAATTAGTGTATTTATTTCTGCAATAGTCGGTGACATAATCCAAGAAGTCGTGCAGAATCCATGACATGCACTGTGCCTTCACTTGATGGCTCTTGTTTTGTCTTGGCTCCCCGTTCAGCTCTTCTATTTGTTGTTCAAACTGTACCGTGCCCTTATTTTCTGCTTCGTTGGGAACCACGCATAAGGTGAGCAGGGCTCGGCTTTCAAATCACATGACTGTCACCTGGAGACATTGATCATGATGGATGAGATCACGTCTCTCTTCCCCTCCATCACTGGAGTCGGGAGGGAGGAGTAAAAGCAGCATCCAGCAGGTCTTTCATAACAAGACAAAGTGGGGAAATGTAGGGATTTTTTATATTAAAGGATTAGTCTTGGCTGATAATACATTTGGTCATTTTGCTTCATGAGGATTCTAAAATTAAAGCTTGGTAAGACAGCTCGTGGATTGAGGATTCATTCTGAGACATTCATTTTTTTTTTTCCATGCCTCTCTCTCTCCTTAGAGCCAAGAGGTCGCTGATTAAATGATGTATTCTGAGGAAGGCGTCAGCCAGGTGCTGTACGACGCATCTGTTGTGTTATTCCTCCAGACACAGTCCCACCCATGGCAAGCCTCCCGAGCAGAAATGGTCTCAGCTGTTGTGTTTCCATTTATTTATTGTCATCTACTGGATATCTATTTGTACAGTTCTCCACAAAACACAAACTGATTTAATTGCTACAACCACCAGCAGCTTCCCAGAGTACCCCCCCCTTTGACATCCATCCCTGATAATATCCTCCCGTAAGGTTCGGCGCGCTCTCTGTGCCACTTCGAAAACAAGATCCGAAACTACAGCATGGACACCATGGCACAACTTAATCAATTTCTAGTTGTAGAGTTATGTAATTCTATTCCTGCCAGAATGCCACTCCTCCTGTTTATTACAAAAACATGCAAGCCAGGAATGAAATGAAGAAAATGAAAAACTGAGCTGATTTATAGATATAATTTTTAACCTTTTATTAACCCACTAAAAAAATCTGCTTACTAAAATACTACATAAACATTCAGACATAGGTTTTAAGTCTTATAAATACATCTTTTTCTTCATATCTTATACTTCCAGTGTATTTTTTTCAGGGTGTACAGAGGGGTGGTGGTTAGCAGTCTCATCTCTCAGTTTGAGTCTGCTGATCTTTGAGGTCTGTGAAAGTCTCCTCATCCATTTTCTCCCATATTCCTCGTTCAATGCTTGAGGCTAAGTGACGACTCTGTTACCGCGTATTTGCGTTTGTCTGTGACAGTTTGTCTTCCTGTGTTTGCTCTGTGATTTACTGGTCCAGGTGTATCCTGCCTTCACCGGTAGCTGATGAAACCACGCGCGTATTCACGTAAGTATGCCAGTAACTTTCTCTCTTTCTCCCCTCATCTCCGTCCAGGAGTTCTTGACTTTATTCATGTTCTGACAAATAACTTCTCTATTTTCAGAGGTACAATGAAATGCGCCGATATCTTTCATTATAATCTGTGACTCCTCTGTTGACACTGTACAGGCCAATCAACAAGCCGCACTGAATCGCTTTCTTTGTGGAGAGATAATCTCAATCAGGTTTATTTTATGTATCCTCAGCATCAGCTAAACAATGCTATTCTTCAGCTGCTCTAGAGCTGGCATATCACGGCTGGCGTTGATATTATTCAAAGTTAATTGTGTATATACTGCACCTGCCAAATGGACGCATTCACTTCAATCCCTTTTGTGTGTGAGAGGACACAGGTCGGCATCTCAGTATGGAGCACAGCGTTACAGAAGCACTTTATATTTTCTTTTTCACATTGTTATTACAAGAGAACAGTATGTTGCTCCTTCAAAAAAGACATTATACTTTAACTGTCAGACACAATGTCTTCCAAATGATACAAATTGCATAAAAAGCAGTGAGAGAAGATAGTGTTTATTATTCTACTTTTAAGATAATATTACACCATCTTGCAAGCATCCTTCTATTTCAGTGTATTGCCGGCACTTAAACGTTACTTTGAAACATCTTCAGTGTTGTCATTGTGGTACAAGTGATTCACTTGAGCGCTCATAAACTGACAGCTGCGTCGGAAGACCTTTGATTTACAGTGAAACACGTATCCTTTCAAAACCTGCGCTTTATGGTTGGGATGCATGCATGTCAGGAGAGGTTTTTTTTTTTATACATCGTGGCTTTCCTTTTCGCATGCGGCGCCTGCTTTACGAGACGATAACGTGACGTGCACGGTGATCACTCGGTGCCTTTACCCTTCATCAGGCGGGTGACCATTATTTGGTAACTTCCTCCCGTTTCCTCCAATCTAACAATGGCGAGTTGATTACCGGCGCAGACCCGCGTGATGAGATGGTTGCGATAAACACTCAGACAGGTGTTGCTTGTGTAAGCAAGGCATGTCTTCCCGTCTTTCAACCGCCGCACCTGCTTGACGACATCAGTGCGAAATCAGGAGAATCTGTTCAACTGATCAAGCCAGATTTTTATATACATTTTGCACAACTGCTTTTTTTTTCTTGTAATCTTGTATTTTTCAGAGGCTGCTAAGAAAATGATTGAAACTGTACGGAGTATGCTAATGATGTGTGTGGAAGTGGGTAGAGAAACAGAGAACAGACACATTATGAGGTCTTATAGTTTCCTCCCACAGGACGAAAACGTGGAGGAGTTTAATGTAACTGTTTGGACGGGCGGATGAATAACCAATATCTGCAATACTGTTTAAGCAACAGGTCCTATATTTCATTTACTTATTTGACATATTGTCACACGCTGGTTAATAATCTGTGACAGATCTTGAAACATATCAAGGGAAACATTGAACAATCCGAGCATGACACGACTAATAATTCAGCTCTTCAACATATTTGTTGAATTATTGCAACAATAATGTTGGATTTCTTTCTTTTCTAGCCATATTTATTTCATTTTTGTCATGCTCCTTTTGATCTATTGCTCACCACACTAAAAGACATAAGTTCTTAGATTTTTGAGGAAAAATGGAGAAGCCTCAAAATGTACCACATGAAAGCACAAAACAAATCTTTGTAGTGATTGTACCTCGTGTTAAAGTATTTCTTTTTCTTTTGTTTTGTTTGTTTCAAAGCCCCGGAGTGTATCATTATTTCATGGCATTTATTCAATGAGAATGTCCTCCAAACATTGCTGTTTTTACAGTGTGAAACCGCTGCATTTTAATACTATATATGGTGAAAGGCCAAAATACATTTCTTTCTGCCTGTAGGTACACCCTACAATTTCCTTTCTTGTCTCCATAACTGGCAACATAATGGCGGAGATGCTCCCTGTTCCTGTTCTGTGTATCTCTAAGTGTGCAGCTGCCGCCGCCCTGCAAGCTTGGAGTAATCCTGCATTCTGGCAGAGCACTATAGCCTAAAATAATGGGCAGCACATTATCTTAGCTAACAACATATTTCTGTGTCAAGGGCAATTTGGCAATAGGCTTGATGTTTAAGGACTCATAATCATTTGAATAGCATTAGCTAAACACCCCTTTAAGAATGTGCAGGCATGCACACACACACACACACACACACACACAAACACAGACACACACACACACACACACACACTACACCGCCGCACACAGCGCGGTCTGTGATTGATTAGCACAGTGGCACTGGTACAATAGCTCCGAGGGGGTGCAATCCTTAAATAGACGATTTGAAGGAAGAGAAAGGCAAGCCAAGAATTCTGATCAGCTGCAAGAAAACTGTTCTGGATGGCGTTCAAGAACTAAGACACAATCCTCAGAAGTAAAAAAGAGGGGGAAAAAAAAGAAAAAAGAAAGGCACTTTTTCCCTCTCATTACACTCCAGCCAGTGTCTCATCGAACACTATCTATATACTCAGCAAATCCGATCGGCGAGTCGTGGGATTTTATTGACATCTGTTTCAACTGAATCGCTCAAAGATTATCATCAATACTCTAAATAATCCTCATCCGTGCTTTATGTGTGAAGGAATCACATGGCGTTAAGGCAATTAGATACAATTCAAGTGTGCACATCTAAACGTCTGGAATATTTATAGCTTCTACGCTGCGAATGAAACTGATACAAAATCAAACCACCACACTGCACAGTCAACATTACAGTAAATGCGTGTGAAAAACATATAGATCTGGCACGCCTGTAACAGTGTTTAAAGGTTAAACAGAGTCAATCTGCATTATGAAGTTAGAGCTACAGTGCCATGATGATATCAGCATTACTTGTTTGTGGATGAGCAGAGTTATATGTGCTTCGTATTTGTGTGTCGGTAATGAGATTTGGTGGTGCAGACTTGCAGATTTTCA
This sequence comes from Salarias fasciatus, assembly GCF_902148845.1. Classification (NCBI taxonomy): domain Eukaryota; kingdom Metazoa; phylum Chordata; class Actinopteri; order Blenniiformes; family Blenniidae; genus Salarias; species Salarias fasciatus. The sequence continues at coordinate 19,341,576 of NC_043746.1, read as the reverse complement.
TATTCATGTCATAATTGATGGCTCTGAGGCAACATTTGTATGTGTGTATTTAGATGTGTTCTTGTGTAATCTGATTTGATTATCCTCATCTGCACGCCAGGGTTTCTTTGCCCTCAAATTAGACTCAAAGGCCCATCCCCCTTTGTCAGGTGGGATGTTTGCTTTTGTTAGTTGTGCAGCTTAAACAACACTAAAATGATAAATGGCTTTAATGCTGGACTCAACCTGGTTTGACGAGTGAGCCTGGGAGTCTTATGGAGGACAAAAAAAACCCACCCAGAATATGGATGAACATCTGACATGGACAGAGAATGAAATCCACTTGTCTGAATTCATTTGACTGAGAGACCCAGTCAGGAGAGAGGTGAGGGCAGAGAGCGACAGGTCCCTGTCAGCTTGCTCACAGTTCAGTACACACACACACACACACACACACACACGCACACACACACCAAGTATATTAAATACAAATTGGATTATGCATGAGCACCCTTAAATACATACGTACACAATCTGACACGTGTATACAAATTTGGATGTTCATGGATCTAAGTAAGAGCAAGGAAATCTCATTTCAAGCGCATACATAGGAAATTACAAAAATATCAATGAGGATACTAGGAAAACAGACAAAAATGAGCACACAATTCTTTGTGCTACGATAATAATCCCACATGGTAGATCTAATAGTCAATTTTAATCATCATAGTTTTGACACACAGGCTTGTTTCTAAGTTATTCACTCATATTTTCTCTGCCAGGCAAAAGGGCAAAAAATAAATCTGCTAGATACACCTGCCTTCGGATTGATCACCTTACACCTGATAGGTTTCCTCTAGTTGATGAGAGAGAACAGCACTGCCTGCTGCTGTTGCTGAATGCAACTGGAACAAGCAGCATGCTGAACAATTACTGTGATCTACAGCATGTACTCATGTAATGATTATAGTTTCCAAGTCCATTCCCTAATTTATGTCGCTGGATGTTGCTGACATTCAACGCAATGGTTTTGTTTTCACCTCTGATTAATCTCCGGAAACAGTGGCGAGCGGACTGGATCATAAAATCATTTAATCATATATGTTTGGCTGGCTGTTTAACTGCACAAGTCTCGGTGATGTGGTACAACTGACAACGTACATTTATTACAAAGACTTTAAATGATAACATCTATGGAGCTGTTCGGTGGAAATTATATTATGTTGACACAAGAGGCCCCATCTCGTGTCTTTGCTAGTTTCAGATAGACACAGTTGACATTTCCCATACAGCTGCTCAAACAGTGCATCGATGTGCAAGTGAGGTGTGGCCGCGCGTCTGTAGCTACCAGCTATCTTGAGAAAACCAACAACTAAAAACTGTGTCGTGAAGTGTTTTCTTAATATGTAAATATGTTCACAAATACCGGTGGCTTGCAGACCACATCCTTCCTGTTTGCTCCACACTGTTTAGTAATCAGTTGTTTACAGGAGTGGTTCCTTTGATTTTATTGGGTTCCTGCTGCAGGATCTCTATGTGCGTCTCTGAAACGGGCCGGTAACATCATCATTTACTTGCAGGCCATGAAGACAGGGTGGGTCAGGATCTGACAGCAGATGATATTGTGCCTTTTTTTTTTCTCTCTTTTTTTTTTCCAATTCATTTCAGGGGGGGGGGGGGTCAGTTGTCAAACAAAGACAGTTTATTACACGGCTGTCCTCGGTCCCGAGACCCAACTGTCAGTGAACTCATAATCCTCAATGCACGAGAGAGGCAGCACGTTAAAGTGACATGTTGTAAGTTTGTCACGAGGAAGTGGAGTGACACATGTCCTTTCATTTTGGTTTTTCAGAATATAGTTTTCAATCAAAATAAACATCATGCTCGTAAAATGAGATTACAGCATCATTGGTTAATTTACAGCAGCAGTCTAGAAAATGAGATTTATACAATGAGTGCATATCAGCAAATAACTCATGTGCCAGTGGATTTGTTAAAATATGTTCAGATAATTTATATTGTGTGGGATTTTCTTGAAACCATAACCAGTTTCGGAGTTTAGCTCATATGAAAATCCTGTCAGCAGAAGCATGAGGGAAATGAAAGGGTTAAAACCGCAAACGTGGACATGAACATGCTCGACTGCACTCTGCACGGTTCACTGCGTGCTTCAGACTGTTAAAACGTGGCCTGAAGTCAACACGGTCCCATCATTTTGGAAATCAGTTGGGGAGTCACCGCTCTGGTGTACTTGCAATAACAGTTTAGTACAGGCAGTTCAGATTAAACACCAAGTTTTCACAACAAATAAGGTCTTATTGTCACTAATGAAAAACTGTTGGGAAATGAAAATTAGAGTAACATTCAATTTCATTGATATTTGTGGTTTGATGCATTGAACAGGGTGAGTTGTGAAACCCGGAGGTATTCTGCCAAGTAGCTGAACATCGAAAATGAATTTAATTCTCGACTCTTTAGTAGAAATCTCTGGATGTTAAACAATCTCTTTTTTTCTGGAGCACATAAACAGTTTTGTCTTGTCTGCTGGTGGAAAGCTTCATCATCCGCAGTGCTATTTAACAGCGGTGTTTATTCCGTTGACAGGTGGCATCATTTTATGGTCTAACTACATACTTAACTCATGTGCTTTACGAGTCTCTCAAACCCACAAAGCCTCTTTTTTTTTTTTCTTCTAATGAAAATTCTTCGGCGCAAAGATTCATTAATTTGCCGTCAACACAACCTTTACTGTCAAAGACCGCGCGATCTTCCCTTTCTAATTATTATTTGACATTTGATAGATGACGCACATGTTAATATCCAGACTGGGGGAATGCATTCTCGGTATTGTGCGACAGCTCACATGCGATTTCACAGAAAAACTGCTTGGACAAGTGGAAAATCGCATCTCTCCTACCAGCGACTCCCTCTCCTCCCCTCAGTCATCCACCATTAGGCTTGCACAGTAGCAAAACCTGTTGGCAGTCTAAGCCATGCTGCTACCTGCTGAAATGTAACTAAGACAAAGCTCCTTTATCTGCCCTGCTCGTCTGCCGTCCTCAGCACACAATTTACTATTCAGTCATTTAACAGATGCTCTTATCCAGACAGAGACATAATAAGCGCATTCAAATATGGCGGAGCCGCAGACAGCCTCATATTTCCTGCTCGTTCCCCCCAACTATGTCAGATGTGAAGGACGCAGGGCACTGGTGCTGGAGGTCACAGGAGATCTGTCTGGATGGCAGACTGCAAAGATGACTTACTTTATGACTCCCACTTTGGATTTCTCTCCCTCCCCGCCTCTCTTCCTCTCTCCTCCGCTCCCTCGCTCTTCTCCTCGGTGGATTTCTCATTTCCTATGTTTTTTCTACCTGCATGCCACATTACATTTTGAAGGTGAATCCCATAAATACTGAAATTACTTTGGAGGATAAATTACTCAGAGGGCTTTTTTTTTTCTTTCTTTCTTTTTCGGGCTGATTACCATTGCATGGAGTCCCCAGCTTCATTTTCCATCCACGACGCCTACCAGGGAAAAAAATCCCGCAACATCTTACTTCATACGGTGTGACAAGGCTAATAGTCAATTCCTCTTAAAAAATATCGACTTGAAACAAAGGACAGATGAAGGAACAGAGAAATGTGCTGATTTACTTAATCCTTTTGAAATGTATATCATTTGCAGATTTGCTTCCCCCGTGTCTCACGTTTCTAATTCCTCCTTACCGTTTTATCTACAAAAACAGGCCTGGAAAATTAATCTGCTGAAGACTGGTGACAGGGTCATGTCCAGATCCAAAGACGCACCCAGCAGGTGCTTCCTCCGCGCCTGTGTGTGACTGTGTTTGAGCACAGTTCGGATCTGTCTGGATTTAAATAATCGCAGTTTTTCGTATTGTTTCGCAACATGTCAGAGAGACGACGGCGTTCCGTCATTATTAGTTTACCTTCCACACATCGTCACTTCTGTTGATTGGCATTGGGTTTAGACACACACAGCTAATGCTGAGATGAGGCCATAAAAGAGGGGCCACTATTGTTTTCCATTGAAAACATTTGTGGTTTAAAAGCGAAAGATGATGAAAGTATTTAGTGTATCGAAATATATGTATTATTTCAATCCATGCTACTTTTACATAAATTCATTTTAGAAAGCATCAAGTTGGTGACACTGATCACCTTATATTATAAATGAAGGGCATCATTTCACTTCAGACAACAGTAACCACTGCGATCTGGCAAAATACTAAAAACTGCCTCCATTCTTATCTCCGTCCACATCAGTGACGACAACCAAACCAGCTTTGCTGAGGTTAAAAAGAGGTGAAGCAATATTGTGGACTGAATTCTGTCATTCTTCCATATCACATAGAAGGTATTTTACTTAACAGATCAACATCCATCGAGCTCAGCTCATTCAAAATATACTCAACATGTCAAACTCGCTCCCAGTCCAAAAATTTAGAAAACTCTTCATCCTCCGGTAATTTTTAGGCCAAATTCATTGAATCCATTTACTGTTATTATTATCATCACCCGTCCATCCTCAGTGCTGTCTATATCCTGTTCAGTGGGGACTTCTACACACACAGGGTCCTCAAGGAAAGGCTGTTTACATAAGCCTACACTTATGTATGTTCTTAAACCTCAGATGTTACATTCTGTTCTTCAGAAGTGAGAGAATCATCATTCGAACAATGGTTTCCATGTAATGTCTCAGGGATATGTGTAGGTTATTAGCCTTAAGGGGAGCGCCTGCCAATGCAAACAGTACCAAATATTGTCTTCTGAGGAAATTACTGCAAATGTACAACAATCTGTGAGTAGTTGCCAAAGAGATATAACATTGTCCAACATCTCAACAGCCTGTGCTGTCCTTCTACCAAGGCAAACTTCTCTGATAGCATGTGAACAAGCGCCCACACATGACAAACACGAGTGGGCGTGTTACATGTCAGAGGAAGAGTATTAGGCTCCATCCCTAATCTATTCTCTCCCAATCCATCGCCTTGAGTGGCACTGTCCCACTGATTCAGGCGAAGAATAAAGCTCCATTGTTTATCGGGGTAAAACTGTCAGCAGGGAGGCTAAAGCAGAGATTCAGACACGGTTATGTATCATAACGTGACACACTGTAAACACGCCACTGTGCCACTTCTCATTTTAATTTCAGAACGAGGCTTCATGGCTCTAGTTACTAAAATGTCAACGCTGCTCGGTGTCATGCGTCCATTGTTGACATTGAAAACATGAGTGGGTGTGCCAAGTCCAATAGGAATAATCAACACACCAAAACCACTGTTTGTAAAGCTTTATAAAAAAAAAGAAAAGCATAATTATGGATATGGATCAGACAGCCTCATCAGCTTCTGGTAACTTACGGTTATGTTGTCATCTCCAGGAAGATATATTTCACACATTTTCCCACAGAAATGCCATCGTCACGTCGCGGCGGTGTGATGAGATGTTTTGTAGTGATGAGCAAATGAATCTGGTGGAAACTGCCTGGTTGAATTATTTGAAAACAGATGGCGTTAAAGCGGTGTAAACATGCCGCTCCCTCCTCACTCGCCATCAGTCAGTGATGAAGGAAACTGTTCGAGTCACAAGTGCAGTTTGATTGGTTCTCCGCCAAGTCCTCCCGACTCAGCCACAACACACAGAACCACAGACGCCCTCCCACACCCCCCCGACGCCCAGCCTCTCCGCAGGCCAGTCAGCACCGAGCGCCGCCGCCGCCGCCGTACAGAGCAAAGGAGGGCCAAGCGGCAACCGGGGCAGCGGGGGCACAACCTGTCAGGGATCTCCGCTGCCAAGCCGCAAATAACATTTGGAGGTAGCCTTGACTGAAAGTGACTTTCAAAGTTTACGCTCACATTCAAATGAACCGCGCACACAACAATATTACACTTTCCATGTAGTTTAATTAGTCTGTTCTGAAGATCCAAATAGCAAAAAAAAAATGAAACTTTTAATCCAAATATATGTGCAGAACCATGAATAAGTTTTTTTGCAACATTTCCCATTGATTCATCATCTGTGTTTTCAGTTAAAAAGCATCTACATTTCTGGAATTGTTTTTGTTAGAAACTGAGAAAAATGTGGTCTTTATTAAAATCTCTATCATTTTAACAGAGAGATGAAAGAAGTGTATTGTTGTGGCAACCAATAATATAATTAATGCCAAATTTGTATTAATTTTGGCTATTTTTAATGAAATAAAGCAAATAACATGAAATATATAACTTTCCTTTTTTTTTTTTTGCCAACCTCTTTATACATTTCTGGTGCACAAGCTGCAGAAAAACCAGCAAGAAATGTATTTGTTTTTAAGAAATGCAGTCCAATTAAAGTATTAATTCATTTCAGGCTGTATCTGTTACATTTTAAAATAGTTTTTTTTTTTTTTCATTTTTCAACGCTACTTCTTAAAGTTACAACACAAAAATGGCCATGCTTGTTGTGCCTCTCTTGAGGGTGAACATATGCATTACAGTCTGTAAATCTTACATATTACACATGTAACAGCAGACTCAATATATTTGCTAAATCACATCACAGCACAGCATTTGAGCGTCTAACTCTCTTGATGAGGGCGTATCGATCAATCTGGAAGAAGCCTAAATGTCACAATCAAATCATGTAAACCTGCCAATTGGTTTTCAGATATTTTACTCAAAATCTCAAATATCATGGCCGAAGGGGTGCAAATAGAAAAGCCAAGTGAATTAAGGACACAAGCGATTTCTGATTCTAATTGTGCCTCCATACAGCTTGTAAACGCTCTCACTTTACCACAGAAAAGACACGCTGTGAAATGTTGACGGTGCTGCAGTGAAAGACAGTAACAGTCCTTCTATGAAGACATGTTTGGATAATAACACGGATGCAGCTCTAATAATTGAAAATAAAAGTAATGAATGTTCCACACTGAATATCTCTATGGACCATTGTCTTCCTCATATTGCTTTCTTTACTCTATGCCAACATAATGTGTCTCCACTCCCCGCTCCCGCTGTAGCGTCGATGGGAGTGTTTAAAGAGTCTATATGGGCTCACTTGCAAATACGATGACCAAGAAACCAGCAGCAAGACATCAATCATCTCATTTTGTTGGAGGTTTGATAGAATTTAATCATTTCCTTCTGTCTGAGAGGTTCTGGAGGTCGATAAGCCTGATATTGCAGTGACAATGTTAGTTTAATGAGCCTACATGAGTCATATAAAAAAGCAGCAAATCATAAGTATTTTTTTTCCCTCACACTCTTCCACGCTCCTGACAATCGTCTTGAAATATGAACTCCATGAACTTGTCCACATGTTAACGTTATGAGAGAGCGACGCAGGAGAAAAAAAACAATAAACAGAAGCAACGTCTCAAAGACAGGGGAGCAGAGAGATTTAGGTGTTAAGCAATTTTTAAACGAAATTGTCCACAATTACACAGTGCTTTAGAGATATGTTTTGAAAATCAATACATCAAACTTCCGCGTAGAAGCAAATAATGTTCACATAAAGGAGAGGCGAATATATCTGTGCCTCATCGCAGACCTTGCATGGGGATAAGCAGTGGGGATATTTCATGGAAACTGGATTTGCCTTTCATATGATTTTCCTTTCCCACTAATGTTCTCCCATCCACTCATAGACAAGAGAGACTTTAACATCACAGACTCCCACACTTACATCATACCGTCCCTCCAAAAAGTATCCGTCCACTTCAATCACATGAAGAAAACGGATCAAACTGATTGCTTCAGATGACTGAATGTCACAGTATTAAAAATAAAAGTGTTTGACTGTGAAAATCAAAACTAAGTCGGAGGGTAATATGGGTGCAGCTTTACAAGAGCTCACAATTTCTATAACAGAATTGCAGATTTTTTTTCAAATAATGTGAATAAATAGCTTCTCTTTGTAGCTTTCTCAGGACCTCACACAGCATTTGCAGTTTCATCTTTACCAACCATAAACTTAAAAGAAATATGGCTTCTATTTGCTACAGGGTAGCCTGGATACATCCATCTATCCATCTTCTATGTTGTCCAACCTAAGGGTAGCTGTGCACTGGAGGCAGAGTCCGCCCTGCACAGGGTCCGGTCACAGGGATCATCCTTCAACGCATGGCTTTGGACAGTGGGAGGAAACAGGAATACCTGGAGAAAACCCACCCATGCAGCAAATCATCCACTCAGGAAGCCCCCCGAGCCCAGAGGCTACGGAGCTCAGCCAGTGTTACTGCGTAGTCTGGAACAACAGCACGGGCATAAATCTTTCGAGATTTACTTATTTTGTAGTATTCTCAACAGCGGACCCTCTTATCTCTGATCTTCTTCACATAATAATGAATATGCCCATTAATCCATCCTGACTCATTCTGTATGAAAAAAACCAGCAAAGGTCAAATCCAGCAAAGCCAGACTAAACATGTCAAACTTGTTGCTTTTCATCAGCTGTCGGTTTTCTATCAACTCACTTCAGCCATCTTTGGTAGCTTCAGTTTGATGGTGATCCATGAATACAAGCCACTGCAGACCGAAAACTTCCAGGGGTACAGTGCAGCTGTGTTTCCAGCTCTCTCTCTCTCTCTCTCTCTCTCTCCACCCAGCCGTCCTCTCTCGCTCTCTTGCAGTTTGTGATCTCTCCTCTCTGAACCTTTCTAGTGGCTGTGGAGCAAAATGTTTCTGTTCTTTGGTTTCTGCCTCCTTCACTCATGATTGTTTTGCTGTCAACTGTTCACTTTTTTTTTGTTGTTGTTGTTTGTTCTTTTCTGTCTTCCTGCTCCAAACAGTTAAAACAGCCTTTGAGCCTGGTTCAGTTGAAGGTTTCTTGCTGTTTAAAGGATTTTTTTTTAATCAATGCATGCTCATGTGGGATTGCTGTTTTTCCAATATATTTTTATCTTCGGTGCTGTGACACGGCCCTGCTGTAATCGATGCAACAGAAATGAAACTTAATCAAAATGAATAGACTATAACATAGGCTGAGTACGGAGGTATTTAGAAATATCACAGTTTGTAAAGCTGCTGTTTTTCTGTGAATGTTCTTTTGTAAATGAAATCATAGATGATTTTTACTACACATAAAGCATATAAACTGTTGTGTATAGTTTCTTCAGATCTGAAGCAAGTGTTCTTTTGTACCATAAACACAAAATGATGAATAGGAGGGTATGTGAGTACATCTGTGTTCCTTTTTTTTGTTTTGTCAGTCTTTTGTCAATCGATCACTAATAAGATTACTTGACTTGTGACGACTATTTGTTGTCTTCAACTAAACAGTTGAGAGTGCTTGAAATCATTTACTCCTAAGTTCAACTGCAAGTGAAACTCGACATTCGACACTCGACATCGACCACCAAGACTGACAGCTACTATCTTTTTTCAAGTGTTTTCTTTTCCTGCTACTGTTTTTGAGTAATCAGCCCCCTCCCCAAAAGGAAATATTCACCAAACATAAAATACTATTACTGTATTGTAATACTACTACTGTCTAAAATGATAAAATGTAATGTGTATACTTTCTTATCAATACAACTTTTAATAATAAATAATAGGGTGAATGCCATCAAAAATAATTAAAAAACACAGAATATCACTGTGTTGAGTACTTGAGTTATTTATGAATTAATTTAGATGTACTACAAATCAGCTATTCACTGATTCTCTGCTGAATACATCATCAATAATCCGTTACTTTCACAAATATCTTTGAGGTGTGGTTTTCGGTTCTTTATTCCTGTTTTTGATTATCTCCGATCAGATCCTAATTCATAAAAATAGACTCAAAATCTCCTCCTTATCGAATTGTTTAACCCCACTTCTGAGCGATATAGTGCTCATCACTCTCTTAATTAGCTGTCAAAAAATGGCCGAGAGGAGATCCAGAAAAGACGCTTCCCTCGACGCAGGACAATAAAGAGAATGGAAAGGGTGGCTTCCAGGATATTTCACCAGTGTTTTCCTTTATCGTCTCTTTTAACGCTGAAGTCCTCCTGAGTGCAAGCTGTATCTATCCTAAGTGGAAATAGAGGAGGTGAAAAGGTGAGGCTTCACTGGACACACAATACATCATATATGACAGATGTCTGGTCATGTCCCAGTGCCGATAGTCTCTCGCTCTGTTATTAGCTGCTCCTGCAGCCACGCTCCGCGCAGACCCAGACAAGACTTACAACTCAATACTCTCTGCTGCTTTTTCTTAGGCTAATTTATAGCAAAATGTAATGCAGCTAAAGTGCAGCAACATGACACTGATAAATATGTGATCAAACGCATTATGCTGCATGGCTCAATTAGCCTCCGTGTGTCCTCTAGCGGGGTGAATGTCTGGCACGACGTGGGAATACAAGCTTTCTTTTTTATATATAGATATATTATGACACAGTTTTCATGTTAAAGGGTCCGAATCCACAAAACGTAATGACAGAACTGGGATAAAATATGAAAAGTTTTAAAGGTTTTTATCTTTAAAGACAATAGTTCCCATGAATCTTCCACACAATATACTATTTATGAAATGCATTGTTGTCAGGTGCGTAGCCCATGTGTGTGTGTGTGTGTGTGTGTGTGTGTGTGTGTGTGTGTGTGTGTGTGTGTGTGTGTAAGTCTGGACTGGGGGCCGGTCTGGGAGAAGATTGCATGTTTTGTGTGTGTGTTTTTCTTGCTTTGTCCTGCAATCTGAACACTGCCAGTTAAGTTACTTGGTGCCTTCACGTCACGCAAATGTGTGGTGATATGTGTGATTTTAAGGTTGAACTGATGCTCTACTAATCATTACAGAATTCATTTTCAGCATACTGGATGTATAGGCCGAAACGATATTCAGTGTGAGGTTTTGTGAGGCACTTTGTGTTGAATTTTATTGTCTGGAAAATGTCACACAAGATTGACTGATGTTGTTAGATTTGCTTCAGGTCAGGAAGACATTTCAGTTTTTATCAGCTCCAAGTCCAGCCATGTTCAGGTCAGAGGAGAGAATGTATTTGTAAAATATAGTTTGATTCTTTAATTGTTTCATTTCATCTCTCCCAGAGTAAAACAGCCTCAGAATGTTCAACAAAATGCTGGACAGTGTTATGGAATCTGTAGCAGGTCCCCAGCAGATCATTCACATAAATTCTCAATCTGCCTTATTATTTGGCAGAACTGGGTGAAAATTGTAACACAGAAAAATTCAATAATGGGTCACAGGGTCATACATGTTCTTCACACACTTCCTCGTGGGAATATACCACACACACACAGTTCAACTCGTAAATACCTATAAAAACAAAAATGCTGCCAGCTACAAATAGAGCTATACCAAGGAAATGGTTAGAAGGAGCCCCGAATAGCGAAAAAAATTCTCTGTATGAAATGGAAGGACGGAACATTCTTCCTGCCATGCGTGACTATACTGACCCCGAGAAGATCTCGTGACCTGTCCAGGAAGTATTTTACCTTCAGCCACTGACCCTAAGATGGAAAAATCAGAGTAAAAGATAGATGGATGGATGGATGGATGATGTCCACAAATATACTTCTCCGCCTTGAGGCATGCGAATTTACAAATAATGAAGCTCTGCCTGTTTTGATGTTGAAGATCAAGTTCAAATTGTTTATTTCATTCATCTGGAAATAATCCAAATTTATCTTTTAAATGAGACGATGCAGAAACAATCTTAGTTAGATCGCACTGTACATAGATTTAAAGCATAAAGTAGTATTCAGTTTTAAGTAATATTGCATCATATTAACAACAAAAGGAAATAATCACTCACGTTTTAACCATTATTCTTTATAAACGTTCTTATCACCACTGCAACAGTGAGTTTAATATACCACTGATTTAGTGACATATTATTCATATAATATTGTCAGCATTTATTTAGATGATTTATTTTTCAACAAGCAATCTGTTCCAGTCTTTTCAATCAGGCTTTAAAGCTCATCGTAGCACAGAGACAGCTCTGGCCAAAGTCACTAATGATCTTCTAATGGCCTCAGATAGAGGACTGGTCTCTGTTCTTGCCCTGTTAGATCTCCCTGCTGCATTTCATACCATTGATCATAACATCTGACTACAAAGTCTGGGTCATATCACAATGGAATAAAGCTACAGCTGCCATCAGTTATATCCATTAGACAGATTCCACTTCACTCATGTTAATGATGACTCTTCAGCTCAAATAAACATGGAGTTCCACAGGGTTCTGCGCTAGGGCCCATGCTTTTCACATGATAGATACTTCCTGGATGGAATATTGTCAGGTAACACTCCATTAACTTCTATTGCTAATCAGATGATACACAAATCTGTTTGTCTATGAAACCAGACGATACTGAACACCTTGTCAAACTAGAAACTGTAATTTCTGCTTCTGCCTCAAACTTTCTTTCTATCCTCTAATCCCAACCAGAACAGCTGAAATTTTGCACCTCTGAGCCTGGTTCTGCAGGTTTCTCCAATTCCAAAACCAGTCTTTCCTTTCCATTATTGTCCTTTTTTTTTTTTTTTTTTTTTTTTTTTTTTGTTCTTTTTAATAGTTTTTTGCTTTCTGACGAACTGGTGTTATAAAACAAAATTGAATTGAATTCTAAACATAGAAATGTACTTAGTTTTTTCTTTTCTCTTCCTTTTGTTCTTTTCATTATATTTAGGCGTTTCTCTTGGTTTTAAATTAAAAGATTGATTTTGCTTCTGTTGTTGCTCTTCAGATGGTTCAGTTAGACTCACTACATTAGTACCTCTTTGAGAGCATTAAAATGTGTAGAAGTTAAACTTCTGATGGTTTGGGCTCACAAAAAGCACACAATGAAAAAACATTTCCCCGCTATGATGAACTTACTGATAAAAATTGTTGTTATACTGCCCCCAACTTTCTTTCTTAACTTTGTTTAAAAAATATTTTATTCCTATTATGTAAAACATAAAAATTATAGGGTTTTTTTTAATTTATTTAATCATATCATGAAAGTAGTAGAACCAGCTACTAAAGCACATAAAATTACAAGGTTTGATTAAATATAGTGCGAGAAACAAACGCCACTTAAAAGCTACATGTGAAGTGGGGATGTAATGGTACACGCTACACGGGTGTGTTCGCTGGTTTCGGGATGTTTTCTGTATCCGGGAGTGAAGTGCTGAGCTCCTGATGTGCAGGTGCTGAAATTTACACGTCTGAAGAGTCTCGCCGCTCACGGGTTCAGCCCATTTTTTTCTGCCTCATTTACAGCCTGATTGGAGTTCGGGCAGCAGCAGAGGCCAGGCTCTAATTCTCTCTCATAATGAATTAGTGTCATAATTAGTAACAGGGCTAACCTTCTTATTGCACAAAGCAGGAATGTGAGTGAATTTTGATTTTTTTTTTTTTTTTCGGGTGGTGTTTGCATAGGTTATGTGCGCGTACGTGTGTGTGTGTTCAAGCTTTTTTATTTAATTTTCTCTGGGTGCCTGTGCTTAATTTTCTGTTTCGTCGGTAACTGCTGCTAATAAGATGTCTGGTTTTCTCTGTGCCGTGGATTAGGCTCTCCTGGATACTCTATTCTGAAGGTCTCTTAAAAGTGCATTTGGATTTATCCATTTACACCGAGGTATACACTCCAAGCAAGAAACACCATGCCTGTTAAATATTACAGCAGGCTGGAGAAAAAAAGAAGAAGAAGAATAAAAAGCCAGATACTTCTCTGGATTAATGTTGCAGTCATTGCCGAAGAGTAGCTGATGAAAATGTTGCTGCGAGAGAAACTTATTACCCAACAAAGCAGTTAATGCTTGACAATGAAGTTGCTTTATAGTGAAGGCTCTGGCTTCTCGCGTCGAGCTGCCACACCTCAAACTTAAGTCAAAGTACCATTGCTGAGCTTATTACTCATTAGTGCCTGAGCCCAGGGAAAAGTTCTCTTGTTATCACATTCATTAATTTGGCAAAAGGCAAATAGCTAACTATGCTTCTGACTGACAGGGAAGCAATTTTCACTGTGTTCCCAATTAGCATTCAGCTGTAAAACAAATACAGCAAGTTGTGTTTGTGATCTCACACTGGAGGGGTTTCTGATAGTAAATAGAGCATCATCTTTATCTCCCTGCAATTTTATGTAATTGGATGCTTTCTTCTTTTTTTTTTTTTTCATAAAATCTGAAACATTCCCACCCCAAGTACATACATTTGAATCAGGAAATTTGACTGTTTAATATGCTGCAAAATATATTCTCATAACAGGATTAAAACAGAGAGAGAGAAAAAAAAAGAAAATCGACTATCTCTAAATGTCCAAAATATAATCGAGAGGGAACACAGCTTGAATTAAAAGACCATAATATGAAGGTCAGGACCATTATAGGCTTATAAAATGCACAGTAGATAATACGCCATTAAATTATTATTGTAGTGTAAGTAAAACATGCAGGCTGGTTCAGGGTTTATACCCTTCAATTTTTATGCGGGAGGTTAAGAAATTAAATTCCGGCATATATTTTAAATGGGTAAGTGGTGTTTGAGATTTCGGCAAGAAATAAAATATGAAGAGCAAACATGAGTGGAAGCTAATTGAAAAAAAAAAAAAAAAAAAAAAACCGGTGAAAATATGGTGTAAAAGCTCACAAGCAACTCTGGTCTTGTGTTAGTGAAACCCGTTTTAAAATTTCAGCTCACTTCAAATGTGAAAAGCAGTGTATTGGGTAACTCAACTGGAAGAAAAAAAAACAGAAGAAAGAGGTTTTAATGCAACAGTAATAATGGAATACTTAGGTATACTGAACCCAACCAACAACCTCGTGGTGAGTGTATAAATCTGCTCATATTAGTTGAAATATAGAAACGTAGTGAACATAATAAATTCAGCATAACTGAAAACATTATTTGTATTTTTCCATGTAATGATACTTCGCCTGATATAAATGTGTTGATGCTTTGGCCAATGACAGGCAGCACAAACTGCAGGTGGTTGTAAACAATGTGATTCAATCACTACCTCGTTATGTTTATGTGAATATTTATGCAAACTCTCTGGAACACGTTCACACGTAAAACATGGCTAAATGGAAAGGTTGTTGAGAGATTGGCACACATGTCATGGTATCCATTCAGTGTTAATGAAAAAGGACACAGCAGATATATGTTTGAGGTTTAATGAGTGACAGCTTATTTCCCATGAGTGTTTTCAGTCGGTGTTGCCTGTTGGGGCTGGTGTCGCTGCACAGGTGAGGATCTCAAAGCCCCATGCTGAGGCTACACCTGTCTCCACGTGCAATAATCTAATTATCATTTACACTAAATAACTTGTCAGCTAATTGAAACTGTAAATAACTAAAGATATTGTAACGTCAGTGTTTGATCGCAGGTGGTCTAGAAGTTTGACAAACAAAACAAAATCCCAAATGGGCCTCTCTGTGTAGTTTGCATGTTTTTGCATGCTGTTGAGGATGCACTTTGACGTTATCCACAGTCAGCTGGAATCAGCTCCGGCAGCATGCACCCTTGGATTGTATAACAGTATGGGAGATTAATCAATGGACAACTTTTGTAGAGCTTGCCATGGCCAACTTTAGTTGAGAGTACTTCAGGGAAACACTGCGATGCAAAACTATGAGACGCTTCACACGAAGGTATTTTGACAGCATATTTGTGGATACGAGATTTTTACTGTATTCAAAAGCAATAAGTGGGATCACAACAGTGGACTCAGACTTTGAGATGCCGCACTTTACTCATGGAAATATTTTGTCGTAATCTACAAGATCTATGCAAATGCGTGCGATGATGGAATAAAGCTTGTGTCAAGCACTAATCCATATAATAGTGTCAAGCTGCACAGATGACTGGTTTTGGATCGTTACTGGCCAGACTTCATCTGAGTCTTTAATTGGCTTCTCTCTACTCACACTGCATAACAGTCTAAGAGCATATCTGCAGTGATCTAATTAATAGTGGTATCACATAATACTCGATGAACAAATTCTCTTTTGTTATCACATACTAATTTGAGAATGTGAGAAAGGCTGCCAATTGTAGACAGCGGCATTTAAAAGTAGCAGTAATTCAGAGGTCTTGCCTGTGTGCTGCCTGTCTGGCATGAATAAAGGCGGTGCTTTTTCAGATGCAGATAACATTTAGCACAGTCCAGCATGTGCCGTTAATTCGTTTTATTTATATCCGATTTCATTATCTTGGCTCTGTGTTACATTGCTTTTTCCTTTTTTCCCTCCCCGCTGAGCCACACATAAGTTTACTTCAGTTTAACCTCCTTTCTGTTCTGCCGCCGAGTCCTACTCCATAAATTTGTCATTCTCGTCATAGATCTCGTGTCTTAACTCCAGCATGATATCTGGCGCGGCTCGCGTGCCACTTTGGGATTAAAACCGAACGTGGAGCACAAAGAGCACCTCCACCTACGACTGGAGGCCAAGTTTGGCTTCCAGAGAGAGATCCGCCACATTGATCTAGCTGGCTGAGAGCTGTGGAGCAAAGCCCTTGATTAACTGGTCAGTGTCTGTGTGAACCTTACTGCTAACCTCCAGTCAAGACTTTTTGGTTTTGAGACCCAAAATAAATAGATCGTGGCTACAAATGGAGGATATGATGGTCCTCCGCAGGGTGGCTGCTTTCAGGCTGCATAATAAGGTGAGGACTTTAACAAGTCAGGAGGGCCTCGGTATTGAACTGCTACTCCTCCACAGAAGCAGGAGCCAGAATTAGAAGTGGCTCAAGGGCCTGGTATGATTCCCCTGGATGCCTCCCTTTGGATGTGCTCCAGGCACGGCCGACGCGGGGTTTCCACCGTGAGGGTGGAGGAATGTGCAGTCGGAAAAGATACCTGGCTGCTTTGCTTGCAGTGTTGTCAGAGTGACACGAATAAGTAGCTGAATAAATGAATATCTTAATGTTAGAGACAAGATGGCAGGAAAATAAAGTGATGTTGATGTCGCTGAACTGTATAGCCATTGAACTTTGAAATGGCGTACTGACATTTCAAGTGAACCAAAACGATCGGCTCCGTCTTACGCATTACATTACAAATAAACACAATACTGCTTCTGAAGTAATTTATGCTCATCATGAAATAGCAAACACAGCTTCAAACAACAATATGGAAGTTAAGAAAACTGAGCTACATGTTCCATGTGATTGACAAACAGAAGGTTTATACTGTATTTTCTCAACCCAAAACCTGCTCATGTCAGTAAGTTATTCACTAAGCTTTAATTCACTGATTGGACATGAAATACTTACTATTTAAAATATATGACATCTACATTAGATAAAGCTATTTCAATAACTGATTTCTATTGAAAACACAGTGAGTTTACACGCAACATCGAAAACTTCAACAGGGCTTCAAAGCATGACTTTCTCTAGCTGACCTGTATAATTATCACTTGATTTACTTATTTCCCACTGCACACAGTTTATCATTAAGATAAAGGGATCATTGTTAAGACTACAGCCAGAGCTGCTTCGTTATTACACCAGATAATGGCTTCACGGGATGGAAACTTTGCCAAGTCCTGCGCCGGAGAACGCGGCAGCCCTTCAGACCCGGATCCACTGCGGATAATATCAGACAAAGATCTAGATGATGAAACCAGCTGTGATAACAGATGTTCATGCGAGTCCTGTTTCTCATGCAGCGTGGTACACTATGGCGATACCAGAGGGAATCTGTATGGGAGGATAATTGCTGTATCCTCCTGGCTGACTCTTTCAAGACTGTGTTGTCATTAACACTTTAATCATTTCAACCGCCTTGATTATGTATCAATTACTTATTAGTGATTTAATAAGTATCCTAATGGATCACAACCAGTACATGTATTGTTTGCATGGATATTTTTGTTGTTGTTGTTGTTTTATTAGCTTGTTGTTGTTGCTTGTTTTGTTTGGGGGGTGTTGGCTTATGTTCATGAAAGTCTCCATAGATTGTACTGCTAACAAAGAGAAAGGCATCATACAAAGAAGAGGTTGGAACACAAACACAAACCCAGAGTCAGACCCAAAGTAAACCATGCATGGACTGGCTGTCCAAACGCGAACTCTGATGACTTTTAGGCGTTCATGGCTTTTCACTAGTAACATTTATCGTCCATGAATGTGACTCACAAACCAATCACACAGGCTGTAAACGAAAGACACACATGATCAATAACCCTTAATTACAATTGTAAACGTGAGTGAATGATTTTCTCACAAGTGTTTTCATTGTGATGGAGCGATAAGCTGATGGATGAAAGCGATGATGGTGAACAGATGAACGTGTCTTTTGGCCTTTTTTTTTTTCTTATAAGCTTGGCACAAGATTATTCTGCTCTTGTCAGATGACTAACTGCTGTATTGTATAATGCATCACTTTGCATCTACTTCTATGTACTCAAAATCTCAAAATCAGGGCTTAACCCTCCCTTTGACCACAATCAGCTTGTATAATGTGAAATGAAAGATGAATGGATCATTTCTGTCTTTTGGCTGATTGTTAATTTATCTCGTGATCACACTTGAGGAAAAAATGATAGACTCATACATATTCTGATTAAATATAGACTAAAAAAAGACCTATATCAACACTACATATCAGGGGTGTGAAAAAATATCGATATGGCAATACATTGCGATATTCAGCTGTCCCATATGGTATCAATTCTTTATGAAAATGTTAATTTATGTTTGAAATATAGTATGAATGCAGTAGGACTTCCGAACCTTCAACCAAGCAGACTCAGGGAACTAAATCCCTCATGTTTCACCTTCTGTGTGCGTTAGTTGTTCCCATATAGGTGATATGCTAGTTATGGAAAATAGTGGAACAATTCGAGATGTTTTGACTCAATTTGCATTCTGAGTAATCAATATGTATCTCGATTTTTATTTTATAGGTTAAATATATAGAATATTACACTTTATCATGATAGCACCATCTATTGAGATATTGCGATATATTGTACTATTATCGTATCGTGATGCATATCATCAATATGTTTCAAAATAATTATGCGAACAAGACAACAAAAACTCAATTTTGAAGATCAACTGTTCTTTTTTTTTTTGGTCAACATTTTCCTGTTATTTGGCTGCAGCACATGAGACACAAACAAACCTTACAAACAAAACTGCTCCAACTGTTCTACTCCAACAGTACATCTAACAAACACGTCTATTAAAATGGCAAAAAATGACAAATTGAAAAAAAAAATCAAACTTTTTTTTTTCATTGTGGCACAGTATGTGGCACAAATTTTGGTGACCAGTTTTGGTGATGGATGTGTCAGTAGATGCACAAAGTGGTTCAAATGCCAAATCAGTAACCTTCATTTTGACAATCTCTTCATAGAAACTGCAGGTGTTGATGAAACAGTTGAACAAAGATCAATAAAATAGTGAAAATGATAAGCCTGCTGTTGCAATGGCATCAAGTCACTCCCATTGAGGTGCTTAATCTGTTGATAATAATCCATAATGGGCTGACTGGGATATTAAAGGGTTAAGTAACAAATAATGGGAACGTGACAACAAAAGGGAATATCCTCATGATTCAAGTTTTTAAGGAGATTTATGAACAATTACTCATGAAATCTACAAAAAAACTGTTAGTTTAAGTAAACAAATGCACTTAATTGTTGTAAGGCTAATCTGCATTTTCTGTAGATTAGAAGAAATCAAAATAGCTCCATCTGGGCTAACAGGGTTCGGCCTATTCTTTACATCTGGCAGAGGAAACATGGATCCAGGCAGGAATCTACAAACACAAGCTGGCTGAACAGAGGCTATTCCCAAGGTGTGTTGTTTACTTGAGGTTGAGCTGCAGCAGCTGAGCTTTGTTCATAAAATTACTCAAAATAACCAATTATCCATCTTTGGCAGTGTATAGAAACATTCCCAAACCCTCCGAGGATGCTGACACTGATTTAAAACAAACACACACACACACACACACACACAAAAAACCCCTCATGTCACAAAGTCTAAATATAGCTTTTTTAAAATGTGATCCTCCCTTGTTCCTCTTACTTTTAGGTTTTAGATTCAGTCTATGTTTCATTGTGTCTGTTTTAGCATCAGTCAGTCCATTTTTATGTCTGTCAAATCAAAGGGAAGCAAGTAATGTATGAGCAAACGCTCCTAATAGACGGGGAGACGTGGAGCATGAAACCTGAAGCAATAAAGCAAAACTTAATACAACAATTAGATGATGAAAAACTTTTGAGGTGCAGAATACGGAGATTCATAGATGAAAACAGTGTGCTTGAAGGAACTCTGGGGTGTGATTACCACCCGAGCTTTGTTTAATGTTTCTAATTTTACATGCGACTAACTGAGACAGTAATTCGCCGTGTACAAATGAAGGATGGCTGGGCCTCGAGCACGGGGGTGGATTAAACAATGATCACGGAACGCATGCACAGGTGCAGTGTGTGTCTGCTTCGAAGGGAGCATATGCGAATAAGAATGGGAGGACATTTGTTAATAAGTCTTGGATGAACTGGCCCAGCACATATGGAAAATATACGGCCTGAGAGTAATTGGCGTCAATAAGTTGTTTGTCAATTTCTAAACACCCGAAGAGCAGTTGTGCTGGGTGTAACATGACGTAACATCAACACAATGCACCATAATGCGTGTTGCATTACGGCGGTGGGACTGTTGCCAGCTAAGAACTCAACAACCGACAGCCTTCAAAAAAGAACAGAGGACAGAAATCAGCAATCAAATGGACTGGAAACACAGCTTCACAGCCAATCACGTGCTGTGTTCGTTCATTTAATAAACTGTTGCTGCGTGCGATGTTAGGAAGATTGTGTTACCTACCATCTATAGCATCACACACTTCTGCAGAGCGACAGTCCAAAAGCAGCTACTGTACCGAGGTTTGTTTCAGCAGGGAAACGTGACGAGTGGCCAAAGCACATAGCTCAATTTCTAGTTAGGCTGCGATAGGTTTAGATTGCTGGGAGATCTTATTTAATGAGCTTTTCTCCATTTTCCATATTAATACATTCACACATCACAATTGCTTGTCACTGACAGTAAGGGCCTTCATTACTAAAGATTGGTTCTGCATAAAAACCAGTACTGATATATGATAATGCGATACTCCGTGCACACACTGGTAAAGCTATTATTGGTGTGCATTGAGAACGGAGTCTGACAGACATGCAAAACACACTATGCACTTGTCTCCCAGTAAATACCTGGGAGAAGTGCTTGTTTATTGATTAATGTAAAACACACAAGCAGCTCAGCCTTCAGCAGTGATGCTACTGTTTGTTAAAAGAGGAGTGTCTTCAGCTGGCTGGCTCATGACTCTTGCTTACTTTATGCTAAACATATTTTCCAAACTGAGACTGCAGTTTAGCATCCTTTAAAATGGATCTTAGTAACCAGACAGAGATGTTGTTACTCTTAATGAAAGTAAGCTCCTCAACTGGCTCATTGTGACTTTTGCTGACAGACTTTCTTCCAAAATATTATATGGGTTGCGCTTCAAATTTTGAATTCAAGATTGCTTTTCATTGATTGCTTTTTATACATTCTGATTTACATCCTGCAGGGTCCCCAGCATGTTTGATAACTCCCTCTGCCGACACGCGCAGCAGCGTATTTCAGTGCTGTTCTGGGGGCTCGGCGCTCCGTTCCATCACTCCATGGTGACTGCCAGCAAACCAACATGGGAGTGATAACATTTCCAGCTGATCGTCCTCGTGGCACAAAAAGACACTGATTTAAATTCTCCTGTTTGCGTGAGATGTCACTCACGGTGTCATTCCTAATAAATCACCCATGACTCACATGTGCAAATTGAAAGTGCAACCCATTGTGTAAAGGTGTAATGCCGTTACTGCAGGATCTTAATAGTAATTTCTTATATTTCGTATTCGTGTAGTCTGTGCTCTCTCCTTTGTTTCATTCCTGTAGGATCTTTGGAACTGGAAATTCATGGTGTACCTCCAGCTCATATCAAAATCCCAGTCTTTTGATTAGATTGTCATCTGATGACAACTTGTCTGTCTGTTGCTCTCCGTCCCGTCCTTTCCTCTCCCACCATCCCATAACCACAACCTGTGCAGCTCAAAGCCATCACCTGAGTATGGCTCTGCAGAAGTCTTGCCCAAGGGAGATTTCCCCCTTCACTGTTGCTTTTTTTGTGTGATATTGTTTTTTTTTCTCTCTCTCTCTCTCTCTCTCTCTCTCTCTCTCTCTCTCTCTCTCTCTCTAAACGTGCCATTCCATTTCACCCTGAGTTGGCTTGAATGAACTCCTGCTGGACTTGAGAAAGCAGCTACAAAAAGTGGACGGACCTGCTGTTTAAAAGCATTCACCTGATATCAAAACGCCTCAATCCTAATTAAAAATGGTTCCAGAAATGGTCCCACTGCAGTGAGCACAAAGGTAACACATTAGCATATCTCTGTTAGTTCTCATGGTGATTTTAGATCAGTTTTTCACAACCTTTGCTTTACATGTTTACTCACTGCTTCGCTCGGTTTAGATGGTTTAACATAACAGATGTGATTAGTGATCATTAAACGTGGAACAGATGGAGCAGTGGTGAATCGGAGGTGAAACATGTGGGCTTGGGATCGGGAACTCGCAGGTTTGAATCCCCCAGCTGATGTGTTACCACTGAGCAAGACCCCTGACCCCCCATCAACTCCCTAGAAACATTTGCCAATGTGGAAAAAAAAGAGGATTTATAAAGAACAATTAGCTTATATACAATCAATTAATAAATCTGTTGAGATACATTCATTTGACAGTAACGATTGAGAAATTCTGTTTTTCAAGCTCCTGGTTAAAATTTGATCTTCCATCTTCTTTGTGGAATGACAGTAGATTCATGTTGCTACAAAAACATATTTTCAACCTGTTTTTTTCCTGACTTATTAATTGCCAAATGCCCCCTCAAAAATCACATATTTTCAAAATGACTGCTGGACATTCTTGTTCAAAACAAATTAATTTCATGACATTGAGCGAATTCTTGTCTAGATAGGGAGTTATGTTTTAAGACACTGAGATCTCTTCTTTGTGATTTATGCAGGCAAGATAAACGGCCTGAAAGGTATTCCAAATATCAGTGGGGAAGTTATAAAGAAATAATACTTCAAAATTAAACATTTTTCTCATATCCAGAGATCCGTGTGAGAATAGCATGAAATCACAAACTTCACTTCTGATGCTCCCGGTTGATTTGTACGGCGGCGTCATATTTCTCAGTCTACATATCAAGTAAATGTGACGGATGGCCCTGGAGAGCACGGTGGGGGAATTAGAGGAAACAGAGACGTACAGCGTGTTGAAATTAAGCTGAAAATTGGGACGGAATGCAGAAATGGGCTGGGTGGATTGGACATGGTGGTGATAGAATTCCACCGGGCAACCATCTATTTAGTTCTGCTAGCCCGAGGCGGCGCGTTGCCACTGGCCTTGCAGCACGCAGAGTTCCAGAAAGGTCTCTAATAGAATGACTGAGCGCTCCGGCAAAGAAACTGATGATAGCTATCATAAGCATAGCACTTGCATTTAATTACCCTGGGGCTTACAATGCATGATAAATACTCACATGCATAAAGATCGATAATTGGCATTCACAATTTGGTATATTAACTATTGGACCTCCTTGAGAGCTTTTGCAAGCCTCCCTATCGGTAGAGAAAATCCATGCATTTCACAGCAATTGCGGCAAGAATCAATTTGTCTTTTCTTTTTTTTTTTCTTCACCTGTGTATATTAGATCTTATATATCCACCCTTAATGCTACAGCATGAAAAGCCACAGCATGGACCCTTTTTTTAATTTTGATGGATGCGAAATGTCAGAGAAAAAGACCATTTTGTAGAAAACGGTCATTTTGCTTCTTGAGCCGGTGAGTGATTATGTTATTTCACTATGGGGGGGGGGAAAAAAACACAGGCGTGTGACTACAGCTAACTTCCTTTGTGCGGCTCCTTAATTGGCCAGCGAGGGAAATCAAGGAAAATGGTGTCACAGTGAAAGTGTGCTATCCCAAAGAGCGAATGTTAAAGGCAACTTGTCAGGGGCCAGCATTAGCAACGTGCTTAAAAAGCTACTGTTTTTCACTACACGTAAGACTGCAGTTTAATAGATGGCAGAGAGCCAGAAGGTGAGAGAACATCATGCGTTTCTACACCTAACGTCTAATTATCGCGGGGTAAGCATCAAGGATAATGATATAATGAACATAACAGTGTAATAGGTGGTGGAGATTTTCTTCCTGTCACTGGTTTCTCTGCTTTCCTCGTCAATACCAGAATTAGTGTCAAGAATAGAAATAAACTGGGACAATCATGTGATCATAAACATAATCAGAGAGGCCAGCCTCAGTGTCAGCCATCGTTAGTTTGAATCTCAAACGTGAGGTAAATGTCAAAGTAAAGTTGCTTTAATTATCCAAATGATGCAACTTCACCCGCCGTCACTCCACACCGCTGCTCTCACATGATATGGCCTCATTAATTCAGATTATATTCACACCTTTCAGAGTTGTTTTCACACATTTTATTTTTCTTCTTGTACTGATGGGTCACACAAATGGACAAAGAAACTCCAAGAGACTGCATGTGGAAATGGCAGGCGTTGTACACGGTTTCTTTTAATATATTCCTAGAGGTGTTGATTGTTGTTGCAGTCAATCTCGCAAAAGGAACAACACCGCCAAACAATTTTCCTTGTTTTTTTCCTTTGCAGGTTTATTTCTTCTTTTTTTTTATTCTCAGATTTTCACCATGAAGGTTTTGTGACACACAAGCATTTTATCTGAAATGGCTGCTTGTCCTTGTGTCCTTACTGGTGAATATAAACACCCCAGTGCAATTAAGCACTGAAATGTCCACGTGTGTCAATGTCATGGAAGCTTCTGTCATCTATACCAATTTAAAAAAGCCATTAATCATCATGTTTTTACTCTGTTTTAATTTGTGTTAAATACAAATCCATTTGCATATTTTACCACCCACACTGAGATCTCTGTCAGCGTGCTGCATATATTCATGTTACATTTTCGCTGCTAATATTACACACTTTTCTGCCTCACCTGCATCAAGTTGTCACTGCACAATATCTCCACTAATTTCCGTTATCTGATAGAGAGCACAAAAAGCAGGCAGCCGCGTGACACGCTATTAATTAACAAGTAACAACAGAGACGCTGCGCGGTATAATAACAATGTCCTGAGAACAAATGTAAAGCCATTGAAACAAACTCCAAAAATAACTCTTTTGTACGCATCAGTGGAGGCATACGAATAATTCAAAGTCAGACTTTCACTGCTCTCTCCATCAGTCGAACAGTCTGGATGACAGAAGATTTTCCTCCCACAGTGATTGCAGCGTACTTGATCAGAGCTGGAGAGGACACTCTGATTCACTGGGATCTGCTGAAGGTACCGAACATGTTGACACACACACACACAGACACACACACACACACACACACACACACACACACACACACACACACACACACACAGCCGAGACACATGGAAAGAACACAAAACTCCACACAATTACATCAAGTTCATGAGGTCACGTCTCACATCTTAAGATCAGAGTTACCTGAGTGCGGACACTCCTCAAAAAGTTACCGTTCCGCTTTGCAGTTATCCTCCAATTCTGCTAAACACTAATGTTAACACGAACTTTTGCTCACTGTGTAACATCATTATGGCAAATGTTCAAATTACAACGGGAAAAGTCATGCACATGCAGACACAGATTTCAACTTCCTTTTTTAATGGCACATCCCATCGGCACACCACATTACACATCATTTACAGTGAGTGTGAAGATCGCCGGCCTGCTGTTCTCTCATTCGGGGTAATTAAAGTTGTGGCAGGAGCTGGAGTGGATGCGGGGAGTTCGGGACAATCTGATTGTCCAGTCGTCTCTCAGTGTGAAGTGTTGATGATTCCTTTGGATACTGCTGAGGATGGGATTGCTGCAGAAAACACTAATCAGCTCTGGTCATACTCCCTAACTTTACTCTCATTAAAGTTGGCAAGTGACATTTAACTACCACACTGGGGACCTTGCAATGCAAATAAATGGCAACTTCAGTGTTAGAATTATAATAGCCTTCTTATTCTACTTTTAATGACCCAATCTAGTTTTCAAAGTCACCTCCCCGTGAATAGGTAGCTTCTCTACTCCTACAAGCCGCCTTCTTATTGGCTAATAGGGAGCAAGCGATGTCAACTTAACTGTGGAAGATTTCTCAGCGGTGAGGCGAGGGAGAGGCTAAAAGCTCAATCACTTACTCTAACTCCTCCACTTTTTCCCACTTCCAAACTAGCTTTATGCGGGCCCATTTGGATATTTTCATGCTACATTTCATACAGGGGTCTCTCTAATCCCCAGGCCCACCTAATGAGGAGGTAATGAAAAGTTAATCCACATAGCTCAACGGCACCTAGCCTTTAGCTAATGCTGCTTTTAACTCCGGCTCTCATTAACTTTTAAAACATGAGCCATTAACAACAGGTTGGTAGACTACCCATCGGCTGGCCTCCCGAGCTCTCCGCTACCCAACCGCTCACTGCGTCTGAACTTTAAAGCACAATTAGGCAAGCGAGAGAAATTCTTGGAACAGACTGACCTCCTAATTAGGATACAGGGTGGATTTTCTGGAGCTCAGCTGTCACTGTATTGATTCCTCCGCAGGACTCTTGCGCTCAGGATGGTCAACCTAGGCTCTAAATCCAGACACTGATGTATAACTTCCTTTTTCATTTTATTTGAGGCTGAACATGAGCTGAGCTTTGCAGTCTTTTATCAAACAAAGACTCAGGTATTACTTTGGAGCACATCAAATTGTTATCAGCAGCTAAACTCAATGATTTTTTTTGACTGAATTCCATTTTCATTAAGGGGAATAATAAATAATTGAAGATGATGATTAAAAATGAATCACAATCAACATCCATAATAAGCTTTAGGGGGAAGTCTGACTGTATGTGCGAAACGAAGGGCGTTTCTCATAAGGAGCGCCGCTGTTGTCTTCCTGCCTACATGTGACAACACTGGATCATAAAGCATGTCTGACTGAACCAACGATAAATAGTGATTTGATTACAAACGGTTAATGCAAGGGCAAACAAGTACGTAAATTTTGCATTCCTGGGGCTTTCTTGACAGCTCTCAACTGATTACCAATTCATCATTTTTGTGCTGTGGTGACAGATAGTTCTACAGCTATGCTGCTCTGGAGAATGAGAATGAGGTTAATGAATGTGGATCAGGCTAATTCCTCTGTCCTTGCCAGACTGCAAGCCTATAAAATACTTATATATATATATATACAGACCTGCATGGATGATATGCTTTGTAGCAAGATGGAAATGTTAATAGTCCTCACGGGGCATCAGGCTGGAGTCAAAGCACTTGCTGTTGTCTTCCTCCACAGTAATTGCCATGATGATATGTTGATATGACTCAGTTCCACAAATGTAGATAATTACCTTTACTGACACTGCTCATGCAATTATTCAGGCATCCATCTCAAGGTAAAACACAAAATAAAGACTGCAGGGTTAAAAATAGAAATGGGGATTTAAAAAAAAAAATAGTATAATACGGTGTAATACTTCAGATTAAAGGTCAAGAAACCATAATTTTGAGGTAACCTTGTGTTTGTGTGTGTTTTTTAATTGTTATATCGCTTTAACCAGTACCCCACAACGAATATTGTTTAATTCCTACAGAGCTCCTGTTGACAGTGACATCTTTAATTTAGAAATAAAAAGAAAACTGGAATTCTACCAAAATTCAGGTTGAAAATGAGTTAAGTTTCACTGTCAATGCGTGACAGTTGAAGTCTCTCTCTGTTTAGATGTTTAAATTAATCTATTCAGTGTGCTTTGTCTCGCCTACTGGCGGACAATCTTCATTATCCGGGGAGGTATATTTCATCCCATCTGCAGTAAAAATAATTAATAAGAAGAAGGGGGATGTCAGACTGGGATCCACCACCCTCAGCCGCATTTACAAGAACGAGGATCAATTCTATAAATATACCAAGTATTTAATATAGCCTACTCTAAAACTTGTGGTGGTGCACAGATAATGCAGTCCTTCACATTTACATGCAGGTGACGTTGCCTGATCGCCTCTAGATACCTTTTATACTACATAATAGTTGTAACTTCAGGCAACAGCTTTTCCCGTTAACACTCTCAGGTAAACGAGTGTATGAATTTAAAAACAATGCGATAAAGCATATGCACCAGAGTGATCAGAACAGCTTAACGTGTCCACAGGCTGTTGTGCACACAGTAAAAATTTAAATCTGACTCTTGGCACTTCGTTGTGGTTGTTGGAGATCCGGTCTTGATTGGGCTTTGTTGAAGCTCGGCCCTTTGCAATATAACACCCGTCTCTCTCCATCGTCCCCTGCTTTACTGCCATGTAACAGGTAGGGCCAATAACGAAAGGAGAATAATCTAAAAGTTAAAATACGACAGTTCGAAAGTGCTCTAACACAGCATTAAATTTTCCTATCTCCAGGCTGTTACAGAGGAATGAAAATTACTTACTGAAACACAGAAGTTCAGCTCGCTCCCACTCCCAAAGAATCATCTTCCTTTCTCCTTAAGATGTCACACTGAGAATATACGGTATTCCACTCCTCCTTTCAGCGCCGACACGTCTGATAGAGGAGAGATAGGGTTTGATGCATTCCCCCATGATTTAAGACAGATACAGTGACTAATTTATGGGATTGCTTTGTAATTGCATGAGCATACAACGCATACAAAATCTACCGATGAGTAACAGTCAGTGTGCGCTGCCACACTGCTGCTGTCAGACAATCAATTTTACATAGTTACAAATCAATTTATGGATCTTTTACCTTGTGTGTGTGTCTACGTGCTGTGGGACTCCAGTGCCTGAAGGATTATTGGAATTTCAGTATGTCAACCTTTTCTAATGAGAGCAAAATAAAAATTCTGGCACTTATGTATTTTTAAACAGTGTGTTTTAATTTTAATTGGCTGGGTCTACAGATGCACTTTATATTAAGTTGTTAATTACAGTGATTAATTGGAATGATTAATAATTAATTTCGACCATTAATCACCAGAAGATCAAAGTCGATGCCTTACCTCCCGTCCAGCAGATACCAGTGTTTGTTGGACAGAAGATTACAGAGAAGCGCTGTTTGACACAGTCAAGCCAAATCAACCTTTGACGGTTTAGACATAATCTGAACGTGATCATGTTCTACTTTTAGACTTAATTTATTTTAATAAAGCAATCATAGTAAAATCCTGCAATACCAGAAAACAGCTGAATCTTTCGGTTTTAATTAAGGTAAGAGCATGCATGTGATAGTGCAGCAGACTGTTCTCACTTTTGGCACAAAATGAAGGGAAGAGAAGCTGGCTGGACTGGGAATGTTCTTTAATTTCAAATTTGAACCAACACAATTATTGGAGTTTGAGAAATAAATGATCTTTACTTGGTGCACAAGCGGCGGCGGCTACAATTCAATCCAAGCGGCTTGGAATGCACTATCTTGTGGTGTAGAGCCGTGGTTGAGTCTGCTTTGCTTTGTTCATGCTGGCATTTTTAACGTCAGATCACACTGAGCACATGCTAAAACACTGCTCTGATGTATATTCCGCAAGCCAACTTTCCCAACACTGTGTGCAGCCCGGAATGCACTAAACTGCGTGATTTTTATACCAGTTAAGAACAAATTATATAATAGATGAAGGTGTCAACACAGCAGAAGGCTTTCCAGCATTGTGACTGCGTGGCACTCATGAAGTCTCTCACATTCTGCGGTCGGCTCGCGGCTCTTTCCCTGCTGTCGTCCACACTGCAGAACAAAAAGATAATGCACCAGATTTCATTCTAACCAGACGAAGTGTGACCTCTTGCTTAAACACATGACTAGAGATGGGATCGAACTGTCAGGCTCAGGACTGGAAGACGATCTACTTTGCCCAACTAGGCCACCGTCAAAAGAAAAAAAAAAGAAATATTTAGCCTGTATCTGGTTTTAACAGCGGGGAATAGAGGACTGGGTGTCAATCGAATGCACTCAAGCAGTATATGAACCACATCTGAACTGAGCCATGAAACACACACACACACACACACACACACAGACGAGGTGTTGGCAGGATGGCCTCAAGACAGGATGGGCTACAAGTCAACAGAGACTTGAACAGCTGATATCAGCCCTCAAGCAAATGTTGGATGGTTCCTCAGAAGGCAAAGAAGGGAGGAAACTCCATGTTACGAGTGAAAGGCATCTGCTATGTATACCAGCACGAGGGAGACCTCGAGACTGGTTCAGTTCTGTGGCTTCAAGTGGAAGCGTTCATGTCAAAACAGCGGAGTTGTTCAGGTCATGAACAATTTTCGAGCGGCCGTCAGTGCAGTGACCAAAGCGCTGCAGAGTAAACAAGCCTTATTAGAGAGGCATGATCTCCATGGTTAGTGTGGAGGCCGAGGGGAAGGAATTACCAAAGGGCTAATAGAACCGAGTTTGCCTCACACTCCATGATTAATTAATTATCATTTTCTGCTTGATGGCTCTCTGAGGGCCACGGCGCTTTGCCGCTCGTGCACTGTCAGCATTTGAGGCTTATTACTGTGCCAGCCCATGTAAACCATATAGTATGCTTTCCCGGCGATGTCAAATTACAGAGTCATAATTTCATACTGAAAATGTAATTGGCGCATTCATTACACTGTAAATTAAAACAATTCAGGGAACATATGCAATTACAACAACTGCGAACATGTTATGGTGGACCGGTTATTTAACGGGAATAGTTATGTGCTGCAATTTCAATTTGATGGTTTCTTTCTTCCCATATATGGACCTCATGCCGCATTGTTCGTGTCTTGACAGTGTCTCTCCAAAGCAGGGCTTAAGAGTATTCCCATAACTGAGCTTTGAGTAGAGCAATTAATTTAGTGAAAAAATAATTCTGAGTGAGAATAGATAAAACATCGACTGGGATTTAACTTCCAAAACTGTAATTACAAAAAAAAAAAAAAAAAGATTAGAATGTTTAGTGCTTTGACTTTCCTGTCGTGACTGTACAGGACAATTTGGGGGCAGCAGTTAGACCACATTTGACTTTCAGTCGACCATTTACATTTGGTAAATTTCTTTTATGGGCAGATGCAGACATGTTGACAGTTCTTGCGTCACAGCAGTCATTTCGGTTTTGATATTTCCAAAGTAAATATCACACACAGGACATGACAATCCGGCTAAATCAAAGCTGTTTATGGTTTTATGCGATGTTTGTCTGCACACATTTCATTGTTACAGAGCAATGAAATGAAGCCCTATCTGAGCCTTTGGCAAGTCCGAGAGACCAGATAAAATGCTGGAAAACTTTCTTGTGCCCAGATTGAAAGATGTGCATGCACATTCGTTTATGCATCCCCATAGGGGGCACTTTGGCACATAAAAGCTATTCTTCTAACAACCTAATTTGGGTCATTTCACTGGACCAGTCATCTAAACAAGCTAACAGTCCCACTGAGGTCTGCAGAGAACCGCTTCGCTGTTACACACAGAATGTAAACCTTCCCCCGACTGAAAATCAAAGGCTTCATCCACATAATTCATTGAGGCTGCAGTGTTTTATGTTCAACTGTTTGTTTTCGATGACACGCTGATTTTATAAAGCTCTCAGTAAAAAGTGTGGACATCCTTACAACTGTTGCGAAAAACAATTTTCAAGAAACCGCCGCCTCAGTCAGAAGTTGTTAAACCGAGTTCAATTTTAAAGCCTTGCGAGTTTCAGATTGCCCAAAGATTTAAGGTAATAAAAATGTTTCTGGATATTTCCTCAAGAACAATTTCAACACTAATGCCCTTTCACAGAAACGGAAATAAAATGTGGTTTGAATCAAGAACACAGAAACAGGAAGGACTGAAATAAATCCTAAAGTCAACCGATCAATAAACTGGGATGACTTTATTTTGTCTTGAATCTGAGAATCAGGTTCATTAGCGGCCCCTGAAATCACAAAGGCTTTGTTCGTTCATCTGTCTTCAGCACTCCTTCGCTCAGTTCCTGGTTCCAGGAGCTGAAGCTCACATGGAGATCATGCAAACTCCATATAGACAGGTCTGATTCCAACCTGGAATCTTTTCAAAGTGAAACTAGAGAGAAAACCGCGACACCACCATGCAGACTGGATACCTCGTTTTATGGAGAGATTCCTTTGTAGCGTATGTGTTACTTGTGAATCCCTGTCCTCTGATCCAAATTAGCAAAAACAACCTGATGTGAATCACTGCAGAGGCAGGTGTTTGTGATAATCCTCAGCTGTTCATCAACATGGCTGCGCACAAAATTAATATGCTTCTCAAACAAATCATTTTGAGCATATCTGAAGCAAACTTGAAGGTTTAGCACACGGCAAAATTATCTTTTTCACTCAGAGCTTTATGCTACCTGCAGACCGCAATTTTCACAATCTTTTCAGATTATTACATGGTGCAGTGAGCGACCTGGATCTCAAATGGGTACTGTATTGAGTGTAATATGTGGTGAATGTCAATCTTCCCTGAATCAGAGGTGGGAACTGCTGTGGTGTACCCATCAATAACAATATCAAGCTGTATGTCACCCATGTACACTGCTGGTACCACAAAGTACATATATTGAATCAACCAGGAGAGAGATTGTTCGGAAATTTTCTTTTAAGAAAAAAGCATTGTACTGTAATCGCTATGATTCATTGATTCTTGCATCCATTTCTCCTGTGTGGTGCGTGTCAGTTCATATTCCCAGGTACGTACGTGGCATCTCGAAGCAACTGAGTGGGTCGACTGAACTTGATCACACGTCTTGGTTAGTCTACCTAAATGTCACCGTTCAGTTAGACCGGCCAGTCTAATCAATGACCTGATGCAGGAACTGACGAAACCACCTGGAAAAGTTGGCCAAGTATCTTCTAAGTGGAGGTTTGTAACAACCAATCATGTAATCATTTGTATCATTCTGAATGTAAAAAAGCCAGTGCTGTAATAGCCTGCCTACAATATAGTGAAACAGTAAAACAACCATGACAGAGAGTGTTGAGTTTGTATCACCAATGAATGAATATGATAACTGTCCTATCCCCTGGACTTGTTTTCAATAGGAAAGCTATAGAAAATTTGCAAAATAAAGTTTTATTTTCTGGAAAAGCACACATATTTATGCCGTATCAAAATTTTAATTGTAATTAATACATTTTGAAGGCTTGTTTTTTTGTTTTGATGCTACTTCAGTCATAATAATTACATTACAGGCAAGACGTTATTATGATAATGAACCAATTATTCCACTATTGGAAAGTTATTACATTATTAACTTTACTACATTTAAAAAAGGACAAATTTATTCCATTGCTGTGTGATTGGTCGTTATTTTATTAGTGGTTGATAGAAAATAACCTGATTTATCTACTTTGGAAAGACAGTGTGAATCATCAAACGCTGACACTATCAGGCTATCTATGTTCCATTTGCATACATATACTGTATATTCTTCTATCTTTGGTAATTTCTTAAATGAACCAGAGAGCACTTAGTTTTAAAGATGGTATTTATAAGATGATTCCTCCCCTCAAAAAAATCTATCAAAGAAATGAGGAAAAATGTTGTTATTGATTTCATATTTAAATAATTTTCTATCTTCTTTCATGCAATTAGACGACATTTCAAAACAGGCTTCACACAGACATTAAATGCCGCACGTTGACAATGAGATCTCCGCTGTACTCGCGAGCATGCTAATGACGCCAAAGTAAGAAAAGAGAGTGAAGTTAAAGGGGAGAGTGGAGCTTCCACTTCAGAGAATCACGGCAGCAGGTGAAGCCGTTCCAACTCACTGCTGAATGAGGGGGAAAAGGCTGTAATGAGTGCAATATAATCACCTGCTGACACAGGCAAAGAGTGAGAGGGTGAAAATGTTATTGGGTTGTATTAATGCCAATCTCACAGGATCTGAAACATAGGAAGAGGCCGGCGTTTCGCACTGCTGGAGGACTTTTTAAGCAGCATGGTTTCCTGAGCCAGATGAGTTTTACCTTGCTTTATGCTTACATAATTGGCAATATCTCAACACTGAGGCTCTCTGTAATAAAACAGCTCAATGTGTTTCTAATTGTGCAAGCAGATTAATTCAAATATGCTGAAATTAGTTTGAGCGAGGCTTTTTCTCCACAACTTTCTCAACAAATATGCACGCCCCATGTTGCTTTTAGTGGTGCGGAGCATGATGGAGGCAAATACTAAAATACTTGAATAATTCACCGCTAAAATGGGCTCAGTGAAATAATACAGATATAACATTTCTTTATTATTATTCCAGTGTTCTGGCCAGCACGCCAGTGCATTCAGAAATCAGCTCCATAAATTAAAAACAGCAACTTTAAAACAATATTCAGCCAAACTGTAACCCTGGAGGCTAACAGCATTACTGATTCCCAATTTCTAAGCGTAAAAATTCATGCGCTTCATATTTCACTGCTGAGCTTCTGCACAGATAAGTAATTATTGACTGGGTGAAAGTTGTACTCTGCATAAAACTAATGCAGTGTCAATTAGCCATTAATACAAATGCCTTGCCCTTTTCTGTAAATGTCTGATTTGACTCAGCAGTTAATATGCAGCCACTATGTGCACGCACACTGCCGGGGTGTTGAGCACCATGGCTCATTCTGCATGAAATTAACAACAAGCTAATGGCTGAGCTGGAGGAGATACCACCTCTCCCGCCCCGACCCAACACGTATGAAAGTGCTTGTTTTTCGGAAGTAAATCCGCTGCTTATATTGCATTTACAAACCATTCCCCTCACTAATGCCATAAATAAAGAGTCGGCATCATAAAAGAAGAAATGATGTTGTGTGTTTCAAACAGCTTGTCAAACACTTGTCATTTGCAGCTCGAACAGTGTAAAAATGTCATTCCAGTACTGGATAACACTGTATGGAGGACAGGTGGCAGCTGTGCCCATAAAGAGCTGCACAATGGCTTGGAACAATGATGAAGCAGAGTCATTGACCATCGGGGAGTGCCGTGAAATAGCCACCATGTCATTGCACAAAGCCACTGGTCCATTCAGCCTTTATGACACCTGGAAGGGCGATCAGCCTTCAGTCACAAACACAAGCTGGACTCAAGAAATGACTCCTCATAAAAGTACTGATCACTTCTTTGGACGTTTCTGCCACTCAAGCAACCGGCACGGTGTGTGTGTCTTTTAACACTCACTGCACAGTCGTTTTCCAACCAATGACTTTTGAAACAATTTCAGCCTCCCTGGCAAATATTTACCAACATAAGGTCATGTTGAGGATGGTTGCTATCAGCAAATGGTGGTGTGCCAGTTCGAGAAAAGGTCAAGATTTTGAATGAATGAATGAATTAGCACCTCTATTATCTGCTTCCTGCAAGCTGTGTGCAGTAAAACTCTACCTCCTCTAAGATTTTCATCGCCCTCTACCTTACCGGCTGAAGTAAAATCCCAGTGTTTGCTGATACGTGTAGCATTGACGGGTATTTCTGATAAATTAGCCTTCATTTAGGTTTATTAACCTTCGCCGCACACGCAATTAATTCCAAACATCTCATCTGGAGCATCTGCACAGTGTGATTATTATCAAGACAGCAATTATAAAACTGCAGTTTCCTTGAGAACACAGTGGAAGTTCGGTAACCGTGAGACCGACTCAGGGATCAGAGTGCTTGTCCAGCTGAATGCTGTAAAGGTTTGGAACTGGCAGAAAACACAGCCTGCGCGAGCTGAACTTGCCTCCCGCCGGGCCCGGCTCACGTCAACCAGTGAAGTGTTTACATCCACAAAACTTGAGGAGCCTGTATCATCGCGGCCCCATCACGGCCCGAGCACAACAAACCGCAATTTGACAATAATCAGAAGCATGAACAGTCTGAGCAACCGATGGAAACAATGTGCAGCACCCACTCTCTACTGAAATGGAAGGTCTATATGCTCTGGCTTTTCAATAAATATTTTAAATACTGTTATGTATAACAGGGCATATTTATTGAGTGATTTAGATTTTGGGCACAAAAGAGAAGAAACAGTCAAAAAAGGCAAGATCAAGTAAGGGCACAGGTCCTCATCCTTCCTCGTGACTCACACTCTTTTTCTGAGCCGACCGAGGTATGATGAAGGCCTATCTTCGGGGAAAATGCTGTTTTAAATCAATGCATCAGTAACTCCAAATTGCAAGTGAATTGGTCATATCCCCTTTGGTAGTCTACTTGGAGGGTGAATATCTTCAAATCACATGACTCACTCTGACTGTTGGGCAATTTCACTGTCATAAGCCTCGTATCACAGTATTTTTTTCTCCTCTCCCTGATTTTTCCTTTTGTATTTTAACATTGTTGCCTGTTTGAAATGCTGAGAGTTACAGAGTTACTTACAGGGGTGTGTACATGTCTATGCTGGTATCTCAGAATACGGATCTCCTTTACCTGTGTAGCCTGTGGTTTGTTTGATCAAATCCATGTTTTATATACTATTAAGTAAGGAATTATGACAATACGTTTAAACACAGGGTGTTGCACAAAACTGGCCCTCCAAAAGGTCCAATCTAGACAGAGATAACTGGAAAAATAACACAGATCACTCAGGATTACAATGTTTAGTCAAGGTCAGCAGACACATACATGCATACTATATGTATATATGAAGTAAACACATTTTTCTGATGAGTTTCGAGGCTGTTCTTGCTGTGTAAGGCTGTTTATGCGTAGACATTCATGGATGTCAAACACATTTTATTTCAGGGGCCACATATAGCCCAGTTTCATCTTGAGTGGGCCAGACTGGGAAAATAGTGTCATAATAACCTTTAAAATCTAAACTTTAGTGTTTTTCTTTGTTGTGGTGCAGAGCATATTGAAAATATAGATATTTACACAAAACCAAACAATTATTACACTAAATTACTAGAATATCAAACTTATGGCAATTACAATGATATTTTTTGCTGCAAAATGCAGTGAAATGTTAAAAAAAAAAGAAAAAAACTTCTCCAATAACTGTAGCATTATGCATGTTTTTACAAAGACACCCTGACAGTATGGCTTTGTCGCTGATGCTAGTTTTCAATCTTTTAGGGCAACACCGTCGATATCTCAAGCTCAGGTCCCAGTGTTGCGGTGTGGCCACTACTCTTAAGACATTTGTCAAAAAAAAAAAAAAAAAAAAAAAAAATCAATGCTTTCTTTGAAACATTGAGAATTTGCCTGGAGGGTTTGTGGGATTGGAGCCTCATGCTGGCTGGTTTTGGCTCAGGGGCCTCATGTTTGACACCCCTGATCTAGAACCAGTTTAAAGCATGAGGGACATTTGTATAGATAGAATTTAAAGTTATGAGTCTTTGATTTTACTGGTCCGACCCACATGAGTTTCAGTTTGGCTGCATGTGGCCCATAAACCATAACTACATTGACAACTATGATAAGAATCATTTCACAGTTTGTTTTTTAAACATATAGAAAATACATCATTTTTTTGACACAGTTTCAAACGTATTAAAAATTAATTTCACATTGACAGTGTGATATATAATTCAAATGTTTTAGTTCCAACTGTCAGCAGTGAAATCAAACAAGTACAAAGTTGCCATATGTCAGGGTTAAGGAAAGACTTTGCTACCTTTTGGGATAGTTGTTTCATTGTTGTTGCTCCTTTCTTTTTATTTATTCACTATCTTCTGTGCCTTGGATATACAGCACATTTCCTCCCTGTCAGAAAAAAAGGCTGCGAAATATACATATTGAATCTTATAAAAAAAAAAAAAAACGCAAAGTTACAAAGTTTGGGATCGAGATGTTATCCAATCAATTCAAATATATCAAATCGATCATGTGAACTTAATGCTCACTTATGAGATCCGTGTTTTTATATCTGCATTAATCTGGAAAAATCTGTGTATAAATATATATATAACAGCCCAGAAAGCAGGCTGGCCCTCTTGTATATCGCAGTTGTGTTTGGGGCTGCTGCTCCAGCTTCCATTTATAATTCAGGGCAAGCTGTCAACCTACACACTCTAAATTAGGGAATATCACCAGAGAACTGCAAAAAATATAGTCCATACAGCCGAGGACATACAACACACTCAGTGTTGAGTACATAACTAAATGGCCACATTTAACAAGGGAAACTCTTCTAGAAAAGGCTGCGCTTTTCTAAATGTCCAACTTTCTGGAAGCTAGGAATAACAAATTAACTGGCTATATACACATATTTCCATTAAAATGTGAATCATGCCTCTGGTATTTCTGTACAACTATTTATCAGGCATTTAGGTTTCACACCATGATGGCACAAGTAAAAAAAAAAAAAAAAAAAAATCCTATCGAACTTAATGCACAGATGTTCGTAACAATTTGACCTCTTCATGGTGTGTTGCTCCTCCGAATGTTAAGTGCTCCCCTAACGTTCAGCCTACCCAGTAGCATCAAGCCATGGATTGCCATAGATTGTTTTGAGGAGCTCATGATTGGTGCATTTCCCATTAATAAGCTATTTTGATGCACAGGTACTTCTGCAGACTCTCGGTAACAGACTTGGTTTCACATGGTATTGTATTGTAAAGAAAATCTGTAATTTGCTCCTAAATTCAACTGAAATTAAGCATAGCGGAGACAGTTTGTGTGGCTGTATTTACCAAAAACAAGTAACTAAATATCAGCTATTCACGCAGTAAGCAAATTGATTGAAGGCAATGCAGAACATGCTAATGAGAGAAAACCAAAGCAAAAAAAATAATGTCTACCACGTTGTTGTTTTGTTTAATCCCAGCGGAAAGTTGATTTGCCCATCACTTAATTGTTGCACATACCTGACAGAGTTTTTTTTCCAACGCATTTTAACATCGGATCTCACTCGTCACTTGCTGCTCTGAAAAACAGCTTTCAAACCCACCAGCATCGCCCACTAAGAATTATGAGCTTAAATTTTATATGAGCACAATTAATGCAAACAAGTCCACAAAAACAAAAACAACTACACGTTTTAATACTTTGACACTGAACCAGCTAATGGAGAGACGTCACAATAAGAAGCAATACAGTGCAGCGCCAACCGGAGCTGGAATGTCGCTTTAAACTCCAGGAATAAATCAACAGCTCTATGACTCAACTCTGACACGCACAGAAAGCCATAAGCTCTGTACCTGCAGAAAAAAATTACAATGTCCTTGATTACTACTCTGGTGGTAATTTGTTGGTAATGTACTAGAGTGTTTTATAGTCTGCCTCTCTGATCTATGAAACTAAAGATATTAGAAACAGTTCACAAAATAGTCATTTAATTGCAACTGCGACATTAAATGTCCTTGAATTAAATAACTGAACATTGTCTTTGCAAAGGCAGAATTTCTAGTGGAGTTGCTTCATTTCTTCACGTTGGATTGTAGAAACGTACTTAATTAAATAGCAGCTGAATATCTCTTGTGGCAATGATGGTAAATGTAGCTCCTAATCCATCTTTCAGATACTGTAAATCGTCTCTTTATTGACACACTTATATGTCAGTGTGTAACAAGCTCCTTCATCTTTTTTTTTTTTTTGTTGTTGCATTTTTTCTGCTCACTTTCATGCAGTAGAAGAACAAAATCCTGCACACTCCATGTGGTTTTCCCTCACCTGGATAAACTGTTTGTTGAGAGATACCCGAGGCATCGGTCAGACTATATGTTAACAGTAGAAAGTAATGCCGCTCCTGCCGGGTCAGGGTGTAATTGCATTCTTTTTAGTGATCTGAATTTGACACCCCATTTTCAGAAATGACAGTGGAGTAATTGCCTTGAGAAGCCATGGCTGAGCTTTTGAATGATATCAAAATACCAGCACCCTCTCCATCCACCTCACTCCACTCAGCATCCTGTCTATCCACAATGAAGTGCTATTACCAACGCCTTTCGTTCACTCAACCATGAGGCCTATTTGGAATTGCTCCACCACTGTTAGACCCACCGCAGGTTTTCTTTTCCCTTTTTTTTTTTTGTTCAGTGTGGTTCCAGATGAACAGAACCTTCTTCTTTAATTGTGTAATCAAAGAGACACATATTGAGTGTGATAAGATGCACATCAATTTCCAAATAATATGATATCATGTGTGATTTGGTGCATATAAATATGCTCCATCTGCGAAAGCTGTATTTTTTTTCCTTTTTTTCTTTTAATTATAATTGGAACCGGGCTTCCACAGACTGATATTGAATCCAAATCCAGCATCAAATATGTTCATTCAACTGAAACCCTTTCAAATCAAGAAAAGAACTTTACAAAGTTTAGTGCATTTTCAGTTCAGGTCAATAACCACACAATATTGAGTGAGATACCAGAAACACTACAGTTTTTGGTTGGACCTGCCAATATGGTCTAAATTCTAATGCTACATTAAGGTAGCCTGTTTTCATGATGTGCAGTTAGAAATCAGATTGAGACGATCAGCATGAATGTAGAATGTTTTTACTGACTGATGGTGATTGTTCCCAGACCGTCCATCTTTTATACAGCCTTAGGTGATGGAGGTGATCCCAGCTGACTGCAGGCGAAGGGCACACCAGTCCATCACAGCACCAACACACACACACACACACACACACACACACACACACACACACACACACACACACACACACACTTTAATTTATGGTCACTGATTAACTTTTAACACATTTCTGAACTGCTATAGGGAATCACAGTTGCCAAAGAAAACGCACATACACACAGAGATCATACAAACTATACATTTTAAATTCTCATTTTTCAAACAAAAAAAAATTGAGTCAAATAGGGCGAAATGTCATTGTCTATCTATTCCAGTCACATCCGTCTCCAATCAAAAACAAACAAACTAAAAAAAAAGGTCTCTATTTTCTTGAGAAAGACTTGAACTTTAAAAAGGAAGTTCACTCACATTCACGAAGGGATGATGTTTGACAAGGTAAAGTCAACTGGTCTGGAAAAAATCAATTAACCAACAGTCAAAGGTTTCAATGTAAAGGTAACAGAGCTGACATCAATTAGCTTCAGCTGCTCAGCTGCTGTACTCTCATGGTGGAGAAAGAAAAACACTCCGCAGCAGCACCAGCTATAAATGAAGGTGCTGACATTACCTGAGTTTTTTTTTCTTCCTTTGCAGCACAAGTTACAAGAAATATAGGATTTATCCCGCATTGGTTTTTGCATCAGACGATGCATGGCTCAATGGCTGAGGCATGGATCCAAAATCAAATTGGGCGTCTAGATTAGTGCAAACTGTCGGCCAATCCAAGACAGATACCAAATAAATAAATTTACATTAAAATGATGGTGGGGTGGGGAGTAGTACCCTTTTACCCTTTGTTTACCTATTGGCATTGTTTATATTGTATAATTCTGAGATAAATGTACCAGCTCATAAAATGTTTGGAGAAATTAAAATAAAAGCAGAAAGGATCTCCTGCTAGCATGTGACAGTTCGAATGTCATTGCACCTTTGTTTTTGCTCCATCTGGATCCCTTTGGTCTGTGATAGCAGACTTAAATACAGTTAAATATAGTTACTTTCATGCGTTGTTTATCTACGATCTTGTCCTGTCTCATCTGGTGCAGAATTATACCATTCCTTAAGAAAGACCCGAAAACAAACAAAGATTTATCTCATTGAGGAACACATTCAGAGCTATCTGGGTTCTGATTTGAAAGAGAAATTGGAAAGAGAGATAGAGACTTTTTTTTTTAGTTTGCTTGTTTTTGATTGGAGACTGATACCAGTGGTATAGATGGACTTTTTTTATTTGACCCAATACTTTCATATTGAAAAATGAAAATTTAAAATCTATACAGTTTGTATGGTCTGTGTGTGTTCATGTGGGTTTTCTTTGGCTACTGTGGTTCAGACTTAGATACAGTTTTAAAGTC
Organism: Salarias fasciatus; assembly: GCF_902148845.1. NCBI lineage: Eukaryota > Metazoa > Chordata > Actinopteri > Blenniiformes > Blenniidae > Salarias > Salarias fasciatus. The sequence goes on along the minus strand of NC_043746.1, from coordinate 19,299,682 downwards.
AGTATGATATGTCATCTATATATCGACAGAGTTGAAAACTTTTAACGCATCTGTAGACAGTCAACATGACGGATCCTGAAGTTCTACCTGAAAAACACAACCAATCAAGAAGAAGCAGGATCTGCGGAGGCACATTCACACTGCAGGCAAAAATGGCAAAATCAAACTTTTATTGCCTGTAGGTGATCTATCGGGGTTTTTATTATTAATGTTATGGTAATTTTTATTATTTCATCATGCTTCTCTTTCAAATCAGAACCCAAATAGCTCTGAATGTGTTCCTCAATGTGATACATCTTTGTTTAGTGTATTTTTTTAAGGAATGGTATAATTCAGATGACACACAAGATCGTAGTCAATGCATGAAAGTCGTGCTTTTCACACTGGAAACTGATGATGGTTGTATGATGGTGAAATTGAAAATTACAGTCTGCAGCGTGACACTTTTGACCAGAGTAACCTCGTGGAAAATTATCAGGACTTTGCAGATTTTTTTCTATTCAGCACATCTTCAAGTTGCTTCAGCTTCAACAATGAAAAAAAGTGGTCAATGACACACGCATTGTAGGATTGGCTGCCATAGTTCCCTGATCACAAAGAAAATGAGTGATTGGATCCTAAAACATGTTGTGGCTGTGAGAAAACTAATACTGTTACAGACCATGAAGAGTCACATGAGAAAGCTGAGGGGAAAAAAAAAAATTCTTTTTAGAGAAAATGGCATGATTATATGATTATTGCAGATTATTTTCTGAGTAATTTTTCAATTAGAAATGATAACAACCCTCAAGTGCCAACTTCAAGTTGTGAAAATTTGATTTTCGTTGCGATTAACTATTTCCGGTAGTTGAAATAATTATGATTAAACAAGAAGTCTGTTCACTTGTAAAATGAAGCTGGGCACACTGATCAAACATAAACTGTATCAGATGAGCCATAATGCTATTATTTAATGCAGCATCTTGATTACATTTGTTCATCGCTGTGTTTAAATCGGTGCAAACATTTGAACCTTCTGCATCACCTCGCAGAGGAATTATCCCAGCGCTCGGCTTTTACGGCAGCTCATCACACATAACGCAAAAAAAAAAAAAAGAACTCTACTTGACACGGTTCATTTTTTTTCTTTCAAATGTCACCACGGGCAACAGTCCCTGTTTTCACTGAAGGGCTGGCGATGGCAAATGTAATTAGATGGAGACAATTCCTCCAGGTGTTTAATGGCTGCTCGCAAGGTCAGCGCAGCCATGTTTAGGATGCCGTTCATGCATGAAGAGGAGGAGCCGGCCTTGGTTGACTGCCGGTGTGAGTCCTCTCGCCGCCTCAAGTGACTCGCATGAGCCCCGCTCGGATCCGCTCTTCATTTTTGTAAAGTTTGACAGCGAATCGCAGGAGAGCCCCGTCTGTCCAAACACATTACGAGCCCGTGGTCTTCCTCATTTAGAAACTCTGCATATCCTGCTCTCTTCCATCATTTTCTGATATACAGTAAATTCGATAGGATTACGGACGCCGTCCTGGCAGATGCATCCTGCTCGACCGATTACCCTTGAAGATTTGGGCCCCGGTGCAGCAAGGGAGTGTGAAGAACACCGGTGTCAAAACGTAGATGAAAAAGGCCTGTTACGGGCCAGAGGAGCACCAGGACCACAAGGTGGGACGGGATGGGACCAAAAGAGAATCCAAAAGCAGTTTGTTTGGTTGTGCTTTGTGCAGATCCTCCAGAGAGAAGCTTCCCATCTGTCCTGCTCTCACCTTGGCCACTCTCTGCCAGCTTGGTCTGCTTGTCACATTTGAGTAGTTGCCATGGGACGAGTCCACGAGGCCCCGTCAGAGACCACGGAGAGCAAGGCCCCATCATCAATCACACAGACGAGCAACACACACCGCAGGAACGCTCCTCCAATGACGGCTAAAGATCTAAATTATTTTGACACCGATTTTTTTTTTTTTTCCCCCACTAATCACCAATGAGCAATTTAAATTACTCAACGGTGATTGTCACGCTGAAGAAGAAAAGGCTTCTGGTCAAACTTTATTTATAACACAATGCAGATTTCTACTTTAAATCACTACGATATACATTTACGTTTATTTTTTCAGAATTGGCTTTCCTGTTTAGTCTCCACAGAGAATCTAAACAGTTTCTAAAATGTAGAAACATACTCAAGACTTCATTTTTTTATTACTCTAACAACAAGTCTCAGTATTTTGAGTGCAATTCAGGTACCAGCAGCTACAATAAGCTGTAACAAACCGATCCACACACACACTGGACATGTTATGAGAAACATTATTTACAAATGGAAAGCATCACATCTGTGAGTATTCATAATAGGACCTATCATCATTTTGTTAGTGCGTCCATTGCTCTGCGAGAGCAAGCAATGATTTCAGCCATTTATGCGACAAAGAGCAATTTATTAGATTTGGGAACCAGCCTGTCAATCTTGCTTCAAAAAAAAAAAAAAAAAAAAGGTTTTGTAATTATGTGTCAATGTCTATATTTCCCACAGTTCTGAGAAATTACGCTCTGTTATTTTCGTACCTTGAATGAAATGTTCATTAACATTGACTTGATGTTTCTTTTCCGGGTAAATATGAATTGGAGTTTGGTCTAATTTGTCACTGCCGCGGCCTGAAAACTAACGAGAGACCAGAGGCCATGAACTAATGTAACGGTGTTATACCAAGAGACTAATGGAACTCATGCTGAATCACCTGTGAACATGGTGAGATAATTGCCATTTGGGAGACCCAAAGAGCATGTAGTGATAATAAAGTCTGGGGAGCAGGAGGTCTGTCTCTGTCTGGTAATTGCAGAGTGAAAAGCCATGTGACTTTGCCATGCATCAGGTAAAGAACCTAAAGGTTTATTCACAGGAGCCATTATGGAAAAGTGTGAGCTTGCTTGGTTTAACAGGAGGTCAATTATAATGGAGTCGTGCTCAGGTTGTCACCACAAAGTGCATAATCAAGGAGTACTGCTGGGCTAACCACTAATCCATAGCTGTGCACTTAAGCGTGCCAGGCTTGTAGCCATGTAGTGCTATTGAATGCGTGCCCATGAACTGGGTTCACACTATGAACTGCTGGGTCCTAATATGTGTCAGTGTAAAGACGCTCACCAGCTACAGGCAAATCTGCTCAACCGTTTGTTAATGCAAATTTTGTAACCTGTCATTCACAGCACGCATGCAATGCGTCTACGGAGGTGAAGACCACAAGAGAAGCTGCAGAAGAAAAACACGGACAAGATGTGTGATTTAAGCGACTTTGAGCAGGGCATGGTTGTTGGTGCCAGACAGGCTGGTGTGAGTATTTCCCAAATGGCTCATCCTCTCGGGGTTTCACACACAACTATCTCTGCGATTTTACAGAGAAAGGACTGGAAAAGACAAAATAGCATCCAGATCCCAGGATGAAGATGCCTTGTATATGCCAGAGGTCAAATGAGAAAGACCAGACTGGTTCAGAGTGACAGAGAAGCAACAGAAACTCAAATAACCTCTCCCTACAACCAGTAGCTATAGGTGTGTTGACTTTAGAGGTGGGCTGTTTATTGAATATAAAGTCAAAACATATGCTACATTTCGCAACAAATTACAAATGCTGCAACTGAGAAAGTACGGTGGGATGCTGTAAAGACTCTGAGTTTAGCAGTTCAGTTTAGCAGCCAATCCTTTGCTTGATACACCGCATGACCTGAGGAATGACAACCTTCACAAATGCACAGCAGTTCACAACCTTGTGTAGCGACATGTACGTTGTGTTAAGCAAATACCTCACAGAGAGAGGCTTTAATTACTCCGCGTAACAATACAACATAAAGAAACACCTCCTGAGTTGTCATTTCCAGAATAAACATGGCACTCCATCCCGTGTGTTCATTTAATGTGTAGAACGTTCAAAGGGGCTTTTTGAGTGTTATTTGTTGTTAAATGTGTTAAATGGGGTGTTTACTTGAAGGTGGATGCCTTTTATTGGTTTGTTTTATATTTCCAGCGAATAGCGTGAATATAAATAAAGCTTTAATCAAACAATTCATGTCATTTAAAGTCTAATTTTCACTTTTGGAAATAACTCGTAAGCATTCGTGGATCATTAGAGTTTACTGAAACAGGTCACACTGCAGTGGATTTCAGATCTACACAGGTACACTTGAAAAATCTGACATTTGGTTGAAATTGTCTAGTTCCCCTGGACCAACAATTCCTTCTGCAAGTTTTGGACAGTGGCACCATAATTCAGGTGGGACAATATAAAAGCTTGAAGCCACCCAGCTTTCCGGGTGGTGAAATGGAAAAGGAGTGGATTTTCTTGGCTCACTTTGGGCCCATTACTTCCAAGTGAGTTTTGTTTGAATGCCACTGACTTCCTTTTTGGAGGACACGATCATCCCTGTATAACCACAGTCCCTCCATTTTTGATTGCCACTTCCTGTGGAACAATACACCAATATGCAATTTGTGGTTTTTATCGTTTCAAAAGTTTTCTTGCACCTTATCCATGCTACAAACAAAGCATACATGTTAAAAGGCAAACAGTAAGGTGTACCTAATGTTGTGGTGTGTGAGTGCATGTATGTGTGTATGTTTTCAAGTGTGATCGCCCCACACAGGAAGACCACCTGTCAGTCAGCCAGCTTATCAACACCTTCAATACAAATGAATGTCAGCACAGGATTGCCTGAAAAGCCACCTTTAATCAGCAAGACACCCTCTTGAAGGTAAGTCGGCTTTGATGATATTAACTTCACTCAGCACATGACAAACAAGTCGAGCCTTTCATATGACGACTCGATCATTTCTCAATTTAATTAAAGAGGAAATAGTACTTTCCTTGGAGTAGTGATGAGCAGGGTCAATTTACTGAGCAAATGAATATTAGATGAGTAAATCAATGCAAGGTCTGGAATAACAAAGGAATGCTTGGTTATTGACAAAAAGAATAACGGCAAAATTAAGTAGGATGTGTGATTGCACGATTAATTTATTTATGTTCAATTAAGGTATTATTTGAAGTATTTTTTTAACTGGTTATATAAGACCGGGCGTAATTCAAGCAGCTACTGTGCAGTACGTTAGGAGAAAAGACTCATCAGTGACATCTAACCATTTTTTATGTGGCTCAGCCATAATCCAAGTCAATGGTCGACAAAGTTTATGATCAAGCTCATCAGAGGACTGTAATGGTGCTTCAAGGAGAGTCAAAGATATATTTGCAGGTTTAAGAATTTTATGGATGTGTGAGAGAAAAAGTAACAAATTAACCAAAAAATATATTCTACCAGAAGACGAAACGTTTTTTTCATGGGAAATTGTGGATAAATCGTCGATAACTCTGATTCTGTTTTAATAAACAAAGACAAGCAAAACTTCAATCAAGTTTTTTTCAGAACTGAACTTCTTTATACCAAAACAAATTCGAAGCATCAGTTTCAGAATGTGTAATCATTTCATCGCGCTCCCACAATTTCATGGACCACCCCAAATATCTGCACAGAGAGATCTCTGATCTGCTTCCATGTTCAATCTCCACCCCGCAGACTGGATTACTGCTATGAGCCTACAGCCAAATCAGTGCAGCACATCTTCCCACACAGGTCCACGGCAAGGTCTCGCACAGTGCTAAATTGCCAACTGTGATACACAACTTACAACTTCTTACAGCCTGGGACATAACTTCAACCTACAAAATAAGACTAGATATTTCACTTGTCATTCTATTTCTGGGAGAATTCGGGCCTGTCAGCCTATACTCAACATCCGACTGATGTGCATCACGCCTCCCTTTAAATTTGCCGCAGATAAAAAGAAGCTAAATGGGTCAGAACCCTGCTGGAGATGAGGCTCGAACAGCTTGAACAGGGAGAGAAAAATATAAATCATTTATAGAACCCAAAACCTGATCGTCCCAAAGAATATAAAAACAAATGGGAATACAAAGAAGGTACTTTGGAGACCTTTAATGTGTCCAACAACAGACGAAACTGAGCAATTGAGGCATGATGTTTGAATACTGAGCAGTTGCGCAACAAATGCTCCAGAATGGCTTTCCAGGGTTTATTTCTCTCCCTTTCCCACCGCTGTGTTTGTGCGCATGCATATGTGTGTGCATGTGAAGAAATGGGGCTGAGTTGCTTTTTGGTGCGTGCGTGTGGTAAAATGCCAGAAAAAATATCAACCGGATACAGGCAATGTGGATTACCAAACACCGCTAACACTAGCCAGACGTAGCACATTACTCAGGGTTGTGTAGCAAGAGGTTTGTGCCTGTCAACATTTTATTAGTCACTGTTTTGTACTTGGGTTTTGTCCAAACACACCAGCGCTCAGGCCCGTTTTCGTTGCACGGCTGCAGAGCCTCACAAGACGGCGGCGTGCTGGATGTGTTGAACCGCGCTGTGCTTTGACTCAGACACATCCTGACCCATTTTCTACCGTGTCAACAGTATTGATCTGGCTGCTCACCCCAATGAGGAGGATTTTAGTCTGTTATGAGATGGAATTAGATTCTTGTCACACAGACACACAATTGCAGCGAGTTCTGCTCAACATTTAATACTATCTCAGAGGAATAAAAAAAAGATAAATAAATAAATAAAATCCATGACACTTGTGTTATCAGGAGAAACCACAAAGAATGGGACTTCATCACAATGACATGAAATGCAGACAACAGCAAACGGCGCTGCAATAATAAAAGGTGGGAGTGCATTTGTGTGTATGAGAGTTTGACTATATTTTTTCTTGCTTATATAATTTGCCTGACAGTGTATTTTTAGTCACTCATAAAGAGTTTTTTCCCCAATCCCCGAGGCACAAACCAAAGCTTGTGTTTACTTTGTGAATATCTGTAAGACCTTCGGCAATTTATTTTTCACTTCAGGCTCCGTAAAGTTTGGATTTTTTTTTTTTTTTTTTTTTGGCTTGCTCATAATATACACAACTGTAAATATCTTCACCTTCCCCGCCCTACATCTCCTCTTAACAAACCTTTCAAAATATCAAAGTCATTTTCAGAAACCCAAACAAACAGAGAAATGAGTGCTGTGAAATTCACGCAGTTTGCTTCAACCCTCTGTCCTTTATCGAGGCCTCGCCACCTGCTGGGTGCCACTGACGTCACCAACCCGCGGTGCAGGAATCATTAGTTTTCACAGGCCTTATTACAGGACTATACGAGACTCTCCGAACTATCTCTTGACCAATGTGGGTTCTCAATTTCTCCAGCAACAATAATGAGATAAGAGATTGAATTTCAAACTCAGTTTGACCAGACGGATTAGTGTGCAATCCAGGACTTCTCTTACCTCAAAGATGTCAGCTGGAGGGGGGGGGGATTCAAGGGTGTTTTTTTTTTTCCCCTCTCTGATGACCTACATTTCTCCTCCATGTCTTCCTTCGTGGGTGATGTCTAATATTGTTGCCGCCTCCAGAGATGAAACTTGGGAGGGTTCAGTGAGCTCTGATGGAGCTGAACTACTGGAAAACAAACAGTTAAATCCTGTTTGCATTTCGTTCAGATCAGCACCTGAATGTCAGTGTGTGTTTCTATTGTTTAGGTGATGCTTATTTGATGCAGGATGCCTAGTGAGCTATGATAACTATTTACCAAAGATGCAATCTCTGTACGTACAGAAATGCACTGATCAACTGGAATGTTTTTTTGAATTGTGTAGATTCTCCTTGCGATGTTAAAATGGCCTCGACCTACTGAGGGATGAACTCCAAGAGACTTCTGAGCTATGCTGTGGTATCTAGCACCAATATTACCCTCTAATTTGCCAGAACATAGTAGATGCTAGAATAGATCCCATTTGTTGTAGCAGTATGTCCAACAAAGGCCTGAACCTGAATCCAAGTCAACACCTTTCTTGTGGTCCCTGAACCATTCCGGGTCCATTTTCACTTTACAGCAAGACCACTGCTATCAAGGGATACATTTTAAATGAGAGCCTGTATATGGTATATGCAACAATGCTTTAGGTAGGTGGTATGTTTCAAAGTAACATCCATGAATTGCAGGAGCCAAGGTGTCCCAGAAGAACACTGCTCCGAGCACTGCACTCCCTCTGCCCGCTTGGCTTCCTCCGATTGTTCCCGAGGTAAACAACACACATGCAGCCAGTCATCTACATGATGTGGAAGTTATTCATCCGACCAAACCATCTCCTTTACAGCCCCATGGTCCCATTCTGATATTCACATGACGATTGTTGGTGTTTGAGGGCTGGACAGGGATGCAGCAATGCAGCCCCATGAGCAACAAAATGCACTGTAAAATTCATTCACTGACTTCTCCCTGTAAATAGCATTTGTTGTGTTTTACGCTTAGTTTCTGTTTGTACTAGTCACAGCTCAGTTCCGTTTGTATTAATATTTAATATTACTTATTTAACACTATTATTTTGTACTGATATTTAAATTTCCATGGTATTTATTATGTGCTCTTTTGTGTGCAAAGCTATGCTACAAGAATTCACCTATTTGATTAGGAAATAAAAAAAATTCTGTTCTATTCTGACATCTTTCTGAATGAGAACCAACATTATTGTCTCTAGAAAACTGAGCTACAGAAGATTGCACTTTGTCTACCAGCCTTCAATCACCCCTTTGCTTTAAATGGCCTTTAACACCCACGACCTCGCTGCCGGTTCATTGATTCTGGGATTCGGTCAATACAGACCACATCAGACCGGGAACACGTCACTGGTGCATCTAACCTATCAAAATTCAGCCCTTGTTAAACTTGCTCAAACTGGTATGCTTGCAGTTTTTTTTTTTTTTTTTTTTTGTTTTTCAACACATCAACTTTGGGGACACAATTTTAATCTACTGCCTACTCACTAAAAAGTGCCACACTGAAGAGATTATGCTGGTTTATTCACATCACCTGTCAGTGGTCATAATATTACGGCTGATCCGTGGATAATCACCCATCCGCCATCAGACTAGAGCCTACAGCCTCATCAAGCTACGTATACACACTCATTCACTCCTTCTCAGCTTGGCCTTGAGCTCAGACAGCCTCGCAGCACATCGTGTTGACAAGTAGAGAAACGCTGCTACCACATGGCCCCTTTTCCTTCAGAGCGTAGAAAACTGCCAAAACCACAAAATAAATAAAATTTCATGAATAAGAGACCTTTTTCATACTCCCTCTCACTCATAGCCGCATGCATGCACACGCGTGCACACACACACACACATACACACATGCGTGCATGCACGCCGCTCATTTTATTCAATAAATAATCAAGTAGTTAGTGTTGCCTAGCAACCGCATCATCAGTACCTGCATTGTTTCAACATGGTGAATGACAGACTACTGGGCTCGAGTCCCACAGCACATTGTAAAATGTGAAGGTTGATGTTCAAGTGATTTTCTGTGGTCTTCACCAGATTCGAGTGCCTGCAGCCAAGTGAAAAATGTCCAAAAAAGCAACAAATATCTGTGTATTGCAAGTAAATGAATAAACAGTGAATATATCAACATGGAAAAAAAGATTCTATAATAGTTGAAAATGTAGATATGTACGATATGAGATGTATTTATTTTTGTAAAAATATTGAGGGATAATAATTCCCTGTAGGAATGATTACTGAAAAGAGTCTTCCCACATTAGGATGCATTTGTATGATGGTATTTAATTTGATAAGCGCATCTAATTTAACGTTTCATTTTCACACATTTTGAGTCATACTCTTTGCATTAGTATGAGACGGAGTGACTGATTTTGCGGTGCGTTCTTAACATCCATCTCCTATTGGCTGCTTTTGGAGTAAACAGCAGCACGAGGGTGGACCTTTGGCAGTCTCTCAAATGCATCCTGTGCCCTTGAAAATCAAGAATGGCCTGTTCACACAGCAACTTATCTCCCAAAGTGAAGCTGACGTCTAATCAACACCTGCAACCCTTTCCTTTGCCGCGCGTCCAAGTGAGACTTCAAAAGTTGTGCCAAGCCACACGCTTCCCGCAGTGTGCGAGACAGTGTTGGTGGAAAGGAGAAAAGAGAGAGAGATTTGTTATCAAAGCCCCCCTAAAGCTGTTCTTACTTTTCGACATATGCATTGGAAAGACCTCTGATTTGTTGCTGGAGCCTCGCGTTCTCCTCAACAGTTGCCTATTCTCCGACAGTGATTGCGTTCCACGCTGCTAGATTACAGCTTAGCAGCGAGCCAGAGACCCTTCCTCCTGCTGCTTTTTATTCTCTGGCAGAAGACAAGGGAGTCTGTTTCCATGCCTGATCACTCACACAATACCCTCAACCTTTCTGACATATGATTAACGTCCTACCTGACCTATGAAATGCTTCTATATAATGAAACGCTCGTATAACGCTCCGTTCCGTGAACAACTTTTGATGTGTTGCCCATTGTTGTTGAGTTGACTTCATTTGTTGTGAATGCAAAAAAAATAAGTTCATGCAATAATATCAATACTTTCCATTATATATGACTTGAGATTTGCATCGCAGATGTCAGTCATCACAATGCTTGTGACCACGCCACTAACGGGCTACACCTCCTTTGTCGGCAGTCAACACTGGAGATGAATGCAGTCTTTGTCAAATAGGCTCAGCGTTAAGATGGTGAAAGGAGCTTATCAGGCTGGTGCTGCTTGCTTGTAATAATCAATTACAGGTGACTATGAGTGACCTTGAAACATACTGATTCTGCAGAAATACAATGAGAGGATTTGAATTGCACACACTTGTGTAATACTGCCAAGGATTCTTGACAGACTGTGCTGGGAACAGACTGAATTAGTCTGTGTGGATATATTTTTATGTTACCCCAAACCTAATATCTTCCTGAAACGCATCGCCTCCCCTGGACTTGTCTCCCTCCCTGCTCTCTCTTGCTGTAATTGTCGATGAGATGCTTCTGGTGCTGCTGTTGCACCGGCGACAGCATGCAGAACGTGCATCCATCAATCTGTTCAGTTCTCCCTGAGCAGTCCCCCCGCTGAAATCCGTTTAGGGCTTTTCTTATTGAGTGGAGTGTGGAGGAGTCCTTCAGGGGCTTCGGCTCTCTAACCTAGTTCCCCCTCTGTCTTTTCAATGTAACCATTCCCACCGGTAAATACCCGCGCTCCCGACGTAGACGCACTGTAAAGTTGGGGACCGAGATTAATTAGCTGCGAATGTCTGTTAATAATCATTTCATGCAGGAGGTTTCATAAGTCACACCTCACATGCGTCCAGGAGCTATAATTCACCGTGTGTGTTTTTCATCAATTTCGGTAAGTGACTGGTATATATTGTTAAATACACATTTGAAATGCCATATTAATCATGCACCCCTTTGAGAAACATTCCTGCAAGTAATGAGCTGTGACAGAAAAACGTGTTTCAAAAACAAAAGAGATATGTGTGTGCTTTCAGACTGGCGTGCCACCCCTTGAAGGAGTTGTTTACTCTCTTTAAGTGTACGTACGAGGGATGAAGGTAGCTGCCATGGTTGTAGTCGTATTACATTTTACATAACAAATGTGTTTTGAGACAGAGGAAGACATATCTGCCTGTTCAGTCCTGTTCTTAGTGTGTTGCCATAATTGGTGTGTCAGTGGCCATCATAGCTTTGAACGTGAAGCACGCCGATGATAAATACGCTGCGCCGGAGACAACAGCAGCACAACTTTAAATTATATTACCATCAAAATATGCAATCTGTACTCCTAGTAGTACATAATGAACAGGAACATACTCCGCTGTGCTCACAATTGAACAACCTACTCACGACCCTTTATGTAACCAATAGGCCGGATTCCGTCATTCAGTTGTGGTACCTTTTTTTTTTTTTTTTAATTATTCATCTCAATTGTTCCCAAGTAACTTGTTCTGCGTAGCTAACGTCATTAAAAATGAATGTTCGGAACTGATTTTTAAATGTATGGGAAGGTGCACAGGGTTTTACGAGCACTCAAATATGAAAAACCCAGATTATCACGGTAGGAAAGAATACTACAAGAAGCTGTACAAGGTGTGCATGTTTCAATTTTTTAAGACTTAGGTACAATATACGGAATTTTCAGGAAGAAAATTAGCTAATTTATGAGAAGTGCTCGTTGTCTAGGTTCTCCCCTTGTACAGAAAACTGCAATGATGTAGATTAGTTGCTTGCAAGGTAAGATGGTCTGAAAAAGAGCTCATTAAAATAGCTCCAGCACCGAGGAGAAATAATTGTAAGTCTTGTTGCAATACAACACTTTGATCCAATTAAGCGTGATATCAGCAGTCTAAGGTGGAGTTGCGTGCGCTATCTGAAAATCCAGTCTCCCTTTTAAATTGAAGGAAATGAAAAAATGGGTCCCACCATCTGTATTTGTCCCAGACTCCAAGATCAAAGAAAATTTAAATATTCAGCATTCAATAGTCTGAATAGAGTGCACTCCTTTTTCCATCTTGGAAGATAAATATTTCTGGGAAAAAGTAATGCATGCATCCACACAAGAGGAATGAGAATTGGAACAACAAATCAAAAACAATGTGGCTAAAATACTATTCCTAATGAAGCCAAAGGACATAGAAGGGGAATTTGGGACAGTTTCAGACACAACACGCTCTTTGTTCGTGCTGTTTATGTTTAAACATTGGCCGTAACGATGGCTGAGGCTGTAAGCCGGGCCGTGTAAATCAAACATCTCCCAGCCGGACGGTGGTGCGGAATGAAGACGGTGACCTGGCAGACAAAAATCAGCAGAAGCAGCATTTTCTTATCTCCTAAAAGCTGATTTACATAACAGCCTGATACGGTACCACGTTTTATTTTTGTTCTGAGGGCTGCCCTGGAGTCAGTTTTGAGAATAAGATGAAACCTCAACAAAGCTGGATTCCTCTTTCTTGGATGAAAAAAAATGTTCTTAAGTTCAGCTTTTGTCTGGCTACACAATCACCAGTTAAAAAATACTTTTGTGTTCTTCAACAGAGCCTTAAGTGTCTTCAGTTGCACCTTCAAAGACCTCTTGCGGTGGTGAGTCAAGTGATTTTGGTAGTCGTAAATGCGCCGGTCCTGCAGCAGCCCCTACCGCTTGACTTTTCTTCCCTGTCTGAGTTTGTGTTCCTGTGTGAGCAGTGGGCCCACAGCGCTTGCTGCTTCCTTGCTGTCTCTCCATTAGGCGCCTAACAGAGCGTTGGGCTGTGGCTGCTCTCTCCCTCAATGCCTCCATCTCCCTGTCGCCCTTCAGGTCTCATCACCTTCGCAATGGAGGATCCATCCTCCGCCGCGATCCCAGGACACATACTGTCCTCCATTACCCATCCTCACAGCCCACTGCGTTCAGATCCCAGGACTCACATGTGAACACAGGCCCATTTTTGCATGTGTGTGATTTTTTTTTGGGAGTACGAGCGACTCAGCTCGGCCTAAACCAAGGACACCGAGTCGTATCTAGTTACACCAGCCCGACCCGGAGAGAGCCAGAGTCTGCTGAGGAAAAGATCAATAGGCCATTTCAAAGGGTTTTGTTTTTAGCTTGGATGAAGTCCATCTGTAGATTCCTTACACATTAACTGAATGAAAGACCTTCAGCGGTGACAACTCATACCCCCGAGCCATCACATAAACACTGAACATCTGCCATAAGCACTCCCAAGTCAGCTATTAACGTGGCTGAATAGTTTGTAATGACCACTTATTAGAGGAAAAAAAACATAAAGTGGAAATGCTTTATCTCACATTTGTGATGCTGGAATTTAAACAACGTTTTGCAATATTGTTGTGCCTTTTTTTTGTTGTTGTCTTCTCCACTTGTGTTGCATTTCCAGCTCTCCCTTTATGCAGAGACAGAATATACATGGAAACATCCGTCTTCCTCTCATTGCTCCTCTCACTCAAATCAGATCACTCAGTTGACGCCTAGAGTCACAAACACCCCTCCCAAAAACCACGATAACAAATTGTTTTATCCATAAGATCCAATTAAAAACTGTGAAATCACTGAAAGCCATTTGGTGTCTTGGATGCTTATCTCCAACGAGTGCACAAGTGATTATACTTGTCAGTGAACTCCAGGAAATCACAGCGATGAGAGGAGCCAAAAACACAACATCCCAGCTAAATCCCAGCTAAAGAGACTAATGAGGAAAAACACGATTTGATCAAATCAAAAAGTGGTAACTTAATATTCTCTTCTTCTCATATGGGCTAAATGAATTTTACAGTCACAACAAAAAAGATATAAACATCTAGCATGAGAATAGAAAATGGGAAAATGTGTAATAGATGCTTTCAAATTAAGGCTGGTTTTGTTTTTTTGTTTTTTTTGCATGCTGGCTGCACCTGGGATGGGAACACTGTCATGCAATGGACTTCCAAGTATTGTTGTGGAAACACTGAGCTATTAATCTAAAAATCATTTTACTGTACAGAAACAATGGTCTTTATTTTGATGAACACAACAGGTTATCAGAGAAAGCATCGAAAGACACACAATTGCAATGAAATGATTGTGTCTGTGGATTTACAGTGATTCCCATCGCTTTCGCCATCTGTGGCTGAATAACACGTTTCCACCACATCATCAATAATAGAAATGTATTCTCAAACATCGGGGTATTAACAGCGTTGCATAATGGAGCAGAACGAAATGAAGTGAGCTGAGGAGAAGGAAAGGTGTAGTTTTTACCGTGCTTTGGTTCATATGATTTTATGAAGGCCGATAATCAAGAAAAACAACCTTAAAGCCAGCTACAAGGGAAAAAAAGGAGCCTTAATATGTATTTTAATACGCATTTTTGACTGATATTGTGTGTAATATTTTCCCTGCATTCTCATCAGCACACCAACCCAGCCTGCTTCATCCAGCGGGGAGTGCTGCTCATCACAAACCCGTCCGCTGCCCTCCGCTTCCTGACCTCCTCCGACCTCTCTGATCTTTGCCGTCACGCTCTGCCCCTCCGCTCGTCTGACGGCCCAGACTGCACCGTGAGTCTTGCAATCAGCAGCAAAGTCAAATGAGATGAGCATCCAGTAACTGCATTAACTACAAGCACAAATATAACCATGAGGAAAAGTTACAATCCGGTTAATTTAATGGCTTGCCGACGCCTGACCTTGATTCAACACATTACGTGTTTATATGAGGGGTTTTTTTTGTTTTTATGCTGATGAATCAAGCATACATTTGAGATGCAGGCGTGCATCTCCATATCCGAAGGATGCGGAGACTTTTATAGTTATTCACAGCTTAGTAATGATGCATATATAACCCTAATGTATTGGTGAGAACATCATAACACCCTGTTAACGGCATCACAGTGAAAAAATAGATCATTCAAATGTGGCACACAGCTAATTTGATGATGAAACATAAAATCAAAATCTGGCAACTCCGTTACTGTAAACATCCATCCCTGTGCTCGGAGGCTCAGACAAATGGAGACATAAATTGAAAAGTACGAGTAGCTGCGAGGAGAGGAGGCGGATGCAGATGAAAATGTGAGTGGCAGATAGGAGGGGATGTGGACCGGCAGACAGGTGGGTGTGGAGAGAAGTCACACAACCGTGAGGAATTGTATAATGGCAGGGGACGGGGAGGAGAGGGCCTCAGCAGGAGGGGGAGCTTCCTGTGAATTACCAGCTACATTTATAAGGCACTCCAGCAGCAGCATGCTAATGAAAGACTTGATAAGACAACAGAGCAGGAGTCAAGTGCGAGTCCTCTGCTGAGGCATAATTTCTGCACACCCATCCTTTTCCTTTCCATTTAAAAGTGATGACAGAAGACCTCTATCAGGACTTTGTAAGCCTCACCTCATACGAAGGCAGGTCTACATATAAAATGAGCCTTATTTAATAAAGTCTGTTCAACAATAATGTGAAATATGGCCTGAAATGATCCATCGGCAGAAGAATAGGTCATTCATCCCAGGGTGCCTTGCTTCTTTCACTTAGCGCCTCCACCTGCAGCTAGCTCTATATGCAGCGGCTACAGTATTGCTAGATGATGGTGGACATAAAACGCAGACCAAGGCTAAGAGAAATCAATAGCTAGTGATGGAGACCGTTTACTGTTTTATTATTCTGGATTCATGACCTACCACAGCCCCATGCTGTTGTTTCCCCCAGGCTAAAGCTCACTGTCACTCACATTTGCTCATTAAGTGCCAATCACGCAGTACTCCAGGCTATAATTTTGCCAGCACTTGGTGGCACTGCAGATGTCACATAATGATCCCCTGCCTACTTCCTGCATAATTCAATGTAGGTGCAGTTGACATAGTTTACCCTTGACATTGAACTCTGTTCCTGTGTAAACTGGTGGCCAATTGGGTCAGCTTCAGTTTTAATGTGCTATGCAGAAACAGCTTTCTGACACTTGATAAACTGATGAAAAGCTTCACTCATTCCATCTCTCTATTTATTTTTTTCCTGATTTTGCTGATATGTTCCAGAAAGTTTTATTTCATTTTTTTTTTTTTTTTTTTTTTTTTTTTTTCGGTTGCATTTCATCTTCAGTAATAAACACTATTTACTCTATTTACCTCAAAAAATACCGGTAAACATTTTTGCTTTGATGATATGCAATCTTGTTAGAGGCCTGCATCTCCCATTGTGCAGCACATAAAAGACTCAGGTCTAATGTGCATTTATTATCCTCTTATATGCATGATGCAGCAAACATATGCTAAGCTCCGATATCACTGGAGGAGGACAGTAAGGACGGAGTTGTAAGTGGGCGCCTCGTAAGTGCTTCCTCCTTATGTATACATTTCTGTATAAGGGCCTTCAAAGAGTCCGCTGAATTCAGATAAAGGTTGATCCCAGGGTCAAACAGCAGTTCAGAGAGCATACTCAAATAAAAAAAATAAGGCAAAATGGCAGGCTGTGTAAAAGCGTCGCACAATTATGAAAAACATTTCAAGGTTCCCAATGGAGGACTGTGATTAAATATAAAGAGGTGCACCAGCATGGCAGTGAATAAAATGAAAACTGTCATGTGTCAGCAGCCATGATCCTGACTTTAATTGACAAGTTGTCATAGTTCAGGCATCGGGGAGGCAAATAAATCATTCACAGCCGAGAGAGACAGAGACCTGGTACAATTTGATGCTCCCATTCGACAAGATAAAATCACACAAATTTCAATGTGATGGCCACGTGAACATGGAGAAAAGCCCCAAGCCCCCCCACCCTAGTGAATTAGTTTAATCAAGCTAAAAGGCCTTAGCATGTAAAATTATGAAAATGGTTCCAGCACTTAATAGCTTAAAAAAAAATGTTGAAAATTCAACCCCGAATGAGTCAATTATTTTCTTCGTCTTGACAAACTAATGAAAATTAGCTCGAGATTCAGACATGGCTCCGTGCTTTAAAACACACTATAAGAACATGAAATGTGTGTTTGGATGACGGTATGTGGACAGAACCAAATGGGCTTTAAAGTGACGCACTGACTGATTATATATTTACTGATTTTTCTTCTAGCATGAGAAGCAGTGTGGTGTTTCACACTGTTGCATGTAGTCACACTCCCAAAGCGCAATGACAAAAAAGTACTGATAAACATTAGCTAATTCCTCTGTGCTAGAAGACTGTATTCACGACCAGCTGTCTCAATCACAAAAGTAAGATTGGCATTACATTTCCTCACTGCAACTGTGTCTGCTTGAAGAAATGTCAACTGCAATTACATTTGATTTACCAAAGTGCAACCAACACAACAAATAACAACTCATCTGGGCATATAAACTACAGAATAATCAATAGTATGAATGATCGTTGCTGTTACACCGATAATGGCCACTCTCAGCATTGACATATGTCCTCTTATTTCAGTTTTACATGGGAATATTGCAAAAAAAAAAAAGAATATTGCTGAAAAATCGATGTGAAAACTGTGTGAGTGTGGGTGAATTTTTCAGTGTTCAAAGCTGAAGATTTGACCTGAGAATGGCACTAAATTGAAGCTCATCAAGGGTTTAATAGTGTTACTAAGTGTTTTACGGAAAAAAGACAGTTATCAGCCTTCACTCCCTCTGCCAAAACAACCTCATTAAGGGGCAAACTGTTGTGTGAAATGGAACAACCATTATGTATTATAACCCAAAGTCTACAAGCACACAGAGTCCTTTAACTAGTTTTTTTTTTTCTGCATTCCCAATTTTCGTTGCAGGCATAATTGATAAATAAGACAGAATCACAAAAAGAGATTAAATCGGGCCTTGATTCGCTTAGCATATGTTTAAAAATTTACATTTGTGAACTTCTGTCTTGTTAGACAGATTAGCCTGCTCGCAGAGAACTCCACTTTCAGCTTCCAACTAACAAAACACCGTCTTATTTAGAGTCATTACCCTGTAGATCTCAACCCGGGAGTTACACAAAGCCACTGGAAGACAACTGAAATAAGTTTATTTGGACAAAAAAAAAAAAAAAACACTACAAACTAATAACAGCGTTTACATTCCAGTCCTAAGTGGTGATTAATCCTCAGGTAAGCTAATATCTCTCTCTCTCTCTGTCTCTCTCTCTCACACACACACAAATATGTAAATCCCCACGGCTTGAACACTGAACAAACCACGGTGAGTGTTTCTTTGTACGGATCTCCATGACCTTTGACCCACACTTTGAAGCAGAAATTCACCCAATCCCTCAGCTTCAAAGACACGCGAGCACACTTCAGTCAATGAAGGCTATTTTTTCAAACAATCAACTGGAATATGAGGCACTGAAAACGCGCGGCGTGTTTAGGCCTTGTTTACCACTTAATAGTATTTCGAGCAGCAGTATTTATGAGATGTAAATCCACCAGGACACCGCCTGTCAATCATTTTCTCCGTCCCTCACTGTGGCAAAGTGCTCAGAGCAGAGCAACCGGAGTCTAGCAAGCTCGCATTAAAATATAATACCAGTGAACGTCATCCGAGGCGGTCATGTGACAGGCTGATGTCTGTTGGGGGCAAATGGAAGAAGCCATAAAAAAAACAGTGTGTCACATCGTGCCAACTCAAATAAAAAATCCTTGAATCTTGAATGACATTGGTTTGAAAAAGGGGAAACGGTTAACATTCGGGCCCCTCAGTTTCCTCATCAAAGTATGCACGGGTATTTCCAGAAAATCACCTAATCCTAATTATTTCAGCATGTCTGAACAAGAAAACATTAGATTTTTAAACTGTTCTACACAGAAAAATATAGAATTTCAGTTAAGAGAAACAGATTCATGTCAAGTAAAATAAAAAATAATGTAATTATATTGCAATGAAAGATAAAAATATTAAAGAAGTACATGCGAGTGATCAGTGGCATTAGAAACAACTCTTTAATTTTCCCAAATGTTTCCCTCCGAGTGAGTTTAAAGCCGTGTTAAAGTGCCTAGCGGTGTTTGAGCTTGGAGAGAAAAGACGCGCCGAGGTGAGGTCGTGTGAAGGAGGAAGAAAAAGGAAGTCTTATAGAAACACTCAGAGAGGGAGCCATTAATAAAAGAGAAGAAGGGGACAAAAAAAGAAGTTGCAATGTCTGCTAAACTGAAGAGGAGAGGGAGGATTTATGCTCTATTGTGATATTTATTGTATAAGATTTGTATATTTGTATTGTATTTTGTGTCTGGCTGCTGTGACCATTTAATTTCCTTCAGGGCATCAATAAAGCTGTCCGTCCATCCGTCCGTCCGATCACACCTGCACCGAAATCCTCGAGCTGGGGAGCAATTGATGAAACACATATTTGAAGTTTACAGAGCATTCAATGACTTTTTCAATTCAAGCAGCAAACGATCTATAATAACAACAATCAACAATCTCCGTCTTTGACTCGAACGCTGGAGGGACTTTGGCCTTTGAGGATGAGCCACTCCTCTTTTCCATCAGCAGGAGTTTACCTGAAGGGCACCGAGCCTCACATCAGCAGCAGTGGGAGGACAGAGGGGCCGATGAATAATGTTGCGGGCTTACTTTTCTATTAAACTGTTCGCCAGTCTAATGTTAGAAAGTGTCCACCTTTTTAAATTAAACTTGAGAATGCTGAGTACGACATCATGAAACCAGGAAACTTGTAAAGCTCAACGTTAGTGGAGGGAGACGGAGAAAACGTGGGAAACTGTTGAGAGCCATTTATTGACAATATTATATTAAAGCAGAAGTATTAAAGACCAAAAAAAAAAATCACTGGAAAATCGCTCTGATGGAAAATCCTTCGGCAGCTTCAGTCGACATAAGGACTGAATACTGCATGGTGGTACAGTGGGACGTCCTCTCACCTCACAGCAACGTTGAACCCAAGTTTTGGGGGCATTTCTTTGTTTGGATGGATTTTATATTGTCATTAATGACTGCTGGTAGTTGAGTGGGGCTGAAACTAAGCAAATTAAAGGATCAATAAAGTGATATTCTGTTCTAAACCATGATTAAAAACTAATAAGTGGAAGGTGAAAATATAATGAAAAAATGATTTTAAGAACTTTTACTTATTCATTGCAACTGGAACTGAAAGACATCTAAAGGATGTAACAAGTCTCAGTGTCGAGCTCTAAATGTAACAGTTATAAGTTGTGAACTCCATGTAAAGAACAATATCTTTTCTTAATGATTTCTTAATGAAAGCCTCATCGTGACAGAAAATGAGTTGTGCTTTTTCTCACCTTTTTTTAATTAGATGTAGCAGCTTAGTGCTGCCAGTCTTTTTCTCCAACTGTCTTTAATTGTTTTTTACTGTAACGATGTTAAAGTAACGCCATCACATCACCACTTCAAAAACAGGAATTAGGGAAGTGGGGGATCAAGAGAAACCCCACACAAGCAAAGGGAGCACATGCAAACTCCACCCAGAATGGAACCAGAGACTCTCAAGGATATAGTGTTGCTATATTTTGGGGAATGAGTATGTGAAATATTATGCCCAAGTTATTTTATTGGAGAAAAATATATCCAAATATTTGATGAACTAACAGTGTATTCATCACAGTAAAAGTCATAAAAGCTGTTTCCCTTTTCTGCAGCTCTAAACTTTATATCCATTATTTCTTTAAAAAAAACTTTAAATTAAAGAGAGACAAACCCATAAATCTGACACACAGTCTGTCACCGAGCAGAGAGGAGAAAAAAAGCTTTGCCAATACAGATCTATTCTGAGGCAAAGAAATAATAAATAAGGACTAAAAATACAATGTTAATCTCCTGCTAGCAACAAAAGTGCTGTGAAAAGCCTTTTCCAGGTTGCTGCCTGAGAGGCAGTCAAATGTGAAGAGTTAAAGCCGCTCAGAGTGGCTAACAGCACTGAAGGCTAAAAATCCCATTTCCATCTGGATTTGATTTAAAATGTAAACACACTTTGTTGCACCACAACACTGCAGCCGCGTTGCAACTCATGACATGTCTACAGGCATTATCTAATCCCAAATACATTCAGCGTGCTCCTGGAGCTCTCTGCCTCTGTCTCGCTCAGTCTTTTCTCTCTCTGCACTCCTCTTTCTCCAGTATTTCCCCACTTGGAAAAAAAAAAAAAATCTAATTGAATTTGAATCAAATGTCTTTTGATTTGTGCGTCATGTGGACAAATAGATAAATAGAAGTAACTAATGAAGGGGTGAGAGAAATCCTTCCATCTCCCGATTCTTTATTCCTCTGGGATCTGGCTCAGTATCAAGGCTGTTTTTAGTGATTAGGTCCTTGGTGTTCTCAGCTGAATGGCTCTTTTATCAGACACCATGGCTTTTTTTTTTTTTTCCCTTTCTCCCTCTTGCCTCCCGGCTCAGTGTGAGGAGGGCTTGGACGCACCCTTGCACCCCTCTCATCCACCCTTTTCCCATGCTCCATTTCCCTGCCTTTCCTGACTGGAGGGATCGCCATGCAGCCTGTGCGTACAGACGACCTGCGCTATCGCCAGCGCCACAGAAAATAAGCACGCCCTCCCCTCCTGAGAAGCCTCCTGAGATGGCCATCGAGTCTTTAACAGTTACCGTGGCTATCTTAAGTTCTTCCCACTTACACTAATGTCTGCCGCAGGGCCGGCGACAAATGGCGAGACATGACTGCTTTATTGAATATGTTGCAGATAGAAGGGAAGACTCATCAAATGTCATTCGCTCTTCCTGATGACTGGCGTGGCAGCCGGCTAGCTGTATCTCCACATTTTCCTAGCACGCTCAATAGCAGAACAAGAGATTTGACATGATTATTAATGTTCGTTCGCAACACACAAATCCTAAAAAGATATATACATTTAAAAAAAAAAAAGACTAGTGTGTGCATATTCACACTCACAGAAATGAGCCTTTTAATATCCATTCCTAACATTGCAATGCTTCATAAGAGAAGTGTGCCTTTTAAAATTCTAATTATTAATGCAGTCTCATCCTTACATTCATATGCATTTCTGGCGAAACCTGAACCAGTAAGTAGCTCAAAAAATCTCCGAGTTTCATGCATATTTCTATGAGTATGCTGAATTATTGATTAAATGGAGGTCCCATTTAAAGAGAGAGACAGGGAGCGAGGAAATGAAGAGGAGCAGATTGTTTTGATTTAAGAACGTGTTGATACAAGGTAATCCAAAAATGTGGGCTATTTTAAGGACCAGCTAATTAGCATTTTTCTTCTAGGGCTGAAAACAGCTTGGAGAGAAAGATAATTAAGTGCTCTATTTTGCCCTCCTATTTGTAGCTCGTTCCAAACTTAATTGTGGCTAATTAGGCAGTGATGTGAGTATTGATAAGTAGCGAGGTGACGCACCTTTTCAAGGCAGCCATTTACAGACATCAAAACAGGGTCTCATCGCAACTGTGACTGAGAGGTAAGCCTGGCCAGTAAGACGAACCTCGACATCCGAGTCGCCATGTTATTGTCGTAGAAGGGAAGCGAGTTTCCACAGTCTGACCCGGGGGTTGACCATGAGAGGAGCTGAAAACACGACTGGGGCCCATCTGTCCATGCATCAAGATAAGAGTGCTGCGAAAATGGTTCAGTAAATTCTAATGGATGTGCGAATAACTGCAGCAGTCGAGATAACTTCAAATAAACAGGAATATCTCTAACAAATAAGAGTGTGACTCATCATTATACAAGGTTTTGATTCCTGCTAGGAACATCAACAGATGTGAGTTTTGCAATTATATGAAAAACCTTAAACTGAAAAAGTGGCAATAAAACGATTATTGAACAATGGTTTTTTTTTTTTAATACATGCTGAAGCCGGTCGGTTTTGTTCAGTGATTCAAATCCTCCTGTTAAATCAGGAGTCACGACGCAGAGGTCACCACTGAATAGACGAGCGGTGGAGAACTCGGTGAAAACACCTCATACTCGGATGATTCAGCGGAATCAGTTCAGTGGAGAAATCAGTGATTTCGGTGAACCAGACCACCTTGTGAGTCAGACACGCATGCCAACCTAATCCATTAAATGAACCAACACTCCTCCCACATGCTGCGGCTAGCTGTTGTCATAAATGACTGCTGTCAAGCTGAAACACATCAGGCTGCTTTCAGACATGAAGAATCCGCTTGAACATTGTTGCGTACTTAAGTTTGCATGGAGACTGAATCACTGTCTTTTTGAGAATAAAGAGTTAAATTCCTATAAAATTATATTTTAAGTAAAAAAATCAAATATTGGTTTTAATGCATGATTACTATTCAGTTTTAATAACTGATGAGTTCAGATGCAGAGTTACAGTGGCAGTCCGTATACAGCAACAAGCAAAAACTCATCCTGATGGCAAATCCAGTCTTTCACATTTAAAAAACACAACACTGGACGCCTTGACACGGTGTTAAATTATTGTTTCTGTTGACCTCCAGCAGTTCAACTCCTCACTTTGATGCAGCGGTGGAGGCGTAGTTCTCCAGGCTGTTTCGGTGTACTGTCACATCACCACTGACTGAGGTTACTGGTTCAGCGGAGGACACTGCTGACCCCCCCTCCACCCCCCGAATCGCTCACTCTGGCTGTGGTCGGAGGTGCAGCGACCTCCCCATACTGGACAGTGAGTCTCTGCCTTGAAGGCTGCTGTTAACTTATTGTTTCAAAGTTTCCCGTCTGTCAAAAGACAGCTGTTTTGTTGTCGTGCCACACAAGGAGTAACCACAGCGTCCATCTTTCAGGAGTAGGGCGAGGTGCAAAAGCCCGCTTTGTGTTTTGCATCCAGCTCGACTCCTCTGTTTACTTGTTTATAATTACCAGCCAAGCCCTCCAGCCTGTTGACTTCTCCGCGCCTGAAATGCCACAAGCGCATTTCATGCAATTTACCTCCTGAATAATTTCTAATTGATTGGGAATGAGACACAACACACCTTGATTTATTGCAGGAATACGGGACACTTTTAGGCAGCTAATTTCTGGGGCTTCTATCTTGGAGAGTAAACATCTTTGCACATTTCATTTCGTTTCACATGATGCCATAAACAATGTGTCTGTGGACCTCCTCACAGTCTCGAGGTTAGCATAATGCTGCCGCTACCTGTCACTTAAGACCCCGGCTGGGAACGGGAGGATGGAGGACCGAGGGATCAGTGTTTACCCACCTGGCCAATTAGAAGACAGAGAAACCTACAAGATGGAGTCTGCCTCCAGGAGCAGGTACTAGTTGCTGTTATGGCACTCAGCAGTTGCTAGGCAACACCATCTATCTGTTATTGAGCTAACTTGTTGTGGGTATGGCTATTATATGTATAAATCACTGGTAATCTTTGCACTTCAGATATGGCGCATCACACTTGGGTTGGAGGTAAAAAAAAAAAAAAAGACTCTAAGGTTTCATTTATTACTGCAACAATGTTTGAAATTGATCACCTCTGACTCTTTAAGATCAAGTAATGCACATATATGACAGAGCAGCAGAGACATAGTGGTGTGGAGCCTCTGTGCAGAAGTGGAATCCATGGGAAAATAGCAGGTTTTAAAAGGAGCATAGATTTATCAGCACCTTCTAAGTCACCCAATGCTCCTGATTTAAGAGATTAATCTTATGTGAAAATCCAGGTAAGAGAGCACAGTGTTTTGTAGTTTGCTCAAGGAAAGATGAGCTATGGGTTTCTGTAAGGATTTGATATATGCACCACTTGGCAGGGGATGCGGCGTAAGCAGAAATGATGAGAGCATTGACACGCCGGCATACATCACATGGAAAGTTGTAACAGCCCAGAGGATGTTGAATTAAACACCTACTCTGTGTCTGTTATGGGATTTTTTTTTTTTTAATGCAATGAACATAGAACTGTTCAATTATATTTTGCACATTAGCATTTTCTCCCAATAATTCACGATTAAGCTTATGTGAACATTATAATGCAATTAGTAAGTCATTATGCATAAAGAGAGATTGTTTTGTATTTACTTTAGTTTTTGGGATATTACCCTGGAAAAAGAACATGCACAGACGCAAATTAGAAGAAAATGAGATAAAGCTGCATTTAATGCCACAGTATCGCGGCTCCAGCCTATTAACAAAACTCAGCGTTGGAAAAGAAATGGAGGAATTTTATCATGTTTAATTTAGGTGTGATATGGTGCCCACTTTTTTATGTGAATACTCAGGTCCCTGTAAGAATGCTGACAATGAAACTTTTTCCCAAAGAAACAAATAACATTAATGCAGTCATATATTACCGAGAGTTGAAATTCTAACATTATGCACAAATTTCAATATCAAACTTAGGCTCTGCATGATGCATTATACAGAAAGAAGAAGGAGGGAGAATGAGGGGGAAGTAAGACAGAAAACAGAGAGGAGAAAGAGAGAGAGAGAGACAGAGGGAGAGCGAGAGAGATGGGGCAACTAGCCAGATCGTCTTTATTAGTGGCGAATTTTTCCATATCCAGTGCATGAAAGATAAACAACCCAACCGATGCCGATTTTGTGTATGTAATTATTTCATTAAATATTGTATCAGTCTTAACAGCCCACAGCGGCTTGGTTCAAAGAAAGTTTGGTAACATGGTCACAAACACACACACACACACCCGTCTCACTCTCTCTTTCCCTGTATCTCACTGTTCTTGCTTGCACCCCCCCCTCCCCCCCATCCCACTCCCTCCCTCCCTCCCTCCCTTCCTCCCTCCAGCTGTGCCAGCGTGGCCCCGGGCTGACTGATCACAGGAAGGAGCAACATTTTTGAATTCCAGCGAGGACTGAGTCACACAGTCGCAGCACCGGGCTCGATGTGTTACCCGGCTCTGCTGCATTTCACAATTGCAGACCGCTATGATTCAAATGGAATTTTAATGGGGCTGCGCTGATAAAACCGTATCATGGTCTCTCTGTATTTGTCTTTGGATTCGTCTCCTGCCTGATAAAGCTCCTTGTGCTCATTGTGCTGTTTGCCTTTTTGGTTCAAGCCAGGTATGCTTGTGGTCCACTTACTGACTTGACTTAAAATCCCGTTGGTATCCACAGGAATCCTTTTGTGAAATTTTCATTTTTGAGCCTCTGAAGAGACAAACTCCCTGTCGCAAATTCACATACGGAGCGTCATCTGCAAAGAGCTGAAAAATACAGCCCACTAGCGATGCTTCCGTTTTAAGATGTTTATTTGATTGATTATCTGAGCACACCCTCGGGCTGAAGGGTCCTGAATTTCCATTCAGAAGTACAAAGACATAAAAAAAAGGTATAATAAAGCATGCAGGGAAGTAATGCATTTTTCACATCCCATGAACAATATATGGAAATCTTGACATCCACCAATGGATTGTTGAACATCTTCCTCACAACCTTTCAAGACAGTAACAAACCAACCACCGTTAACCCATTAAGACCTGATGTAACCACTGAAATATTCTCCTTTGAAACATTTCTGGGCTGCTACACCTTTAGAAATGAATCCCACATGGCTCCACTTTTCCCATGAGTATTCCTGATCCTATTAATCATGGGTCTTTAAAGTGATGGCATTACATAAATGTGTTCACATCATGTGTGTTTGCGTTGCTCCATGCATATAGCGGTTTGGCTTCCAGTTGGAGTATTCGGTGTGGATTACAGCATATAGATTAAAAATATCTTGACCCCCCCCCCCCCTCTCCAAACCACCCCACAGTGGTGGAGTTTGGTGGCAACAGTCTTTAAATTGTACCTGAAAACTTCAGCCATTATAACCTTTAGAAATTGGATCAAATTTCACTTCCTGTATTATGCAGGTATTGACATTCTCAACCAGCTGCCAAGCACGGATGAGTTGTAATACCTCGAGGAGCTCACCTATTTATATTCATAGTTGTTCCCATACAGGAGGGGGCAGTGCAGTGAGCCTCTCTGGCTTCAGCCAGCGGAGGGATTCAGAGGGAGAACAGTAGATGGATAAAGTGAAAGTTTAAACCCGGGGCTTATGCACACAGAGACCATAATCCCAACAAAATCTCCCTTCACTATCCTTCACATTCAACTTAAGAGGATGACCTTTGGTTATTCTTTCGGTCACACACTCTACGCTCAAGGATGTGTTAAACAAGCAACCTAATCAATAGGTAGAAGTCAATTCCAAAGGTTTAAGCACTGACAAGTGTCTCTATAGTTGGCAATAGGTAAGTGAATGAAAGTATACTATCCAACGCTTCACGCAGTGCATGGTCCGCTCTCAACTTCTTTTGTCTGCTTGCTTTCCATGTTGTTTCAATGCAAAGTTTGGGGGGAGTCTTGCAAATGAGTTTCACGGGTGTTATGCAAATTATTTCATTTTGCATGAAACTAAATGCTTCTTTTCTTCTCTTCTCTCCCACCAGCACACGCACGCATGACAGACACAGACTGAAAAGAAGTGTTGATTCCACACTACGTTCTCTTTCTAAATGGCGATGGCAGGTTGTGAGTCTCAAAATAAAGCATTTCGGGAACACTGCCGCACCTCAACTCCGTCTTTCTCGTAAAATGTGGCACACAGACATAACAACATCTCCTTGACAGGATTCTGCATCAGTGGACACATCAAAAAATATTCTCAACACCCTGACACAGTTAATGGAGAGCCATTTAACCACACAAACAAACAAATTAACCTTTAAATACCAGATGGAGCATTTAAGTGTTGGTCACACTAATTGTACTTCTATAGGGACTCTTCCTCCTCGTCTCCTCACAAACTCACAAGATGACCCCCCTCCCCTCCCCGCCCCGCTCCAAATGCCCCCTCTGCAGTTGGCTGCAGCTGGGAAGTGAGGTAAGCCTGTATGTGGGACATCACAGAGCTCATTAATGTGACTGTGCAATCAAATCAGGTCAGATGGATGCATTGGCGCCTGGAGGGAAGATTTGATAGCCGGCACAGAAATGCCTTATAATAAGTTAATTAGACATTCACTTAATGATCCTGCAGCCATCCTATCGCTTGATAGTTCTTTGATATGGTTTGGGTCTTTAAAATTGAGTGTCAGTGACGAGCACCTTATCAGACCAGAGAAGTAAAAGAGGAGTTCTCAATAGGATTAGAAACAGCTTGTTTCATGACGAGGAATCTGACCACCTGAGAACTGAAATAAGAAAAAAAAAACATGCATAAACCATTAAGCCACCAATCCAGGAAAGATTAAGACATTTATCAATTAATTTGGAATGAGAATTTTCCTTTTTCTGCAGTATAATACCTAGATTAAATAAAAAGCTGTGTTTGAATCAAGGTATTGCGTGACGTTATGCACACCCTCATTTTTGGGTAGACTGGATATAACAAGTTTGTTGCTTGTTTATTTTGTACCTAGGGGATGACTCCATGCAGTTTTTTAATAAGAAAGAAATTCAAAGTCAAGCTCAACAGCATTTTTTTTCCTCTAGTGCATAGTTTGAGCACTCATTATTGCTGTGATTTTGGAACATCACAATCTGTGATCATGCCGAAAACAAAAGTTGAAAGCACAATGCAAAAATGCAGGATTACCAAATGCTTCACTTTAAAACTGCCTGGAAACTCTGTTTAACCAACAAACTAACACCAAATAAATGATCAAGCTCAGACGGATTCATGATGCTTGTCTAACAACTTTCCATTGAGAGGGACACAATCTTTATAAAACCATAATAAAACAGTATTTCACCCTAATTCTTTCCCCGTGCGGGTCAAGCCATTGTTATTTACCTGCATTGAGGCAGACAACTGGTGTAAAATCCAGGTTTATCAAATGCAAAGAATAAATAAAAGGCGTGGCTTGTTCAGCGGGAACTGCAGTCCTCAAAAGTTTGACAAACTGGAAACTCTGAATTGAGTTTGCCTCATCGAGAATTGAAGATCTGCCAGTGCTGCATTCTGTGTCTGGCCCAGTGTATGCTGGGATATCCTCCAGTCCCCAATGGTAGCGAATGGAGTCGATGGATACAAGCAGATGGATGGATATAATCATTGTAACAGTAACCATCTGTACGTCTCTCTCTGTCTCTCCTTTTCCTTCATTTCAATGAGGCTTTCTAGCGTTATCACTCGCACAGAGCAGCGGCATCGTCACAAGGGTCCTAAACTCTGATTCGCCGCCAGTTCACGGGAGAGTTAGTCTTTCTCTCTCTGCTTTAGTTCCAGTCATCTGGGCCCTTTCCCTCGTGGCTGCAGTCTCGAGGGAAAAGCCCAGACAAAGTGACATCTGTGGAATTACAGGAAATCAAGGGTAACAAGATAACTTTGAGGAAATAAGAGCTGCTGGCTCAGCCATTACAATACTAATTATGCAATTTATTATACTGTAACTACCGAATGATCAATATATCAGAAATATAACCCCATTACAGGCAAACCACCAAATTATTGCCTGATATTTGGAAGCTTTTAGGGTCATATAAACTCTCTCGCTTTAGATTACTGCTGAGCAAGAGAACAAAGTTGGCTGCACAGATTCTGTTGCATTAGTAGTTTCCATTTACACAGCGAGCATTTCACCAGCAAAAAATACTTGGGTATAAGTTCGAGGGTGCATTCATCCCCTAAATTCACTAGACTTATTGTGTTGTTGGTAGGGTGTATTATTTGTCGTATTGGCACACAGGTGGGGAATAGTGAAGTCAACAGCTATAGTTAAGTTTATCTCAAGTCAAAAAAATTGATGAAAATCTGTTGTTTGTACTTTGTTTTTTTGGTTGGTAGCTCAGCTAGAAAAGCAGTCAATTGCTGAAACACAATGGAAGGAAGTTGAGCATCAGAGTAGAGTGCTGTTTACAAAGCAGGAGGTCCAATCATTATTTTTCTGTCCTGTAATAGTAACAAGAAAAAGCATGTGAAAACTGAAATTGCCCTGTTTTCTGCATGGATAACGTCAAAGTGTGATCTGATCTGCACTGTAGTCACACATATAAACACACTCTGATACCACAGAAACTTTTTTGATGGATTTCCATACAAAACACACTGACTGCACATTCAAACTGCTATTGACTAAAAATAATATAGAATCCATACTGAGGCTACTGGAATCTGAAAACCTGACGTTCCATCAAAAATCAGATTTGAGACAAATGAAGAGTTGCTACTTGATTTTTTTTTTTCCTATTTCCATGAACCATCAGTTTGCAAGTGAAGGACCTCTTCAACTATCTGTTTGAAATAAATTAATACAGACAGGTTAAAGAACAGCTGATCGTCAGTTGACAATTATAAATCCACTTGGGGAAACCTCTTTTTTCACACTGACCAATCCTATTTCTAACGTGCAGAGGTCACATTAGGGCACTGATGGAAGTGAAGTGTCTTTCCCAGGTAGCCACAGTGGTGTCAGCTGTGGGATGCAAACTCTCGATCCCAAAACTGTTGACAGCAAAACATCTTAAAGGTGTCTGAGCTGAAGCGGGAAGAACGATACTGAATTCATTCTGAGTCTCTATACAAGATCATTTCCAATGGTTTGTATCCTTTTTTCTTTGTTTTTCAACCATTAGTCTTCCCCTCTTACCCCACAGCTGGTATTTTCTTTGCATTAGCCACTCCGGTACCTCCAGACAGCTGCTGACAGGTCTCACTAACTGGGCTTCTCTCTCCACGCCTGCTGTTTACTCAGTGGCAAAAATGTTCACCTCACCTAAGATCAGTGGCAAGGTCACCGGAGATCAAGAGCCCACCTGCTCTCCGTTTTTTCATGGTGGAGTTGGGGCTGTGCCTCCGGCTGGCAAAAGGCCGAGTGAGCTTCATTTAAAGCAGATGTGACAATCGAGGAAAAACTGCGTCACAACATATACTCTACTTTGTTTTTTTTTCTGTAAATAGTTCAGGTCAGAGAGGAGACATACAGCCTTATTCATTTTACTGGTGGAGGTGCCAATTTAGGGAACATCCCAGTGATGTTTTTAGCTTTGCACCATTGCTGTCTTCAGACTGTGAGCAATCACTTCTCCGTGCTGCAGTCAGTGGGTGATTTGAGTCCACTGATTGATAACGGCAGAGTCAATGGTTTTTCAGCAGTAGGTGGGACACAACACACTGCAAATCCAGCGTGTGACTGGCTGCTGACGGATGATATTGCGTGTTCAGTTAAAGCTAATTTGTCTGTAGGGAGGTGATGCATTTGTTTGATGCCGGTCAAAGTATCTTTAATCATTTCTTGTCAGGAATCATGTAAACAGTATATCAGTCCTTAAGGTTATTCAACTCAATAATTCACTTATTAAAATGCTTATTGTGCATTAAATTATTTTTGAAAACTTCCTCCAATGAATGCAGTGGGCTTCAGTTTGTAAATGACTATAAAATTATTTCATTATTTGTTTATCACGCCCATTTCAGGAAGTAATTTCTATGATCAAGTGGGAAGTACAGCAAGACAATGCTTTTCCCTTTGGCAATCAACCAATGTAAATTGAGGCACTCATTAAGACTGGCATTGTAATTGCTTAGTGGTGTTACACTTTGATTTACTCTCATCAATAAATAAAACACAATCAATGCTGTTTGATTATACTGCATTTGTTATTCTGAAGTGATGAGATGGGGCTGTTACGAAGGTAATGTATGATTTACTCAAAACAATTTAAAAAAAAGATGACTATTCCTCACTGTCTGTATTGTTTGAGTTACGTCTCATTCTTCAGCCGCATGTCCTGCTTTACTGGGGGCTGCAAAAGATGTCCTATCTTGGTGCATTTGCTGGCTTTAACAATAGAGAAGTAATATAATTCTGGAAATGTCTTGCCCAGTGGTGTTTTGAAAAAGGCCATTTCCTCAACATAAAGAGCCAGAGGGAACATTTCTTGGAGGCAGTTTCTTTTTGTGCTGGATCAATTTCTTATGGCACGCTGTTGTTACCCTTCTCTAGTGGTGCATAAACCCCACCTAAGAGCATTCCTTTAGGACGCAGCCTCATGGGTTTTAGCCCTGTGTTGTAAGTCAGCTGCAGTGGGATTGTGCTCGAGCCATTCCTTAATGTTTTTGTATATATATGTATATATATATATATATATATATATATATATATATATATATATATATATATACACATGTATATGAGAGAGAGAGAGAGAGAGAGAGAGAGAGAGAGAGAGAGAGAGAGAGAGAGAGAGAGAGAGAGCTGACAGTGTTTAGCAGAATTGCTCTCAATATGTCATAGAAACAGATGAGAAAAATGATTATTAATACTACTGATGCATCAAATATTGCGCAGAAGACTCTGAATTTACACGTGGCACAAAATGAATCAGCAACACAAAAGAGAGAGAGAGAAAAAAAAATAGATCTGAATTTGCTTTTTAATCATCTTCAAGAGTCAGACCTCTCAAGCACAACTGTCTCATAATTAGCGAAGCAGCAAACAAATGAATCATAATGCCATTCGGTTGCGTGTGTTTTGTAGCTGGGTGGAGTCATTTACTGACAAGGACACAAATATCAAGATGGAAAGGAAAGAAACAGAGAATAAAGATGAACTGCACAATTCATTTCATAGAAAGTCCTTTTCTTTAGAATACATGTGGATTGTGCATTCACCCTCCCCCGCAGCCATTAGAGGTTTTTTGCATCAAAAGTTTTATTGAAATTTTGTTGTTAAATGAGCATCAAGGGTTCCTCTCAATGGCTCCACAATAAGTGAAGACATTGCCCGTGTGCAGTTAATTGAGGGTAATAAGCTTTGGTTAACTAAGTAATGTAAAATTGATGGGGGATAATTAGACGGAATGGCATTCAACACTTTTAGTCTCTGTCACCTATTAGCTTTTAGCAGCCAATTCTGGACTGCGGTGAAAACCCAGTGCCGGAAGCAGACATAGCCCACGATGCATTTAGCAGGAAAATAGAATAAGTGTATAGGAAATTCTTACATTGAAGTCTTAAATGTGACCTATCCTTGAACGAGCAGATAATGTTTTCCTTTGAGTTTAGGTGAATTGTAGGAGCTTAGGTTGGGCCCTATAGCAAACTCTGTGTAGATCAGTCTTTTATCTAAAAGAAGGTTTTGCATTCGCTTTAATGCGAAAGTTACAAGGTCAAGGTCAGGTATAAGGTATAAGGTAAAGCCCTGAGTAAAAAAACACCTCAGCATTCAGTCAGTAATGTTTGAAACAGCAATAATGTCATGTTTGTCAACAAATTCCTCTCCAATTTCCACTCATTTCTTCTCCGATTACCATCTTTATTCTCATTTGAAGGTAGAAATGCATAATATAACACAAACAAATTAGCCAACAGCATCAGTCAGCTGTGAGCTTAGCCACTGGCTAACAAGCTAATCTGGTTTTGAAGGATTTATTCATAATTGAACATGACACGTTTTTGACATTTGGGACGGTATGAAGGAGATTGAAAACGTGATGCATCCCAGACAAAATGGGACGGGTGATCGATCACCTTAACCCAAAGAGAAGACCAAGACTTATATGATCCACACATTCCAACCATCATCCACAAGGTCTGACATGGAGAATGAAGGTACACTGCTGCACTATGGGCCTGGTGGCATTGTGGGTCCATATAACAGACACTAGCTGCAGGTTGGTGCAAGGTTATTGATCAACCACTGTTGTGATTTGCAGACTTTCATAAAGCTTGATCCGTGCACCATGAGATACCTTGTGGGTGGTGTTTGTGCAGTCGGGTACCATGACCTTTGTACTCCTGCTGCAGTGTATACTCAGCAATAAGTCAAACTTCGACAGGGTGTCGAGAAGTGATCGAGACACGGAAGGTATCAGGACTGTGTTGCACTTGGCGCTACATAAAGCTGAAGTGAGTCGAGGGGAGACTTGGAGGTGTCTCAAGTGTTTTTGCAGATGATTTTGTCATCTAGCTTCATCACATGAACGCCTTCAGCATGACGTGGTGGGCTAGCAGAAAAACTCCTCTGGGTGTGAGTTAATGTTAATGGTGAGGGTTGATGGTTCCCTCACAGAAAGGGACAACAAGCTGGCATGTAATTTTTGAAGTTCAGAATCTTCCCCAGTTGGAGAACTATAAGCATATTGAGGTTTCATTCCCAAGTGATTGGAGGAGGCCAGCAAAAGGCAAAGTCCTCTGTTAACCAGTCGGTTAACATTCCCACCCTCACCTATGGTCATGAACTTTGGGTCATGACTGGAAGAACGAGATTGCGGCTGGAATAAATTTCCTATCCAGAGTGGTGGGCGTCTCTTGTTGTGGTATAATGAGGAGCTGAACCATCTGGGTGGGATTCAAATTAGATCTCCCACTCATCCACATTCTGACAAGTCATCTGATTGGGGAACTCCCCTGATCGCCTCCCAAACACAACCTACCAGAACCCCAAGAAGTCTGGGGTCTGCTGGAGGGATCATGTCTCTCGATTCTCCCTAGGTGGAGCACGTTGCAGGAATAGGTACATCATCTCACCTCACGCTCTACTCCACCACTACTAAAAAACAGTCATATGGGAACAGCTATATACAGAAAAAAAAAAAGGCCTGCATGAATCTGAACTGTTAAACAGTATTTTCTGGGTGGGGGTGGCTGTTGAAGCTGTTTAATCATACATATCAAAGGTTTCATTGTAATCATTCTCTGTTTGGAACACCGGACCTTTGGTCTTGTGGTTGTTTGCTCCTTCCCACATCATGTCTACTCTTGTTTCAATCGCAGCTTCACTAATGGTTTACTTGTTCTACATTTAAAAAAAAAAAAAAGCTTTATTTTTCGTAAGTATTCAACAAATCCCTGTAATTTTGAGATGAGTTTGACACTGATTCAGATCCCTTAGTCATCACCAAGAGTGATTCACAAAAAAGAAACAAAGCATTATGAGCCGAGCCGTCAATACACGACATATGACCGCATTAAACTGTTGTGACAGTCATCTAATGCACGCTGACTTTTCTGTAGCACAGTGCAGAGATGTACACCAATTTGTAATAGAGGTGGAAACAAACATTTGTTGAATCAACCGGGGGAACCGCGATCTAACCAATGTCTTTCATCAAGTTAAACTCAAATCACCCTTCTGAAAGGACATAAAAATCACTTTTTGTCCTTTAACCCAGTGCTCTTTGAAGGTTGCATCTTCTTTGCCTCTGATGGGTCAATCTGTAATGATGTTCAGGCTTTACTGTCTTTGAGCTGTGGTTATCCAAGGCAAAAAACCCATTTTGAAGTGTTTAGGGATTTCTTGGACCGTTTCCACATTGTGGCGGTGCAGCGCTGGGACATCGAGCGAGGGGAGGTTCAGGCTGAAAAATCCCAGACAGTTTTTCTCAGGACTCCTGGCCAGAAGTTTTGGATAAGTAGACAGAGCCAGAGGGCACAAAAGTAATCTTCTGCAGAGAATGGACAGTTGATGACACAGTCAGACAATGTGAGCATGTGGAAATGTGTTATGGCTGTGATGAATGGCTGTGTCAGCCTCAGTGAGTAACCTTGAACCTCACTCAATAAGTATAAAGAGGTAGGCTCTATCATTAGCACATTCAGTTCCCTCCCATTCAAACATGTTGTCTCTTAATCGCTCAATTATCTCTGCTTATTCATTAATGTTCCATTCCTTTGTGCTATGATTTCTACAGATGTGGCCTTTCAAGCCAGGATTTTGCAGAGGGACTCCAGTGTCCTTCAATATTAAGTACTGCTCCAAAATACATGATGTGGTGATTACAGGCTGAAAAAGTCTTGGGGATTTTTAGGGGTAGTAATGTACAGTATATTAAGCTACAAGGTGGAACTGATCATGTAAAAACTGAAGGATATACTTACTGATAAAGGCTACTTGACAGCACCTGAGCCACAAAGAAAAAAAAAAAATTCAGTCAAAGCAATGATGGTAAAACCCCAATTTTTAAAGTAATGTGTTGCTGCACTACCACCTCTTTTAACACACCATTTTGAAATAAGTGATAATATTTCAATTATGCACGTTTTAGTGTTGCATTATTCATTTTTGATATAAAAGCAGGTCAAACTGAGTATTAGCATCGGCATCAACTCTTATCTCGAGCGAAGGGCTGCGCCGACAGCAGGAATAAACTTGTGTTTATTGGACGTGAGACGCTGAACGTGACTCGCTGCATCAGACTGCACACGGAATAATGACCGACTGTAGGAAACACTGTTAGATTGTACAGCAGAACCTGCATTAACGGCATCAAATAAACATTTATAAGAGCTGCCGACTGTCTGCACGTTGGGATTTTATCTCAGCTGTTCTACTGCTGCTTACAGAGAATAAAAGAAATAGTAATGCCTCAAATAAAATGCATTGTTCTAAAACAGATGTTAGCTGAGTGCCAATAATACAGCCATGTGCATATGCATCGAAGGAGAACGTGATATCTAGAAAGCATTATATTTTTTTCAATACTTTATTTTTACAATACTTCATAACATGATCATTTAACATAAGACCATCGTTATCCAGAAGAAATGTTTTAATGGTTCTGTAGAGAAAACTGCATAATGCCTTTAAAATCAGGAACATGTTGACTTGACTTAACACTGCAAATTAATTCATGCATTTGTTACTTCCAGCGTAGACTGCTGTAATTCCCTATTATCACGGTGTCCAAATAACTGCTAAAGAACTCTTCCAATTATTTAAAATGAATGAGAATGAATGAGAAGGAGAGATCACATCACTTCTCTTTACTTGTTTCCTTTTAAATCTAGAATACAATTAATAATCCTTCTTTTAACCTGTAAGGCTCTTCACAACCAGGCTCCATCATATCTTAAAGAGCTGCCGGTCCCATATCGCCCCAGCAGAACGCCTGGTTCTCAGAAGTGGAACCAGCTTCCAGTTTCAGTTCGGGAGGCTGACAGTCTCTAGTTTTTAAGATTAGGCTTAAGAATTGTCGATTGATAAAGCTTACAGCTAGAACTGGTTCAAGCCAACCCAGACCATTCATTGGTGAAGCTGCTATAAGTTTAGACTGCTGGGAGAGACACACTGAGCGTCTTTCCTTTTACCTGCTCCACAGGGTGACATTTCACGATTGCATGTCACTAATGGTCTCTCGCCTGTATTTAATGCTCTGTCTTTGTCCTTTTCACTTTTTCAGTCCTTAACACCAACTGTAACAGCAGAAAGTCTCCATCTTTAAGCCCGGTTTTGCATGTTTCTTCCTGTTGAAAAGGGATTTTTTTTTCCTTTCCATCATCCTCTGCGTTTGCTAATGTGGGAGTGTTTGGTTTTTCTCTGTCAAAGTGCCTTGAGATGACTGTGATGCATTTGGTGCTATATCAACAAAACTGGATAGAAAGCTGACAAATCAATGATTGTTTTTCATTCAGTTCATAGATGCACCTTTAGTTACTGGGTGTCAGTTTGGGATTTCACAACAT
Source organism: Salarias fasciatus (assembly GCF_902148845.1). NCBI lineage: Eukaryota > Metazoa > Chordata > Actinopteri > Blenniiformes > Blenniidae > Salarias > Salarias fasciatus. The sequence continues at coordinate 19,262,059 of NC_043746.1, read as the reverse complement.
GAGTGGTTTTTACTCTAGCCTCTTCATAAATGTCCTTTCTACTGCATGTTTTTCCTGTGTCTGCACAGGTATTCCTTCGGATCTCTTGTTTCCAGCTGAAAAAAAACCAAACATGCTTTAAAGGCTGGTGACTAAATTGTCCATACATGAGGATATAATATGATGTACTTTCTGCCACAAACTAGCTGGGATGAGCATCCCACAGTGTTAGGTTGAATAAAGCGATGCCCCTTGATGATACCCTGGATGAAATCTACAGATTAAATGAGGCTGAGGTTGAATCAAAATAACTATAACGAGAATCTGCTCCACACCAACATCAAACAGCAGATCTGTAAACAGGAACACAACACAAAGTAATTCACTCTTTGTGACTGTAATCCACAAACTGGTAACAAAACAACAGGAAAGTAGGATACGAGGCATATGGGACTGATGGAGTTGTGCTACCAGGGCAGCCCTACTTTTATCTGTTTTGGGACCGCTGAGGCACAGAAAAACATTTACACATTCATTCACTCATTTCAACAGCTTACATAATTATTCCCTTTTGAGAACCAAGTTCAAGAGAGCCAAATATAGAGGTTAAAAAAAAAAAAAGAGTAGTTGAGCCATGTGCGGAGAGGCACAGTGCCCAGCTCTCAGTTCAGCTATAACCTCTTTTTTATGTAAGTTTATGGGCCCGCTGTAGAAAGAAGAAACGCAATCAATAAAATGAAGACTGTTCACCAAAACTACCAAACAAGAAGCAACATTAACTACATTTAACAAGCAGTAGAGGCTAACACACACACACACACACACACACACACACACACACACACACATTTAAGAAGCGTGCCGCAAAAACTACAACTCAGTGGTTAAACCAGCATTATTTCATTAAACCATAAACCGTGTGCTTGTTTAATGACTGGATCTCAATCTTTCCATCAAGAAACAATAAAGTGAGACACGTCAATGCGCGATGCAAATTCAGTTTTGCAATAAAGTGACAAGTCATTGTGGAAGTGCAGAAAGTCAAACACACGAGGGGCAGAGTTCAGCTTGATGCATCTGGTTTCACTGCACGTACGTGGCAAACAAGTTTTTGCAAAACTGCAACAGGTGAATTTTGATGACCCGAGCCTTGAGTGGCTTTTTAGCACAGTGCAATTTCCTTGAAACGGTTTGTGCAGAAATTACAAATGAGTAACATCGCTATTTTTTTGTTGAGGACACATAACAAGACTAGAAATGTGCATGGAAATAGGTGATTGAAGCAGCTGAGAGGGGTACCAAGGTTACACAGATGCTGAAATCCAACTTTTAAACTAACAGGAGAAAATATTATGATTAATAAAGTTACCATTGCTTTTTTTTTTTGTCAGCAGATATTTAACATCGCTAGCTTTAAGGTGTTAAAAAGCTTTTAAAAAATTTCTTTATTCCCAACCAACCATCAGACTCTCACATTCATTTATCTGCAAGAAGAGGAAAAGATCATCGGCGATAAGAGTCAAAAAGACGAGGTTCGATCAATCGTTCATTAGAAGCGATGGATTTTGTAGCCACCACTATGAAGAGTTTCCACAGGAATTGATCCACCAACCTGCTGCTCGCCACATACAAAGCACCAGTATCATAAAGCACAAAGGCGAGGCGTTGAAGGATATCGCTTTTCCGAGTGCCGAACATCCGGCTGCTATTGTACATGACAATGTTTGCAAGCACAATATATAGAAAAAACACCTTTCAAGGGAACCTTTGTTGTCCATCTTCAGACTGAAAATGTTTGTGCTTTCAGACCGTTAAAACAACTAATATCAACTTGTGATTCAGAAATACCGACTCCTTTCGTTTGAGGTTTCATCAAACAAATATGAACCTGAAGATTTAAACTAAAGACCTCATCTGAAATTCAACAGTAATTCAAGTATTTATACATTGCAGATCTTTACAGAAACTGAGTATTACTTATAGATCTCTTTAGTGTGATAACTTTAATATGTATAGGTTAAATCTAAACACAATGACAAAGTGTGCCTCTACAGTACTGTACCTTTCAGAAGTGCGTTAAAGGGTCAGCCAAAATATTAGGAACACTGTTGTGAGAAGCTTCTAACAGGATAAACCACAGTGTAAAACATGAGCATGAAGTCAAATTAAAACCTCTCTGATGATCACCAGCAAAATGTAGACATTATTTTTCAATAAAAGTAGAATTTGCTGTAGAGCTGGTCAATACTACATTGTATAAGAGTGTCTACTGACTCCTACTTTTGGTCGTTTATGTGACTTTTCATTTTGTTACATAAAAATGAGGATCCAATAGACTTTTATGGCCAGTTTGGTTTGAATGACAACTGCTGTGCACACATAACAGACTGATTTAAATGCTTGAAAGTTTTGTGTGTTCTTGTCGTAAAGCTATACAAATTATCCCGACAATATGTTGTATCCAACAACGCCCCCTTACCCTATAACTCACTCCTGAAAATGTCCAGGCCTCCATAAATACATCAAGTCCATGAGATCATGCTGGGAAATGTACAGTACCAGTAACCGCAGGAATACAATTACTCCACATGATCTGATATGGAGACACCAGACAGGCATGTTGAAGAGGTGTTTGAAGCCGACTCCACGACCAAAGCCAACGGCGTTTGAAAAATTAACTAGTTCCGCACTGTGAGCCGGTTCTGAGTGTGTTTCTGAGGAAAAGACAAGCGCATGCTGATGCATCTGGGCGGGAGGCGTCAGTAGTTCTGTCAGTGTGGCACTTGTCGATGTGTGGCTGCATGGCATGAGTTATCAAAGTTATGAGAATGAGAGAAACAGTGAACGGAAATGATGATGGCAGCCAATAGGGGTCCAGGGGAGAGAGTGTGATTAGTGTATTAAGCATGCATCAGAGCCCCTCCGAGTTGTCTCGGCAGAAGCGGGGCGCCGAGATAAATAGCTTTAATATCCCTGTATTGCGATAGTGGCGCAACAGTTGTTTCCCATTGATAGCTTAGGGGGATGACAGACGTAGACGCCGACCTTTGGAAAGCAGAATGACAACCCCCTGTCCTTTCTACCCCAAAAGCTCGTGACCCATTGAGGCCCCGAGGACAATGAACCAGCAGCACCACTGGGAAAAGCCCGTGTACGTTCGAGCAACAAAGACTGGCTAATGCACTGTTTTCCCTTTTCATACCCTGGTGGGGGCAATCTGACCTTCTGCCTGTTGTTTCGACGCGGTGAAAGCAGCAGCAGCGGTAAGACACCGACCTCCGGAGCCCTGTCCTCAGCGTCCCCACCCCCACCGCCACGGCACATGCACTTTAAGCACGACGCTCCCGTATTGTCTCTGAAGACATTTCAACGCACTGAGGGAAAAAAAAGGTGACACGCGGAGGGCTGACGAATGTTTGAATGTCTTCTCCTCTTATTTTGATCTAATTCTTGCTCGCTGTCAACGCGGCTAATTCAGCTGAGGAAACGCTGACACTGTGTTATCAGGTTGCTGATATCCTTTCGGAAAACACACCATTACTCTTGAAAGCAGCTATGATGTGGCCCGTCACGACGTTCCTTTTGTGCACAAAGAATCCAACACGTGTAAAGGAAAAGGAACGCATTGATTCCGCACGCCGCCGTTTGTTCTTTACTACTCCTGATTGAGCCTTTGGTATGTTGACATAATCAACCCGAATAAGTACTGCTGGCGCTTTGATTTTAAAAATAAACCCTGTCTTTGAAAGCTAATTTACATCACTGCTGGGTAACTGCCATGTCGCTCACAACCTCGAATGATTAATGTACAAATCAGCCAAGAAAGACGCGATCAATTAAAAATAGACATATTTGAAGAAAGCAAAAATAACATTACCTCAAAATATATCCTATTCAGCCCAATTAAATGGAGTTATTTCTTTGATTTTGTGTGTAAAGGTGTAGTTGGAATCTCAGACAACAAAGATTCAGTATTATTAAAATATCAGCAAGGTGTAAAAATGTGTGTCCTCTGACATCTGAGAAATCTGAACAGTACAATTTCTACTTTTTCTGTCTTCCGTCTCGAGCTATTGACACTCAAAAAAAAAAAAGAAGCACAAAGTAATCTCAGTCATCTCCCACTTTCTATATACCCTCTATCTCTTTCCCTTTTCCCTTCACAAAAGACGGATTTGAGTTGTTCAAGTGATAGCTTGAGTGATGGCCATCTTGGGAAATGAAATATTTGCTGAAACTCTGTGCCCTTGAAAGTTAATTCACAAGAACACGGGTGGTATGGTGGAAACCGTAAAGGAGAACAGTAATGGGTTTTCTATCTTACTTTGTGACCTCTCTCTTTATTTCTTCACTTTCCTGTAGCATTCATTTAAAGTTACATATTTGTTTATTTTTTTGGGAGAAAGGGAAAAAGAATAATTTTCATGCTGACACTGAGTTGAAGGTTTTTAAAATTTGTTGCCACAAAAGGCATAATTTAAAAAATGACTGATGTAAGAAAAAAAAGACCGACAAGCAATCTCCACTGATTCTATAGATGCAGAATGAAGTCTTTCTGTATGTAAACAGCCTTCCTCCTCATCCTCACATTAATACCCTTTAAATTTCAATTCATCTCTCAAGAAGTCAATTGAAAGAAAACGACCAGCAACTAGTTTACTAATGGATCGATTGTCTGGCTCATTTTTTTCCAGGCGAAATATCAGACTTGATCGGTTACCTCACTTCTCCGAATAAAGCTGACAAATAAAGATGACTGATACTCGGTGTTTGTTGAACCAGACATCCATCTTCCACCTATAAAAACTCAGATCTCTCCAAATGAGTACAATCAAATCATGCTGTGCACTCTTGTGATGAATACGTACGACGTTTCAGCCTCGGTGGAAGACACAGCACCAGGAATGATCAAGTTATACGACGCAATGTTAGGTGAAGGACGGAGGAGATTTATGTTTGGCATGGCCCACAGGTTCAGGAGGAGCCAGACACATAGGGTGTGACATGCTGCCATATGTTTCCTCTGATCTCTTCTACTCACAAATGCACACATGACGACAAGCCAGGCTTGTGGAGGTTAAGAAAAAATCACCACAGTAAATGTTTTCAGACACAAGAGTGTTAGGAGTCTTTTCTTTTGCAACAAAACTCTTTCACATTTATATCTTTTTCATTTTTTGTCTCAAGAAACTCCTTTTTACAGGATTCTTAAACCTAAAACTTGCATAATAGACTAAGTCAGTCTTTTTTAACACATCAAACTCAAACTTTTTGCTGAATATCTGCTGGTTTGTTTGTTGTAAGATTTAAATAGCATTAAAATAAACCGGATTACTGCACTCTAAGTCTCATTCTGCCAATTTACAAGACAGTAGCGCTCGGAGCCACTGAAAGCGCAACTTTTTTTAAAATGGCTCCAAAGGTGGGACTTTTAGAAAATGCTCCGACTCCGTTTCCATGGAAACAGGGAAAACAATTTTTCTGAAATGCTGCTGCTGCCAGGATTACCCGACCAGAGCACATGTGCAAGTGGACAATAACAACGTTTGTTTTCATGACTAAAACAATCAACAGTGCCACCTTGTGGCCTGGCATGCTAAACTAAATCGTTTTAAGCGTTTCACATTTCTGTGTAAACTGAGATTGTTTTCAAAATGTCGCCATCTAAACATGCAACCTTTCTCAAATGAACACACAAAAACAGTGCATGTTCACTTGAAACATTGGGTAAATGGGGCAAAAAAAAAAAAGGCTTACCATATAGCTTTAACTCAAATTGGAGACACTTCTTAGAGTCAGGCGGCAGCAGCTTGTAGCACTGGCTACGTGGTTCGTGAAAACATGGAAGAAAGCGGCGGCGCAGAGAGGAAACCGTACTGAAGGCAGTCACTGTATGTGGAAAACAAGAAAAAAAAAAAGAAGAAAACTTTAAAGTAATGAATGTTTCCAGTTTCTAGTTATAAGGTGTTGGAATTCATGTCAGTGCCCAGCCACAGGTCTGGAAATTATAATCATCTACACTGTAAACGCCTTCCATCTTCCAACAGTAGTTTCTTGCTCTTCGATTTATTATTTAAAGATGCATAGTGGAAGATGTAAGTTGAGTTAATATAAAAGAAACGATTCTACCAAAGACTTGCAATAAACATTAAAGTCACAAAATAGAAGTGAATGAAATATTATGATCGTTTATCTAAACTGGACCGTGTCAACACACAAAACCATAAAGTTATCCCCAACTTAAAATTCTGATCTTATGATAAACTTTACTTTTGGAATGATTGTTTGCTTTTTTGGACAGTATGCCACCTGAGACACATCGGATGAAGCCTGTTGCCTTCGCCGCCCCCCTCCCTCCGGAGGATCCACAGACAGGCTGTGGGAGGAACAACCGCTGCTGTGGGAAGGAGACGCATCATTAACGGTGCGCCACCTGGGATGCCTTCCCGGGAAAATCGCCACTGACACGCAGCTCATTGACCCCGTAATGCTGAAAAAGCTGTCTCATCAGTTAGACTTTGGCCTGAGCGCCGCAGCGCTTTCTCAATCAGGGAACGACGGCGGCTTTAAAGACATTCATCTAAATGACAATCTTCAGTATTGGGATTTTAAATGAAGTGTGGCACTGATGGGACGACATTCGTCAACAGTGAGCGACAAATTGTGTACAAGACCAGGAAAAACCCAACTTTCACCATCATACACCTCGTTTGCTGACAAATTGTCATCTGTGACCATGAGGCCGCACTATTTCATTACAGCCATGCTACAGACGCTGCGCTGCCACATCAATACTGGGGAAGTGTCTGAATGAAGCTCGCCACAACGCCATCATCAAAATGAGCACTTAACTACATTTTTTTTTTCCCCCATCCTCTCAATCACGCTGGCCAGCGCTGATTTCTTTAAAGTGCAGTGCGGTTCAGGGTGATGCTTGATTGTGAAAATACACAGAATCCTGGCAGAAAGGAATTGCTTCCTCTGTGCCGCTGTTTTAACAGACACGGCTAACAAACACTAGTGCAACCTGACAAGATGCTGTAAACCAATCTAAATTCCTTAGCTGCACAGACAATGTCCAACTGGCCACAAAATTGGGTATTCTTTCCAATAAAAGGATTGAACCCCCTTTGAATTTATCCTTCATGAATTTAACAAGGTGCTAGAAGCATTTCTGAGAGAGTTTGTTCATATGGATGAGACAGAAATGCACAGTTGCAGTAAATGTGTTGGCCACAATTCAATTGTTTTGTTTCATTATATGCTGGACAGATGTGTGATGACGTTGTTGATGAAGTTATGAGAATATTCATACAGATGGGGGGGATACTGTGGAGTAGTGAGTACAAATCCCAACCAGAACAAATATCAAGGGAAATAACTTGTCTCAATGGTGTTGAACTCAAAATTCCTCCGCACCGCTGCTTCTCAGCTGTTCTGTTATCCTCATTGTCAAGAAGACTATGCTCACCATTATCCTCAATTTTCATAGCAAAAACAACATCAACATCAGATTCATGGTGATTGGCCAGTAGGGCACAAAGTAAAGCCAACAAGATCATCTGAAAGCACCTTCTGTTGGACCATGAGGCAAATTGCTCTGTGTTGTCTGAAGTGCCTCTAGACACGTTCAGACATGTAATTACGGCTCAAACGAGAACTTTTCACCTCATCTGGGAACAAATGTTTGAAAGTTGAATAAAAAGTACAGCACTACACGCAGCTCAAGCAAATATTTTTTTTGTTGTTGTTGTATGTGTTGTTATGAACAATCATGTGAAAACAGCGGTCAAAGAATGAGTTGGAAAAAAAACCCTCCTGACTAAGAAATGTGCAGTAAAATGCCTGTACACACTCACCTACATTCATTTTACTTGTTTCAACTTTAAGTCCTTAGACAATTCCCTGCCTACACTGAATGTATGGGCAGGAAAACAAAACAAAATTATATTTACTGTGCTGGGACTTCAATGATGTTTCACTTCAAACCCATTTTCCCTCTTCCAGACAGTCAATTGCAGACCACAGACATGAGTAATTGGCCAAAAGTGTCAGTAGTACATCTAAACCACCTCTTTGTTTACTCCCCGCTCCTCTCTTTACAGCTCCTGCAGATGCAACAGCAGCGCGGTGTGTTTTCAGCAGTAATTGTGAGGGGTGAGAGGGCCAAGGCTCTCTCCGAGGCGCCCGGGTGGCTCAGAGGTGACTGCAGTTCCTGGACTTTTGAAGAGCTGTCTGCTTGAAAGGGAAGTTGACCTAGACAAGACAGGAGCCTCTCTTTGCCTTTTGGGAAGCGAGAAGGAGGGCAAAGTTCACCGCAGTCTGCCCACATAGCATTACTGAGACCTAATGGCAAATTGTCAGGACGCAACACACCTCAGCCACAAAGACATGTTTCAGGGACACGGGGAAAAAAAAAAAAAGCAGCTTCTCCAAGGTTGGACAGTCATTGCCAGAAGGGGGCTTCAGTTGATTTCAGTGGGACTACAGTTTATGGTTTCCAGGCAAAGTGATCCCAGTTGATATTTCTGGCATTACTTTTTTTATTTTTTTCCTCCCGTTGGTAAATAAAGGTGTGAAATGTGCCCGAGGTAATATTCTTGTTTTTATGCTGCACTCCATGTTCTTGTATGTCAAAAATATCCATATGCATCAGGGTGAATGTAGGGGTGTTCATGGCGTCTTATTATTCTGTCGACTCAACGAAAAACATCTGTTCAGACTCTCCGACGCTCACAAAACATACAACATTTTGCACAAGAAATTTTAAACACTGTCTTGAAAATATTACTTGTTTTGAGAGATTTTAATCACAATCCCCAATGAACATACATCGGATTGTAAATGACACGATGGTGTGAGGACACGTTGATTTAGGCTTACCAGGATTGATGGGCTCCAATAAAGTTAAGAGGCTTCATATTTTGTAGGGTTACAGTCACACTGAACTATGCTATGAAGGAGTTTATCCTGTGTAATGATATCAAATTGGTTTATTGTCCCTGAATTAAAGAGTCTCTCTGACACAGCCTACATGCTAACTGGTCTTTCTTTTCGAGACTGAAGTACTGAAACTTCTGTTGGTTTTCCAACAGGACATTTCTCAAATTTCCAACTTTGCTAAATTAGATGTTTTTCCTGATCTGAATTACATTTATGGAAAAGTTGCATTGGTCCTTATAATGAATGGGCAGCAGTGATTGTGAGCAGCGTAGGTATGCAGAATTCAATTAATCAAGTAAATTATTTAATTTTCATCTACGAACATGCTTGAAACAGGCGTAGGGGGAACACAAACTTATTTTGATTATTACATTATCTGATTAAATTCCAACCAGAATAACAGCTGAAATCACCACCTGTAAAAAAAAACACCACTGCACATATGCATGTACTGATTATAACACACTGTTAACGTTTTTTTCGGAGTATACTTTTTTGTCGCTACGCGACACAATTAGAGGATGTGCAGCTCGGAGGCCTCCCGGGGCGCTCCTGATCACTCTGTGCCAAACATCTCATCTTTTTCTCCACTGTACATTTTGCTCAAATAAATTAATTTCTTAGGGAGGATAACGTTCACTCCGCCTCCATAATAACAAGATGCCATGTAAGCACATTCGCTACGTCTCTGAATCCCAGTTCTACAGTGGTGTGATTCACAGCATGTCAAGCGTTCAGGAATTAACATTGGCCGGACCTCCTGAGCCATTTTCCTCAGATCAGATGAACTGTGCACTAAATGCATAGTAAAAACCCATTACAACATCACTCCCTTTATGCTCATCGGGGTGCAATTGAGGACACTTACAAGCGTACTATGGCTGAGGAAAAAATCATATTCAACTAAAGTGCAACCTTTGCAGACGTGATCGTTCTATCTGTACAATTTAAAGATAAAATGAATAGAGAACAACTTTGCTCCTGAGAGTTTCTCTTGGGAGACCGACACAAGAGCTACAATAAAAATATATTCATTTATTTTGCACTGCATGCACTTTCTTGCTTTATGAACACATCGGGAAGCGCAATAATGTTCCATAGCGTCAAAAATCAATCGGTTTGTAAAGAAATCCATTTAATTTGTAATGGACTAACCAAGATGTTTAAAAGAAAATGGAAAAAAAATGTGCTGCTTTTGAGGGTTCCATTTACATGACAGCGGTGTTGGAAATCACTGAAAACACAACTTTTTGGATTCTCATTGGCTTCCTATATGAAAAATTTTGAAAGCACTCCAGATGTATCTATGGACATGAGAGAAACCGCAACTTTTCTGAAACACCGCTGCTGCACCTGCACTCCACAAAAGATGGACAATAGCAATGTTTGCCTCCAGAGTATCATGACTCCCAGTCCATTTTCTCCAGGGACTTGGTAGTTCCATAGTTGTCATTCATAATAGCAATCCAATCTCATCATCTGTCCGAACTAAAGTCCATGCACGTGCCATTGTTACCGTTCAAAGCATATTTTTCTGAATCTATCAATCCTGTATCGACTCATCAAATGAGCGGAACATCACTGACATGATCAGCAACAAGACGATCGTTTCACAACAGGGTCAACATTTAAAGACTCGTAGAAACTTACTTTTTAAGTGTCCGTAAGAGCAAAACCACTGACGTGCTGCAAAGCCGAATAAAATATGAGGATTTTTGCACAGCCCAAATTGCACACTTGCCAAGATTGGATAATTAAACTTGGTCAAACCGCATAAAATCAGAGAGAACAGCTGCAGGTGTTCCTCTGATGAATCATGAGATGTCCTCATGTAACTCCCTTCATTTCTTTAAATTAAATTACCACTTTCATCCGATGTGTCCTTGTCCCCTCAGTGTTCTCTGTCATGCACGTTTTTGACGTTTGTATCAGCACTCCTATTCTTGCTCTCAAACATCCATTGTGGCTTATTTCTCTTCCTAGAATTGTGAAATTATTGGATATTTTCCTCCATCCAGGTTCTATACATCAAACTATTTGGTAAGATGAATAACAAAATACTCTGCAGCTTCAGCATTATTGAATATAATCATTATTTGCAGTCGCACTGCATCACAACAGCATGAATAAATAGAGTTTGTGGAGAGGATTGATAACAAAATGGGATTTAAAACTCATGTTTTAAAGCAGGTATCTCTTCACAATACAGGACACGACGAGGCCTGAATGTCAACAGAGACAGAGCATGCGTGTATAACTCGCGCTAAGTAGCATAATTACAGCTGGGTATGATAGTTTAAATGACCGCAGCAGCCCACAGTCACTCCACCGAGCTCCTCCACTTCCTGCAACAAAGGTAGAGGGGCCGACAGAGAGCAATCATCCCAAATGCTGAACACAACAACACTCTGATGTGTCAGAACAATGTCACGTCAAGATGAAGCAGCGTTCATTCACAGGCAGCACAAAGTGAGGCCGACAGAAAACAAGTGTCCAACAACCAAGATAAATAATAGTCTACTGTGGTTTCTTTCTATACAGAAGATGCACGGTTCAATCTTCACAACAAGTTAAGTTTGGGAGTCAGTATTTCCACCTGTTGCTGATGAGCGATTGTTCCTCCTGTGCCGGTCCTCGGGACTGAAACTGCAGAGGTTCCGGCTGAAAGTGATGAGTTTGCTCCAAACTCCCGGCGCTGCCGTGTGCATGAAGATGCCGCTCAACCCGATTCTTCTCCTGGCTTGTCCTGACTCTTGGCCTGTCCCGCGCTCGCTCTCATCTTTACTTTATCTGCCCCGCGAGAGCTGTCGTTTACAAGCCCTGCCAAGCAAACACTACTTCCGCTGCTGATGATAGCCGTGCTGCTGGCGGTGGGACTAATGCGTCTGCTCCAACACCACCACTATCTTTCCTGCAGATGTCTGACTGCGGCTACTCTTGGCAGCAGTGTTAACTGATGAAAGCACCTGTTGCTGATGGTGTGATTTCAGAGGTTGTCTCTTCGCTGCAGTATTTTTACTGACAGCACAAATGTGGGGCACATATTTATTAAACTCAAAATGATGTGAAATAGTTCACTTATCACTTTCCAGATGCTACTCAAATGGATATCTGGCCCATGATAGATTGCCACAAGTTAATCATAGAAACTTGCCCCATAGGGTCCATGTTGAACTTTAGAGCAACTTTCTTTGGGTTTTGTAGGAAGGCTGAATAATATTAGCAGCAATATTCAATATCATTGTTGAGTTTTGTGATTGTAGCAGGACTCACAAAAAACACAGTGGAAGTATTGCTTTGTGTGATTCTTCAAATATTATTTTCAAATATATATATATGCAGAGAGTCAATTCACATAGCATGGAAGAATTTGTTAAGGCAGCCTTTTGTGAAATGTATAAAGTGAATGTTGAATTAAGAAATCTGTGATATACATTGTGACTACTATCTACGACTGACAATGTCAACTGTTTGATCGCTTCACAACTCTTGTAGTGTGTGAATTCTGTGATACAAGACTGTATTTCACACTATTTTCATCCATTTCTGCATATGACATTTTGAATGCGTGAACTATCAGGATGAATCAAACATCTAATGCTCCAACCAACACAGACTAACTATTAAATATAAAAAAGTATAATAGCAACGATGTAATAAAGAAATACAGGGGGAAAAAACAATGCAATGCATTAAAGTATAAAATAATTAACAAACAGGAAAGTTGAAAGAATCATGCATCTAGAGTCTAAGTTAATAAAGGAAGACATAGCGGCCTCACATTGTTTTGGACAATGATTATTGTAGTGACATGATTTCCAACATACACACAGTCACAGATCATCCTACACATTACCCTGTAATTCTTCAGGAGAAATGTAAGCTCATTAATCAAAACAATTGCTTTTAGTGAAATATGGTTTAACACTGAATATTTTGATGAAATATGTGTTTAATTAACGGAGGTAAAAGCTATGAATGAGGAAAAGTGTCAAGTGAAGAAGGAGAGACTCAGCCAATGCACTGTAATACTGTGTTGCTGTGATTTTGTAAGTTCCACCTGCAAATTGTTTAGTGATTGATTTTTGTGTACATTCTCAGCAGAGCGTCATGCTTCATGCTGTTTTAGTCTCTTCGCTGTTTTACACACTACATGAAGAAGAATAATGATGCACTTCTCTCCGTTATGCAGTCCACGACATCCTCATCATTATATTGACCTAATTTCATGCTAAAGCCCTTTAAATTCCTTTGAGTGTTAAAAAAAAAAAAGCTACTTATTTGGCACCATGAATATGTAATGCATACTTTCTCTCTACATTCTCAGCGTTCTCCACTTTGAACATTTCAGAGTTTTATTAATGATCATCCAGCAATTACTGTGCGTTTGCATTCTTTAAGTACTTCTCTCATGAGGGAGGGCCCATCCCACTGGAGAGAAAAAAAATAACTATAAACTCATGGGATATGTTTACAATTGACGGAGGGTTTACAGCTGGTTTACTCAGGGTTTACTGTCTCGTCTGCATGGGGCTGGAAGTCCCGTTGCCATGACGTCGTTTACGATACTTCTTTTTCTTTAGCTTCCAGTATGGAGGGCAGGATGTAGTAAACTGCAATGCCTCATGTAAACCTGATTCCATTGTTTATTGCAACACAACTGTTGCTCAGCTTCCGGGTGAAACCTATAGATTAGCAACTGAAGAATCCACTTTGATTTGTGTCGTCTGAGTTGCCTCGACATGTGACTGATTTTCCTTGCTCTTGTCTATTTATTATCCCAATGCTCAATTTTTTCCCAAAAAAAAGAAAAAGTAAAAGAAGAAGAAGAAGAAAAGAATACTTGAGAGAGCTGCGAAGAATAGATCTCCTTTGAAATTAAAACTCTGATGGTGTGTACCTTAGAAAGAGGTTTGCCTCTTGGGAAAAGCTTTCTTTTCTTTCTTTTTTTTTTCTTGCCCGGCGTTTTCAAAGAGATACAAGATAAAGCTATCATTAGCATCTCCTGAGCTGTGACCAAGGATACTACGCCTCTGAAAACAAGACTTCCTGTGACATTCCTCTGTTTGATTCTCTGCAGTAACCTTGGCAATTGCCTCAATCACAGAAAATTAATTCCAGTCATGCCCCTCCCTCTCCCTCCCCTGAGCTGTATCGGGCCCATGCATCGTACTACTGGCCCTGGTTCACCCTGAATACCAGCCAAGCCCAACGATTTTCAGGTCCCCAGGCCCCTATTGGTATCTGTCTGCCTGCGCTCTCAAAATGGACCAGTCCTTTGTCTGCACACAAATTTTAGCTGCCAGATTGCGGCAGATTCAGTTCTTTTCCTTTATTTACATATTCACACAAGACGTCGAGAGCAAAAAAAAGGTTTTCTTTGCTTAACGGTGGTCAGTCTTTCTCTATAGTTGCTGGGAGTTTTTGTCAAGTGCGAGATTACGAACTTCGGCCTTCAAATCTCATCAGGTTATTCAGATGACCAAAGTGTTTTGAAAAGCTAACGAATGGAAAGTGGAGAGCATGATCTCTGTGCACAGCCTTCCTGGAAACACCAGTTTTCAAAGAACGCAGCACACACACGCGGGGCGGTTAAGTTGCTGCGTGAGTGTTTTGCTTGAAATTACACTGATAGAGACTGTGGGGGGAAGCTGGACAACATGGAGAAAACCCACATGCGCAGAGAAAACATGCAAATGCTACACAAAAAGGCTCCAAAGCTTCAACCAGGGTCCCGTTTGTATGACGTTTGAAGTGGAAAGGAGTTTTCATTTCAGAAATGTTTCGCATTTTGACTTCACCGTTTGAAAATTATGTCCGTTTACATGAAAACTACAGAAGAACAAAAGTTTTCTGTTTTGACTTAAAAACTTGTCATATAAATGTTGCCGAGAATTGGTGAACCCATCGCTCTGAGAGCTGTGCTAACCACTACACCACCGTGCAAAACTGAAGAGTTTTCTTTGTTATCACAGCACTGAAACTACATTTCACCCTTTCAATGATGTATGTTTGTTTTGAGTGATATTTAGTTGAACCTTGACTTCAGAATATTTGACAAAGTTGATGCAATGTCAAGAAACTCCTTTCACTGGGGTAACGGGAGAATTTGTACATTTATAGCAGGAATGCATTCATGCATTTAAGGTGAATTTACAGTCAATCAAACCTGCAAGTGTTTTTTTTTTCTTTTTTTTTTGTTTCCCCCCTGTGGAGGACAGTTTTCAGAAGTCTTAACTCTCAGTTCATCTTTATTGGGAAAACATCGGTGATGGCTTCATGGCTTCACCACCTCTGAGTCTTGCTATGCAAAGGGCCATCAAATATACCGCTGCAACCCCGGGCAGGTAACCATATTTCCACTGCCGCGGCTTTGCAACGCACAATTAGTGAGCCATCTCACACGAGTTGGACAAGGCCGTTTAAATACTAAGGTGCTTTCAAGAGCAATCCTATTTTGAGTCCTCTTTGTTCTGCTCGACCGGCCACATAGCGGATTGTTTGAGGCTGTTGTATGGCAACTTTATTGAAACTTGTGATCCAAACTCTTTGTTGGGAAGGTTTTGATGAACGATAATCGGCTCCTGAGTACAGTCACCCCACGGAAAGAAGAGTAGCTCCACTCAAAGACGAGTGTTTCTACGCTTCAGGTCTTTGCATCTTCAAGTTATCAAATGCTGGAGGTCAGGAGAGTTAGGTACTGAAAAATATCTTTAGATGTGTTGCAGCGGTTTGCTTTCTCAATATTATTTCCAAGCGTTACTGAATTCTAGTGACTCCACTTGGTCGGCTCCGCCTTCTGCCTGATGTTTACTTGAAAGAGCTCCACCCGCTCACCATCCTGCGCAAGAATGGGTCAGAGGAGAGGAAAAAAAAAAAAAAAAACGACGAGCAACAAACAAGTAAATCAAACAAAACATGTTTTAAATTTGTGACATCAACATTAGGGTTAACGCCACATTTCTTATGATTTGGCATGTAAGCCTAGTCTGTTGTTGGCGGTTGTTTCATCTGCAGAAAACATGCATAATGTATATCCTGAATGGATTTTTGTCATGGGGAAATGATGTATGTATGCTCATGTAAAGGAATGGTGACGGAGGAGGAGGGGGTTGAGTCTACAGTGGGAGGTTGTCTTGGACCAAAGGCATCTGTCTGGGAGTGGCTGTAATTGGCTGCAGTGTGGCATTGTCTCATTAATATGGAGCCCAGGGGAAGGAGACAGCCAACTTCCTCCCTGCGTGTTTGGTTGTTTGACTGTATCTCCATTGATGCTAAACGCAGCGCTCCCGGGGCGCCCCATGCTTGTTGCCTGCTTCGTTAAAACCGAGAAAATGAATATTAATGTTGTACAGACTGGAAGCTTCGGCGGCAGAAGGGGGTCGTCAGTCTAAGAGGCCGTTACCACTGGTTTCTGGGTGTACTTAATAGGGTGTGTTTGGGAAGGTCCGGATCCTGCAGGAAGACATGCTCCATCAAGACGCCGCAGAGCGCCGCTGACACCTTATTTCCCCGTCTGCAGGGGATCATGGCGCAAGGTACCTTTAATGAAATTCACAGGATACATATGAGGAAAAATGGTTATCTATTAATCACTTGAAAATATATGACTGAAATATGTTGGATATAGATTCATGTTCTTGTTCTCAGTGGGCACATACACACTACGAAAAAAAAAAAAAAACTCAAGAGTGGAGATATATTCATGGGAGCCACTGGTGCAGAGTGAGGTAAATTGACAAAACTGTGTGTGCATGGGCAGCTGCAGAGGCAGAACCTTGATCTGGGAAGACTGTAAATAGTGTCTGTAACCGCCACACAGTAACATTTATGACAGCTCCCACAGCCTGTTTTCAATTTACTTGACACCAGTATCACCGGGAAGCGGACGTGTCAATTCATCCACGGATGTGAGTAAACAGCCCGGCACAGCAGCGTCATGCGTTCTTTCTCCTGTTGATGAACCTGCTGGGAGGGCACGGATTGGATCACAGATCCAGAGAAGACTCTTTTAACACACTTAAAAAAAAAAAAAAAAAAAAAAAAAGTTTGGGATTTATTAGCACATATTTGAAGAGAAGGCTCAGATCTTGGAATGAGTTGTGAAACAACAATGACTTTTGACATGAGAAAAAAAACTTTCTTACTGAATTTAAACTTATTTAAACTTTCAAACAGGGGTATTGGAACACTTGAAGCTCATTTATGCTTCATGTTAGAAACAAACAGGCACAGAGCCATCCGTCTCCTGAACCGAATGTTGCATGACCACTGAGAGTCATGCTGAGAATAGAAGCAAAAAAAAGAAAAAAAAAAGAAAAAAAGAAAATGTTTCCAAAGTCACTGTCTTTAAAAAAGTAATAAAAGCAAGCTTTATTAAAATTCTTTGTCTGCATTTTGCCTATTAATAGTTGACATCAACTCTACGTGCTTGAATGATGGGGTCAGTTCTGATAAAGGGTTTTATTTGTCATGCATGTTTTAACTTTCGCTGCAGTTTTTTAATCATATTATTGTCTTTTAAGTTGTGTTTTTTAACTGGAGGTTCTGGAGGTTAGGTTGTTTTCCCATCAACCCTGAAGACAGACACACTGACCAAACTGATGCAGCAATCAATCAACAAATTGGCAACAGGTGCAGCAACCCAGAACCCAAAAGTTTTTTTTTTTTGTTTGTTTTGTTTTGTTGTTTTTTGCACATTTAAAATGTTTTGCACATTGTCATATTTTCTACAAAACTCTACAAAATGGAATGAGCTTCCCTTGCAATCCTGATTTAACTGTGTCAACCTTCTCAAAGAGAGCAAACAGGCATCTTTTCCAAAACGCGAGTCGGTTCCTTTATATCAAGCTGTCCAGTGTTATTCCGGTTCACGCTGTGCTGACTTTCTGCTTCTGCACTCAAATTAAAACATACAGTTGTTGCCTACATCAGAGAGGGAAGCTGCAGTTCTGAAGCTTTTTTTTTTTCTTTCCTTTTTCACAGGCTGAATCATGCATGAGGGTAAATTACTTCAGGTGGGAATAAAGACCGCCTTTCACTAATCATTAGGTAAAGTGTCAAATTCACAGATTTATTCTTCAAAGCTAAGGATAATCTCAGATACTGCACAGAGGCAGTCAGAGAGCAGCGTTGCTTCTTTTTTTGAAAAGTCAGAACGGCTCCGAGACGCATCGTTAAGAACGATTCAAACAGAGAAGAAAAAAAAAACCCCAATGTTGAATATGCGCAGCGTCGTTACATAATTAAATATAAACACCTCATTAGGGTTGAGTGAAGAGACTGCCCCAAACTACTAAAGTGTCAGCCGACCCCAACCCCACCCCGACAGACTGCTGTCTGTTAGCAATGATGAATTATTAATTATAGAATACATAGAATCTCTCAGGAGGGAGCGGATCTGAATCCTCAAAGCAGACAACCGCGGAGGGACAGCCAAGGTCAAATCAAATTGCTTTCTTTGCCCACTGTGTAAGGATAAAGACACTGGAAAATACCTATAATTGGTTTAAAACACTACGATGTGGAAGGCTCCCCACCAGCCCCGCGGTCATATCGGCTCTTTTTCCAGTTGAATTTCTGCGGCATTAATAAAACTTCAATTAACCATCAGGGGTCCATCTTCCGGCTCACCTTCCTAATCTAGTTTGATAGAAGCAGTTAAAGAATCAGCGGAGCCAATTTCTGCCGCTTCCACCTCGGCCGTGAGCGAGAGCATTCGATACTTGTGGTCATAACGGCGACGCGCGCTCGCTGTCGGACAGAGCGCTGCGTCATGCAGCGCCACATCCCTCCCTCTTCAGCTTCCCCAACAATTTGCCGCTCTTTTAACACGGCGGCGATATAGACCTGACGCCACACTGGTTAATAGGATGTGACCCCTGATGGTTAAATTATTTAGGCGCTTTGAAGAGAGGAACCCAACACGTCTCCCTAATTGATCCGCCCACACACAAACACTGGCGCTGCTGGGAATGGGTGTGCAGGTTCTCCACATGGCAGAGGCTTTTTTTGTGGTGGTGGTGGTGGTGGTGGTGGTGGTGGGGGGGGGGGGGGGGGGGGGGGGGGGGGGGCTGTTGTCATTCTTCTCTCGGCAAATTGGAGGCTTTTAATGAGCGACCACCCTGTTCCTCCAACATTGTCTGCAGCGCAGCCCTCCACGGCTGGACTTTAGGGTCTGACAGACCGTCCATTATGTTTCCTCGGTAAATGAGATGAAGTGCAGCCTTAGATTCTCCTCCTCTTTTTCTTTTTCAATTATACGTTGCCTCAAAGTCCCTTTTCACACGTCAGCTGCATCAGAAACAACGGTTTGTTGGTGTGTGGCGGCGTTTTGTTGCGCATCGTAGTTAGATTACTCAAAGAAAGAACTTATTATCTGCTGGAATTTCTTCATGCTGATTTTAGTGCCTTGATCAAAAAAATAATTTCAAATTCATGAATTCGGTTTTCTCTTGCTTCTGAGGAATTACAAATCATGGCATGTAACGTCCTGCAGAGCTTAATATGCAATCAAAAATTCATCCATTGTCTATAGCGCCTGGTTTAAATTCAGGGTAAGCACCCTGAAGAGGTCACCAGTCCGTCACTGGGTGCTGCTTCACTGACCAGGCAGCCTTAAACGCATGTAGACAGAACCCCAACCAGATTCTGAGATTGCAAACCACTGCACCATAATGCCGCCTTAAAGCCAAAACAGCAATGTGCACTTCTGATTAAACTAAGAAACAAAGAAAAACCCTTCGGCTCAAGCGTGCCGCTGTCTCCAAGCCTAAATGTCGAAAGTAAAGTAATTATCTCATCAATAACATATCGTTTGTGTTTGTGTCAGGCAGCACTGTGTAATTGTACACCATCTTCTTTTTCTCTTTTTCTTTCTAGAAAGAACGTCAGAACATTTGGAACGATTTGTAGGACCAGTGACCAGAAAGTAACAAGGAGCAAAATAACATTTGTTAGCTCCGCGGTGCGTGGATAATAACATAACAGCATAATTGCCACAGTTTCTTGAGAACAATCTTGAAAGGGATGATTGCTCTCAAATATAATACCTGGGCAAAAAGAAAAAAAAAAAAAGAGAGAGAAACAGTGTGCACATTGTGCGTTTGTTGTGATTGCTGTCATCTATTTTCAACAAAAAGGGGAGTCACGTGACGCTCTGAAGCGTGTTTTCATGGACCAGGGATTTGACGTCTAGTTCAGAACAGATGTTTTTGCTGAACACAATGCGCCACTTTTACACATCCCCAAAATTAAACAATAAATGGATTAATAATGCATCTTAAAGAGGCTGATCTCCTTTGTGTTCAGTCAAAGGAAATTAAACATGTATATCTTGATTTCCTTTAATGTTGACTATCCTTGAACAGGCACAGTTCACCTACATACAGATATAATCAGGCTTAATGTTGCTTTTGGGTTTTTTTTTTTTTTTTTCATACTTAACAAATGCCGTAATAACTTCTGACTCAAATCTCCTCGGCTGCTTTTCTCACGCAGCTCGGTGGTTAAACGCCTATAAGGGCCGGTTTCTTTAACATTTTCATGTTCCCTCTTGAGAAGCCATCTGCTGCTGTCTGTTTACATGTGTCACTGTGTAAATTAGAGCTAAATAAATATCAGTGTCACCTCATAGATGAGGCGAAAACGCTCTCTCTGAACGCGGACGTGTTGTCAGCACTGTGGGAAACTTATGGAGACCTCGAAAGGATAGAAAATTCTTCTGAAATAATGAGAAACTTAAATATTAATTTCTATCTGGGAAGAAAAGCATGTTTGTATGGATATATCGGCAATGTATAGTCAAAATCCCAAATAATTTAATCCACATATGGTGTGTGCATCATATTACATCACAGTCTTATTCACATACATTTATTTGGAAAAGAAAGTAAGTCAATAGATTTTTTTTTTAATCGATTGGTAGCAGAGTTTTTCATTCCACTCTGGAGGATAAATAACAGCTCTTTCTAGTCCCTACAATTTTCAAAAATGACTTTTAGTGGTTCTGAACATGTACAAATGACTGTTCAGGGTTACAATAAAAAGAAAAACAGACTAATGGTGCAGAAGTTGAGAAATTTAGGAGTCATCAAGTTACTTTAGAAATCGATGAACGCCAAGACTGTTTCTGTATCGGGGAGTGTTTTATATAAAATCCAGACAGCTTATTTTTTCCCTTATTTAATTTATAAATCCTGTTTTTTAACTCAAAACTTTGATACAAATTGGATTAGTAATGTTTATCCAGACAAAAGTTATCAGCTACGTAATAATAGGTGCAACTTCCTATAAAATCAACAGCTTCAATTAAAGCTCAACATTTTTACTTGACATTTCAGTTTCAATAACTATTTTTGAATTTCACTTTTACCGACGCTGCATCTCAGACAAGTAATCCTGTTTTTTTTTGTTTGTTTTTTTTAAGCAAACGCTTCCAGTCAATACGTGCCCAGACAGGTGAAGTGGGCCTCACACATGTCAGTTTGTCACATAAGGCAGGAATAATTTAACGCTCCCTCCATACGCTTCATCATGTAAAACACACAAGCACGCCGGTGATTTGTTGGCTGCCAGTTGTCCCCACATCCAGGGCGGGCGAGCCAGCGGATAGATCAAGCCAGCTGGATATTCCGGCTCTACTTTCACTTTGGAGCCATTAATCCAGACCTGTCTGTGCGCCTTCGCTTTGTGTTCACTCCACAGAAAGAATAATACAGACAAGTCTGTTTTGTGTAGGTCAGAATATTACATTTCTGTCACTTCCAATGACCGCCGTTTTGATTTTTTTTTTCTAGCAGCAAATGTTTGTCGTCCGTGAATGTAAATTAAACTCACACATGGTCTGTCCTGCTATGTAAACAGCGTAATGAGATGTATGCATTATCATTATGAGCCCTCTGTCCGTATAGTAGCTTCTTTATTGTAGAAAACAAACATTAAAATGCTAATCAAAGTATGGAATCAAGAAAACTATTCTCGTAACTTACAACGCTCACTCGTCAAACTAGGCTGTGCCTAAAGATGCACTTTATCTAATTAATTTGGAGCTTTTTAATCAATTAATGGCATCACAGCAGATTCTGAAACACATGAGCTGATCAAACTGACCTGCATAATAAGCTGAACTTTAGGTTGGGTTTGTGCCTACATGTTTAGCATTGAGGTAAAAAAGAAAAAGAGATTTTAATTGTTTCTGTGAGGTTAATTCTATTTTGCATATTTTACCTATACTTTCACCCCAGTTTTTTTATATATATATATTTTAACTGTAGATCAACACACACAGTCATATTCAGACCTATATGGGCAATTTTAAAGTCACCAATAAAATGTGAAATATATGTATTTGGACAATAAGAAAAATCCATAGTCCCTGAATAGCATGATGAAACAGACCTACAGTATCTATTCTGCGATGTGGTTGATTTTGATGATAGATGAATAACTAAGCTGGCTGACTTTACTATCTGAAGAATGCATTTGATTTGTCTCAGGCACGTTCTCATATAACCGCTGTTCGACATCTCATCCATTGCTCATCTATTGATTCTGGAGAAAACAGGAGTATTTATGGCGGCTGAGAGCAGAATTTGAAAAAAGGTTAAACTTTTCCTGGTGTGTAAGTCCTTCAAATATCAAACAAATGAAATGTCAAAGTTGGGACCCCTGAACAAATGAAATGTCAGGGACAATACCTGCGCTCAGGCCCGCCCACGCCAGGCTCATCATTTACAACGCGCTCATATTTGTAGTCAGATGTCAGAGGACAGGCCAAATAGGCTTTTCTCTCACTGGGCTGACCTATTAGCGCCCCATTATTTGAACTGCTGAATGAAAATTGCCGGGGTTCTTTCGACCTAAAGCAGGGAGTTAAAGTCAGAAAGTACAATTCTCTGGTACTCCCCCCCCCCAAGTCCTTTTGGCTCCTGGCTCGGCTTTCTCCCGTTTCCTCTGCCTGGCACAGAGCCTCAATTCCTCCCAGTGTGGACATTCTCCCATGCACCGACTCTGACTATCAAAACAACAGTCATTAGGCAAATTTGCTTTGGTGCAGGATTACGTTAATTATCATGGAATTATCACTTCATTAAAGCAGGCAGAGATAAATTATCTCTGATGAAACGAATGCAAAATGAGGAAATAATGATCAGGCCCAACAACAAAAAAAAAGGAAAAAAAAAAAAAATTAAGAGACTACTCGTGGAGGAAATCAAGTCATTGTGCTCCACCACAGAGTTGAGGCTGGGCAGAGATCAGCGAGGACCACTCAGCCCTCCACCCAGAGTGTCCAATCCTCCCGCCCGAGTCTCAGCAGAGCCCCAGCTTCTCCTTACAAGTATCATTAATCATGCCAAATACCAATTTTAATGAACGCTTGCAGAAACCGAGCAATGCATTTTGTTTCCAGGCAAAAAAAAAAAGAAAAAAAAGAAGAAAAAAAAGGTTTCTGCGCTGCAGACCTGAAGTCAGATTTCTTACACTGGAGTGATTTGTTCTCTCCGCTGTGTTTTCATGGTCATGGGCTTTTCTTGCTTTGACCTCACTGCCCTCATGGTGCAATGGTGGAATGACAGTGACCGACCAGGCTTGCAAAAATGTATTTGCTTACAAAAGAAATGTGGAAAAAAACCTTGACTGTTATTTTAGCCATCCGTTTTCTTTTTAAAAAGCCGCTGGTGGATAAGACGGTGAGCAGAGACCTGAAATTAACCACTGAGGATTGAATTCCACTGTGAAAGGAAAAAGAAAAGGTTGGATGCATGTAATACATGTTGCAGGTACGATAGCCATTTTCTTTCTTGTTTTAATGAAAGCATTCACTTCATACAAATTGCTTTGTCACACAATTAGTAATTTTAAGGCTCCCTAAGAGATATAAAGCCCTCAAGCCGATCAAACGTTACTTTAACTGGATTTATTTATCCATCACAACGATGATGACTTCAACACAAGGACACTGGTCTCTTTTTGATTTACAATAATGAAAATAATCATATTTCTATGGCAACGTGACGCAATCACAGGAGTCCCGTCCCTCCATTAACCAAGCAATATTCACTCGTGTGTGGCGTCTGAGAAATAAAGTGCTCCTGTTAACGTTCATCCACTCACTGGGAGAAATGTTGTGGGAGAATCATGAAGAACAATATTTCTTCAAATTACGCTCGACCTTTATTTCCACTGATATAATTTATTTGAGCTGGCAATTATTGTGTGGGTGGGAGAGGCGAGCCGCCTCGTTCTGATGCAGGTGCTTTTACGGTCGGCTTGCTGCTTCTTTCAGCGATCTGCAATGTCATGATGACAGGCAGATTGTTTCTCTACAAACTGAACCGGACTTTTCCGTGTAACATTTTGACCGAACAATATAACCTCAAACATCTGTGGTCACGCCAAGCAAGAAACTAGAGTAAATCTGACTGTGAAGTAGCATGGTGTAACTATGACGTCTTTGTAATCCATGATAACAATTACATTTGCTCTTCTAATCTTGTATAATCTATATTTTTTTCATATGTAGTGCTGATGTAGGGACTTAGTCAGGGGAGGGCAATTTGTTTTCCTGAGGGGCAACATCAAAAACCACAACTACTGCAGTGGAGGGAGCCAGAAGTTACGCTCATTTCTGTTCATTTTTGATCCGTCTCTTCATATAGAGCAGGGTGTTACATGCTTTTAACAGTTTTTGCATTAAGTAAAAAAATAAGTATATATGGAAGATGCAACGCGAGACGTAACCATAACTAAAGGAAATCATGGATTTATATTATATTTACCTAGGAGGTGTATGTATGTGTGTGTATATGCTGATATATTTGTTGTAAACATATGTACGCCACATCTACATATAACAATGTCTAAATGTAAAATTGTAATGGAATGTTTAATAGTTCAATAAGATAACCACAGCTAGGTGTGCATATCTTCTTGCACACATTCTTGGGTGAATGTACACAACAACAAACTACACACACTGAACAACATAAAGCAGCGCAGTGGCACCGCCTCCATCTGGTCCAGCAATTCAGCTCGACTGATTTTTAACCATCATTTTTTCACTGATCTGACTGAAGCTGTTCAATGACAAGTGTTGATGATCTGATCCACTGAACCTGGACGACAGGCTTCACCAAATCCCTCAAGGATCTTCTCATAACGCAAGAACATTCTTTCACAAAAATGTTAGTTTCCTTCAGAGACTGAGGTGCAGGTTACCATTAAAAGTCAAGTGAATTTCAGAATAGCGGTTGAGCGAGTCGCTGGTGACAGGAGAGGAAGCGTCTCGCGCTCGCAGCTTCCTCCGGTGAATCCCTGGAAGCTATTCCTCTTTCTCCCTCCCCTGCAGCGTTGGTGGTATCACCCAGGTCTTCCATTGTTAAAGCGTTTGGGGGGGGGGAGAAAGGCTCACACAAGGCTACTTATTCTTCATGAGGTCACATTAAACAAAGACACTTACTCCCCGGGGATTTCTGTGACTCCTAAACGCGCTGCATTGAGAGGCTGAGCTGCAGCGCTGCCAGATAAAACACAAAACAATCTTCCAACAGAGGAAATAGAAATTTTATCAATCCGAACGTTGAACGCCGATTTAAATGAAGCTCCGGGGGACCTAAACATGGTGTTTAACAACTAAAACGTAATCTTTAGAGCTCTAAACATAAGGATGCAGGCATAGTAAATAAGAAGCGGGGCCAAAAATGTTGGTAAATCTTCAGCTATTGTCTGCTGTACCAGGGAATATCACCAATACAGTCCTCACAGCATGGAGATATATACACTGCTGTGCTGAATATCCTGGTGTCGAGTAACAAATTACATAAACCGCCCACAAGAAATCTGTGAAGATGTATTTGTGATGATGCAGCGACTCGCCACGATGGCCAGGGCGCATCCTCTCCGTTCTGACGCTTTATTCCCGGCACTGTTTAATGTTTTTCTCCCCCCTTTTGTGATGAAGAGAGCGCGCCTGGAACAATCCCTACAACTTAGGCTTAACAAAAAACCATGTCCAATTTCTTCCACCAGCTGCAGCAGAAACCACACACACCTGTAGTCGACGCTGCAGGCGAGCCATCCGCCTTTGTGCGGAGATTTAAATAACATAGGGGACAATAAGAAGGAAGCACTCGACGAGTAATCTCCCATTCTTCCCCACACAACAGTAAAACCCATTCAGCTCCTTTTTACAGCCACCTCTCGCAACAAGAACAATGGCGTTTATCTGAAGACACCATCAGCAAATAGCACATATGTACATATGTTCACACTTTATTTCAATACAATGTTGCTAAATTGTCTGATAATTTGATGCAGGTATATATGCACAGGATGTATACACACACCGCGTGTTTATGTGTTTGTGCATACTGAAATATACATGAGCAGATGTTGCTCCCTCAGATTTGATTGACTGCTGGCTACAAGAAACAAACACTAATTAGTATTTGATCAGGTTTGCATTGGTACTGAGATCAAACTGGCTGGTTGCAGCACGATGCAGAATCAGCGCGAGCGAGTCGAGAAACGAGCCCCAGAATCAAATCAGCATCACGATTCTGCTTCCCATAAAAATATTTCAATGTGTTTTGTTTTCTGAAATGAAGTATTAATGAAACTAAAATGATTTTCAAAGGCAACAAAGAATAACCTGATAGATTACTGCAGGTCTCATAGACATATGTGTATGTTAAAGCGCAGTACATTTAGAAAAACTTTAAAAAGTCAATCAGTAGGATTTTATTTTATTTCTTTGGTCCACTTCACTGTGGCTCCATCACAATGCAACATCACAAGGCTCTTAATTAAACAACAAAAGTTGTGTTTTTATTTTCAATTTCAGATGAAAGCTTTTCATTGTCCCACAGTTTAGATGGCTTTGTTTGCTCTGGCAGCACAGAAATACAACTCATGCCTTTTGTTCTTATTTGACTTTCTTCAAGCTGCACAGTTGATTAACTGAGTACCTGCAGTATTTTAATGCATCTCATACTTGAGCATTTAATGTAGCTTCACAACATTCAGACTTTTATTTTAATGTCTGGAAAACTCCAAACAGACCGACATGTGACTTTTACTCAAGTGAGGTTTCTATCTGCCTCACCTGAAAGACAAAAATGACTACCATGGTTTAACAGCCTTATTCTTTCTGAGCAGTTCATCCACATCACAAAAGCAGTTCTTCAAATGTTTATGCTTGCTCAAGTTGGCACGTCTAATATTCTACTTTGCTCTCACACCCATACTGCCACTTACTGTAATTATGTCGGTTTGCAACTTTTGCTCACCTCCAACTGCCAGCGTTGCTTCTCTGCCTGCATCTCTGCTCTGACTGGATTTTAGCAGCTCATAAAAGGTGCATTACCGCAATTTACCACACTGACGTTTCCACCAAATGAATGGCCTGAAGGAAAATAAGCAACAACAACAACGACACAAAAAAACTTAAGTATCCAATCAAATATTCTTGCAAGCAGTGCTTGGTGGCACAAACAATTTGGAGCACTGAATCAATATGCCCCAGGACCCGAAAGGCCTTTAGGTGGCCGCAGTGCCTGCGTGTATTTCCTGTGGCGAACTCCGTGCTCCTGCTAGGTGAAAATGGTTTTTGATTTTAAATCTCATATCGATGTGGGTCGAACACAGGTCAAATCCAATCAATGTCCTCTCCAAACACTCCTCACTAAAAGCATCAGCTTTTGATGTTTGTTCATATTTATCAGTGTGATTTCAGTGTGAACCTGAGACATGTGTGACATACCTAAAAATATGATTTCACTTTTTTGAATATTGGCCAGAAACATTCAGAAGATTGCCTTTTTTTTTTGTATTTCTTCAGATGTTTAACTTGTGTGATCATCCAATGTGAATCTTTTATTTTACCAGGAATACAGGCAGAAACAAGGAGTAACAACAGGTGGGGTGAAATCCCGGCTTTGCCAAACCGAACAGCCAGTGAGACGTTTGTCTCTGCCTCGGACTGAACATTCAGCTCAAAATGTTGAAATTGGACAAAAGGTGTGATGCCTCTAAAGTTTGTATTTTCATTCATCATTAGCTCAGTACCAGCAGAACATTGCATTTTTTGCCAGCCTGCCTGCCAGGAACGTTATCTTCACTTTCTCATTTCTCATTACCTGAACACAATACGACTTTTATTTTCTTCGGCAATCCGCAGAGAATCGGGTGGCCGAGAAATGGGCAGTGGAGCAAGTAAACTTCACAGCGTGCCTGACATTTTGTAATATGGAGCAGCAGAAAAAAACCCCCAAAAAAACAAAAACAAAATGCAAAAATCAATATATCATCGAATTCATACAGTAGTATCAATAAAACTGACTGAATGGAGCTACAGTGAGTCACATGCGGAGAAAAACATGCTGCAGTGTTAAAAAAGGGGACTTTGTTTAGTAAAAAATGAAGTAATTTTGTTAAAGCATCACAAGTAACACAGCAAGAACATTTAACACCTGCAAAAATAAAGGCCTCTCACTGCTGCAAAGGTTTCTGAAGATGGCACATATTTTATAAAACTATCCTTTTGTCTGCAAATAACCAGACAGGAGAGTAGTTTTAACCACAAGAACTGACATTTGCAGTGATATGCTCCTTTGGTTTTTAGCTTTTCGCAGCAGATTCTAGTCTCACTCTGGGACTGCCATCCATCTTTCTGAATTACTGTAGCAGTGGAAACAATTGATCCAATCTTTTAGTCCCCAGTATATTCCTGTAAGAGACATCATCCTACAGGGACGGAAAAAACAGACGGAGATAGACTGAAAAGCAGATTAAAAATGCTTCCTAAAACACTTGTCAGGCATTTATGTCTCTCATGCCCAAACGTCAACTAAACTCTGGCGTTTTTGTCACTACAAGAGGGTGCGAGGTCAGACAATGTACCTGTTCCACAGCAAAATAAATCACTGGCAACCCGAGAGTTTGGGTCAAATAATCACCTCTTCGATAATGCATGTCCACGGAGAGACGGCTGAGATTCATTGCTGTGCTCGCACTGACAATAATGGAGGCTTTCAAAGGCCACAGTCTTTAATTTCTCGTCCCTGCTATCAGCGTTTTTATCCTCCAGAGAGAGGGGGAGGTCAACCGGCCCTGTTCCACAGCCCCAGAGCCTGCATCCCGGGCATTAAGGGCTGAGAGAGGGGGCTGAGGTCAGGCTGTGATTGCCGCTGGAGATGGCAGGCTGACGGGTCCCGGGGCTCATCGGACCCTTTCCAGACAAAGGAGGCTTTACAGAGCGGCTCCCAGGTCCAGTTTTATCAGGGCATCACTAATGGTTATGATATGATCTGTCTAGCATCACTCCAATTAAAGCCCGATGCAGGAATGTGGCGGACGCCGCGCCCGTCTCACCGAGGCTCCGCGGCGCTCAGTGAATGTAGACCATTGTTTGAGTCGCTCATTTCAGGAGACGATCAAAGTTCCATGTGACCACCACAAAGGGAAGTGGGTCAGTGACCAGGCCTCTTAGATATGTGGCCGTGGTGGGGAGACGGCCGGAGAGGGTAATCTGTCTTCTTACTGATAGCAACGACAGCCGACTCTTCGCAGGTGACAAAGACTAACCTCTTTGATACAATTATAAAGCTACAACAATAGGCTCCTCTTCTTGTGCAGACAAGCCCGAAAAAAAAAACAAAAAAAACATCCCAAGAGTCCTCATAATTTCTACAAACTTTTCCTGGCCTTGAACTGAAGTCTCCCAGCTAATATCCAATTCTTTGAGCTCGACACTTTCAAATAACTGTGACTGCAGCAAAACCTCAACAGTGGCAGAATCTGAACCTGTCATCCACAGTGCAGCGCGAGTCAGAGCCCACCGGAGGACCTCAAATCTCCGCCCAGGCTCCGACTGGTCTGCTCTGCAGAAGTGCTGCGAGGACACCCAAGGTTGAGAGGAGCTCGGCTCAGCGCTGATCTGATTTCTCTCCAGCAGTGAGGATAATCATCCTTCTTGTAGGTGTGGATCGGAGGAATAAACCATTTGTGCCTGGTAATCGGCCTGAAGAGGACGTGAAATCCTCAGCTGAGGGAAACCCAAAGACTAATAAAGAAGTTGCTCTTATTTTTTAGGGATGATCACCTTTATTTTTTTTGCAATTTTCAAGTTTGTGTGGAAGTTTTACTTATCTTAACTTCTCTGCTCTGTGGCACTGAAAGTCTCTGAAGTACTTTATCTGCTTCCATGGGAGAAAGCTGGAGAATACTAAAGTGTCCAAAGTTAGTGTCTCTTTTGCACCAGTCAAATAAAATTAATGAAAGACCAATGGACCATAAAATAAATAAATAAATAAATAAAACATAATTGGTACCTCCTGCATTTGTGGGTGTAAACATAGAAACAGAAGACTTCACATGATCCCAGAAGACCGTTTTAGCCACATCATATAATCATAAAAACAAAGTAACCCATTATCCTGTAGATTTAGACACAAAGAAATAAGTTAGGACGACTCTGACGTTCTAATTCTGCAACTAACTTTGTGACAGCAGGAGAGACTTGGTGCTGCTTTGAGCGTGTCGCCTAATCTCATGGTGAACCTCCACTGGAGGTTACTGAATGGAGGAGTTGGCCATAATGAGGCAGCAGCAGCTGCAAGCCCTTCTGATAGAATGGGGTCAGTGGAGCCGGAGCCATCAGCGCGTCTGATTGGGGGCTGGTCGAGGGCGGGTCTCCCTCAAAAGAGCCGGCGACAAACTATTTTGTGTTGAAGGAATCCGCGGTCCTGCAGGCCGTCCTCGCGCTCCTTCACAATGCGCGCCTCTGTTCGGAATAAATCATTTTAATTGTTCTGTGATTCCCCCTCTCACCGTTTTGCACAATGATAATTGAAACATTAATAGGATGTTAATAGGATGTGTGTCCCGGTAACCTTTGATATAAATCTCGCCGTAACCGAGAACGTTCTCCACGACTGCCATGAATTAGGAGTAATTAAATATGTGTGCGGACAAGCACCAGTTTGGGATTTCCTGCATCGGAAAATACGGTTTGACCAAGGGGAAATTAAGATTTGTAAGGCGTGCACAGCTTTTATTTGTTTCCAACCTGTTTTGTTTAGCGTAGAACGGCCACACTATGTGCTGCTGAGTCCATTTTTTTCCAGGCTACGATATTGAGAACGGCTCCTTTGAAATGGAGATTAAAATGGACACGTTGCCCTTCAGTGAGAGGCAGGACTGCACCTCGGGGTCAGGACAGTTTGTCATGGAGACCCCGGGGGTCTAAACACTGCTGAAAGGGCATGAGTAATTCATACGAGCGGGGCAGGGCTACCGTAGCGGCATCGCCCATGAGAAGAGAACTTAGCTGGAAGAAACAAGATCCTCCTTATAGACTAATGGATGTGTTAGCAAGTACGCTTTCAGACCAGCTTTCATGTTGGCTCCACCAGGGGGTACAGAGGGAATGGCAAATTAATTATAGAAATGAAGCCAGCCTCTTTTTCTTATCATAGAGGGCAGCTGTGTGGCAGCTGTGTGTTTCTCCCCCTTCCTCGCTCCTTTGCTTCCTTCTCCTTCTTGCACTGCTGGAATGTGTCCTGCTCTACATCCATTCTCTGCCTTCTCCTCATCAATCCATACAAACCTACTCAGGAGAAAGATCTGCTCTCTGTGGGGGAGGTGAAAAGGGGAGGCTTTATTGAGTGAAAATGTCATGGAAAGTGTTGCAGCCTCGCCGTGAACGAATCAAGGCGTCTGTCTTGCCTTTCAACTTGCTTCATAGCTTTTAGACCCTTCCACTCAAAGTCGACTAATAAATCAATGTTTCAAGTGGGATGCGCCGCTGAAATGACATCATTCCGTTGCCTGCGGAAGTACATTAACCGCCGGTGGAAGATGAGTCTCAGTGACAGGCGACATGGTACCGATCAGCGTCGAAAATGTAGCATTTTCTGAGAGACGTTCAGGGATGTTAAATGTCTCAAAAATGGCATGTGTGACCCACTCTGGGAAATGAGAAGAGTCCTCCCATCAGAAACAGACTCCACCACATGCTCTCTACAGTTGTGGAGGGATTCCCAGAGGTCTACTTGAGAAATAAATGGGGAAAAAGCAACAGTGAATGCATAGAATATTAATGCAGAGTCAGAACGACCCACAACCGAAACTCTTAATTTCCATTTTTATCCTGACAGATAAGTGAGACGTGATTGTTCTTATTGCACTGGTTAGAATAACACTGACATCCTCAGACACTCACCTCATATCAGCAGACTGTAGCTGCGTCATTGTGAGGCGCGATTCGTTTTACATGGGAGGTTCTGAAACAAGTCGAACTGACCTCCCTATGGACTGTTGATACTCTTAAAAGTTGAACTGATGCTACATATTTTCACAGCTTAAGAAAAATCAGTTCATGTGTTTCTAGGATTTTTTTTTTTTGTTTGTCCGAGCTGTGTTAAAAATAAATAAAAAATACAATTTCATATAATGTCAATATTGTGCAAGAGATGTAATCTAGTAAGAGTAAGAATTGATCTGTTTCCCAATTTAACACAGTAAGTTTTTGTTTTTGTTAAGAGATTCATATCTGTTTGTCTGAATGAGGTTGCTCTAACTTAGGATGATAGCCTGCAGCAGGTGATCCGTGGCAGGGTTTTTTTTTTTTTTTTTTTTTTACTTCATCATTTAAAAAAAAATCATCCAGTGAAAACATTTTTTTCTTTTCTCAGTAACCCAGAGAAAGACAAGAAGACTTACAAAACCTATTCCATTAATAGTAAGAAATAAAACACACTCAATATTTATTTTTTTCTCAATATTTTTATGAAATAATGAAAATAATAAAAAAAACTTTAAAACGTCAATGAAAACTTATTTTAATTCAAATAAAGCTGTTTTTTTTTTGTTTGAAGAGTTTTAAAAATACATTTCAAACAATTTTGAAAAAGAAATAAAAAGTGTTCAGTTTTTTGTGAAACAGCCTTAAAATGATCTGAGAAGCTCACCTTTTTCTGTTACTCATGTTGAGATTCACTTCAGGCTGATTTTATGATTAACAGACTGATTGAAGCAAAGTTTTAGTTGATTTATTTTGTAATATAATAAACAGTATTTCATATTAAAATATCATGGAAATGTATGGGAATAAAAATATGAAATTGCATCAGGGTGAGTTGAGAGTTTGGTTCTTTTCTACATGACAACATTTCAAGGGAAAACGCATCATTGTGTATTTTTTATTTCAGAATAGTTTTGTGTTGGGAGTCAGGATACTCTGGAGGCATTGTTGTTATTGCCGATCAACCTGCATGAGAAGAACTATTTAAGATTGTTGTGGTGCTTGATGGGGCCTGAGCTTTTTCGAAAAGTTGTGTTTACCCCTGTTTGCATGGAGACAGTTGGAGCGTATCAAAAAGTTGCCTTTTCAGTGGCTCTCAGCCCTGTTGCCGTGTAAACACACCCTAAAAAAAGCGTTTTCACTTGAAAATGTGGCGTAAACGGGGCCTTTGATTCTCGGCTGTGGCAGAAATTTTTAGGGATTTCCTGTTTTAACCCATTACAAGAGGAAGAGGCAGAACAATACGATCATCGCTTTGTGAACACAGAGCATCAAACACCTGTAAAACAAGGATCCATGCAGGTAATCAGTAGAAAGAAAAAAAAAAAAGGAAGTTTCAGAACGAGAGAGCATGTTTTACTCTGTGAAAGCAATGCTGAACTGATTCATTAGCCATAGCTTAATCCCACGTTACTCCAATCCTCGTGTTTGCTGGCGACAGAACTGCTTCTCAGACTGCAGACTCGGATTTCAAGTCCGGCCTTCAAAACCTCCCGTTTCGAGTAAAGACAAGGAAACAGAGCGGAGAACATTTAATAGTTTAATTATAAGCTGCTGTATACATTCAGTGATTATTCCGATTTTCATGTTGCCAGAAGCCATGGGTGAGACCAGCAAAACATTCAGCTACAAGATCTAGTTGGTTGTATGCAATTTTGTCCATTTTCATTCATGTTTTTCCACATTGTACATAGTTCACTGCAAAGCAACATAAACCACATTGCTGATGTGCAACACGGTTCTTCCGAGACCTTAGTTCATTCAAACATGACTCCACCCAGTCTGTAGTGTGGTGCTCGTGGGACTGGGGCGGGGGGAGGAGGAGGAGGAGGAGGAGGAGGAGGAGGAGGAGGGGGGAGGGGCCCTACTACCTCCGTGATCTCAACCTTTAGCTTTGAGATTGGCCGAACACAGGCGGCAAAACGGCGACAGCACTGCTGAGTAAAGCCAGTCTGCACGTCAGAATGCCCTCAGTTGACGCTGGGAAAAAAAAAAAAAAAAAGTAGGAGAAATCTAGTTTAAACTTGATTGGGCCCAATAGAACCGCCGACCGATGACTCAGGTAAAAACGGTGGGAACCTGTTACAGCCCGAAGAACGCTGGAAGCTCTTCGCTCTCCTCCTCAGATACTAAGATTAAGCAACATCTTGCAATCGTTTAGGTTTTGTTTGCGTCTTTTTTGGTTTCTTTTGCTATCTCACTCTAAGCTCATTGAACTGACACACTAATGTTGGTGCTGAAATCGCTTTTTTTGACTTTTTTTTTCATTTTTTTTGTCTTTTTTTAACATTTTCTAGTAGCCCACACAGAAACTGGATGGCACAAGAACTGACCAATAAGAAACTCTTTACAACAAGGTAGACTGCAAGTCAACAGTTGCCAGGGATCACACAGTAAACAAAAAAAAAAAAAAAAAAAGAAGAAGAAGAAGAATCCAAGTTCCATTTTGAAAATAAAAAAAGAAATCAGGTTCAATATAAAAAGCAAAAGACAAATGAACAAAAGCAAGTTAATTTCAAGTATAACTTACTCATAAAATAACTACACAGCATTAAATATTCTCATTATACATTTTTAAATTATTTATAAAATATATTTTGGCATATATGTTTTTTTTATTTTTGTGTTTGTGTAACAAACGCTACTGTAGCTTCAGTTGAACACCAATGTTTATTTTTTTTTTTTTTCTCTTGAAACAAAACATTAAAGGGATTGTCACATAACAACAGGTTATTAAAAATGATAATAGTAAACCCTATACAGAGTTTCACATAGCAAGACATGAGTGACGATCCCTTCTATCCTAGCCCCATAGTCAAAAGTCAAAAAAAGTACAAGACCAAAGCACAAGGTTCTAGTTTGTGCTCCACTGGCTACAATCAAGGTTGGGCACAGGAGATTTCAAAAGCAGTAAGTCTCTTTTTTTTTTTTTTCTTCTTCATACAACTGGATTTGAACACAAGGCTCTGTCTTTCCCACTTCCAGGGTTCAGAGCGGCTTGGCAGATAGTGAGAGTTCGTTTAGCTCCGTCCGTGATAAAATATAAATACCGCGAAGACCTCGCAGTCCGGTGACGCCGGGACGTCCTCACAGATACGCAGAGACAAGTTTCTCTCATTAGCCGGGAAAAAAGAGGGTCGAGAACGAGGCCGGGAAGCCTCTCCTTCCTCCTCCTGGACGCTCTGAAGACCGCTGAAGGATTAATCGACAATATTTTTGGATGAATCCTGTGTTTGCGTGTGTGTGTGTGTGCATGTGTGTGTCTTTATTACAGTGATGGAGCTCACTATACAAAGGAACAAAGAGCGATTTTGGCAGCTAAAACAGACTGCAAAAACCAAAGAAGGCAAATGTCAGTTTGTGATACAAAAGTAGTTCAAAAGGCATAACTGTACGTATGATCTGGCACCTCGGGTGTCCAAACATGGAAGTGTCCTGCTTTGGCTGGAGGGCTGGAGAGCTCCACTGGCCGTGTCCATGCAGTCAACAGTAACCTGCCTGTCCACTCTTTGCAGACCGATAGAAAGAAAAACCGAACGAAAAGCAAACGAGGAAAAAGTACTGCGACTACAACAAAGCCACATCCACTATCTGGGCTCGAGCGCACAACTAGCTGCAGCGTTCTACAGTCCGCCGTTGTCAGCCCAAGCTGGTTCTTGAATTTTTGTATACTGCAAATGGGTGTGTCTCTCTCTCTCTCTCTCTCTACTTCCACAGCCTGGCTTTCCTCTGTGTACACACAGCTATTGCGGGGTATATATATGTGAGTTTACACTGCATGTGTGTGTGTGTGTGTGCGTGTGTCCTAGAGAAGCTCGCTAAAGCACAATGTCCTTCAGGCGCTTGCTGCTGGGGGATTCCTTGTCCCGGCCGTCGTGGAGAAGCGTGTTGATCTCCCTGACAGCCGGCTCACTGTCCTTCCCCTCCGGCTGCCGCAGCAGGCTGTGGTTGGCAATCCGCTCTGCGTCGCGGCATTTCAGTGTGTTGTAGGCAGACGAGGGTTTGGATACTGGGCTCTTCAGGTGCACGGGGGAAGTGATGGGGCTGGCCGCCTCGCGCCCGTTGCCAGCTTCGCGGACAGCCCCTCCATTGGCCTTGGGGCTGCACACCTGAGACTCCTGAGTCCACTTTCCCTTCATCTCTCCCCGCTCCACGTCCTCCGGCCCATCCTTGCCAAAGGTGGCAAAAGTCCTCTTGGTCGTGCCGTCCTCGTAATGCGGCACGTCCACTGTGGTGGCCTCGATGGACAGGGCAATGACGTTGCGGCCGTGCTCCGGCGACTTGGCGCGCGCCGGGATGGGAACGCGAGGCATCCAGCAGCGGTCGGAGTGGCCGAGGATGCGACACTCGTCCTGGCAGTGGAAACCCTCACTGGGATCTGTGGAGAAAGGACAGAGCAAACGGTTAAAGAGTTGCCCCTCAAACTTTTACACACAGATCTCATCCTGACACAACTTTCATTTGTTATGAGTGGATAAAATCAACCTCAAAACATCCGTCATTCAGCCCATAATCTGCACCGACTGCGCAAACACAAAGACACACATTCACTTCTCCACAGTCCAGCGTGTGCTGCGACGGCTCCGACTGAAAGAAACCCCGGTTTGATTGTTGCCTCAGTGCGGTCCATTTTTGAAGCCTTGAACGCCGCCATGTAATGGACTCTGATTGAATCTGATGGGATTATGAACGCAGCACGGAGCAAAGAGCTGTGAACGGACCAAACGCGAGATGTGAGGGACTTTAGAAGCTCCTTATCCTCGCAGAGCATCGTAATTGATGTGCATGGCGGAGGAATTTCTGCCGCTATTGAACTTCTTCATACATTCTATTTGCTGTCGCTGAATTCTTAGGTATAAATTCCACAACAACAACCCAGCATGCACTGTGTTGCATTAAGCTCAGTACACAGCACTGCTGTGGATGTTTTGGTAAATATAAGACAACGCAGCACTTTCACTTTGTTCACACCTTTAGATCTGTTAAAAAAGAAAAGATAATGATTGGACTGGGTTAAGCCAGATTACATCCTGGACAGTTCGCCAGTCCATCACAGGGCAAACACACACCACTACACACACTCACACTCACAACAACACGCAACTTCAGTCACTTAAACAGCATCAAAGGCGTGTTTTGGGGTTTCAGAGGAAACTCGCTCGTGCACAAGGAGAGCATGCAAACTCCCCACTAACAAGGCCTCAGAATTGAACAGGGAATATCTTGATAGTGTGGTGAGAAGCAAAACCACTGCACCACCCCGTGCAGCCCCGAGTTAAACATTTCTGAACGATTTTCCTTCAGTTGCACTGCGCTCCATCTTCATGAGCTCAAGGCCGCCGTCCCGCTAACTCTGCATGCTGATAACTGGAGCTGGATGTTTGGGGTGCGTCTAATATGCCAATTAAATTATGTATTGTTAAATCAAAAGTCCATTTGCAGCTCTTGTATAATTGGGTTTTCTGTAGCAACATCGGATGAAAGTCAGGTTCAAACAGTGCAATCAGATATCTCACAGAGAAAGACAGCAGACGAGTTGTGGTGTTGCTGCCTGGTTCATATCTCTCTCCCTCTCTGTCTCTGTCATCTGGCGCCGAGTTATAAATATGTAATGATGTTTAACGCTCCAGTGAAAAAAAGATTTGTCTGAGTCTGTATAACTGCAGCGCTCTGTAGTTTGTTGTTTTGCGGGAAGAACTTTCAAGAGCATTTTTGCATCATTATGACAACAAAAAAAAAAAAAAGTAGTTGTATCCTTTTACTGAATCTCAAATGCTGTGATTTGTGTTTGTTCTTAATTTACAAACATGAGTTAAAATAGAAGCCCTATTTTAAATCCAAACGATACGTCGTTCGTCTTGGGCGCTCGTGACGGCGGATTTATTGCACATCAGAAGCAGCA
Source organism: Salarias fasciatus (assembly GCF_902148845.1). Taxonomy (NCBI): domain Eukaryota; kingdom Metazoa; phylum Chordata; class Actinopteri; order Blenniiformes; family Blenniidae; genus Salarias; species Salarias fasciatus. The sequence goes on along the minus strand of NC_043746.1, from coordinate 19,223,933 downwards.
CAATGACTTTTATTTCATATAGCGGTATGTTAGTGTTTCCACCAGCTCACATCTGAAGAAGGAACGCGCCTCACAGACACACAATGACATATTTCTGTGCCTTCCCGCCGCTCGTCTCTCCCTCCTCACAGAATCCATCCTCCATCTCACAAGACCCAAGGTGACAAGAAGGGATTGTGAGAGAGGGATTGCAATCGACCCAAATGCATACGCTTACATCTGGCAATCGCAGCTTGACAGATCACCTAATTAAAATAATGATGATCTGTTTTTCTCCGTTTTTTTTTTTTTTTTCCCCGCACTCATGAGAGGCACCTCTGCTAAGGCCCCCGGGGGATCGATATTTAAAGATCGGAGACGTGCTTTTCAGGGGCAGATATGCCAGAGCTGTCTTTCATAAAGTATAATCTGATGAGACTGACAGATAACATGGTAACTAAATGAGTGAGTGAGCGAGCCAGTAAAGGGGATCATGGGCGGTTCGAGCCTAAATATGGTGAGAGCAGCTCTGGAGGAATCGTTTCGCCCGTGGGCAGAAAACATGAGCACCAGCGCCGAGAATGCAGACCACGAGCGAGCAATTGTCCACATGACTGGTTCAGAGGCGTCACAGAAGTAGTTTCCTTTCATCGTGTCAGACTAAATGCGCGCACACACACTCCAAACACACACACACGCAATCAGGAAATTCTGTCGCTTAAAAGGGTTGACTGTAAAACAAGCTTTGTTGTCCACATACAAAAATACACGCAATTTATTATCCAAGATCTGATTTGGCATTAATTTGATGGAATATTGCTTCATAATGAGGCCATTTTATAAAAGTACTGTAAAGTAAAAAAAAAAAAATCGATGAGGCTAAAAACTGAAATCAACCCAAAAAATAAATAAATAAAGAGAAGTTTCTCTCTACAGCTCTGTGTGCATTTAAATGAGAATGAATGCTGATTAATGTGAGGAACTGCTTCGGCAGAAATCAAGAAGACAAAAAGCATTAAAGTGAGGGTTTTGTTTAAACACATCCAATCAGAATGCAATCACAACACAATGATTTTAGCAGGTACCAGAAACATAATGGAGAGTGATGAATAAAAAAATAATAGATGAACAGAGTTGAAAAGGCCTGATTACATTGTCCAATGCAACAGCACTCCGAAAGCCATTTTAAATCCCTGGTTTTATTATTTTCCTAATCCTATGTGACCACTAAATGTACCTTTCCGGTGGCTTTTCTTTTGACAGATTACTAACAATAAAGCTGCATTAAGTTGTCGATTTTTCAGCTCCTGTGGCTACGTAAAGTAGATTTGGACAGATTACATTTAAGTACTTCCTCATTTTGAGCCTCTTTGCACATAATATGCATTCAATACAAATGCCGGTTCTATATTTAGGGCTCTGAAATTTCTCCCCAAAATTTGTTTGACATTTTTGACAAAGTACTTCTTTTTCTCAGCTGATTAAAAATTTACAAGTATCTTGGTAATGAATGCAATTTCCTCCAAACACTTTGGCTTATTTCTATAGCCTAAGGCATTTTCTGAGGCATGAAAAGCCTCGAGGCACAAAGAAATATACACAAGTCGTGCGCTCTCTCTTTAGCGGAGACTGCATATGCAGTGAAAGCCATTTTCCTCGGCTTTCTTTTAGGGGTCTATGGGAGAGCAAGCGGGTTAGAAATGACATTGTTATGAAAGCCAAGTGCTATTAACAGTCACACATCCTGCCTCTGCTCAGAGCTTCATGAAACGCAGATGTTGCTGTGAAAGACCTGCAAAGAAAAAAAAAAAAAAAAAAAAGACCAAAATTTAAATAAAAAAAAGTGACAGGCCATCGACTTTTGACAAAACGTAATCTCATCCCATCTTGGGGGTGAAAAAAAAAAAGAGACGACTGTAATGATACGAGATGAATGAAAGGCTTTTACAGCAGCACTTTAACTTTGGAAGTCAACACATGGCGAATAAAAAGACAGTGAAGGCACCTCCTGCAGTGAATGTGTATTCAAAGTCATCAGGAAAATAAGCTTGCCAATCACTTCCAGGAACAGGCTTAAAGTATAGTACAGCGCAGAGCAGGATGTCATTGGGAACATTTCCGATCCACATTTTAATAGCAATTAATTACTGAGGGAGCTCCACCAGGAGGCAAAGGATGCTTGTGTGTTTTTTTTTTTTTTAATGTTGCGCATTTGAAAAACAAAAAAACAATCTGATGGTAGCGAGGCTTAAAAATACATGTTAGAACAGCTGCTCAGCATGATTCCAAATCAGACACACGCACTTTCATGAAGTGAGGTCAGTGCAGTCACTGGGGAACTCTTTGGATGTGTACATACTGATGCACCACTTCAGAGGAAAAGCCAAATCCTCCTGGTAGCGGTGTCCGTGCTTTTCACTGTTTGTAGCTACCTGGAAGAGCATCACTTTGCATCAGCACATCCAGAGAGCCCGCCGGTTCTCTCCGCCATTTCATCTCTGCATCTGCTGACTGCCAGCAGCCGATTCGGTCTTGTCTCTTTCCTTCAATCAGATGGAGGCGTCTGAACTTTTGAGCTACGGCAAGACAGATCTGTAGCTCCGGCGTGGGAATCCCACAACCTGACAAGCTCATTGCTCAATTTACCGCCGTGTACTACATGTAATGATCCCTTCATGCTGTACAGCTGCAGGGGCTATTTGTTTGCAGCTAATGTGACAAAAAGAGAGGAATCAGCAAAAGTTTCAAATCCTCTGACGCAAAAGTAACGCATTCAGAGCGAGAGGTAACTCCCTGTAAAACTCTGAGCTTTTGCAGCTATTTTGCGTCCTGTTTGGCTAGCACACAGAGCTTGGCTTGGAAAATGTGTGCGCTTATCCCTCCAAAAAAGTTGCGCCTGCAGCCTCGAGGGTAAAAACCATGATTTCATCGTGTAAAAGGAGCGTGAGCGGCCGCGAGAAAGCGGCGGACCGGATTGAAGGGCTGCAGACAGGATCTGAACCCAGACCCAGGTGAACAGATTTTCATTTCTGTACTTCTTCTTTGAACTGGAACCACACGGCGTCGGGGACTTGGAGTATGACACGATTCAGTCAGTTTACTTCTTGCAGCACGGTGAACCCGAAAAAGAATTTGGAGCAGCAGCGTGGCACGATAAATCATTTTAGAAAGAATGTCTGCCACTTTTGGCTTCAACTTCTTCTTTGTATTTTCTCTGCATGCTGACAATTTTGTTGTAGCGCTAACAGTAATGTCCTGATTCTGTTTGTCATACGAAACCAGACACACCTGAAGAGACGGTCAGGAGAATGTACATCTTCCTGTGATGCAGCTGCTATAAAAGAATACAATTTATGACAATTTAAATGAAGGCATATTCTCCTGGTGGCCAGTCCAGGTTTCAGAGATAGCCTTTGATTTCTCTTGCTTTCTTGTTGTTTCCTTACTGTCTTTGATATTAAAACCCATTAAACTGTCTCGAACAAACCATCAAGACTAGTCTATCTCAATTCTGAAAAGGCAATTATTCAGCTCTTTTGACTGAAACAGTAAACAGCAACGGCTCTGTTTTTATGCTTTGAACTCGCATGAAAACTACCGTTTATATAGCGACTTGCACACATGTGACCGCGGCCCTGGGGAGTTTTTCTGAGAACAGATAACCATGTCTGCCATGTCTGAGTGCTGGAGAGACAGTTTTCATTTGCTGGTGAAATGTCGCCCACTGTTCTGCTCTCATCCCGATACTGTGGAGTATCTCTGACGGTGAGATGGCTGTTTTCTAATTGCTCTCCATATTAATTTTCCATCCTGGCAGTCACATGGCAAAGATTGATTAAATCTAAATTGTTACTACAGAGTCTTGATGGAGGCTGTGATGCAGAATGTGATGAAAGTAACACAAGGGAGGGTGGGAATCAGAAACCAGCGGAATAGAGAGCGACTGTCTGCGCTCGCTGCTCAGAGTCCAAAGCATGCTCAAGTCCTAACAGGCTTGGCCCTGTCTGATCCCAACTCTGGGAATGAGGCTTAACATCCAGTCGGTCCTGACTACAGCGGAGGACAGTTCTACGGCCAGCTGAGGCTGAGGCCGGGCCAAGCAGCCTCCTACACTACTCACCGGGGAGAGTCCAAGCACTGCTGTCATCCCAGCCAGCCAATTCAGTCTGTGGGTCATAAATCAGCCCGGAGGCTTGGCTCCTGCGGGAGCGGCAAGATGGAGTGTGATGGTCTTGTTTTTACAAACAGTAGAGGGGCACCCTTACTGCGCCACGTAAGCCATCATTCTCCGCACAGCACCGAGTCGTCTCCGTCTCCCCGCAGCATCTGGTTCAGTCACATCAAGCTATCCCCCCCCCCGAAACCTCCGGATTCATCCCTCACAGCTTCCCGCACAAGGCCAATCCTTTACGCGTCTCCTCCTTCTGTCCTCTGCTCTCATCTAATCAGTACCGCTGTCTCACGTACGTAGATGTAATTAAACGAATCCCTCACCCAAAAATCTCTCCGTCCCGCTTCTGCCCGTCTGACTAGAATTCCTTCAATTCTTCCAGTCAAACATTAATTGTGGGGAAAATGAGACACGCTGGGCGGCCTTGTTAGTAACTGCCGACTGGCTGGTGAAGTCAGGGGTTCACGTGGTCGTGCTTCTATTTTTGAGTATTAGCAGCAGTCAATTTATCAAGAACAAATCCACTGTCTAATCCAGCCAGCCATGCAGACTGTCTGACAGCTTGTCACATCCGCCAGGCCTGCGTGTAGCCTTCCAAAAGCTGACGCAAAATGGCCCGCTAACGCAATTTCGAGTCAGACTCATGCTTGTGTTTTCCTTCGCGAGCGCCTGTCAATAATTGTTTTAAAAGCTAACGACAGTTCAAGTCAGATTCCACAAATGTTTGCTTCCACCGCCGCACTCCCTTCCCTCGCCGCTGGACCATCCGGCAGAGCCAACGCTTTCTGTAAATGGGTCCCGGTATAAAGAATGAATTTCCAAAGTGGTGTTGACAAACAATGCACTGGCTTCTAAATTGGTACAAACAGCATCTGTTTAACAGCTGTGTAACGGCAGCGGGGGGGGGGGAAAAAAAGCAATTGCGACGCCCGTTTTATAAATCACTGTGTCATCGCTGAGCACTGTTTCGCTCAAAAGCAGGACCACTGGCCAATGGACTGTTTGATGTAGTGGAAATGATGCGAACTAGTCGTCATGATGACATTCGTGGGAGGGCCGGTTGGAACGCCCTGGGAACAGATCGGATTTTTGCTGAGAGGATCCATTCACTGTATAGTGCCCTGCTCCGAACACGACTGCTTCCCCGATGATGCAGTGTCTCAGCATCAGTTTTTAATGCTCTAAAAGCATTACCCTCGGCTTCCATCATGACATATGCAACACTCGGAGAGGCAGGATTTACAATGGTCAGGTCTGGTGTGATCTGTGGGTTTTTAGAGCAGTCCCGATCATAATTTATGCCTTGGTTTTTCATACATTACATGAGCCAGTGACCATTTAACTCTCCCAACAGGCTCTGTGAACTGGATTTAACCCAGACAGAAAGGCATAAAGAGCTAAGCCTGGTCGCACAAGGGTGAACGAACACAGGTGGGAACGAAGGGAAAGCGGTTTTTTAACACAGCAGCAATACAATACACTGCAGTGCAACAGAAGAACGAAACGCTTTCAACTCAGGATGCAAAACAGACTGTGTAAATACTTCTAAATCATCATATTTTACTTAATATTTACATACATTCATTAGGAGTTATAATGCTGTATACGGGAATTTTGAACTATTTCTATCCCTAGTTGTATTTCACAGGTTTTTAAGATGTGGAGCCATTAAGTAATTAAAAATAAATAGGTAAGCACTTGGACTTGAACAATTGCAATAAAAGAATGGAAAACCATTGAATAAACAAACTCATATTTTCCTCATAAATGTTGCTCTGATGATGGACGAAAGGTCGTTAAGTGCTCTTTAGTTAGAGTTTAATTACATAAAGTTAATATGAGCACATTTTAAAAGAACTCATAATAAATATGTAGATTCCGCCACTAAAAAATAATGATCTCAACCATATCACTGTCTGTGGAACAAGAAACTAGCTTAATGACTTTATGGTAGTAAATTAGATAATTCTGCGGCTGCGTGCTGTATAACATTTCCAAGAAAAGAAAAAAAACTAATCAGGGGTGTAATTCAGTGATGTATTTCATCCAAGAAAATTCATCTTTGGGTTAGAAGTGTTTTTAAAGAGACAATTATTTTTAAATGTGACACATACAAGATGGAAAAAAAAAATTGCAATTAAATTTAAAATTAAACTGAAACTTGAGCTCATTTCGTTCTCCTCATTTGGAGCATTTCCACGTGAAAATAGGATTTTGTGGGGAGGAATTATCGGGCAGGGAGAAAGGAAGGAAGATGTGATGGAATCACATTTTTAGAAAAAATGATCTTAAGAAGACCTGCACAACATTTCACAAGCTTTTTGTTAATTTTTTTTAATTTTAAATAACATATTGTACATCGACATTAAATAGCAATAAATGCCACAAACAGATTCCATCAATGGACGTATGCATTACTCACATATTACCGGTATTGTGATCTACAGCGATGTGATGTGCGCCGCCATAATGGCGCAGCAAATATCACCCTTGTCAATTCTGAGCATCCAAATTGCCCTTCTAATGATGAGCTACAAATTAACCTGTGCTCAGGCGCCCCGGGCCCACAACAACAATACAGCGCACTCTCAACACTCAGCACAGCAGGCTGCTGGCGTCCCATTTTGCAAGGCCTGCCCGCGTTTTTGCCTGGCTCGTTTCCTCCACGACGCGCCGGCAGAGGACATCTTTAAATACACTAGAACAAATGCAGCATTTCTGTGTTTAAGCTTGACCGAGCTAGCAAGCTAATTTCCGCCGAAACCCTTGAGTCTGGAGGAAACAAGGGGGCTGAAAGAGACTCTTAAATTACATCCAGGAATGGGGGGGTTCGGTGGGGGAGGTGGGTGAAAGCTATATGACGAGCGGAGATGAAGAGCAATCGGAGATTTGGCTTCAGGATAGGAGCACGTTGAGTTTTTATCACTGATGACAAAACCGAAGGAGAAGAGAGAAAAAAAAGAAAGAAACTGAGGTCACTTCATCTCATTCTGGAGTAAATTAAACCTAAAAATAGGATAATAACTTGAATATACTTCTTTTATGGATGAAAGGATTTAACAAACTTGGCAGGGGGAAAATACTAAGCACAGCTGTCCAGGAAATATTACACTGGAAGATGGAAAAATACTTTGTGTCAAACCACAACTAATCACTTTAGGTGAATAGTTTTATCGGCTTTGAAAAATCTATAACCAATAAACAGCCCAGAGCAGAGAAACCATTATATTCTCACTCATTTGCCAGAAAGAAACATTTCTGAAAGTTTTTGTTTTCTGATTACTTTTTCCTCCCTTTGCTTTTATCCATCTGAAATAAACACAATATGTCAGCACTTGTCATCGTGGCCAAACAAATGTGGATGGCACACCGGGCAGCAAACCAATATCTGAGGATTTCTTCTCCCTCTGCGAGTTTCTGATTTGTCTCAAAATAGCGACCTTACATTATTAATATAATGTAGCTTCTCATTCAGTCATGTTCACTTTGTGTTAGCCAGGACTATGTGTTTTTATATTCCATTTCATCTTGTCACAGAGGCACCAGTATGGCTCCAACTCTGTCAACGTCCTCATTTTTTTGTTTTTCCTCCCTTTTAAAGAATTCTACTTGTGCCGTTTTCTCGACAGCATCAGAGATGAAAGGCTATACCATAACAGTGGCGGCGATATGTAATATGACGGGCGCGTTTGGCTCAGTGCAGCAGAGGCACACAGAGAAAGAGGAGGGGGCCCACCTTGGGCAACAGATCATGGCTTGAAAACACTATCCTCCTGTTTCACGCTGCACCAGACAGACAGCGTCATTTAGGGATGAGCAACAAATAAAAGAAGCAAGAAAAACACTGTGAGGCCCCCATTGTGTGGTGATGCATTAGATTTACACCTACTGGGTAGAGGGAAAGCAAGGAGGAGGCCTTCTAACACTTCTGAAAAACACTTTCTATTTCCCTGTCGTGAAGGCCAATCTGTTTGGCATCTGGGAGGCATGCTGATTCTCTCCCAGGTTCTCCATTATCCACCACGGTGAGGTCTTCACGATGATACCGCTTAATATGAGACAGTCAGAACCAGTGTCCGCAGCATTAGCCACCCACCAGTCTATATAGAGGATTGTCAGTGGCGAGGCAGTCCATGAGAGGAGCTGCAGCTCCTATCTGAGACACACAGCTTGAAATGGAGGTGGGAGACCGGTCTGAAGAAAAGAGAAGGAACTAATAGGCACATCTTCTCTGATTTGAGGAACATGACTATAGCATACATAAGGACGATGGCAGGGGTCTGACACAGTGGTAGTAATTGGATTTCTCAAGCTCTGTGCCCACTCATGATAACATGCTGAGCTGTGACATGAAAAGTCCTTATGTGTGGCGAGGGAGCAAGGTGCAGCAGAGTGGAAGTGACAGGTGTCAAAGATCCAATTCCCTCGCTCCTCTCCATCCCCGAGTTCCTTTTCTCTGGAGACAGCTGAGGAACAACCGGCGCCGTGGTAAAGCCAAACACCGACCCAGACATTCAGTTGCAAATCCAAGCTAGTTAAAGCCATGTGAAGTGCAGTGGAGGAGAAGGAGGACGGGGTGATAGCTGTGGGGGTCCGAGGTCGCGGCCTGATTGCCTGCTTTATTTATTTTCTGATGCTAATGCGAGCTGAAGACAGAAGCAGTGCAGGGTCCTACGCACACAAAGGAGCCCAAGACCCCCGCTGCAACGTCTTATAGATGACTGGGGGGGGGGGATGTGAAGTTTCTGGCCACAGTCCCCTCCCTGTCCTCTCCCTGCATTCTGGCCTCATCTTTAACGAGCGCTGCATGAGAAGAGGCACATCATTAAAAAGAGCCATTCTGAGATCTTCCTGTCCGCCATTAAACTTAACAGCCAACCTCTCTCATTATCTTTAATCCTCCCCTTTAAGAAGGTGAGGTTAGAAAAGTCACATTTCACCAGCAATACACGTCCACAGAATGAATTTTGTTCCTCGTTCATTCATACATGTATCATCACGCAACATGGAAGCACTTTTTTTGATCAATACTTTTCTGAAAAAAAAGAAGAAGACTGGAGTAAAAGTCACTGCAGTAATTATATGTTTCGCACTAACCTGATTTTACATAATAAACTAATGTGAGATGATAATTAGGTTAATGCCCAGAAAGATATGTTGTAGCCTAAAGGAACTAGCTTATTAGACACGCAATATAAAAATAGAGGAAGCTTTGTGAATGTTTTTCAATGCTGATGAATATACTTTAATTTGATTATGCGCCACCGGCTGCTATGCCACGATGTGGAAGCACCACTCGCAATCCCGTTCAGCTCTTGACCTTTCTCACAAATGAAACAAGTCAAAACAAGCAGACGGCGTTGCGCGTGCAGCGTAGTAATTCGTATTGACTGGTAAAGTTGATGCGGTGTTCAGGCTGCGCGCATTACAACTCGATTCTGAGTCAGCTGAGAGGACGCGGTTAGGATCAGCCGCAATATGCGCCTTCTTTCATGTAAATCACAAGAGTGCATGCTAATTCATAAGAAAAAAGAACAAACAGAGCACAGAGGATTAAAAGTCGCAGCCTTGGAAATATGAAGACGTGTTGAAAGACGAAATGCATGCACGGCTCAGTGGAGAGCGGCGGCCACGGACCAGACGGGGGAGGCTCCTCGGGGCCTGCACACACCTCGGCAAGGCCCTCCGTCTCTGTTACTTTCGCTCTCATCAATAGTTTATAATCTGGGTCAGTAGCAGCCACAAGGTGCCTCCCACTATTCAGGCTGACTGAAAATGTTGAATTACAACATACTGCGCTCATCTGTGCAAGGTCATGTGGGGGACAGCGAGGGGGAAACTGACACTAATTGGTGAATGAAAGATAGTGATGATAGAGGTGGTTTTGCATGACTTCTGTTTAACCTCTGGTTAACTTCTGCTTAGCTCAAATCCAATGAGCGCCCGGTGCCATGCCATGTTTTACAGCACATGTAGAGTCTCCGCCAGAATAATTCAGCTTTCCTACGACTTTAAAATGTTACCGAATAAATCATTCTTATTGAATATACATGAGCAGAGCAAAATATGGAAATATTACGGCTCTCTGCCTGAGGTAGTAACCTTTTGTTGCCACAACTGAGGAGGACGACATAACTTTACATATCCTTGCTACATATTCCATCTGAGTTATAATGTTGTGGGAGAACCAAGGTGATGAAAACTCAGATAAAAAAAAAACCGGGATGATGATGGGGAAGGCATTTCTGCTGGCAGACAGTGAAATAAAAGAAAAAATAAAACACAGGAAATCTCAAATGGATTAAAGAGGATGGAGGTGTAGTGTTTTTTCCCACAGAAAGGAAGTAATAGGGGTTAAAAAAAGAAACGCACATCGCTGCAGCACAGGAGATCCCCCTCTCTGTCTCTTCCTCCCTTACCCCAGCTGCAGTGATAAATGTCTCTTTATATTCTGGACAGAAAACTGCGGGCTACAATGTACTTGTCAGAAGACAGCTGATTTTCCCCTTAAACAGAGCAGAGTATATTCTTAATCTTTCCTTTCACAGAGGGAGAAGATAAAACAAATGCCTTGTGCCAAGACACATAATGCCCAGAAAATCTCTCCCCATTCACTACACGTCCGTGCGGCGTGCCGTTATGAATGCGCTCCAGTATGCACAACCTGTGCGCCTGTTGCAGGTGTAGCCATACCGTGTGCAGCCGCATGCTATATGTACAGAACAGCCTTAATCCCTGCAGGATAGCATAGTTCCAGTATGAGGGCTCCTAAAGAGGAGTCGGGGCTACAGGTAATGGAGCTGATTATAGCTATCTGGGGATGGGCCGGCTGCCAGACACTGCCCTGCCTGGAGGGAGCACAGGGCCGCCTGGTGTCTGATATACTGGGATCCCTGTAATACAAGCCCGGCTTTGGCACCGACTCGGTGACTATCCTGCCCACTTCCAGCCACACACCGAGGCTCCTTTCAGCTGGGTCTATGTGTATAGTGTGTCCTCATCAGGTTGTTTACTCCACACGGTATCAGTCAAGAGTCAAACATTTCAGTAACAAGGCTGTGGTAAGTCATGCTTTTCTAAAGGAGCGGTGTCACGACAGGGACTCGAGCTGTCAACAGAGGAGCAGGAGTTACTCTGGAGTTACAAGCGGTTATTTTCTGTCCTTGGGGCAGAGTGGTTCTGGTGGCCGACAATACTGTTACGCGCTGAAATTGCATTCCCGACACGACGGACAACAATAGCTAATCAGGTGGGTATGCTTTCCCTCAGCCATGCCATAAAAAATCCCTCTCTTAGCCGAAGAGCAGCCATCAGCACTAACGCGGCGGTCACGCTCCCTCATTTCCACTAAATCTCAGAATCAGGATGTCCAGATGAGTGCTGGACACGGAGCGTTCAGAGAGGCTCCGTCACTGCCCCCAAATGACGGCTGACAGTAATGTAATTCACCACTGTGTGACAAGTCCTTCAGATGAATGACCCAACGCAGCAAAACAGCAGATTTAAGTACTTCCTGATGAATCTTTCCGTCCTTTCTAAAAAAAGGCTCCATGTGAAAGAATGTCAGTCGTGCAGCGCAGATTTGGTTCAGCACAAAGAGTTTCAGGAAGGACAAAAGACACTTTTTTAGCATGTTTACTGTGACAATACAGTAAACAAATACGCCCTCCAAACATCTGATGGCTCAACCTCAATCTCCTCCCTCCTCAGAATTTGCCCAACAATAGCACCACCTGACTGTCTCCTTTGTTCCTGCTGAATTACTACTTCGACTACGGGGCTTTGTCACTCCAACATAAAAGAGGGCTGAAACAATATTTGCTGGGTGTGTTTCCCAAAATGACTGATGTCGCTGCCCGAGGGAGGACTGGCTCTGTTACAGCGAGTTCACATTTAAAATTGCAACAAACAAGCATCAGCACTCTGAATGAGGAGCCGCAGTTTCCTCTGGCTGGATCTACCTTCTTCTTCTCCTTCTTTTTTTTTTTTATGTGCACTTACCACATAGCAAGATGTTCGTACATTAAAAAAAAAAAAAAACATTGCTGCAGGAGGGTGTCTTTGTTAATCTGTGGTTATGCTGAATTCGCATTATGAAGATAAGATCGTCGCCGCAGGATGTTTCATCGTGTTCAGATTACGATCAACTGTCCATAACAAAGCGCTCGCGATGAACTCGTGGCACAGAATCATTGTCTGAACAAATCTACAGTAACAGTGAGAATATCTGAACACAGAGGAACTGTGAAGACACCGAGCTGTTAGAATCTGCGGAGGTGACGATTTCTGGACAGGCTGTCAGTCTAACCCAGGCAAGCAGGCAAACACACACACACACACACACACACACACACACACACACACACGCTCAGACACACACACACACACACACACACACACACACACACACACACAAAGGCAACATTTAAAGTTACCAATTAACTTCAAATGCATGTTTTTGGACTATGTAAACAGAGAGAACATACAAACTGAACAATGTATTGGTCATTATGTGCAAAACATTCAGTCAGATAGTGGTCAAATAATTTCATTGGAACTGTTTGGAATAAGTTACGTTTTCTGAGTAACTACATCCAAATAAACCCACTGGGAGTTTGTGATTTCAGCACAAACGAGTCTGCAGCCCTGCAGTCACTCAGCCATCTGTTTTAAACCCACAGCCCATTACTGCTCACTTTGTATTACAGTGGAGTAGAGGTTGTGTCCATGCTGTGACCTCAAAGAATTAAAAACACAATGGTGCGGTTAGAAAAATGGCTGCCGCCTCAGCTCCTCAGACAGAACCAGAATCAATCAGAGCCACAAAAGGCAGGGGACCGGAGACAAAGCAGCAGCTCTGCTTCGAATTTCACACCGTTTTCCCCCCTCCTGCCCGGACCATTTCTCTCCTGTGCCATCTCTTATCTTTCTCCTCTCTCTTTCCCACTCCTTCTCTGATTAACCTTTAAAGACACACTCGGCCGCCACACGCACGCACACACTCAATATACTCTGTACACACTCAGGCAGATTTAAAATTCAGGTACTCTCTCCCTCTTTAATACACACTCGGCCCCCATCAACTTCTGCACATTACCTGTTCTTAATCTCCCTCTGTCTGGGATCATCCTGATCCCCTGTTTTCCCATCTGCCGTCGATTGGGGCCCAGCTTGGCTAGGTGTTCAACAAACAACTGTGATTCACTTGGTTTCTGCGGAGATTATTAACACACCTAGCATGCCACAGTGTTATGAATAAGCAATGGAGATCCGGAGCCCTATTTTCTCGCTGCCTCTGTGTTTCCTCCCTCTATCCCTCTCTCACTTGCCCCGCCGCGTTGCGAACTGAATGCCAGGATTGTCTAGAAAATGAGCTGTCAGTGGAGGGCCTGCAATGAGATACATCAGGCTCATTGTGAGTCCTAGAAAATAATGAACTATTCCCATTTCTCTCTCTGATATGTTCAATACGCTATCCATGACAAGTGCAAAGAGATAAGCAGTCCCCTCTTGAGCTGATTAAATACACGGGGTATATTCAGGAGAGCTTTGGCAGAGTGCGGGTTCAGGAGATGCCATTATGGTATTATACCATCACTATATGTTTTCAGACTGAGCTGCAAACCGAGAACCTCTTGCAGCAGTGCTGCTTGAGTCTATATTCGCAGCGTCTGCACCGAGAGGCGAAGCTGATAGAATGTTGTCAGGGAAACAACATATGTCACATTTGCTTTTGCTCATCCTCACATCTTTTAACGAAACTTCTCACTGGAAAATAACTTGAGTTTCAAATGATTTTAACTGTATTTGTTGGCGTAGTCATGAAAGTATCGCCAACAGATATTATCAAAGGACTTTTTCTCTGTGCGGACTGAAACACAAATAAAAGCAGTAGTGTCTTTTTTCGTCTTACAAGGGGAAATATGACCAAACAAAGTGAGAGAGATGGAAAAAAAAATACATATTTGTTTAACGTGATAGACTAATATTTCAGCAGAGGCAAAATCGATATCGGTCTGCTCTGTTCTGATCGCGTTGGATGTGATTTTTGCATGAAAAAAACTCACAAATCAGGGTTGCAAGCAAGACGATGAGCACAGATGGACACTGCCTGAAAAGTCGCTTCATCTCGAAGGTGAAATCTGCATATTGGTTGTTCATTGCAGACTTGAATACACCTGCTCACGGCGATCTCGGCGCGGCGTGTTTG